>NC_090440.1:653756088-654356088 GCF_031143425.1 Pleurodeles waltl | reverse complement strand
CTGGTTTTACCCTGGGGTTCTCTCTGCATTGTTTAAGGCCTGTGTGGGATTTACCCCGGTGTTCTGTCGGTTCTGTTTAAGGCCGGAGCTGGTTTTACCCTGGGGGTTCTATCGGCATGGTTTAAGGCTGGAGTTGGCTTTAGCCTGGGGTTCTGGCCGTTCTGTTGCCTTAACCCCTTCGCTGCCAGGCCTTTTCCCCCTCCTGTGCCGAGCCTTTTTTTGGCTATTTGGAGCAGTTCGCGCTTAGGCCCTCATAACTTTTTGTTCACGTAAGCTACCCACGCCAAATTTGCGTCCTTTTTTTCCAACATCCTAGGGATTCTAGAGGTACCCAGACTTTGTGGGTTCCCCAGAAGGAGGCCAAGAAATTAACCAAAAAACAGTGAAAATTTCGTTTTTTTTAAAAAAATTGGAAAAATGGGCTGCAGAAGAAGGCTTGTGGTTTTTTCCCTGAAAAGGGCATCAACAAAGGGTTTGCGGTGATAAAATCACCAGCTTCCCAGCTTTCAGGAACAGGCAGACTTGAATCAGAAAACCCAATTTTTCAACACAATTTTGGCATTTTACTGGGACATACCCCATTTTTACGATTTTTTGTGCTTTCAGCCTCCTTCCAGTCAGTGACAGAAATGGGCATGAAACCAATGCTGGATCCCAGAAACCGCAACATTTCTGAAAAGTAGATAAAATTCTGAATTCAGCAAGGGGTAATTTGTGTAGATCCTACAAGGGTTTCCTACAGAAAATAACAACTGAAAAAGAAAAATATTGAAATTGAGGTGAAAAAAACATCAATTTTTCTCTAAGTTTTACTCTGTAATTTTTTCCTGCAATGTCAGATTTTCGAAAGCAATATACGTCTGCTGGACTCTTCTGGTTGCGGGGATATATAGGGCTTGCAGGTTCATCAAGAACTCTAGGTACCCAGAGCCAATAAATGACCTGCACCCTGCAGTGGGTTTTCATTCTATGCCGGATATACAGCAATTCATTTGCTGAAATATAAAGAGTAAAAAATAGCTATCAAGAAAACCTTTGTATTTCCAAAATGGGCACAAGATAAGGTGTTGAGAAGCAGTGGTTATTTGGACATCTCTGAATTCCGGGGTGCCCATACTAGCATGTGAATTACAGGGCATTTCTCAAATAGACGTCTTTTTTACACACTGTCTTACATTTGGAAGGGAAAAATGTAGAGAAAGACAAGGGGCAATAACACTTGTTTTGCTATTCTATGTTCCCCCAAGTCTCCCGATAAAAATGATACCTCACTTGTGTGGGTAGGCCTAGCGCCCGCGACAGGATATGCCCCAAAACACAACGTGGACACATCACAGAAAACAGACCTGTTTTTAGCAAAGTGCCTACCTGTAGATTTTGGCCTCTAGCTCAGCCGCCACCTAGGGAAACCTACCAAACCTGTGCATTTCTGAAAACTAGAGACCTAGGGGAATCCAAGATGGGGTGACTTGTGTGGCTGGGACCAGGTTCTGTTACCCAGAATCCTTTGCAAACCTCAAAATTTGGCTAAAAAAACACATGTTCCTCACATTTCTGTGGCAGAAAGTTCTGGAATCTGAGAGGAGCCACAAATTTCCTTCCACCCAGCGTTCCCCCACGTCTCCCGATAAAAATGATACCACACTTGTGTGGGTAGGCCTAGCGCCCACGACAGGAAACGCCCCAAAGCGCAACGTGGACACAGCCAAATTTTTTAAGGAAAACAGAGGTGTTTTTTGCAAAGTGCCTACCTGTAGATTTTGGCCTGTAGCTCAGCCGCCACCTAGGGAAACCTACAGAACCTGTGCATTTCTGAAAACTAGAGACCTAGGGGAATCCAAGATGGGGTGACTTGTGTGGCTGGGACCAGGTTCTGTTACCCAGAATCCTTTGCAAACCTCAAAATGTGGCTAAAAAAACACATGTTGCTCACATTTCTGTGGCAGAAAGTTCTGGAATCTGAGAGGAGCCACAAATTTCCTTCCACCCAGCGTTCCCCCACGCCTCCCGATAAAAATGATACCTCACTTGTGTGGGTAGGCCTAGCGCCCACGACAGGAAACGCCCCAAAGCGCAATGTGGACACATCACAGAAAACAGACCTGTTTTTAGCAAAGTGCCTACCTGTGGATTTTGGCCTGTAGCTCAGCCGCCACCTAGGGAAACCTACCAAACCTGTGCATTTCTGAAAACTAGAGACCTAGGGGAATCCAAGATGGGGTGACTTGTGTGGCTGGGACCAGGTTCTGTTACCCAGAATCCTTTGCAAACCTCAAAATTTGGCTAAAAAAACACATGTTCCTTACATTTCTGTGGCAGAAAGTTCTGGAATCTGAGAGGAGCCACAAATTTCCTTCCACCCAGCGTTCCCCCACGCCTCCCGATAAAAATGATACCTCACTTGTGTGGGTAGGCCTAGCGCCCACGACAGGAAACGCCCCAAAGCGCAACGTGGACACAACCAAATTTTTGAAGGAAAACAGAGGTGTTTTTTGCAAAGTGCCTACCTGTAGATTTTGGCCTGTAGCTCAGCCGCCACCTAGGGAAACCTACCAAACCTGTGCATTTCTGAAAACTAGAAACCTAGGGGAATCCAAGATGGGGTGACTTGTGTGGCTCGGACCAGGTTCTGTTACCCAGAATCCTTTGCAAACCTCAAAATTTGGCTAAAAAAACACATGTTCCTCACATTTCTGTGGCAGAAAGTTCTACAATCTGAGAGGAGCCACAAATTTCCTTCCACCCAGCGTTCCCCCATGTCTCCCGATAAAAATGATACCTCACTTGTGTGGGTAGGCCTAGCGCCCGCGACATTAAACGCCCCAAAGCGCAACGTGGACACATCACAGAAAATAGACCTGTTTTTAGCAAAGTGCCTACCTGTAGATTTTGGCCTGTAGCCCAGCCGCCACCTAGGGAAACCTACCAAACCTGTGCATTTCTGAAAACTAGAGACCTAGGGGAATCCAAGATGGGGTGACTTGTGTGGCTGGGACCAGGTTCTGTTACCCAGAATCCTTTGCAAACCTCAACATTTGGCTAAAAAAACACATGTTCCTCACATTTCTGTGGCAGAAAGTTCTACAATCTGAGAGGAGCCACAAATTTCCTTCCACCCAGCGTTCCCCCATGTCAACCGATAAAAATGATACCTCACTTGTGTGGGTAGGCCTAGCGCCCGCGACAGGAAACGCCCCAAAGCGCAACGTGGACACATCACAGAAAATAGACCTATTTTTAGCAAAGTGCCTACCTGTAGATTTTGGCCTCTAGCTCAGCCGCCACCTAGGGAAACCTACCAAACCTGTGCATTTCTGAAATCTAGAGACCTAGGGGAATCCAAGATGGGGTGACTTGTGTGGCTGGGACCAGGTTCTGTTACCCAGAATCCTTTGCAAACCTCAAAATTTGGCTAAAAAAACACATGTTCCTCACATTTCTGTGGCAGAAAGTTCTAGAATCTGAGAGGAGCCATAAATTTCCTTCCACCCAGCCTTCCCCCACGTCTCCCGATAAAAATGATACCTCACTTGTGTGGGTAGGCCTAGCGCCTGCGACAGGAAACGCCCCAAAGCGCAACGTGGACACATCACAGAAAACAGACCTGTTTTTAGCAAAGTGCCTACCTGTTGATTTTGGCCTCTAGTTCAGCCGCCACCTAGGGAAACCTACCAAACCTGTGCATTTCTGAAAACTAGAGACCTAGAGGAATCCAAGATGGGGTGATTTGTGTGGCTCGGACCAGGTTCTGTTACCCAGAATCCTTTGCAAACCTCAAAATTTGGCTAAAAAAACACATGTTCCTCACATTTCTGTGGCAGAAAGTTCTGGAATCTGAGAGGAGCCACAAATTTCCTTCCACCCAGCGTTCCCCCACGTCTCCCGATAAAAATGATACCTCACATGTGTGGGTAGGCCTAGCGCTCGCGACAGGAAATGGCCCAAAACACAACGTGGACACCACATTTTTTCATAGAAAACAGTGCCTACGTGTGGATTTTGGCCTCTAGCTCAGCCGGCACCTGGGGAAACCTAGCAAACCAGCGCATTTTTTAAAACTAGAGACCTAGGGGAATCCAAGATGGGGTGATTTGCGGGGCTCTGACCAGGTTCTGTTACCCAGAATCCTTTGCAAACATCAAAATCTGGCCAAAAAACACTTTTTCCTCTCATTTCGGTGACAGAAAGTTCTGGAATCTGAGAGGAGCCACAAATTTCCTTCCACCCAGCGTTCCCCTAAGTCTCTCCATAAAAATGGTACCTCACTTGTGTGGGTAGGCCTAGCGCCCACGAAAGGAAATGGCCCAAAACACAACATGGACACAACATATTTTTTCACAGAAAACAGAGGTGTTTTTTGCAAAGTGCCTACATGTGGATTTTGGCCTCTAGCTCAGCCGGCCCCAGGGGGGGGCGGAAAATGCCCTAAAATAAATTTGACCCCCACCCCCCCAAACCCCCCCTGCTCAGGTGTGACCCTTGCCTACGGGGTCGCTACCCCTGCGTGACATTGGCGCCAAAAAACAAATTACCGGTGCCTAGTGGTTTCTGCCCCCTTGGGGGCAGATTGACCTAAAATCGACCAATCTGCCCCCAAAGGTGGCAGAAATGCTCTAAATACAGTTTGCCCCCCAGGGAAGCGACCCTTGTCTGATGGGTCGCTCCCCATCTCTAAAAAAACAAAAAAAAACAAAAAAAAAAACATTTGCCCTGGCGCCTAGAGGTTTCTGCCCCCCCTGGGGGCAGATCAACCTAATAATAGGCCGATCTGCCCCCAGGGGGGGGAAGAAATGGCTTAAAATAAATTTGCCCCCCCAAACCCCCCCACCCCCCCACCTCGGAGCGACCCTTGCCTACTGGGTCGCTCCCCCTGCGTGACATTGGCGCCAAAAAACAAATCCCCAGTGCCTAGTGGTTGCAGATTGACCTAAAATCGACCAATCTGCCCCCAAGGGGGGCAGAAATGGTCTAAACACAGTTTGCCCCCCAGGGGAGCGACCCTTGTCTGATGGGTCGCTCCCCATCTCTAAAAAAACAAACAAACAAAAAAAAAAACATTTGCCCTGGCGCCTACAGGTTTCTGCCCCCCCTGGGGGCAGATCGGCCTAATAATAGGCCGATCTGCCCCCAGGGGGGGCAGAAATGGCCTAAAAAAAAATTGCCCCCCGAACACCCCCTCCCCCCACCCCCCGGAGCGACCCTTGCCTACGGGGTCGCTCCCCTTGCGTGACATTGGCACCAAAAAACAAATCTCCGGTGCCTAGTGGTTTCTGCCCCCTTGGGGCAGATTGACCTAAAATCGACCAATCTGCCCCCAAGGGGGGCAGAAATGGTCTAAATACAATTTGCCCCCCAGGGGAGCGACCCTTGCCTGATGGGTCGCTGCCCATCTCTAAACAAAAAACCAAACCCAAAAAAAAACACAAAAAAAAAATTTGCCCTGGCGCCTAGAGGTTTCTGCCCCCCCTGGGGGTAGATCGGCCTAATACCAATAGGCCGATCTGCCCCCAGGGGGGGCAGAGATGGCCTAAAATAATTTTGCCCCCCCCACCCCCCACTCCCCCGGGGAGCGTCCCTTGACTACAAGGTCGCTCCCCTTGTGTGACGGCGCAAAAAAAAGATCCCTGGTGCCTAGTGGTTTCTGCCCCCCTTGGGGGCAGATTGACCTAAAATCGGCCGATCTGCCCCCAAAGCGGGCAGAAATGGCCTAAATACATTTTGCCCCTCCAGGGGAGCGGCCCTTGTCCAAGGGGGTCGCTCCCCATCTGTAAAACAGAAAAACAAAAAAATCCCTGGTGCCTAGTGGTTTCTGCCCCCCTTGGGGGCAGATCAGCCGAATCAAAATAGGCAGATCTACCCCCCCCCCCAGGGGGGCAGAAATGGCCTAAAATAATCCCCCCCACCCCCCAGGGAGCGACCCTTGCCTAAGGGGTCGCTCCCCTTACTTGAAATTCACGCAAAAAAAAAACTCCCTGGTGTCTAATGGTTTCTGCTCCCCTTGGGGGCAGATTGGCCTCATCAAAATAGGCCAATCTGCCCCCAAGGGGGGCAGAAATGGCCTAAATATAATTTGCCCCCTAGGGGAGCGACCCTTGCCTAAGGGGTCGCTCCCCACCTAAAAAAAAAAAGAAAACATAACAAAAAGAAAAAAAAAAAAAAAGATCCCTGGTGCCTAGAGGTTTCTGCCCCCCCTGGGGGCAGATCGGCCTAATAATAGGCCGATCTGTCCCCAGGGGGGGCAGAAAAGGCCTTCCCAAAAAAATGCCCCCCCTGGGAGCGACCCTTGCCAAAGGGGTCGCTCCTGTTACGTGAAATCCGCGCGCAAAAACAAACTCCCTGGTGTCTAATGGTTTCTGCCCCCCTTGGGGGCAGATTGGCCTCATCAAAATAGGCCAATCTGCCCCCAAGGGGGGCAGAAATGGCCTAAATATATATTGCCCCGTAGGGGAGCGACCCTTGCCTAAGGGATCGCTCCCCACCTAAAAAAAAAAGAAATCATCACAAAAACAAACAAAAAAAATAATAATAGGCCAATCTGCCCCCAGGGGGGCAGAAAAGGCCTTCCTAAAAAAATGCCCCCCCTGGGAGCGACCCATGCCCAAGGGGTCGCTCCCTTTTGCCAATTTCACTGAAAAAAAAAAAATCCCTGGTGTCTAGTGGGGTTTCAAAAGCCGGATTGCAAGCAATCCGGTTTTTGAAACCTGTGAGAGACTTCAAAGGGAAGGAAATACATTTCCTTCCCTTTGAAGCCTCTCGGGGCCTCCCCCATGGGATTGAAAAAGAAATGCAAAAGCATTTCTTTTCAGAGCTTCCAGCGCGATGGGGGAGACCCTGTGACTAATCAGCGCGCGCTCGCGCGCTGACATCACAGGGGGGGTTGGGGGTGGAAGGGGAAGGGCTTCCCCTTCCATCCCTGACTTGGGGGGGTGGGGAGGAACCCCACAGAGGGAGCGCTAGCGCTCCCTCTGGGCTCTGTGCACAGGACGTAATGGTTACGTCCTGGGCACAGCAGCACTGTGCCTCAGGACGTAACCATTACGTCCTGGGCACAGAAGGGGTTAAAAAAGAACGCCCAGGGCCACAGGGTAAAGCCCGTTCTGGCCTTAAACAGACCCGGGCAGGGGTGGGAGCGAGGGGGAGGGGGTAAGGGGGGGCGTCATGCCACCCACCCCCTGGTTGTAGGTACTGCCTGGGTGTGCAGGCTCACAGTGCAGCGTAACACGACGGCTGTCGTAGAGATACGCTGCCTGCACTAGTACGGCCGCGGCACCCACCAAAAAAACAGTCCCGGATGCCCCATTCCCCACCTCGTCCCTCTGTGAAAAAAATTCTGCGGACGCCCATGCCCCAGGCTAAAGCCAGCTCCGGCCTTAAACAAAACGGAGAGAACCCCAGGGTAAAGCCAGCTCCAGCCTTAAACATTGCAGAGAGAACCCCAGTGTAAAAGCAGCACTGGCCTTAAACAGAACCAAGCTGGCTCTACAGTGGGGTTCTCTATGTTTTGGCGAAGGCCGGAGCTGGCCTTAACCTGGGGCTCACCACATATTGTTCAAGGCTGGAGATGGCTTTACCCCAAGGGTCTCTCCGTCTTGTATAAGGCCAGAGTGGGCTTTATAGCTAGGGTTCTCTCTGTATTGTTTAGGGCTTGTTCTGCCTTTATCCTGGGGTGTTGTCTGCTTCCAACAAGGAAGCTGGCTTTGCCCTGGGGATTCAGTCTCCCATTAGGGTATCAGGTGCCCTGATCTACGAAGGATCTTATTTATGACAAACTAGTATGTCGTTTTCCCAGTCCTTGATGAATGTTGGTCACAAGGGATGTGTTTCCTCAACCTCAGGTCACAGTGGGTGCGTTTCTTTTGGGAAAACTTAAAAAATGTTGCATATTTCCCAGAGCGGCTCGCGTGGCTTTGTTGGATCGGGGGACGTGGAGAGGCACGGGAGAAAGTGAATAAAAAAAATAAAAACACATACCTGCTTTGCTCCCGCGCTGCTCCTCTCCCATCGCTGCTGCTGGCACAGGCTCCCAGCCTGCCCTGCGCCAATCCTGACGCTGCTCAAAGCAGCGTCAGGATTGGCTGGGATCAACCAGCCAGGGCGCTCCCAGGCAGACTGGGAGCCTGTGCAAGCTCTCTCCAGCCCAACAACTGTGTTGCTGGGCTGGAGAGAGCCCTGTGCACCTGTATGTTTGGCTGGTCCTAGCCAGCCGGCCAAAAACACATGCGCTCTGAGGGGAGTGCACAGTGGACTCCCCTCAGCTCCTCACCCCAATGCCCCTCCTTTCACATGGAAAGGATAATAAACAGAGTTTTTGCAGTGGTTGTTGCTAGAGGTGGGGCGTCGCTCCTCCGCCCATATGGAGGAGCCGCAACTGGATATTTCACAAATGAATGTGCTTATGCTCACTTAGTACCACTACCAATCTGCATTCCTCTACCTTTGACTGCCTCTTAAGCCCCTTTCATTTGCCCTCCTTGTTGTACAACCAGGGCCACTGGAATTATGCAGCAGGAAACTGCCAAATATGCAGCAGGGTTGAGTAAATTATGTGGCAAGAAAACAAATTATGTGGCATAACACAGCACATTTTGCGATAGTATTACTTCATTATTTTGTCATTTTTAGGGTTGAGCCTGCGTTGCATGCGATCGCGCACGCGTATCGCAGCGAGATGCTTTAGTTATTAGAAAAGGGCTCGGAGCCCTGTCGACGTCATGTCAATGTGTTTCATTGGTTCGTGGGCTTGCCTAGTAAAATCTGCTTGCTTTCATTAGTCGAAGGCATGCATACGTTATGCTTTTTCCGGTGGCTAGCCCTCCTCCAGCGCAGCAACCAAGTACAGAAAACATGCGAGGCTCGCTGTTTTCTGTCCAGCTCGTGGACTACTTTTTCTCTATTTTCCCAGCACGATTTCGCTTGGAAGAAGTCAAGCGCTTTACACAGTTAATTTCACTTTTTCAGGTTACGTACATAAAAGCACTTTTGCCGATAGGTGAAAAGTCGGTTTAGGGGTTTACAACGCGATCAGCTCCAGCATGAGAAAACGCGAGACCCGTTGCATTGCAAATGCTTGTTAAACTTGGTAACACTGTCTGGGCAGTGGCTGCACCTCATTAGTAACATTTTAATATCCAAGTATAGCAATAAGCAACAAAAAGGTGACAACTCTAACTGTGCAAAGGGCCTTTCACTGCGCAGCAACACGTCACTGCATTTTGAGTAACTTTTGAATTGTTTGAGCTAGAATCTATTTTTTTGGGGTTAAAATCTGAAGATTTTGCATCAGGGTATGGATTACATGGCAAATGTATAATTATGAGAAAATCACCACGGCGCACAGTCGCATCATTCCAGTGGCGTATGTGCAATGCATTTTAACATTATGTGTCAGCATGATTGTTGGGAAATCTGAAGCTCGCACTCATCCAGTCTTACTGACCAAGCTACCCCCCTGTGCATGAGCAGTTGACGTCAGTGCAGCAGCGGAAGCAGCTATCATTTCACAATTGTACAGGAGCTTTGGATATGCCCTCTGATATGTACCCACACCAGCATGCAGGGTCGCACAACCAAAGACTGCAGGTTCTGGGGCCACGTGCACTGGCTTGAGGCATGACCATCGGCCATACCTTTCACTCAGTGCTTACAGGGAATAGATCTCGCCTGTGCCTTATGGGTACTGGGGCAAGGTATACTGCCTGGCTGAACACTATTCCATGGTGTTACTCTGGGCATGGGTACACAACAGAGCAGGTTTACTGGTTTTTAACGTGGCTAATGGCCAGGTCGTGTGCCCCTACATGATCCAAAGTACGAGGAGGGCAAGCCTGTCCCTTTGCAAACACTTCGCAGATGACACGGAAAAAGGAGGCACCCTGGACTGATTACCTATGCCCAAAGTATGCAGCGGGCTTTAAGGCATGCTCTGCAATTACTGAGCACAGTCTCTGGCCATGCCCCGCAGGTACTATACAGAGGACGCTGTCTTCTGCTGTGGTAACTGCCAAGGACCCCCTCCTTTATTTGTTTTCAGTGATTTCTTGGTGTTAGCTGAAGAGACCTAGAAGTGTGTTTTTTAACCTTTGTAAGTGAAAGGGTGACTTAAAATGTGAGTATCAGTTTCTGAACCGAGCGTCCTGGTAGCGAACCCTGCAACTATAAAGATTCATTTTTAGCCAGTGTCATTTTGTATTCCTGTGGGTTCTGACGTAATCCTCCATGAGGGGTGGAGTGAGATCACCTTGCCCCCACAGGACCTCACCATTTTATTCCTCAGTAAAGTTCGATACCGTTGTTTCAGGTCTGCGAACACAAGATGTAAGCTGAAGCAAAACATTTTTGACTCTTGTAAGCCAAAGAGATGGCCTTGGGAGAGAGGGACAGAGTCGGAGGTGGGGAGGAAATGGGAGGGTGTGGGTCAAACACAGATAAACGGAGAGACCGCATGGTGGGTCCAGCTCAGATACATGGGAATGACACAAATGCAGATGAACGACTGGACCCAGTTCTGCCATTTTGGACAACTTCCCAAGGTTAGCCAAACTGAGAGGAGAAACCAAATAGTGAGCCACCTAGCTCGGAGTCCATAAGCAAGGACCAGTGACCCTTCATGGCATCCCTATCTGCACTGTCCTGCCCCAGCAAAGTACCCAAGGCAGGGCACGCCCACAAAGATGAGTAGTGAGTAAGGAGAGACCCATATAGTGCTTCTCTTCTTGAAATATCAAGTTATTGACTGTTGTGCAAACAGCAGCCCAAGTTGGCGCAGTCGGTGGCTGTGTCTCACTCATTTCACTAAGGGAGCTGTATAGGCTCTTGGAGAGTAAATATTGGGGACATAAAGGCTGGCTGCCGAAAAATGGATGGCGTGACCTGGGATGGCTGGTTTACTCAGCTTCCTCTCCAGTCTATAGCCTCAGCCTCGCCTTTGCAAGAGTATACTCCACCTGACCGAAATCCACCTTTCCACCTGGAAATCCCTTGTGTCCCAGCATGTTCCCGAAGGGAACCGTTTTTGTAGACTAAAACAACTTTTGGAAAGGTTTTCTAAAACTGCACTAGAAATATGACTATGTAAAAGACTGGAATACAAAAGAGTAGAGATCAAAATGTAGATGTACCACATTGGTCGTAAACATTCATGTCTAAGAAAACTACAAACATACTGAGGTAAAATAATCAATTTTGTACCACCCCTGTGCCAGCCTTCGCCCGCACACCTTTCTTACACTATTGCTCACACCATTACTGACACCTTCCAAT
This sequence comes from Pleurodeles waltl, assembly GCF_031143425.1. Lineage (NCBI taxonomy): Eukaryota > Metazoa > Chordata > Amphibia > Caudata > Salamandridae > Pleurodeles > Pleurodeles waltl. The sequence goes on along the minus strand of NC_090440.1, from coordinate 654,344,829 downwards.
ATTCTGACCCTAACCAACCCTTATCCTTGCAATAAATCTTATCCCAATCCTAACACTAACCCTTAAACAAACCTAATTGATTGATTGATTGACAGAATTTTTCAAGTGCCTACCAACCAGGATATCTTGGCGCTGGTCTACATAACTACCAAACACATCAGTACAGTGGTCTTCCTGTGTCTGATGCTTAGAAATGTGCAAGAGTGTTTAATGTCTGCACATCTCTCTTGTGATCAGACTGCAACTGATAATATGGAGTGACAACCTGCTGCTTCTGCATAGGTTCCCGTGTAAAACCTGCAGTTTGATTGTCAAATACAAAGATGTTAATTGGCGCAGATATCTGTAAAGTAAACACAGACTCCTAAAGGTTACGGGACTGCCAACTGGCAACCCGTATATCATCCTTCAAGTCACCGAATCATGGTCCCTTTTCCAAATGCAGGCACATGGCTCACACTACAGTTTTCAGGTCCATTGGAGCCAAGTCAAAAGGTTCTTAGGGAGGATGATGTGTAGGGCATTACAGTAATCGATACATGCCTACATATGACACATTTCATTACATTTTAAAACAACCATCCCTTACTCTCATCCTGACCTAACCTCTAAGGACACAAAAACCCAGTCCCTTGCCTTCTATCGGTTACCCAAATCCTAACCTTAACACCCCCGTACTTACCTGTACATCTTATATTGCATTATTGGTTTCATCTTACCCTTCTCTCACTCTAAGTCCTAAACAAAAACTAAAGTCCTAAACAAAAACTAAAGGTAACCATGTATGTAGTATTACATATGCCAACTCATTCATTTTTTCATTACTTTTATATCTACACTACTTTTTCGTCTAATTCTCCACAGTCTTCAACACCAGTGATCCAGTTATCTTATTTTCCTGTTTATCTCCCCTTGCCATTGGGGAAAATGTTTTGTAGTTTTCCCATTTTTTATCCGAGGGAACCAAAATTAGTTCAACTAAATTACTTCTGATCTTCATTTAAACCCTACAACGGGGGTTCCACTAGGACCTATGATTTCACCCTTACTGTTCAGCCTTTACTTGTGACTTTAGCCTCTGTGCTTACACCAAATTCATATTCAAACTAAGTGATAATGCAAGTGAAATTCTCCAACCTTCCACTGCCCTCTCTAAGCTACTGCAATGTGAATGGCTAAAAACTTTCTAAATTGAACTCCTTAAAATCTGAATTCTTGTCCATTCGCAATAACTCAGTAAACGGGATCCTGTGTTGGGGCCACCTTCACTGGGTGACTACCAGAAATCAATGGAAGCAGTTCAGAATTTAGGAACCATCTTGGGCTCTTAGCTATTCTTGAAAAATTAAATCTCCAGAGTCAAAATCCTGTAATCTCTTAAAAACTCTGTCGAATTTTCTCATTTTTACCTTTTAAAGCTAGGATTTTTGTTGCAAATGCCTACATTTAGTCTAGGTTGGATAACAGCAAATCACTATAGCTATACCTCCTGACGAAAAGCACGGCTTGCTTACAAAGAATAAGAAATGAAGTTGTTGGAATTATGTCCCACCTTGGAAAAGTTTGACCATGTTTTGCCTCCCTCAAATGCACTGGCTTCAGATTAGGAAGAGAATTCGGTTTAAATCTGCCAGCTTGCTATATAAAGAATTCTATGGAAATAGTCCAAATTTCTTCTCTGAAAAATCAGTGACCTATATATTTCTCCCTGATTACTTAAATGCTTGGGTAAACTTAAGTTAGTAGTAAAATGATCCAAGTTCCCGACATGGGGCGGAACATGTGACAAGTTGGGGTTACATGGGGATAGATTGCGTCCACTTTCCACCATGCCAAGAAGTTGGGCGCCACTGAAGTATGCTGAACTTGTCCCGGCATAATATTTTTAGACACTAGGACACATTCAGCAGCGCCTGCACATTGTCTCCTTTTGTTCTGAGCAGCAAGGTGCAGGAGATGAGGGGGCTTTGTTATTTAAAACAAAGACCAAATGTAAGGGGCCATCAGGCCTTGCTAGGAGCTATCTGGAGGCTCATATCTAAATGCAATTTAGGGGAAACAAAGGCACTCAGCTTATCCCTTCACAGGTACTTAAGAGAGGCATGCTTTTGACTTTGTTCAGTCCCTGTATATAAGAGAAATGCATGCACTGTATGGATGTCAGATGAGTTGGTCTGTCCCAGTATTTACACAACTAACAATATAAATATTGTTCAGTTTTATATCTTTTATAGCACTACTCATCCCAAGGCAGAGTATCAGAGCACTTTAAAGCATATAAGAAAACATTATATGATGACAATAAATCATGTGTGTGTAAATCAATGTACAGGATATGTTCCATAAGACAGGGAGTGTTACAAGGTGTAGGAGTCATATTCCCTTTCTAGCTCACTGTGCTATGTTAGAAGGATGACAGTTTATGAACTGCAAGTAAGAAAATTATCTTTGTCTTAGAAGCAGTAGCCCACTTATCTAGATTCATAAAATAAAAAGCGGCCATCTGCATGTTAAATTATCTGATTAGTAGGAGACACATTAACTCTCAATGCTACTTTGGTTCAAAGCTTGAGCTAGACAAAACACAGATATCTCCAGCAAATGTGTTAACCTCCAGTGTTATCTTACCATGATTAGTATTACCTGAGACTTGACACGCAAGGATCTCTGCAGCTGGTGCCTTAACTCCATAAGAGAATTTAAAATGCAGACTTTGCAACCAATGAGGCAGAACAGATTGATTGCCACATTTCTCCTTGCTGCTATTTTCTTTGAGGTAGAGTTGTTAAAAAACAAATGTATAAATTGAGGCCTAGATTGTGGGTCATGTAGTGTCACTTTTTTGGCACAACCCCAATGGAAAAATCTCACTTGTTAAACCTTGTAATTCGCCCCAATGTACATGTGTTACAACTGCTACACTTATGTCTGAGGTGTCAAGATCTGATGTCACTTCTTGTTATGTCACTTCCTGGAAGGCAATGGGTTGTAATGCCACTTCCTGGGATGTCAAGCACCGTGATGCCATGTGCAATGATGTCACTTGTATACTGCCTAGTTGGTAAGTCCTGCCACTTCTTTTTTTTAGTCGTTGTGTCCTGGGCCAGAAGATAATTTCGGGTGTAGGTAGCCAGTCGTTAGAATTCCGTTCCTTTATCTCTCGACGTTATAGAAGGCCAGGAAACATCTCTCACTATGTTCACATACTGCGGCTCGCGACCCAGGCTGTTTGACTCAAGACTCCCTCTATAGCTCCACAGTGCTATTTTCAAGAGTAACAGAGTGCTCTCCAAATAAACTTATTGAAAATGTTCAACTTTTTTGTTTCTACATTTGTATTGTCTTGTTCATTCTTATTTTCACTGCAAACTCAAAATCTGCCCCGAAGAGTTGCCCGCTCCGCCCTTCTATTACTCCCTGGGAAGGGAGTCATTCACACTCTCAGAACAGCCCCCACCGCCTCTCCATCTCCAGACATCCTATATAGCAAAAGTAATGCACTCACTCTCGAGGAGGCAGCTCGGGGAGACTGACAGCACCACAGGCTCGGGGTGACGACAGAGCCAAGACGGGCCGAGTGCCCCTACAAGGAGAGGGCCCTGAAGGCGCAGCAGGTGCGTCGAACGAAGGAACCTTCACACGTCTGACGCGAGAGGATGCTATTTTCTGGGCCTCGTCTCACCAGCTTCGGTATGTGTCGTGCACCGCAGGGCTCCCACACGGACAGGGCGGGGCTCTGTTGCTTGGCCCATCCTACTCACCAGTGAGAGCTCGGTTGAAGCACTGTATCCGGTCCAGGAGGCTAGGGCGGTATTTTTTTATTGCTCGTCAGAGTACCGGCCTGGAGCACCGAGAATGTGTCCAGATTAAGACTAAAGAGAGACGTGTTGAGAGTTGCGCCGAGGGGATACATATGCAGTGACGTAACTAAACTGAAGGGGGCCCCCTGCACAGTACCCGGAGAGGTCCCCTCCCACCTGGCCCCATTCAGGACCCCGGCAACTCGGGGGGCTCCTGCACCACAGGGGCTGCGGGGGGCTTTGTTACGCCACTATACGTATGTATTTAGTGATTTAGGCTTCATATATTAATTGAGCCGCACAGATGGGCCTTTACCCTTGTGACATCAAAGGATCCGGTTCGAAGCAGAGGTGGGCTAGCACGGTGTTTGGGAGCAACAAGTCGGTTAATGAAGGGCTCTTTACCGCAATGGCTGCCTGCAGCAAGCATCAGTCAGCACCTTTTGGAGGTAGACCTTCAGTGTATGGTCAGCTGACAGAACTGGGTGCTCTAGTAAGGCAGTCGGGGGCATAGTCAATGTATGGTTTACTTACAGTCAGTGTGGACATCCAGTTATCTGGAATGAAGACAGGGTAGGCGGCTGGCTTTTGGGTCCACCACTGATTCTTCCGTTTTCTGGATGAGACATGACAAGAGCGATGACTTGCAACATAGCTGACACATTTTAAAGGTTGCCAGATGAATTGATCAGCTTCAATTCAAAGGCAGTGAAAGGAATGAACTCTCAGATTATGCACTTAGGGCTGGGAGACCAAGGTGGAATCCTTTGAAGGCAACCACAAGAATGTTAGGGGACAGAGACCCACAGGCCTGTGGAGCGGAGCCTCAGCTTGGAATAACCATAGGAGATTGACATTCATTCAGCCTCTATGTGCACAAGGCAGGTCATGCCATTCACAACTTTTAAAAGTCCTTCTGGGCTCTTCGGTGTGTGGAAAGTCTACAGTATAACTGCTAAGGATTTGTGCCAACAGTAATAAATAGATGATAAAGAAGGTCCGCCATAAGGCCGATCCCTAAGGACACACTGCAAATGATGTAGTTAAATGACAAAAAGACTTAGGGCCTGCATTTAGATATTGGCGGATGAGTTACTCTGTCACAACAATTACAGATTTCCCATCCACTGAAATATAAATCCCCTTATATCCTATGGGATTTATGTTTCAGCAGGCGGGATATCCATCACCGTTCTGACGGAGTAACTCCTTTGCCAAGATCTAAATCAGGCCCTAAGTTTCATTTGCAGTCCTGTGTCCCACGGTGGAGCCCTGCGCTGAAGTACTGTGTTTCGTTCTAGTCTAAAAGACCTATCTGCAGTACAGTGTCCAGTGGCAGATGCCGCATCCCAGAAGCATAGAGTGCGACTGGGGATAATGCACAGACTGCTTCTTGGCTTAAACTGCACATCCCACAGGAGGATGAGCAAGAATGTATCCATGTACAGCGAGAATGAGCGATTTGGAGCTGTGATGCAGGCAACAACAGCACTGTAGGAAATTAACATTGTATAATAGGCAGCATTTTTCAGTGAAAAAGTACTCTGGCACAAGGGATTTTAGATTGGGAAACAGACCAGTGTAATTCTTACAACTGGTGCGTTTGCCAAAATTAAAAACAACTATACATTATTATTACAATATCGTCAGAGACGAACATCCGTTTTTTGGACAGGCTGGTCTTCATCTGACTCAAATGACACAGCTCTCAGTACTGGAGTTTCACTGTAGCACAGCATTTCACATTAAAGTGAGTGAGAAGTAATCACAGGTTTCACACTTGGCCACCTATGTCAAGTCTTTGATCATCATGTACAGATTAGCCACAGGTCTTTGCGGAGTTATTTCATTCCTTGTAGTGCAACGATATTTTAGACCTGCACATCATAAATGACCCCGTTTGCCCATAAAAATTTCATCAAAAACATGCTCTGTCCTGTAGTTTTCTGTCCCCACTCTGATTGCTGGACTCTTTGTGTACTCTCAATCCTCACATAACACAATCTCTAAATAAGTGAGAACACTTTCCTACAATCTTCTTATGTGTCCCCATCTCTATATTTTCCCTGTTGTATGGTCTATATATTTTTGTAATGTTTTTATAACGCACTGTTACCCACGCAACAGCGGCATCAGAATGCTGACAGTCTCAAAACATACGGATGGTGGCAGGTTGCAGGGCTGTGCTTTTTGAAAACATGGCAGCCTATAGTCAGTGGTACTTCAACCGAATGGAGTAATAAGGATACCTGCCAAGAGAGGTTCCTAAAATCACTAAGGGCCTGATTTAGAGTTTGGCAGAGGGGGTAACTCTGCCACACCTGACAGATATCCTGTCCACCGTATTGCAATTCCATTATATCCTACAGAGATCGTAATACGGCAGACAGGATATCCGTCACGTTTGTGATGGAATAACCCATCCTCCTAACTGTAAATCAGGCCCTAAATCTTTAAAAAGTACAAATGTTTACCTGAGGAAAATTGTGCCAGTTTTGGGCATCTGCCCAAAATGGCTATGACTGTCTGAAGAAAGGAGTGAGGAGGAACTGTTAACCCCCGCCCTAATACAAAAAAACAAGGGTAGGATATTCAACAGGGGGATCCCACACGGACGGATTGGCCACTATATTTTTTGTACCTGGTCATCTAAGTTGACAAGAGTCTCTTGCGAACAGGGGTTTCTGGACAGAATGTGCTGAGTGAAGAGTTTTGTGAGGTAGCTGGGTGCATGACTGTGGAGTACCTTAGGCACTGTGCAAAGACTCTTGTACCCACCATTTCCTATACCGGAACCACAAATAGATTTCAGTGCAGGTATGATGTAGTCTTGTCTATTCAAATCAAACAAGAGCCTGGCAGCGTCTCAAGTACTGAAACGCCCACTTCTTCATGGCCAGTGTATAAGCTTAGACAGTGCTTAATTTGTAAATAAAAACGTGCCGTTGCCCATGGCTCTCCTCTGAAACACGTGGCTGCTGCAATTAAATGTGCCAGCACAGAATAGTGAGGCAGCATAATCCTGAAGCGAACTCGGGCCTCTTTAATCTGTTTACAGCCCTTTCAACCCGCTCTTGCAGCTTTCTCCCTTTCTGAGGCTTTTCCGTCTTTCTCTTCCTCGGCTTTCCCATATGCGTCTTTTGCTTGCAGTAAATGCTTGAGGCAGAAAAATAAGTGCCGGCCCGCAAAAATGACTCCTGGTGCCCCACACCGAAACAACTTTTAAAATAGTCCAAACAGGTCACTACCAATGTGAAGCTTAGGTAGATTTTCGGGTAGCTATGTCGAAAAGACAGGTCCCCCACATTTAACATGCAGAGATGGTGGAATGAGGATTTGGAGACCTTTTTTGGGGGATGAATGATGGTTCACTATAAAAGGGTACTTTAATCTTCAAACGTTATCCACAGGCACTGGGAGAGAACCCAATTCGACTAGACAAATTATAGGAAGGGGGTGTCGTTAACATGCCCCAGGAAAAGAACTTCAGTTTTGTCTAAGTTAATTCACAACCAAGTCGTCTCCATCCACCGGTGGGCATGGCATGACCGTGAGATAGATTCTTCATCCCACCATTGCAACTAGAAAAACAAGTAGCCCCTTTAACAGACTCCATGGTATGAACCCAAATACTGAGCCAACCAGCTTGAGCACGCAATTTTCCAACCCACCTTCAACATTTTTCACTCAGGCAAATATCTGCTCAGTTTTTTTTATTTTATTTTTTATCAGACGCAAAGTTGTACACCGGTTAGCCGTAATCTGTAATGCAACTGAAATAGGCAGAAAAGGTTAAATAGTGGTTCTGACTACTGTGTCGACAATGTCCTCACGAGATGGGAAAACGGTGGCGAGCAGTTCCTTGGAGATCGGAGCGCACGACGCTAAAAATACGCCCTGCTTCGTCATGACTTCAAGGGGGAGGAAAATGGGCACTTGCTATTTCTGAAGCGGACCAAGGGATCACACCCCTGCCCCTCATCCCCCCGCCCCCTGCAAGACACCTGTCCTGAGGAATGCTTACCGCAGCCAAGTGCGAGAAGAAACATTAGATGGGGGGCAGAGGACCGGTAGTGAGGCACGAAGTCCCCCTCCAGCCAATGCATCTGAACTGTGAGACTCCGTGGCCGCGTGCAGGCTCGCCCTAGTGCACGGAAGCGGAAGCCAGCGGCCAAGAGGCTCGGGATGTACTGAGGCATGCTGCTAGTACTGTCACCAAGGAAGTCGGTTTCTGAGTTTATACGCACAAATTGTGCCAAAGTGCAAAAACATTTACAAAGTGAATAGCAAGAGAAGCGAGCAAATATAGCCCTAAGTATAAAACAAACGCACTTTGTTGCCAATGGCAGCTTCGGTAAAGATTCCTTTTAGTTATAAAAGCGTGTCATGTGAAATTTGTTAGCTAACAAAAAAAGTATACCCTGTGCTAAGGTGCTGTAAAGTATGCACATTCTTCGTCTCTTCTTCTTCCTCCACGGTTAGGGTACCAGACGTCCCGGATTTGCCGGGACAGGCCCGGTTTTTCACCAGCAGTCCCGGCAGATTTCCTGAAATTTAGCTCATGTCCCGGTTTTTTGAGAGGGTTGACTGAAAACGGTGGGAGGTGTCTCTTTATGTTTTCCAAAGCGGGGTAGTTAGGAGTTGTTATAAGAAAGCAATTTCATTAACAAGAATGATAGTGGCTTTAAAAAATGCTATTTAGTTATGTTCTTAGTGCCTCTGCTGCATTTCTGAGCTAATGAGAGCTGTAATTCTGCTCGCTTGGTTGAAGTAAAATTGTAGTCCTTTTTTCTATTTTTATGAAACGTTCCGGTATTTCACATTAAAATGTTCACCCTATCCGTGGTATAACCTCTCGCAGCGGGTTAACCCCATCGCAGCCGGGGTTGTTACTTGTTAGGTCATACAGAAAGAAGCAAATAAGCCAATGAAGTTCAGCAAAATAAATAAATAAAGCAGTCAAATGCTACAAGTCGTGGCATGCCTTGTCTGCAGTGACGACCATAACTGACGAACTTTTTACGTGGTACAGCTAGAACCATAAGTCAGAGCTTATATATATATATATATATATATATATATATATATATATATATATATAATAAATCAGCGAGAGTGTGATTTTTTTGATGTTTGCTATTAACTTTGGCACCGATATACATAGATACACACACTAGCTCAATAGCGTATCAGATGTCCAACACATTATGAAGTGCTTTTAAATTCCAACAACGAGAACATTTTGAAAAGTTTCAATGACTCTTTGGTGGAAACAGTGGACTATACCATCCTTTTACAAAAACATAACTTTATATCTAAGCAACAAAACAAAATCAGTGCTGGATCACTATTGCGGCTTGATCTCGCTGCTGCCTTACACACCATCAACGATCCCATGCTTACCTCCAGGCTCTCAGAAGTTGGCAGGAGTCTCAAGAGTAGTAGTTCTCAAATAGATTAACTCTTTCTTGAAAGATCATAAGTAAATTATACCACTCCTACCTTCTTGAGGAGAACTTAGTATCCTCACTTGTGGGGTCCACTCCATTTTGTCACCGATTCTGAGACATATTTTATTCCATTGTCAGGGGGGCAGAACTTTTATACCAGACAGATGACTCAGGTGAACTTCAATCTCACTAACCCACCGGACCCCCAAGCTGTGATCAGTCATCTATGATGGAAGGCCTATCTATCACCCTTTGGTAAATGGCCTTTAATTTTATGAAATGTAACCCATCTAAAACTGAACTCTTTTTCTCTCCCCAAAGACCATTGGTGGTTGACTCTCTAATCTGGCCTCCTACAATGGGTCTTAGACCCGCCCCCTCAGCTTCTGTTTACCTGGTGGGCATGCACATTAACCCTACTTTAGCTTTAAAGAGAAAGTCTGCCAAAGTATCAAAAGTCTGGTTTTGGAAACTTAAAATTTTAAAGACTTTATTATAGTTCATTGACAGCCACGTTTGTATGATGGCAATCTATATGTGAATTCAATCTAGATTAAAGTATTGCAATGTAATATCTTGCCATCACTGAAGCTCTTACACACCACCTCCAAATGATGCAAAATGCTGCCACTACTATGCCAAAGCATTCACACAGTCCGCATATATTGAAACAAACTCATTGGTACCCAACAAAAGCAGACTTCAAAGCTATGGTAATAGTACACAGAGCCATACACACATTCCCTGACTTCTTTGCCAAGAAGTTCAATTGGAATACTCCTATTCACACACTTTGCTTAACTCAGCTATGTCTAGTTTCTGTCACATGAACCTGCACAGTCACCTTTAGGCATACAACCTTCTTGATTGCCACTTCTAAGATTTGGGACTCTGTTGCTCTCAGTCTATGAGCAGAAACAAATACGCTGCAATTTAACATACTTCTAAAAACATTTTCATTCTCACTTTCCAATTAGGCTCTGCAGTTTAACAAGTTACTCTGGTACAGTGCCATGATGCCACAACAACATAACACTCTATAAAGAGCCAATCGTAGATAATAATACAAAACATCAGAGGCAAGTGGTATTACAGCACTGCACATGGGTGCAGAGAAGGAAAAACAAGCATTTGCAATGCTATGGGTCTCGCATTTGCTCGAGGTAGAGCTATTAGCGTTGTAAACTCCTAACCGGACTTTTCTTGCCACATAAATTGAAAATGAAATGTAAAACTGTTTCACATAAGCGAGCCGAATCACAGCACCACGGATGCCAGGAGCATCAGCGATAAGGAAAGACACAAAAAGAAAAAGAAGTTTGCTTGCGCTCAAATTTATTGGCAAAAGCGCAATTAGCCATGTAACAGGGACGATGGCCAAGGCGTAACAAACCCTCCCTAAGGAGGGACAAACGTAAACCATTTACCAATGTCAAAGGATTTTTGAAGGGCAAGCCCACAAACGAGTCATAGTGATGGGCGTGAGGTGGGTGTTGTTAAAAGCCCAGATGCCTACCAACACGTCGGAAAAGCAGTGCTGGCACACTGCTATGCTCGACCTAAAAAGGACTGTGCAGTGCGGGGTTGGAAATGAGTGTAGAGTGGGGGTTCCGTTCAGAAGGAGAGTGTAGGAGGCTGGACTGGCTTGTAGTGAGTACCAAGGGGTACTTGCACCTTGCACCAGGCCCAGTTATCCCTTATTAGTGTATAGGGTGTCTAGCAGCTTAGGCTGATAGATAATGGTAGTTTAGCAGAGCAGCTTAGGCTGAACTAGGAGACGTGTGAAGCTACTACAGTACCACTTAGTGTCATATGCACAATATCATAAGAAAACACAATACACAGTTATACTAAAAATAAAGGTACTTTATTTTTATGACAATATGCCAAAGTATCTTAGAGTGTACCCTCAGTGAGAGGATAGGAAATATACACAAGATATATATACACAATAGCAAAAATATGCAGTAAAGTCTTAGAAAACAGTGCAAACAATGTAAAGTTACAATAGGATGCAATGGGAAAACATAGGGATAGGGGCAACACAAACCGTATACTCCAAAAGTGGAATGCGAACCACGAATGGACCCCAAACCTATGTGACCTTGTAGAGGGTCGCTGGGACTATTAGAAAATAGTGAGAGTTAGAAAAATAACCCTCCCCAAGACCCTGAAAAGTGAGTGCAAAGTGCACTAAAGTTCCCCTAAGGACAAAGAAGTCGTGTTAGAGGAATAATGCAGGAAAGACACAAACCAACAATGCAACAACTGTGGATTTCCAATCTAGGGTACCTGTGGAACAAGGGGACCAAGTCCAAAAGTCACAAGCAAGTCGGAGCTGGGCATATGCCCAGGAAATGCCAGCTGTGGATGCAAAGAAGCTTCTACTGGACAGAAGAAGCTGAGGTTTCTGCAGGAACAAAAAGGGCTAGAGACTTCCCCTTTGGTGGACGGATCCCTCTCGCCGTGGAGAGTCGTGCAGAAGTGTTTTCCCGCCGGAAGAACGCCAACAAGCCTTGCTAGCTGCAAATCATGCGGTTAGCGTTTTTGGACGCTGCTGTGGCCCTGGAGGGACCAGGAGGTCGCAAATTGGACCAGGAGAGAGAGGGGACGTCGAGCAAGACAAGGAGCCCTCTCAGCAGCAGGTAGCACCCGGAGAAGTGCCAGAAACAGGCACTACGAGGATGCGTGAAACGGTGCTCACCCGAAGTTACACAAAGGAGTCCCACGTCGCCGGAGACCAACTTAGAAAGTCGTGCAATGCAGGTTAGAGTGCCGTGGACCCAGGCTTGGCTGTGCACAAAGGATTTCCGCCGGAAGCGCACAGGGGCCGGAGTAGCTGCAAAAGTCGTGGTTCCCAGCAATGCAGCCCAGCGAGGTGAGGCAAGGACTTACCTCCACCAAACTTGGACTGAAGAGTCACTGGACTGTGGGGGTCACTTGGACAGAGTCGCTGGATTCGAGGGACCTCGCTCGTCGTGCTGAGAGGAGACCCAAGGGACCGGTAATGCAGCTTTTTGGTGCCTGCGGTTGCAGGGGGAAGATTCCGTCGACCCACGGGAGATTTCTTCGGAGCTTCTGGTGCAGAGAGGAGGCAGACTACCCCCACAGCATGCACAAGCAGGAAAACAGTCGAGAAGGCGGCAGGATCAGCGTTACAGAGTTGCAGTAGTCGTCTTTGCTACTATGTTGCAGGTTTGCAGGCTTCCAGCGCGGTCAGCAGTCGATTCCTTGGCAGAAGGTGAAGAGAGAGATGCAGAGGAACTCGGATGAGCTCTTGCATTCGTTATCTAAAGTTTCCCCAGAGACAGAGACCCTAAATAGCCAGAAAAGAGGGTTTGGCTACCTAGGAGAGAGGATAGGCTACTAACACCTGAAGGAGCCTATCAGAAGGAGTCTCTGACGTCACCTGGTGGCACTGGCCACTCAGAGCAGTCCAGTGTGCCAGCAGCACCTCTGTTTCCAAGATGGCAGAGGTCTGGAGCACACTGGAGGAGCTCTGGACACCTCCCAAGGGAGGTGCAGGTCAGGGGAGTGGTCACTCCCCTTTCCTTTGTCCAGTTTCGCGCCAGAGCAGGGCTAAGGGGTCCCCTGAACCGGTGTAGACTGGCTTATGCAGAATTGGGCACATCTGTGCCCAAGAAAGCATTTCCAGAGGCTGGGGGAGGCTACTCCTCCCCTGCCTTCACACCATTTTCCAAAGGGAGAGGGTGTAACACCCTCTCTCAGAGGAAGTCCTTTGTTCTGCCATCCTGGGCCAGGCCTGGCTGGACCCCAGGAGGGCAGATGCCTGTCTGAGGGGTTGGCAGCAGCAGCAGCTGCAGTGAAACCCCAGGAAGGGCAGTTTGGCAGTACCAGGGTCTGTGCTACAGACCACTGGGATCATGGGATTGTGCCAACTATGCCAGGATGGTATAGAGGGGGCAATTCCATGATCATAGACATGTTACATGGCCATATTCGGAGTTACCATTGTGAAGCTACATATAGGTAGTGACCTATATGTAGTGCACGCGTGTAATGGTGTCCCCGCACTCACAAAGTTCAGGGAATTGGCTCTGAACAATGTGGGGGCACCTTGGCTAGTGCCAGGGTGCCCTCACACTAAGTAACTTTGCACCTAACCTTTACCAGGTAAAGGTTAGACATATAGGTGACTTATAAGTTACTTAAGTGCAGTGTAAAATGGCTGTGAAATAACGTGGACGTTATTTCACTCAGGCTGCAGTGGCAGGCCTGTGTAAGAATTGTCAGAGCTCCCTATGGGTGGCAAAAGAAATGCTGCAGCCCATAGGGATCTCCTGGAACCCCAATACCCTGGGTACCTCAGTACCATATACTAGGGAATTATAAGGGTGTTCCAGTAAGCCAATGTAATTGGTAAAAATGGTCACTAGCCTGTTAGTGACAATTTGGAAAGAAATGAGAGAGCATAACCACTGAGGTTCTGATTAGCAGAGCCTCAGTGAGACAGTTAGTCACTACACAGGTAACACATTCAGGCACACTTATGAGCACTGGGGCCCTGGGTTACCAGGGTCCCAGTGACACATACAACTAAAACAACATATATACAGTGAAAAATGGGGGTAACATGCCAGGCAAGATGGTACTTTCCTACAGAGAGGGCTCGGATAGTATAGAGGATGTGAGGGACTAGGTGGTGCTCAAACTGAAGGACTGCAGTGTGTTTATGCCATGCTGGAACAGCAGTTGTTCATGGAATGGTGTGTGGGTTTAGTGTATTGCTATAGGTGAGCTCTAATGTGAAAGCTTTAATAAAATGCGATTGTGCTGAACAAGGTGTCGAGAAGATGTCAAGGTCATGAACGGTCACAAATGAGGCATCTTTCTACTTTGGCTAATCAAGTTTTTCAGTTTCTGGTAGCATTAGTGTATTCCATTGCTGCCTAATGTAGATCTGAAGGAGAAACATGATCAGCACATCTCTGAGATCATACCATGTGGTGCAGGTTGTATTGAAAGTAGTAGCAAGGAAAGGCACCTCATTGTTCATGCTGGAGGGGGCACCCTGGATTCATGCACGTACCTCCTGAACAAATGGAGGGAACAACCACATTTTAGTGGAAGAACTTAGGAGGTGTCTGGAAGTGTCTTGATAATGTGTTGCAACTGTGGATGACCCGGTACAAAGCCATTTTTCAGAAAGCAGTGACCCTTCCTGGACTTGTATATGTGTGAACAACCAGTCACTGCCTCTTCCTTGACGTTTTTAACCCATCCCCATCAAGGGCGGTTCCCTCATGGGGAACTGCCTTCTTGTGTCCTGTGACCGCTTGGTGGGCTTCCATCCTAGACTCAGAACATCTAATCTTTTGATTACATGCAGGCTTGTCAGAAGTTTTTCTGAGGCCTGGGACAAAAACTAAGCATGAGGCCAATGAAGGGCTAACTTGATGCTCCTTTCATTTCTGTCTGATACAATAAGCACCTGTTTCTACCTATTACAATAAATGTAGTTCATTGAAGAACAAAAAAAAAACACTGTATCTGGTGCAGTCCAGTGGTATGGTCATGTAAGCGGTTTCATTTTAAATGAATAGTACAGGTTTTCTTTCATTTACAAATTTATAAATGCATTTTGATGTTTGAGAGCATGGCCCTGGAAAGCGCGAGGACCAAGGCATACCTTCTCCTCTAACGACCCTTGTGGCAGTCCTGGATGCCTATGAAGCCATGGCTGCGAATGGACAAGAACATTTACACGTTAAGGGGGCATACATGCACTCCACCCTCACTCTTGCAAACTATATTTGAAAGGGGCAGATCTAGTTCAGTGCTACTGCCCCGCCAGAATAGCTGGAAATCCAGTGTGCGTCATGAGGCCTGGGGGGCAATGCATGATGTTAGAGGAGGTATTTGTTACCAACTTCTGAATATTTTTGTTTCATTTGTTATGCTTGTGATAGCATTTATTTTGGAAATATGTGTACTCAATTGTTTTTAATTAAAATTATAGATTACTTGAAAATATACGTACTTCATTGTTTTTTATTAAAATTACAAATTACTTGGGGTTTTTTACTACACATTGAATATTGTCACAATAGTCTAACCGCCTGAACTAGATTTCAGCACTTTATGGGTTAGTTGACTTCAACAGTTAGACCAGCAAACAGACCACATTTAGGGCCTGGTTTAGATTTTGGCGGACGGGTTACATCAATGGCATATTGGGAACTTGGTTTGCACCAGGATCATTAGAAGAGAGCAGATATCATGGGACACGAGATAGCACTGTGTGAGTTGGCAGATCTGTTCGAGACAGGTTGTGCATGCAGCAAGCTCAGACCTGGAGCTCTGAAGCATAAACTATATGAGCTAGAAAAAAAAAGATGAAATATAGTACAAATTCAAAGAAAAGGCGTGTTTGTGGCTTCACAACAACTTAACACTGAACCTGTAAGAAACAGTTTCCTGTCCACACAAATGGGGGAGGGACAAAGGGAACTAGAGAAGGTGACTACTTTCACCGGAAGGGACGTGAACATTGAGTGCATTCTACAAGTTTGTCGGTACGTCACACTTTGGCAGCTCTGAAAAGCAGTTTCTGGATCCCGCCATTAGGTGGTGCGGTGCGCACACGTTGAGAATGGGGCCGTCAAGCTGTAGGAGGACAGAGGCTCTCCGAGCAGATTTTGCGGTTTTGCATGGTTTGTTAAAGATGTACTAAATAGCAGCTGCAAAGTGCACTTTCTGTTCTGGGCACTCAGAAAGGCCCACTTTTTTACAGCAAGGGCCCTTGAAGTAGGTTCAAAATCCATTACTGAAACTCAGGCATCCTCCTAAGTGGCTAGCACATGACCTCGAAGGAGACGGGCGCAGCAGCATCCCTGCATGCGAAGCACCTGAACAGAATCGCGGCAGTAACGGCGGGCCTTGGAGAAAGGCACCTCAGGAACAACCGAAGGTAATGCCTTTCAGCCATCCCCTCGAGAACGCGGGGCCTTTCTTTCCCATTGCAGACCTCTGTATTGGGGAAATACAGTGTCATTTTAAGTATTTTTAGGACTTGGGCAAAACATTTTTTTTGAGGGGGCCTGTACAGAACAACCTTGAAATGTATTATCCATTTCCTGCTAATTTAACTCCGCATGATGACTATCAATACTAAATTATGCTAATCTTTAACAAAGCCACACAAAAACTGGGGAAATAGGTCTTGCCCAGGTCATGAAAAATCCTTAAGATGGCATAACCTAGACAAAATCAGAGGTAGGGAAAGGCAGAGAGTGAAAGAGGTTTACATAGAAAAATAGAATAAACATAAGTCAAATAGAGAAAAGGTTCACTTTCGCATGGGCCCCCTTCACAGACGCAGGTTAAAAAACAAAATATTGTGTAACTTTTTTTTTAGTCTTTCACTTTTAGGCAACTACACTTATAATATCACACAGCATAAACGAAATAGAATTATAAGTCAAGGAAAAGAGTAGAAAATGCACTAACGTACAATATGAGACATCTATTAGTTAATGCACTGCAGAGGTCTGTGTGTGTGACCAGACAGCCATAGAACTGAACCCTGGTTGATGCAATGGAGAGTACTGAGTTTTGTCCCAGCTTGTGACAGAAAGCATTGAGAACATATGTCCTCATTTAATCTTGCATTTCACACAGTATAAGATGGGCTACTGCAAAATGTGTTAAAAGGTCTAAGGTAAAAAACAAAACAAAAAAAAAACAGTACTTCCAAAATATAGATTTTAGTAACACTCAATTGCGTAGTGCTATTTTTTTGAACAACTGCCCATTAAAAGCTCACACTTCACAGCTCAGCTGATGACATCCTTGCAATACCACTCAAAAAGACTAAGGGGGTCATTCTGACCCCGGCGGTCTAAGACCGCCGGGGCCAGGGTCGGCGGGAGCACCGCCGATAGGCCGGCGGTACCCCGCAGGGCATTCTGACCGCGGCGGTTCGGCCGCGTTCAGAAGAGGCAAACCGGCGGTCTCCCGCCGGTTTACCGCTGCCCTTAGAATCCCCCATGGCGGCGCAGCTTGCTGCGCCGCCATGGGGGATTCTGACACCCCCTACCGCCATCCTGTTCCTGGCGGTTCGCCCGCCAGGAACAGGATGGCGGTAGGGGGTGCCGCGGGGCCCCTGGGGGCCCCTGACGAATGGCATGGGCACGTCAGGGGCCCCCGTAAGAGGGCCCCGCAAAGTATTTCAGTGTCTGCTAAGCAGACACTGAAATACGCGACGGGTGCAACTGCACCCGTCGCACCCCTGCAACTCCGCCGGCTCAATTCTGAGCCGGCGTCCTCGTTGCAGGGGCATTTCCTCTGGGCCGGCGGGCGCTCTTTTGGAGAGCGCCCGCCGGCCCAGAGGAAATGTCTAAATGGCCGCTGCGGTCTTTTGACCGCGGTGCGGTCATTTTGCGGCGGTACCTTGGCGGACGGCCTCTGCCGTCCGCCAGGGTCATAATCAGGCCCTAAATCTGTGGCATCAGGAAGCTCCAAGTGATTCTATCAATGAAAGCCAATACTGTCTTCCAGGCGGTATTTTTGAAGATTTACCAGTTATGCACATATACATTTCTTTCAGGCAAGCAGGCACACTGACAGGAAGGCTTATTTGTTGTTTAGCTGTCTGTCCCTCCCTTGGGATCACAGCACAGAAGACTCCTGAGTTTACTCTTCAGCTGAAGCATTCAGCTGTCAGAATGAACCTTACCGGGACGGTTGTCCATTCACAAAAAGTAGGGGAACCATTTTAATTAAATTTAAAAAAATATGGGCACATCATGCCCCTCCTACCTCACCCACTCTGACCTTTGGTGCCAGGCTACACACCCTGCCCCATCACTGCTCGAGCAGTAGGGTGTGCAGAGGAGCAAGCATGTGTATGGGTGCCCTTTGCATGCACCCAATGGGGCACATTCCAGCAGTTCACATAGGGTATAATTTTCAATGGAAATTGCTCTGGATGGAGTGAGGCTTACGCGTTTGTTGGCAGGTATTGGCGAGTAGGGAGACAAATGTTTAGGTTTTCAGGATGCTGGCATGGTAGTGAGCCACTGAGACTCAGGAAGATAACTTTTGCATCGCTTAATTCACGTGCCACACAATACCCATAGCCTGCCATCTCTAAACGCCAGCAGACAAAACGGTCAAACAAGTTGTATTTTCAACTTTGCTGCAGCTATTAAAACAAACATTAACAAAGCCAGCAGCTTTGGCTTTCATGTGGTGAAACATGAAAAAAATGCATGTACAAATGATGGGTTGGTAGAGCTTCTCATAACAATTTTAATGATGCGCATATTTGACTTGCAGTGTATAATATTTAGCAGATTATAAATTATTCTAATCTCATACTACTAATCATTAAGGCTTTTTTTTTAATAACAGGCATGGGAAAGGTGAACAGTGGAAAATAAAAAAACAGCGAGACAAAGTAAAATAGGATTTACAATTCCCAAATTGCGCTTGTCTTTTCAATAGCAGATCAATCAGCGAAAATCGAGAATTTGAAGGTTTCTGCAAGATTCACCATACTGAGCTATCCTAGGTGTCACAGCTATTACATAAGAAAACTTAAATAGCAATAGTCTAAAATACTGAGGCACATTTTTTATGATAATATTAATATTGAGCTTGTACAAATAAAGAAGCTCCTTTTTCTTTGCATTTTACAGTGCCCTGGAAAGAATGCCAGATAAAGAAAAAATAATTCAGAAAAATTATCTTGAATTGATTGAACACATTTTTAGGCACATTTTATTGCACGCTATATTTTGATGGAGGATGGAAAATTTTGGAGAGTCACTGGTATCACAAATACCATTACAGAACTTCCCGTGGGCCCTGTAAGAACCATATCCAGCAATTTATTAGCGACGTTGCCCGAGCCCTCTCTGATATCCTCTGATGAACATGCTTCACCACCATGGGTCTTCGCAGCCAAGCATGCATCAGCTCCCGCACCCTCACCATGAAGGTTCATGCCACAGAGTCTGTGCAGGGACGGTGAAAGTGACAGCCAGGCCCACAACAGGGCCCTTCACCTACGAGCAGGCATCACAGACTACTGGCGCCTCAACGACCTACATGACAGTGAGAAAATGCTGCATATACCGAAGAGAAGCAAGTCTGTTTCACTTTCAGGAATACATTCAGGTATCTACCATGCTCTAACTTGATCTGGGCAGGAAGGTGCAAATAACCAGACCATCTTTGAGGGCGAATGGCTGCTTTATTACGACAGGAATGCCGACTCAATTTTATTTATTTACAAATGTATTGTTCGAAAACCCCGGCCTTTAGCCTGTCTTCTGCCAGTAATCAGTCCCCCATCCTTCATCCAAACATTCATTCTTCTTCATTCCCTTCCGTCCTTCGCTGTCCTTTGAACTCCACTCAACCATCTCTCCCTGCATTCCTTTTGCCATGCGTAACCGACAAGTTCCCAACCCTTCCAGCCTGTCTTGAGCTCCACTCTTTTCTGCAACCTGTCCTAAGCGACAACTAACTAAAGTCTGCCTACTCACCACAGCAAAGCCAACGTGTTTAACTTAAATTCTAGGGAAGGAGGGGACAATGATTAACCACTATCTACCTACCGATACCACATGCACTAGAGAGGAACTAAACCCCAGTGACAGAAAACTGTCACCTTAATCCCGCGCCACGACCTAATTGACCAATGTCATCTCCAGACTGCCCGGTTCGCACCACCTGCCAGAAGAATCCCGTAGTGGACATTCTATGAATGCCACCACCGGGCTACCCATTTTCTGATATACGTAAAAGAGTTGTTGAAATAATTTATTAATTTCAACAGAAGCAAGAGTTCTATGATCAAGAAGCCCTTTTACATGTCTGATATTGGCCCAGAACTCTTTTGCAGTTGTCTTTCAAAATGAGATTTTCATTAGCTATTTACTGTAGATACTTATCAAAAGTGCGATATAAAACAGAAAAATATCGTTAATAACTGCATTAAGAGAGACATCTTTTATAATAGTCCAACACCAGGACGAAGCCAGCGTTTGCTGAGAACAATAAAGGAGTCCTTTTAAAATAAAAAGAATCTCAAAATGAAAAAAACGAGGGCAGGGGAGGTGGGATAATACAAAGCAACGTGGAACAGGTCCAGGCGGCATGGCGGGAAGAGACACAGACTTCCGCACAAACTTCAGAAAATGCAGGGCCTCAGGAGCTTTCGGGACCCACGACCCTAAAGCCCTTGCGCTCCAACACCACTCACGCCCACCACTGGCCAATGGAACGGCCCAGAGGGACGGGGCGGGAGAAGGCAGGCTAAGCCGCAAAATGGCGCAAGTCTGTAGCAGAGCTGCACCTTATAGGCGGGGTGCACGTGGCATTGCGTTAACTCGGAAAAGAAGAAAAGAAGTTTCCCCTCAATCTGTTTTACAACCGTCTAAGGTTTGAGTTTATTTAGTACCTGTTATATCGAGGCATAAGAGGGATAGAAAAACTGGGGAGGGGGGTTCTCAACGGCCGTGGCCAGTGTAATTAAGGGAGTTGCTTAAACACGTGAGCTAAAAACCTGTGCTTAGCATAGTGTGTGGCCCGACTAGTATTTTGCATCCAAATATATAATGCAACTGACATTACACCTAAGGCAAGCCAGACTATAGGCTTTGTCAATGGTTGTTGGTTGCATAAGAAAAATAAGTAACAATTACTCTGTTGTATATAATATTGCAAATATTTAAATTCTAAAATGATGAGACTGAAATAACTATAACGAGTCTCTTTATAGTTGCATCAAAGGCTGGTTCTGCTGCCGAGTTACCAGATAGTCATTCACTCTGAGGATGAGAGCACATATGGAAAGCCCAACAGGGGCCTGTCTGTGCACCTGGTCTTTAGGACTGCTGGTGCTGAGCACCGACAAGACCTGGTCCTCTCAAAGCCCTGCTGTCATGGATCCACTTCTCTGGAATTTATTTTCATTTTAATTGACTAAAATAGTCCATCACTTCACTGCTTAAAACAGTGTTACTGTGAAAGCTTTTTGCAAGTTGCAACATAGCTCTGCTGAACTCGTGCGTCCTGTTCCAGCCATTTCCCCTTTTCTATTAACTCTTTTCTGCCAGCAAACGTCCTAAGCAGCTTAAGGCGGCATCTTTCCTGGTGAAAACAAAAACGCTCCTATCAATACAAAGGGCATTTCTTTAGTCTCCAATTTGCAGGCGAAAGTGCGTTCCAATGCACCTATGAACAACCAGACAGGCCTCTCAATCTAAAGCGCCGTATACAGCCCTTCCACCCCCCCCCCCCCCCCGCGTTCCCGTTTCCCCTCCTATTGCCCTTCTGAGGTGCCTTATTGTCAACCCCAACTTTTATACAGTTGTGGTCTCGCATCTTTCCTTTGTGATGTGGGGTCTCCTATAAATAGAGTTAGAGGCAAACGTAGGGTAAGCCAAGATGTTCATTTTCTTATGGTGTTTTCACTAGCAGAGTATGGGCAGGAGGTACTGGAGTGCCGTGCGACAAGATGTTTTTCTAACACTAGGTAATTAATCCAGTATGAAGATGCAGGTTTTCAACAGTGTGACTACGTCAGCAGTATATTGCTTTTACTGCCCCCTGCCACAGTGTGGTAGTCCACAGCCCTCTGCGCCAAATAGGAATCTGCGATCTATCCTTATTTCCACCACCAAAGGGGTAGCGCCGGGTGTGCTTTCGCCTACTCCGAGTAATGCAATCCAGACTACACACGGCATCTACCTTCTTCATTTTACTATCCTCGGCCAAACAGGGTGGTATAGATCAGAATGGTTTCCACTATGCGCTCCAGTGGTGTAATCTAATCTTCCTCTCCTCCCAAGGGGCCTTCTTAAGGCAACCCACCCACTGTTCTCTGCTAGAGAGCAGCCAGCGCCATTTTAGTTGCCCCGAGAACAAAAGGTAAGCTGAGGTTGTGGCTCCTTCTATTGTAGGAAGACAATGGCTAACATAGACTTCTTAAATTACACTCCCAGGACTGCAAACATGGTGTCCTGTTGACCATGCACCGACCCTATTCCTTACCCAGGTGAGTAGGGAGGCACCAATACCCTGTCTACTCACGAGGGAGTAGTGGAAGTCACACTACTCCTCCGACCGTGCCTCCAGTCCTGACCTGTATACTGCTATCTCATGTGCACACAGAACATGGCATCTAGTTTCAGTAGTTAAATGGCCAATGGGACATCACACAAAGGGGAAATAATCCCCATCTTTGCCAGATTGTCCTTCATAAAAATCTATCTATGTGTGCCAGAGCTCTGTGTGCCTGCACACGTATGAAAACAGCAAGCGGCGCTCCTGGTCAGGGTTAACAACTTGTAGTAATGCTTCATGTGGATCCACCTACTAACATAGTAAGGGTGCTGCGGGTCCAGCCTAGGACACATTGGCAGAGCTGTGGGTGCGCTCCAGTACTGAAATAGCCAAGGGCACTGCGGGTTAGAGCTGTGTACAGGCACAGCTTGCAGGCCAGACTTGGATCTAGACCTTCTTACCTACCTCACACATTTAATCTATTTATTTATGCTTCTTTTCCTAGTGCTTGCTTAAGACCTCACGTTACTTTGCAGTGCGAGCAGACAACCAGACTTTGTTGCCTATCACTTTTTGGCAAACTCTGTCATGTAGACAGTCTCGGTGAGGGACATCCAGTTTATTTATCAACGACTCAAAGGGTGGTAAGTCGTTCTATACATCACCCCCTCAACACAAGTTCACCCCAAATCAGAGGATGGTCCCTACCCAGAACACTCTCGTTGGAAGCGGGCAGCAGGTGGATCTCCTTCTCAATGTTGAATTATTTACTCTGCACATAATCTCATGTGGATATGAATTTACCGCTTGCTCTGCGCGCACTCTTGCTATCTCTCTGCATCTGCGATCAGCCATTACTTTACACTTCCAGCACTGAGCAGATCAGCTGCCCTTGCTGAAGCAGTGGTTTTTCTACAGTTTTCCATCCTCAGATTGAATTCTATTTCAAAACGCCTCCACAAAATTCCTAAAAAAACACTGCATGAAAAAGCGACCCCCAACTTAAAACTTTCAGTTGTTGATGATCTTTTTTCTCTGAAACCGCACCCTCTTTTCCATCCTGTATGTCTCCTTTACTTAAGCGCAGTTTACTCTAAGTCACATGCATGTTTGCTTTAATGCCTATTATTGTAAATTACTCACACCTTATTTTAAGGTCACATCTCCCTCTTTAAAAGTCAGACCCCAGCAGCCTAAAAATAATCTACTCTTGCTCGCCTATTACTCCCACGAACTCACATACACTGTCACGCCTCACCACGCAAACTACATAAAGAAACTGGAGTAAATTGCTAGACTGCTTCATTGAAAGCACAGAAATAATAACACTACGCAACAATAACTAATGGATTACCCACCAACCTTGTGTTTCCAGAGCAACGTGTCGTAAAGCGGTACAGCGCCTCGTCAAAGTTAGTAAGCACGATATAAATGCAAATACACTACAGGTGGATGCACAAAGGATAATGTAGGCGTCGATGGGACAGAGGGGCTGGATGTTGCCGGGGAGAGTGGGGTTAGGGCGTGGGAGGGAGGGGTGGGGGTGTGGCGGCAGACTCTCACCTTTCCTCCTCGTTAATCTTCTGCTCAGTGGGTCTCTCCTCACTGTCGCCCATTTTATGCTTCGGCGCCTCGACTGCACTTTCTTGGCTCTAGCTTGCGGGGGCTGTTGCAATGGCGGGGCGGTGCCTGGCAGTCTCAGCAGTCGTGGCGCTCACTGGAGTCCTCTCGTTAAAGTAAAAAGAGAAGTGCTCTGGCCCAACAACGGATGCTGCGGTGTGGCTTCGCACGAGGTTCCCTTTCCTCTTCGCCTCTGCACCTGCCTGCGTTGTCTTTTGTTGCTGAGCTGCAGACGTGAAAATAAAACAACCACCGCCCAAGCAGCCTACATCATGCTGTTTCTGTCCCCATCGGTTCCCTTTTCGATGTACGTGAAAACTGTCACAAACTCTCTTTTCATGACAAATTAACGGGACAGTATCAAAAAGATTATTACAAAACACCATCTTTCAGCAGTTCTCTGATTGATTTCAGAGTGTTTCCTTCTCGCCATCCTAAGGCCTCGCCCGTTGCAAATAAAACAAGCATTGGCAAAGTCCATAGGTCTCGCATTTCAATGCCGTGGCACTGGAGGAGGGCTACACCATGGAAAAGGCATAACGTATGTAGCCTTTCACAAATAAAACCAAGCGATTTTTAAAAGGCAAGCACACGAACCAACGAAACTGATGGGCGTGCAGTGGGTGTGGTTAAAAGCCCCCAGCGAGATTGCAGCAGGGTAGAGCGCTCGCACACTCAACCCTAAAAATGACAACAGTAGACCAGTGGATGAAGAGTTCTGGCAGAGAGCCCTCACACGGATTTTACATTTTTTTTAAGTAAAATTAAAAGGTCTTGGCCAAACCCAAAACTAAAGGGAAGCAATAAAATATACACAAAAGCCCACTAAAGAGCAAGCAGTGCCAAAGTAGTAAATCACTGCTGCTCAGTCCTGTAAAAAAAGGCCAATAAATAAACATCTAAATACAAATGTAAAGGGATGAGGTAATAACTGAATACTGGTTTGGAGGTTAGGGAGAGAAGTCTATACCAGTGAGGAGGGGAGATACACAGAGAGAAGCGGGGAGCACAGGGGAGGGCTGGTTAAAAAAAGCCTGACTGAGACAGGTGGGAAAATCTACAGATGAGCTGAAGGGAGGAGTGGAACAAGGCAAAGCGTGGGGAAGTTAAGGGTTTTGGGGAAAAAATAAATAAAAATCAATCCATGGGGATGGGGGGGTAAGGGGAAGAGATAAACCTGTAAAAAAATAAAAGTTACAAAACAGGGGGACACAAAACATGAGTGAATTATTGCTCATGGAGGTAGAATGCTCATCCAAACTCTGTAGACACTGCAGTACATTCTTCCTGTTCTTCAGACATGATCAGCAGAAAACCCCATTCAAATACTTGTTGAAGGTTATTTGTTGAAACCACGAGTGCTTAAGCACCCATGGCTCAACAACGAGTTTGGAACAACAAACTCGTTGGTATCACTAATGCCTTTACCACGAATGCCTTTGCAACGATTTTTCGTTGTAAAGGCATTCCTGGTAAAGGCATTAGTGATCAGCATGCATGGTTCCAGCATGAGTTCCCCCTAGCCCCCCACCCCTAAAAATTACTGTGGTTCACACATGCGTGGTTAAGGCCCGAAAACCAGGACGTCGTGGAAAACGAAACCGTTGTTTTACTTTCGTTTTCCACGACTTCGTGGTTTGGGAGTCGTTGTTCCGGGTGTTTCCCCTTGTTGAACCCATCTTGGTGAAATAGTGAGTCACATGCAAAAAAAAAAATCACTGCAAAGCCACTACTAAGCACACTTCACTCGTGAGCATGCTTAGATGTACATTTCATACACTTACTTGCTTGTGCAACATACAATTACCCTAAAATTAGGCTCGTTCAAAATCTTCCTGGTCGGAGCAAGGAAGCACTCTCCTGTTGTCATACACTGAAGACAAAAACAAAACAAAAACAAGGAGGTAGGAACAGGAGAAAGGGTGAAATAACCTGTTAGCATAGAGAAAGTGATGTTGTGGCACAGATAATGCAAATGCTAATCTCCATTGAGCCAGCAAGTCTGAGGTACCGATAATAAAGGAAAACCCTTCTGAATACGTCAAGATATTTGTATCTGTAATTGGATCCCTGCAATTATCCAATAATTATTTATCCAAGAACTACCATCAGTGGTTGAGTCTGCCATAGTGGTATTTACCTACCACAGTGTGGAAAATCGTCTATGATGAAGCATGTCACAAGAAGTTGTGGGTAAGGCGATTTCTCCAAAATCTTTTTTGACTCAGGTGGAGCATTCCTCATACTAGTGACCTGGCCATTCTTGTTTGTTTATGTTAATATGTGGAGAACACGGCCTGGTCTGTCTCCCTTGTCTCTCCATTTGTGTATAAATACGATTCTCACTTGTACCAGGTTAACAGTTTTCTATTCAATAGCATAACAAGGCAGAGTTACATGGAAAGCGTAAAGCATTGTACAACAGCAGAAGTACCCAGGAAATAATAATTGGGTGGTAACAGTGTTATTCCTCCTGTCATAAGGAGTCACTACACTAAGGCCTTGAGGTAAGCCCAACAGCATGCTTTCATATTCTGATGAACAATTAAAATCCTGAGCAAGAGGTGGGCAACTGAATCCTGAAAAACTGTGGGACTGGAATGGGGCACCGTTCTGTCTTGTTCCAGAGTAGGATTTCAGATGAAGTAAGACAATGCAAAGCACATCAAATTAAATATTGTACTAGATGTAAAATATATCATGGCTGTTTTTTGCCTTCTTGTCTGCTTCCACATCCCCAGACGTTGCCTTCCCCACAGAAACATGGCTTAACCCCTCCTCCGCTCCTGACATCGCCATCCCAGACGGCTACAAGATCATCTGTAAAGACCGCACAAACTGCCCCGGGGAGGCATTGACATCATCCACAAAGAGTCCCTAGGCCTCTCCACCAGCACCGAAGACTCCACAACCAACATGGGACTCCTCCACTTCCATATTTGAACCAACCCTAACACCACCCTGCGGGGCACCCTCATCTACAGGCAGCCGGACCTCTGCCCCCTATTCTGCGACACCGTCGCTGACCTAGCCACCACCCACGCTCTTACATCCAAGGACTACATCCTAGTGGGGGACCTCAACTTCCACCGGGAAAACCCAAATGACAACAACTCCAGCACTCTGATTGAAAACCTTGCCAACCTCGGACTCAAGCAACTCGTCACCGCACCCACTCACTCTGCCAGTCACACGCTGAACCCCATTTTCTCCACCAGCAACCACATCTCCATCAGCCACACCACTGAACTCCAAGGGACCGACCATCGCTGCATTCACTTCACCTTCAAAAAACCCATTGGTCGACCACCACACTCCCCAACTTCCCCGCAGAAATTGGAAAAAGGTCACTGAAGCCCAGCTCACCGCAGGCCTCAACGCAATACCTCCCCAAGCTGCCGCCAACACTGCTGCACACAACCTCCATGAATCGATCAACTGCATCAACACCCTTGCCCCCCATCAAGGCACAGAGGCACAGCCAAGAAAGCAAACTGGTTCACCCCCGCACTCAAAGAATCAAAGCAGGTCTGCAGACATCTAGAGAGGAAATGGCACACCGACAAGACCCCCGCGAATCCCGAAACTTTCAAAAACACCATCAAACGTCACCACCAGCTCATTAGGACCACCAAAAAACTCACCCTGCAACAATGCATCAATAAAAACAGCCACAACAGCAAGGAACTTTTCACAGTCAAAGGGTTCACCAACCCCAACTCCACCAACATCCCCCCGTCGCAAAAACTCTGCGAAAACCTCACCAACTACTTCTATCGCAAGATCACAGACATTTACGACAGCTTCACCACCCAGGGTCCCCCCACGACTCTCGCCACCAGCCCGTTGACCGAAGTATCACCAAGGCCCCCGCCCTCCTCCGCTGGAACAACATCACCGACAATGAGACCCACAACATCATGGCAACCATCCACTCAGGAGCATCCACCGACCCCTGCCCTCACCACATCTTCAACAAAGCCAGCAAAATCATTGCACCCAAACTCCGGCATACCATCAACCGCTCCTTCGAAACTGCCACCTTTCCAGAGAGTTTGAAACACACAAAATCAAGCCTGCACTGAAGAAACCCACCACCGACCTGACAGACCTCAAGAACTACTGACCCATCTACCTGCTCCCCTTTCTGGCCAAAGTCATCGAGAAGGCAGTCAACAAACTACAACTCTCCACCTTCCTGGAAGCCAACAACATCCTGTACCTCTCTGAGTCAGGATTCATAAGCAACCATAGCACCGAGACCGCCCTCCTCGCTGCCACAGACGACATCCGCATCCTCCGCGACAGAGAGGAGACCGTCGCCCTCATCCTCTTTGACCTTTCTGCCACCTTCAACAGTCTCACATGACACGCTACACACCCGTCTCCATGACGCCGGCATCCGATACTCAGCACTGCAATAGCTCTCCTTGTTCCTCACCGGCAGAAAACAGAAGGTCCGACTCCCCCCTTTATCTTGGAAGCCACCAAGATCAGTTGTGGCGTCCCCTAAGGATCCTCGCGGAGTTCCACCCTTTTCAACCTCCACATGACCCCAATGGCCACCATCATCAGAAGCCATGCACTCAACATCGTCTCCTACGCCGACTGCATCCAACTGATAGTCTCCCTCACCAACAACCCAACCATCGCCAAGAACAATTTCCACAAAGGAATGAAAGCAGTCGCCGCCTTGATGAAAGATAGTTGCCTCAAATTGAACTCGGATAAAACAGAAATCCTCATCCTCTGCTCTACACCCTCTGCCTGGAACGAGTCCTGGTGGCCCACTGCCCTCTGAAACACCCCCACCCCCCTGACCACGCCCACCAGCTCTGCGTCATCTTAGATGCATTGCTCTCAATGGAAAAACTGGTGAGCGCTGTCTCTTCTGGTTGCTTTCACACCATGCGCATGCCTCAAAAAATCTACAAGTGGATCCCCACCAAAGCCAGAAAAACAGTCACCCAGGCCCTCGTCAGCAGCCGCCTCGACTACAGCAATGCACTCTAAGCTGGAACGACTGCCAAGACCCGGAAAAGACTACAACACATCCAGAATGCCTCCGCCGTCTCATCAAGAATGCCCCACGACACAGCCACACTTCCACCCCTACACTGGCTGCCTATCGACAAGAGAATCACCTTCAAGCTCCTGACCCACGCCTACAAGGCCCTACACGATGCCAGACCAGCCTACCTCAACCACAGACTCTCCTTCTACACTCCCGCCAAACAACTCCGCTCCACCGACCATGCCCTTGCCAACGTCCCCCGCATTTGGAAAACCACAGCCGGAGGAAGATCCTTCTCCCACATAGCCGCCAAGACCCGGAACACCCTCCCCGTCCACCTTAGGCAGTCCCCCACCCTGTCACAGTTCAGGAAGGACCTCAAGAACTGGCTCTTCGACTGATCCTCAGCACCCCCCTCCACCTCACCAAGCACCTTGAGACCCTCACGGATTAGTAGCCGTGCTCTACAAATCCCTGATTGATTGACTGATTGATTGAGAGGGGAAGAACTGGGTAGGAAACCCTAGGTTGCACCTGCAAGATCCATCCAATGGGCGATTCGGCATTGGCAAGAGTAGACAGGACAACAGTACTCAATGGCCAGATGTAAAGCGGTGTGCAGTGTGGGTGTGTTTGTGCCGGAAAGAGGGTAGGGCCCATTAGCCATCAGGGAGTGGCAGCTGGTGACATTTGAAAGTGGAGGGACGTAAAGGTTGGGTATGACTTATGTAGCTAGTGAAATGAGCACGCTTAATGGACAAACATGGGATCTCAGGGGGAGCAAGGTTTATAAAGCAATGGGAATGTATAGTCTTGAAGTTTTAAACACATTAAAACTGCTCCATATCTTACTGCATTCATATGTTTAAGAGTAACTGAAATGTGCATATTGTACATTGTGATTCCCCCAACTGACATACACCTAAAACCTGCCAGTAGTAGTGGTGGTCAATGGTTGTGAGCTGTTTAAGATAAATGAGTAACAACAATGCTTTGTTGTAAATAATTAACATTGGAAATGTTTCAATTCTGAAATTGTGAGACCATGAATTAAATATTATTGAGGCCTGTGGAAGGAGTATTGTCCTTCAGTTAAGTGCACTATGTATGACCTTTTTCCTCTGCACATCTCGTCCATCTGTATATCTTCAACCTCATCTCTTTCCTCTGCAGCATCCTCTTTTCATTCTCCCCGACTTCACCACCCCCAAAAATACACTCTTCACTCACTCACATTGAAGCACTTTAATTTCTTTTAATTTTGCCTAGTAAATATTTTGACATCTGTGTACCCCATTCACACACATTTACACAGAATTTCAATTGAAACTGGAACACATGGCTATTGTTCTGTGTGCTCTGCAGGCAAGCCAGCTCATTGACAGGCACTTTGCTATGGCTTCAGCATCAGCACCAGAGCTTTCAATCAAAGCCCCTCAAACCTTTAACACGACTCAAAGTATGCACTATACAAGAGTAATAAGATGCATAAAAAAATTCAGAAACACGACATGATGAAATACCTAACACTCTTGGGAAATGCAAGATTAAGTAAAACATGTGAAATAAAAAAGGAAGTAAATCACTGACGTGCATTACCTTAACTTTTTTTACATTCATTGTTCATAAATTAATCCATGGTTTTAGCATTAATGTTAAGGGCATGAAGACAGGGCCTGTGTCAATGGCATGCAGCATGTAACTATCTTTACTTGAAGCACATATTTCTCCTTTGCGCAGTGGGAGCTTGCAGGTATAAAATATTGTCGGGTGCAATGGCGCCAAACTCACTATATTTCAGGGTCTCCTGGTTCAGCACTTCTCTCCTATGTCCACAAGCAGGTGTGGAAGGACTTCCTACCTGCTCAGTGGAATGGGATTCCAACCAATCCTGGAGCTGCTCTCATGCTGTTTTCAGCACGACTGCAGCTCCAGAACTGGTGGGAGCAAGCTAACTGTGTTCATTTGGAGGCTGGAAGCCTGTGCCAGCAATCCCCTAGCAGTTAGACAGCCCTGGGATTGCTGGGTGTACAGTGAGCATGTCAGGCTGGCTGTAGCTAGACAGTCCACCAAACAGACATGCGCACT
Source organism: Pleurodeles waltl (assembly GCF_031143425.1). NCBI lineage: Eukaryota > Metazoa > Chordata > Amphibia > Caudata > Salamandridae > Pleurodeles > Pleurodeles waltl. The sequence continues at coordinate 654,313,819 of NC_090440.1, read as the reverse complement.
GTAAGGGGCAGCAGTGTTCCTGAAATTGCAAGATTCAGCCTTGCCCCATTCCCTCATACTGTACATAGCGTGAGGGCAAACCAAAATGGCATTATTGTGCCATTTTATTTATGTTTACCTGCTGCGCTAGCATCAGACGGAGTGATGCTGTTCGGCTATTAAGGAGGAACCGCCCTTGCCTTTGCACTATACTCAGATATTTGGATCAACTTTGCAAGGGAACAAAAACTCTTCCTGTCTTTTGAATCAAGGGTTAAAAATACAGCAGCTCAATTTCTAAAGGGGTCAGTGAACCGAAGGGCCTTGTGTGTCACAGCGGGCGAGGTTAGCGTGACCAGAGGTCACAGCACATCATACATAAAACAAGATTAGCGTTATACCACTTACCATTACAGAGGACAAGGCGGCAAATCACATGTGCTTGCATCCAGTCTACAGTGTGACAAATGGGAAAGGGTGGGATCTATGCCTGTGAATGACGAACATCTGGCCTCAAGCAGGGATGCAGACCCCAACGCCCAAAACCGTGACACTGACAGCATCACTGGCCTACAGTGGGTACCACCATAGACTACAACGGCAGTGACAATGAAAGGCTTTAGAAAGGTAAACCTTGCATTGTGCGTCACATTGAAGAATGTTGATTTACTGCCTGGCTTTCATCTCCTTCTTCAAAGAAGGGTGAGGCAGGCAGCCTGGGACAGACAATCCAAACTTAAATACATCAATTTGCTTAGCGATACAATTGTCTCTAAACAAATCAATCTGTTTAGTATTTTTTGAGGTAAACATGTAGGAATTTCAGAGGGGTCAGATCTAGAGTCCTAATTGAGAAACTGCCCCTGAGCAGAGACTGGTTTAGGTAGGAGAGGATGTTCAGAATACAAGAGGCACAACTATCCTGTTTCTGGAGCCCAGGTGCTTCATGTGGCAACCTTTAGAAGAGGCAGGACGGGGACACCCTATAATGTGGTAGGATGGTTGGGTCAGTGTCTGAACTTAGATTTTTGATCACAGCCAATGGGGGTCGGTGCTCAGCCTGCATCAGATAAGTGGAAAAGGGGATAGTACTACTATTGGATAAGCAGAAGAAAGGGGTGGTACTACTGAGCTGAGCCTCCCAGCAACTAGGTTTGATGGTGGAAAGTTGGTGATCACCTATGGTGGGGGGGCTACAGTAAGTTTAGATCCCTCGCCATATGCAGGTTTTCCTGACTGATCTCTTGGCTCTTTCCCATTCCTGGTATTCTGTCAGTGCCAGACCTAGGTCGCCTCCCTTTAGGAGATGTGCTTAGCTACTTGGGCTGGAAGGCAGTTTTGTCTAGTGAGGGGGGCGATGGGGGTAGGGGCTGGAGTGATAAAGGGGTGCAATGTTTGCTATTTCAAAGAGGAGTTACTGAGTCTTTTTGTTTGAAAAAATTGGTCGTCTGAAGTGGTCTGTCCGGAGCCTTGCACTGTGGGTTGTATTTTCGGATACTCTTCATCCTTCAGTTGCTGATTGTCTATGACCAAGACATGGACATAGCCCTAGGACTACCATAGTACAGAGAGGTGTAGTACTTGCTTCTTCACTTAGCCTGGACTTTTGTGTGAAGAGTACTTGGGGGTGAGGGCCTTCCCAGTGGCAATGCGGTTGCTCACTGCGTGGCTACCATATTTCTTTTGTGGCATCTGTTGGGTGGAACTGTGGTTTAGGTGACCATAAACAAAGCAAGTTTGACAGAAATGCAAGTATGACAGGAGTTATAGGGAGAGCAAATGTGAGAAGAAGTGGAGAGTGAATGTAAAAAGGAGTCAAGAGTATGAGTATCAGGACTGGTTGGAAGAGGCAAAACTGTTTCAACCACGCAAACAGCACTGTTGAGAGTTTCTTCAGTAAAGAGAGACGTTATCAGGTCATCAAGGTTTTCTTGTTGATATGTACCTTAAAGGTGAGGCTGATGTCAAGGGTGAATTAAAGGGACTCAGCAATGAGTGAAAGACAGGGTTCAATCAATCCAGGTTTATGTTGTTTATTCATGTTCACACTTGCTGTTGCTTCTTGGTAAATAGAAGAAATGTCTCTTTGGTGTGTTTTTACGCTTTAGGTAGATCCTAAATATCCAGGTCTGGCTGAGACAAAGGTAGTGTTTGAGGAAGTAGATTTCTGGAGCAAAGAGGCTTTTCAAATATAGTTATTTAATTTATGTGTTGCTAAATTTTGATGCTATATTCGATGAGTAGAGTTTCAGGGGTACTCCATGAGGACACGCTTAGGGACAAGGTGAAACCCATGGGGATCAGTGTAGATAATAGAGATCAACTGGGACCTGGAGGTGGCCAGGGGAATAGATGCATCTACAAATTCCAAGTAAGGAGCTTGGGAACTGCAGCACTTTCAGGTGGCAGGTGTCTGGGGCACTCGTTGCTAAGCAGGTTGGTTATGTACATTGGATTTCCTTGCCCTTGTATTTATTCATGTACAGATGTCTGTGGTCCATTGTGTATGGATGGCCCTAGGAGTCTGCTTGTTCTCTCCTTGTGTTTTTAAACTCAGAAAGACCATCCAGCAGAAGACATACAGTAAATACATATATGCCACACACCCCCTACTGCCCACTCTTGAAGGACAATGGGCAAGCACTACACTCACCCTCTACTGGGTACTCTTGCAGGGTTAGTAATAAACACTACATGTTCACCCTCTATTGCATACTCTTGCAGGACCAGGAGTGAATAATACATGTTCACCCTCCAATGCATACTCTTGCAGTCTACAATTACTACACTACAACATACCCTCTACTGTGCACTCTTGCAGGACCAATGGTACATTTTAGACACTCACCTTCTACTGCATACTCTCACAGGACCAGCACCACAAAAACATGGGCTCACCCATAGCCACTACCCCTCATAAGACTCCTGCATAATCTTACAGGAGCAGAGACTCAAACAAGGAGCACTAACTCTGCACAAGACTCTTGCATACAAGAACTTTCTCCGGACCACTCCACACAAATAGGGATAGAATGAGCAACATTTACAATACAACTGAAAGAATCTCTGGCAGCAAACCCAGAGTCCTCCTCTCTGGTGAGAAACGTCTCACCCGAACCTTCACATATTAACACTGACTGTAGATCCAAAATTACACAGTACTGGCATTAAACTCATGAGAAGTCCTTTCACTTTTCTGAAAGTATGTTAACTGGTCACTGGCCCTTCCAAGGCCCAATTGTACTTAACACCTTACCTCAAAAAAATATTCACAGTTCAGACAGTAGAAATCACCATAAATCAGTGAGCAATACAAACGTCACCTTGGTGGTCCATTTTGATGCAAGACTCCTCTGTCCATCTGTACTGTCTCTGACGCTTGATACACTGCTGTGCACGTCCTGGACAAAACGCTGCCAAATGCCTCCTGGTCACACAAAACAGTGCGGGTTCCAGTCACTAAGCTGTGACATCACCAGTTAGCCGCATGAGCATACCTTACATGGGCTTGGGTGAATGTTCTGCACTCGTGTCAGGGATAGAAATGCCCTTATCCCCCTTAAATTCTCAGCAGTAGCGCACCGCTGCCTTGCGGTCCTTTTAAGCGCCACACTTAATCGTCATAGTGAAAATCACTGGCAGCAGCACCCACCAGTCTTGTGGGCATTTTCAAATGCTGCTACAAATACTTGTGTTCCTAGCAACATGCACAATGGGGTAAGGACAACAATAATCATCTATGGCTTAACACTTGACAGCTAAGAGCCCGCATTTCACTCACTGCTGGTTCACTCACCGCCAGTGTGTCTTCACTCACTGCTGGTTCACTCACCACCGGTATGTCTACACTCACTGCAAGTATGTCTTGGAAAAGTGACGAATGCTGAATCCAAGTCTAAAAATGATGCCACTGGTTACATAATTGTCACCTGTGTATATTCGGAGTTCAGTAGGCCACACTATTATGTTTTACAGTCTTTGGTTTCATTGTCTGTAGGCTGTCCGATGGAAAAGACACTGGTGGGGTCAGGGCATCTCTTTTTCTCTTCTTGCATCTCTTTTTCTTTTCTTGCATCTTCAATGTACCTTCATTTCTTTGTTTCCATGAGTTCCCTTCACACTTCGGTTCATTTTCAGGACATCACCAGTGTTGTAATTGAAGATTCCTTCTTGGTAAGTAGGAGTAAAGCAGCCAGTTCATATAGGATAAAAGGTTGTAGGTTTATTGAAGAGTTTACAGGTTTGGTTACAGGTTTCTTAATGGAAAACCCCACCAAGAGCAGAATTTTGTCTCCCGACTGTTCACTCCTTCAGTCTCTCACCAACATTCTATGGCATCATACACTGGGTGAGCAGGGGAGGCAAGCAGAGAAGCTGAGCATAGAATGCATTACAACCATTACAGGTTATAACATATGGGTTTTGTCTAGTGGAAAGTTTGACTCATCCTAACGTAGTGCAAAAGGTTAATATTCCTACTGCAAAAAATGTGTACTGTGCAGATCACAGAACAGTATTTTTTGTGCACAGCTCAGTGGAATACTGCTTTTGGCACAGAGCTCCTTTTGTTACTGTGCAGTTCGTAAGATGCAATCATAATCTAGCACAGCAATCCATGATTTGCCATTAAAGAGCTGCATGCAAACTGCATGGTACAGGTTAAAACATTTTGTTTTCCCCATTATTTGATTATCATAATTTTGTTTAAAATGGTTTGAGTAGAAATAAGTTGTTATTAGTAAAGTTAACCCTAACCACTATGTTTCATTCTAAATACTGAGTTTATGCTGCCCCAGATCAAGCACTCATAAAAAATGCTTACCAGTATGGATGACAGGTGAATCCTACACCTTGTGGTCCCTTTGTCACTATTTTCTAATCACTGATTTACCCACCTACGATTCATTGCCTGTGTGTGTGTGATGTAAAGTGTTCCAACGCTCTACTCTGGAAATCGAGGTGCTATAAAACTAATTAAATACATGTGAAAGGGGCTTTGGAGAGATGAGAGGCACTGTTAGAGAGTAATGGGGAGGGAATCTTTGAAGAACCTCAATAAAGATTGCTCTATCCTGGTTCACTGTAAAGTCATAATTTACTATGCTTTAAATACTAATACATTTGAACAGATAATGAAAAATGTGTTGTAGAATGCACCGCGTTTGTTTTTTCCCCCAAACACTCTGGGGGCTGATCTGACAAAATTTGCCAGGGTTGCTTGGGTTTTCAGTCCAGCCCTCCAACTAATCCTATTTAAAACTGAAAAATCAGGCCACTTGTAGTAATGTGTAAGGTAGGGTGTGTTGGTCTAAAGAATGTTTACTCTTATTCCATATTTCATATCACAATGTTAACTTCAATGACATAATTGAAAATTATTAATGAAGTTTATATGTTCTGAATAATGAATATGATAGAAAATTATTAACGTAGAAAAATAATGTGCACGTTTGAAATTGTGACCTCGGAGAATGGCCACCAGTTTCACGAAATGTACTAAAGGAGTTATTAACAGACATGAAATGTTGAAAACATATTACAATTATGAAGTAATATGTCATATTGAGAGTTATAACCTATGTCTTGCAATAATCGTAGGCCTTAACATAGCGAGTGTCTTGGCCTAGTCTTGCCAGGCCTCATGCACAGAGCTGGGTTTCTTAGTGTCTAATAGAAAAATGCTGACAAGATGACCTGACCATGAACTGCTCATTGTCTTAGTAAAATGCTTAGTATTCATGAGAACAGACGGACAGGAGACAAGGCTATAAGTAATGTAACGTTTTTGTGTATAACATGTATGACATGTACCTTCCCAGGACGTGAACAATGAAGACACTGACTGGAGAAGAAGATGCAACATTTTTGATACCTGACAAGCCGGATAATGAGGACATTGTAAAGCTGACCAATCATCGACATGTGTACTGTGAAATATTAGAATACATAGATTTGGAATAGTACATCTATTGGGTAGAGTCTTAACTTGTGATTAATTGACCAATTGGAAATTGGGGGATAGTCTGGGTAACTTCCATATAACAACATGGCAGAGAGATGAGAAGAGAGATGCTAGATGAAGATGTTAGATGCTAAGGAGCGAGACTAGGAGATCGTAGAGGTGATCTGAGATTCTGTCACTGGGCTCATATGCTTTGAGAGCCTGCTGTGATGCTGATCGACTGATGACCTGAAGACGAAGACTGACTCTGTTGCTGATCCATACCGAGGATAGGTAGATATGACAATGTGACTGAATTATATTTTTGTGCCTTTCCTTTCTAGGTACCAACTGCGCTGTCTAAATAGTACTCTTAGATAGATGTTTCTAAATTGTTTTGCATGAAGTCCCACATGCTGATGCTCATCTGGATTAGATGAGGTTTTCCTTACATGACATTGACAGATTCAGATACAAATGGTTGACGGACTGTTTTGCTGAACTCTATGATTAGAAAAGATCTATTGCCTTTGTTTCTTCCGTTGACCTATGCTAATGCTTTAGAATATGTTATGATGCAAGGTTTGATAGGATTATGTTTTTGGCGCCTTCTAATAAATTAATATGGATTTTGATTGAATTGAATTGAGTTTGAATTAATTTCATGACTTAGTATTGTAACTAATAAAAATAGGGAAATAAAAACACTAAAACGTATAACGAGTTGAGGTTATTCAATGAGTGGAAGGTCATGGTGTGATGTTTATTGATTCTGATTGATGATGACTAATGTTTGAGTTTTGTGTATTGACTATTAGAAAACACCAACCATACCTTAGCTAGGATATTCCATGCAAATCAAAAGGTTCATCGACCTATGCACGTCCCCTTGTAAGTTTACTTATTAAGGACCAGGTGCGCTAACAACTATATTCCATGTATGAATATATGACCTAATAATGTTGCCAGCATTCTTGCTTGGTTGAACATTGGGGCTACCCCTGTACTAAGGTGTCTTTTATTAAAGGAATTATTTATACGCTCTTCGTTGTATGGATATTATTACTGCCAAGAGATTACTACACTTTGGCAACAAGGATGGGATTCCGAACCTGCAAACATTTGTGACAAACTTAGACAATGCTACAACTCAGCTATGGGAAGCTCATATGGCAGAAGGAGGAAAATAAAGAAAATTGAGAAAGGAGATGAAATGTGTCTGGATCGTTTGTGGGTGATGTACTTTTATAAGCATTTCTTTAGTACTCTACAAAATACTGCGGTTCGTTCCAAATGTTTTGTTTACCTTCAAATGGGTCCTCGCCTGTCTCGTGCTAACACTGCGACGCCTCTCAGTATACTGTCCTAAGTGTTCTCACCTCTCAAGACGTAAGGTCACGCAACGTGACCTGAAGACTGGTCATATTTGTAGGAAGCATCTAGTTCAGTTTACTCACGCAGTGTGATGCTTCTTCATGCCATTAAATTAAACATGCAAATTGTGAAATTAAGTAGATCTCCCTAATTAATCATTGCTGTTAAATCAAACACAATGAAGAACAGCAAAACGGAAAAGAAGAAAGAGATCGTTATTACTTTGTTTTCCAGCACTTTTGAGGTACTTTATTTTAAAGTTGGTTTGAAGTCCTTCAACAGTTTTGCATTTTAAATCCTTTGCACACATGGAAGGAAGTTCAAGCAGTACAGTAAATGTTGGCATAACTTTAAACACACCCAATGAATTTCTAACAAGTCCGGGGGGAAGCAAACATTAAATGGCCTCTTGCATTATTTGGGACTTGAGAATCTCAGAGTTTACAATCAAATGTAAAAGCCTGAAACAGGTGGTGCCTTTGATCTGTTTAAATCTGCCGTTTTAGATGTGGAAGAACATTATTAACCTATTGTATGTGTTGCTGCTACTAGATGTGCTTTCTTTCAATGCAAGCAGTAGTACAACGAATCTATTGAAGACCACATCTGAGCAATAAAAACATATGTTGATAAAATACAGATTTGGCAACTTACATGACGAGTTGATAAGAGATTAAGTTGTGATATGCAAAAGAAACAATGGTTTCCAAGAAAGGTTATGGATGTAAGGTGAATCTAGCCTTAAAGACATCATTACTTACGCAAAGATGTGCTAAAGCTGTGACTCCAGCATCTGAAAATGCATCGGTAAACAAAATTTCAGAATGGAGTAGCAAAGTAAAAGTGACGTCCAAAACAATGGGTGCTTAAAACAACAAAGTTGGTGGAAAGGAAAGAGCTACTCAAGGAAGTAGCTCTGGCTTGTAAGTGTTTCCGTTGTGGGAGTAGCACGCATACGGCCAGATTTGACAAGTGTTCGGCTAAAAATGCAAAGTGTCTTGAATGTGGAATTATAGGATATTTCACAAGAGTCTGCAGGAAGAAGGATAAGAAAAATAAATGAGCAGATTGTCTTACTGAAAGTGGCTCGGATTCGTCTGATAGTGACTCAGATGTTGCATCTGAAGGATCTTAGCATATGAAAAGTAGTAGTAATAAAAGTGCAGTTTTGAATGTGACAAACCCTTATGTGTAATCAAATTTGGTGGCATTCCTTTACAGGTTGCAGCTGATTCAGGTTCTTCATTTACTATTATTGCCATTTTGGTACAGAAAGTAAATTTTGTAAATGTCATAGTCTCCCATTTAGAACGTACAGATGATAATCCTGAACATTTTACAGGTGAAAAAATGGACATGTTGTGATACTGTTTACTATTGTTTTTAATTCAAAGGCAGAAGAGCGACTTGCAAATTGTATGTAGCAGTTGATGGCCCATCAGTATTAGGGTGGAAAGATCAAAGAGCATTACACATTGTTCCTAACCCTAACAGTCAAGAACAAGTGCTGGTGGCTAGTGATTGGGAGGAAACAAAGAATTGAATCCTTCAGGAATTCTCTGATGTGTTTAATAGAAAAGTTGGTAAACTCTAAGATTTTACACATAAAATTAGGGTAAAGCCTTCTGCATCTCCTAAGATTCACAAAGTGCAAAATATATTATAGTTAGAGAAGAAGTTAAGAATCAACTCAAGAAACTACTAGATGCTGGCATCCTACAGAGAGTTGAAGCTTCTGAGTGGATTTCATCAGTAGTGGTTGCAAGACGAGCCAATGGTAATATCAGACTCTGTGTTGATCTTAGATATGTAAATGACAATATACTTGTTGATCAATTGCCTCTTCTGAAAATTGATGAAATGCTCTCAGAGACTAGGAATACTCAGTGGTTCTCCACCATAGACCTCTCTTCACCAAATGTTCCTGCACCTGCATCACTCTAGTAGAAGTGTGACAGCATTCTGTATGTAATGTTTTCAATTTGAGTATATGCTGTTGGACTAGCATTTGCAGCTGCAGTGTTCAAAGACTTATGACAGAAATATTTGGTGATGTGCCAGGAGTAGTGTTTTTCAGGAGGATATCCTGGTGATAAGTTGTAATAAAAAATCCATGAAGACAGACTGAGAAAGATATTGAATGTGCTACCAAATAAGGGATTGACGTAGGAAATCCCAAAATGTAGGTTTTCAGAAAACGTTACTTACTTAGGTCACAAAGTGAGTGCCAGTGGAATTAAACCTAAAGAAAAATTAGTAAAAGCTATCGTGGAACCTCTTTCACTAAAATCCAAAGACGATCTTTGATCGTTCTTGGGTCTTTGCAAATTTCATGCAAAATGTGTTGATACGTTTTTTAGAAAAAAACTCATGCTATGAGAGCCCTATTGAAAAATAATGTACAATTGGAGTGGAGTGACGAGTGTCAGTCAGTCTTTTGTAGGAAATAAAGAATGCTTTTAGCAAAGTGACAAACCTTCAAGGGTCTGATCCTAATGCAAGCACAACTGTCACCACAAATGTACAAGGCAAAGGTCTGGGAGGTGTATTAATACAAATGAACACAAATGGTAAAGAGGTAGTGATTGCTTTTGCATCATGCTTGCTCACTCCTACTGAAGAAAAATATTTGATCATTGAAACACTTTAGGAGGTTCTTGTGGGAAAGAAAGTTAAAACTAAGATGTGACCACAAACATTTGATGAAACTATTCAAAACTGAAGGACTCCTGAGAGCTACAGGAAGAATAGCTATATTATCCATGAGGTTACAGGATTATAGGTATAATATCCAGTAGATGAAAGGAATAAAGAATTGTACAGAGGATTTGTTTGGGTAAGATTACCTCTAACAGAATTGATAGACATCCATGAAACACATTTCTAGTAGCTAATGTTTCACAACTTAGTGTGCCCCATGACACTTTTGACAGAAGTGAGTGGTTAGAAGCCTAAAGATTGATGTTTTGAAAGAAATCACAGAGAAAATTGTAAATGGATGGGGTGATGCAGAAAAGATAGGTCAAAGGGATGAACACTGAGGATTGTGGGAAGTGAGAGATGAGTTAAGTGTGAACGATGTTTTAATATTATGTGGGGAATAGTTAATACCACCTAAAGGTTTATGTGAGAAAAAAATCAAATTGTGGCATGAAGGTTGTTAGAAATGGGGTCTCTAGTTGGCAGTCAGTGTGCACCCTGTCCAAGTAGGGACCTCTACTCTAGTCAGAGTAAAGGAGATACCCGCTCAGGTAACCCCTGCTCACCCTCTTGGTAGCTTGGCACAAGCAGTCAGGCTTATCTCAGAAGCAATGTGTAAAGTACTTGCACATAACACACAGTAACAGTGAAAACACTAAAAAAGGACACCACACCAGTTTTACAGTAATAAAAATATGAATTCTGCACGATTTAACTCAAAAATACAGTTCCTTGAAGTGGATAGCTCCACCTGGGGCTATCACGGAGTTGTGAACAACAAGACCAATAGTTCAGGCCGGCAGCGGCATTGCGGACCAGCTATGGTGTTGGGAAGAGCTGCAAAACAATCCCTTTAGAATTGCAGGCTGTCGTGATCCTTGCAGTTAGCTCCGGAGAGCGGCGTTGCGGTTTTGGTTCCTGAGTTGGTCTGGGAGTCCTCAGGCCCTTGAAGTCACACTAGTTTTGGATCGAACTCCAGGCTGATAAAGTCAGGAGCGCTCGCGTGGACGGCGTCGGGGCTGAGGTGCGAAGCAGGACAATGAGACGAGTGGTGCCCACAGATCATGGTGCAGGCAGCGTCTCGGTGAAGGTGTCCAGTGGCATCGGTGAGACCAGGGCTGCGGTGTGAAGCAGGGCAGTGCGACCTGCGGTGTCACCAGGTCACGGTACAGGCAGCAGAGTTATTGTTGCTAAAGCGCTGTTGTCGGTAGGCCCAAGCCGGCGGTGTGGAATGGGATGTTGCTTTGTGACCCTCACGAGGGGTGTCCACAGGCCACGGTGCGGGCAGGGATGCCTGGTGGCGACACTGGAGTCGATGGTGCTGGCGTCGGTATGCCAGGGCTGCAATGCAGGACGGGATGGTGCTTTGTGCTTCTCACAAGTGGTGCCCAAAGGCCATGGTGCAGGCAGCGGCACCGGTGTCAGCAGGAGCAGCGGCGTCAGGGATGCCCAGGCTCCGGTGTGAGCAGGTGATGCCGTAGTGCGTGGCCCACAGGTCACGGTGAGAGCAGCGGCTCGGTGAAGTCATCCGATGACGGCGTTGGTGAGACTAGGGTAATGGTGCGAAGTGGGGCTGTGCGGCTCCGTGCGGCGTCGGCAGGCCAGTGGCGTTGTTGGTGGCGTCGCAGTGGTTTCTCCTCTTGAACAGCACAAAAGACACAGTTCCCAGTGCTGCAGGTCGAGGAAACTGAAGTCTTTGGTGTCCCTGAGACTTCCAATAGGAGGCAAGCTCTACTCCAAGCCCTTGGAGAACTTTCTCAAGCAGGACACACAGCAACATTCACCCTTTGCACTCTTTTCAGACAAAAGCAGCAACTGAAGCCCAGTCCAGCAAAGCAACGCAGCAAAGGGACAGTACTCCTCCTCCAGCTCTTCTCCTGGGCACAGGTTCCTCTTTATTCTAGAAAGATTCTAAAAGTCTGGGGTTTTGGGTCCAATACTTATACCCCTTTCTGCATTTGAAGTTGGCAAACTTCAAAGCAAAGTCTCAAGTGTTTGTAAGATCCTTCCTTGTCCAGGCCAGGCCCCAGACACACACCAAGGGGTTGGAGTCTCCACTGTGTGAGGGCAGACACAGCCTTTTCAGATGTGAGTGACCACTCCTCCCTCCTCTCTAGCTCAGATGGCCCATCAGGATATGCAGGCTACACCCCACACCCCTTTATGTCACTGTTTAGAGGGGATTCACAACAGGCCAACTGCCAAACTGACCCAGACGGGGAATCCACAAACAGGCAGAGTCACAGAATAGTTTAAGCAAGAAAATGCCTACTTTCTTCAAGTGGCATTTTCAAACTAACGATCTAAAAACCAGTTTCACTAAAAGATGTATTTTTAAATTGTGAGTTCAGAGGTCCTAAACTCTACATTTCTATCTGCTCTCAAAGGGAAGTTGCACTTTAAAGTTATTTAACCCCTTGGGCACCAAGGACGAAATGGTTACGTCCGTGGCTGCAGCGCTGAGGCCCTGGGTATTTTTTTGTGCCTATTTCACACAAGGGTAGTGACCCCTTGGGCAAGTGTCGCTCCCCTTGCGGGCGGGGCAAATTAATTTTAGACCATTTCTGCCCCCAGGGGGCGGCCAATTTTTATTAGGCTGATCTGCCCCCCGGGGGGGGGCGCAGAAACCATTTAGGCACCAGGGATGGTGTGTGTGTGTTGTTTGTAGGGGCAGCCCCTTGGGCAAGGGTCGCTCATCATGGGGGCACATTTCTATTGGCCATATATGCCCCCCCCCCCTTGGGGACTATTTTGGAACGCCCATCTGCCCCCAACGGGCCCACCAGAGACCAGGGAATATTCTTTTTTGTTTTTCAAAATAAGAGGGTGGGGGTATGGCTCCCACCCTCTCTCCAAATATATGGGGCCAACATTTTTCTGCCCACCAGTGGGTAGATGGGGTAATTATCCCCGATCCACACCCCAGGGAAGGGGGGCTGAAAGTCTACTAGATACCACAGAATTAAAAAAAAAGAAAAAATAGTGGGGCGGTGGCTACCAACCAGTAAGGGCATGTTTATGCCCCCACCCCAACTGAAGGGGGTAACAGTCTTTCAGCTCTCCCCCGGCACACTAAAACATTTTATCCAACGGCAAGCAAAAGGACATTTGATTATTTTGGGTTTTGGTTTTACAGGCCATGAGACCTTGGCTAACTATCAAAATAGTCCAACTTGGAATTGTGAGGGCTGCACTTTTTGGACTTTGGGACGCTGCCATGTAGAAAAATCCACAAGACCTAGACACATCTGAAAACTAAACATCTGGGTGAGTCCAGGGTGGTGTGCTTCACATGCTCCCCGGACCATTTTTTTACCCACAGTGCCCTGCAAACCTCCAACTTTGCAGGAAATCACACATTTTTTCTACATTTTTGTGAAGGAACCTTCCAGAATCTGCAGGAATCCACAAAATTCCTACCACCCAGCATTGTCTCATCTATACCGATAAAAATTCGGCCCCACTTGTCAACCTAGAAATGTTTTTTTTCCAAACTGCCCTTTTTGACCTGCATTGGTTCCCCCTCAATTTTGACATGTTTTTGGCTCTTCCTTGTCATAGGTACTTGGCCTACCTACACAAGTGAGGTATCATTTTTACCAGGAGACTGAGGGGAACGTTGGGTGGTAGTGCTGTGATCCCACACAGAAATGTCAGAAAAATTTGATTATTTAGTTAAATTTGAGGTTTGCTGAGGATTCTGGGTAAGAAAACACTAGGGGATCCATTAAAGTCACACCTCCCTGGCCTCCCTCGGGTGTTGAGTTTTAAGAAATGTCTGGGTTTGGTAGGTTTCCCTGTATGGCTACTGAGCCCAGGACAAAAACACAGGTGCCCCACCCACCAACCCCTGCAAAAAAAGGTAGTTTCGTATTTGATAATTTGTATGTGTCCAGATAGAGTTTTGGGGCATTTCCTTTCACGGGCACTAGGCCTACCCACACAAGTGAGGTACCATTTTTATCGGGAGACTTGGGGAAACGCTGGTGGAAGGAAATTTGTGGCTCCTCTCAGATTCCAGAACTTTCTGTCACTGAAATGTGAGGGAAAAGTGTTTTTTTGGTCAAAATGAGGTTTTGAAAGGTTTCTGTGTAACAGAACCTGGTGAGAGCTCCACGAGTCACCCCATCCTGGATTCCCCTAGGAGTCTAGTTGTCAAAAATGCATAGGTTTGGTAGGTTTTCCTAGGTGCCAGCTGAGCTAGAGATCAAAATCCACAGTTTGACACTTTCCAAAAAACACATCAGTTTTCAATTTAAAATGTGATGTGTCCATGTTGCGTTTCCTGTCGTGGGGGTTGGGCCTACCCACGCAAGTGAGGTACCATTTTTATCGGGAGACTTGGGGAACACAGAATATAAAGTGTTATTGTTCCTTGTCTTTCTCTATATTTTTTCCTTCCAAATGTAAGACAGTGTGTTAAAAAGATGTCTATTTGAGAAATGCCCTGTAATTCACATTCTAGTATGGGGACCCCAGAATTCAGAGATGTGCATATAACCACTGCTTCTCAACACCTTATCTTGTGCCCATTTTGGAAATGCAAAGGTTTTCTTGATACCTATTTTTGAGTCTTCATATTTCAACAAATGAACTGCTGTATACCCGGTATAGAATGAAAACCCATTGCAAGGTGCAGCTCATTTATTGGCTCTGGATACCTAGGGTTCTTGATGAACCTACAAGCCCTATATATCCCCACACCCAGAAAAGTCCAGCACACGTAACGGTATATTGCTTTAAAAAATCTGACATCGCAGGAAAAAGTTACAAAGTAAAACGTGGAGAGAAATGGCTGTTTTTTTCACCTCAATTTCCATATTCTGTTATTTTAGCTGTTATTTTCGGTAGGAAAACCTTGTAGGCTCTACACAGATGACCCCTTGCTGAATTCAGAATGGTGTCTACTTTTCAGAACTGTTTAGCTTTCTGGGATCCAACATTGGTTTCACACTCATTTCTGTCACTAACTGGAAGGAGGCTAAAAGCACACAAAAATAGTAAAAATTGGATATGTCCCAGTAAAATGCCAAAATTGTGTTGAAAATGTGGTTTTCTGATTCAAGTCTTCCTGTTCCTAAAAGCTGGGAAGATGGTGATTTTAGCACCACAAACAAACACTTTGTTGATGCCATTTTCAGGGAGAAAAAAAAATCACAAGCCTTCTTCTGCAGCCCTTTTTCCCATTGTTTTGGAAAAAGCGAAATTTTTGCTGTATTTTGGCTAATTTCTTGGTCTCCTCCATGGGAACCCACAAACTCTGGGTACCTCTAGAATCCCGAGGATGTTGGAAAAAATTTATGCAAATTTGGCGTGGATAGCTTATGTTGACAAAAGGTTATGAGGGCCTAAGCGCGAACTGCCCCAAATAGCCAAAAAAAGGCCTTGCACCTGAGGGGGGAAAGGCCTGGCAGCGAAGGTGTTAAAGGCAGCCCCCATGTTAACCTTTGAGAGAGATAGGCCTTGCACCAGTGAAACTCAAATTTGGCAGTATTTCACCTTTAGGACATGTAACACACATCAGTACATGTTCCACTTTTAAAATACACTGCACTCTGCCCATGAGGCTACTTGGGGCCTACCTTAGGGATGCCTCACATGTAGTAGAAGGGAATGTACAGGCCTGGCAAGTGTGTACACTTACCAAGTCGAATTGCCAGTTTAAAACTGCACACACAGACACAGCAGTGGCAGGTCTGAACCATCTTTACAGGACTACTAATGTGGGTGGCACAACAAGGGCTGCAGGCTCACTAGTAACATTTGATTTACAGGCCCTAGGCACCTCTAGTGCACTTTACTAGGGACTTACCAGTAAATTAAATATGCCAACCGTGGATGAAACAATCAACAGTACAATTTCTATAGGGAGCACTTGCACCTTAGCACTGATCACCAGTGGTAAAGTGTGCAGAGGCCATAAACCAGCAACAACAGATCTGAAAAAATAGGAGGGAGAAGGCAAAATGTTTGGGGATACCCCTTCAAAAAAGACCCATTTCCAACAAAGGTCATTCTATTATCACTCATACTAAAAAGAAGACAGAATGATTTATACTGGTGGCCCAAGGTGGATACTGAGATTGAAAGAGCTTTGTCAGATCTTGTGCAAGCTGTGAAGTGCCAGATAAACCTCAAAACTTTTAATCCACTATTAGGTTCCTTCGGATGTCTGGATTTATCCTGGGAAGAGGTAGCTTTGTATAGAACGGTACATATTAATTGGCAGGTTGGTACATACATACATATTTTAATCTTAGTGGACATGTTCTCACGCTGGTTGGAGGTGGAGATTGTAGACAAAGGACATGATTTAGATCTTGGGGGTGCTACTGTCAAAACACATCGGCAGCAGACCCCAAAAGACCCCAAAGTCAAAAGTGTTCTGCCCACCTTATTTAAATGTTACGGACCTGCAAGCGGTGAACTGATGACAGATTGCTGAGGGAGGGAGGGAGGCGGCGGCAGGACCCAATGGACTTGGTACAATGGCAGGGGCTATGGAATAGAGGTAAGTGACACACACACTGTCCCCTAGCCATGTGTGAACCCCTGCACTACACAACACACCACTATTCATTACAATTCCAACACAATATGTACATGCTGAAAGCACACTGACATACATCCATATCACAACATACACACGCTATTGACACTGCACCCACACATGACAACCACAACAACCAACACAACTACACACCCATCTACATAAACTCATACACAAGCACAACTACACACATCATGACAAAGTCCATTACATAACAATGACACTCACCTGAATGCGTCACACAGTAACACAACATACACAATAACATTGATCTCACATGCAAGAGACAAAGACACAACCACACCACCCACTCCAGCTCCCTCCACCTCAACCAGCCGATCCACACACACATACACACACACGTACTGACTCACATACACAACAGATGAGACAAACCTACCAGTACAGGTCCTCTTGCGCTGCGCACACAGACACCATTGACAAGTGTGAATGTACTGTCATTGTAGTGCCAGCATTCATTTGGCAATGAATACTGACACCACAATGACAGTTGTGTATGTGTGCGATATGCGTGCTGTGCCAGTGTGTTCCCATCCATGTGTGACACAATTGTCTCCCCGACATATGCATGTTACAGTGATTTAAAAAAATTGCTGTGACATGTATATGCCCGCAGTCCCGATCTCCCATGCATTGTCCACCCAAAGTACTCTGGCAATACAGCATCCCTTCTTTCGAGCCTGATGATGGGGGTTGTGTTTTCTCGGTGGGTTGGTGGCAGCAGTGACAGCAGGTGTTGTCTAGTCGGGTCCATTGAAAACAGAAGTGGAATCTCCAATCCACCAACTCAGAAGAGGAGGTCAAACCACAACTTTTTTCTTGGTGGTAAGGCATCTAAATTGCACTCCGGCATGGGTGCCTGAGTTCTGTCTGGCATCCACTTTTCCCTCTCTCGCAGTCGACGTGGGCGATATTTCTTGGCAGAGATGACAGTCCAAATGTGGGCCTTTGGCTATGGGACCATCAACATCTAATACGGTGGGTGAACCGTCATGGCAGTAGACTGGTTTTCAGTTAAAAAGTCGAGGGCGGGACTGTTACCACCAACATCTAAATGAGGCCCAAAGTTAACACCATCACTGTGATAAAAGTCTTAGATTAAATATTTTTACGGGAAGGTTTTCTTGCATTCATACTTTCTGATAGTGGAGTACAACTTAAATCCACAGAAATTAAAGAGTACTTAAAAGCTTCTGGCCATGAGCAAAAACGTACTGCCATATATCATCCTAGTGGAAATGGAAGGGTGAACAGAAGCATTAAAGGCATTGTACAAGTTTCTAATAAAACTAATGTCATGTGGGGAAATGGAATAAAGAAAATGGTGTGGGCATACACAACAACATACCATGGTTCTACTGGTAAGAGGCCATTTTCAGTCATGACTACAAAATCCAGGGTGGGTGAAGAAAAGTGAAATGGTTAATTGTGATATTCAGCAAGTAAGGAAATGCATCATAGATTCACAAAGGAAACAAACTGCATTATGACTGTAAACATGGGGTAAGACAAGTAAAGTTATCAGCTGGTCAATTGGTCCAAGTACAAAGTGCAAGGAAGATTGCTAAAGGAGAAAGTAAATTTAGTGGACCAAAAAAAGTTGTGAAAGTGATGAATAATACTGCACTTATTATGTTAGGCAATGGTGAAGCATGGCATATAAGTCGCCATACATTGGCTAGAAAAAGCATGTGTGAGGGTGAAAGGAAACAAGAGTTATTGGTGGTTGGATTAGAGTAATATTATTCCAAGAAATTGCTTTGGTGAAAATGTTAAAGCTGATGTGAATTCCAAGTACAAATCTGAATCATGGGAGCCCAAGAAATTGTTCAGATTAAAATGGTAATGCTGATGTGAATTAAAGTACAACTTTGAGTCTTGGTATTGAACAAACCTCTTAAAATAAATACAAGATACACTGTTCCTTAGAGAGAAGAAGAGTACAGGGCAACCCTTATACTAGAAGCAAGTGCCCTCACGCACCCAATTGGATGTCATGCTTCATCATCAGGCAAGCTCCTCGTCAGACCGGTGCTGCAATGTCTGACGGGCACCCCTACAAGGGGGCTCTTTGCCGGAGCTCTTTTCTTAGTAGCACTGTGTTGTGATGAAACAAAGGTAGAGAGATCAATGTCTACTTATGGGCACTAAAGAGAGAAGGAGAAAGAAGGAAAACATATAAAATTGGCTCAAAACCCAGACAGGACACTAAATTTTAATGATCTAGAAAGGGTGATGGCCAAGGTAATAAAAACATATACAGGAGAGTGGGGAATGAGATAATGCTCACACACTCTCATATTACAAGTGAAAGTAGGGGATAAGGAATTGTCTTACACCCCTGGAAACAGGGTCAACATGTTTCGTGTCTAAACGGTCCAAATGGATCCACTGACACTTCATCAGGACCAAAAAACTCAACTAAACACTTCTCCTATTGACTAAATCTCAAGACCTTGATGTGTCCCAAAACTGTCAGTCATATTAAACTTCAGTCACTTACTACAAAAAGGCTGCAGGTCAGGCTAGTCTAATGTAAGGGTCAACCGTTCCACATTTAGGATCCAGCTCCCTAGGAAAACACGAGCCAAGGGGAAAGCATAATTATTGGAAGGCGTCAATCCCCTGCATGGGACCTACCTGTGGCTGCACTCCTGGATCGAACAAACCTCTCCTGAAGTTAAACATAGAGACACCAATTGTGAAAGACTTGCTCTAGCGACAATAGTGGTTAAAACTTCAAAAGGAAAAATTATCAATAAACCAAACAATTAGAAAGGTTTATTTGTGACTGAAATTTTACATTTTCTTTTGTTTTAAATTTAAATTGTATATTTAATTCTGCTATAATTAAAAAAAGGGGGACATTGTGTAGTAATGTGTTGTAAGGTAAGGTATGTGGGCTTAAAGAATGTGTACTCGTATTTCATATTCTATATTCCGTGTATAAATATAGAAGTTAAGAATGTTGCCGGCATCCTTGCTTGGCTGAACGCAGGGGATACTCAAGTACCAAGGTGTCTTCAATTAAAGGAATTATGTATAAGCTCTTCCTTGTACGGGTATTATTACTGCCCATAGATTACTACCCCACCCTATTCATATGCCAGCTCTAGGCTCAGCCAAAGAACACCTACACAAGAACTACCCACCAATCTATCAGCAGCTTATTCACATACCAACACATAGGGAAAGGAGTAAACTACTCCTTGCAGTAATTCTTCTGTTGATACCCCCGCACTGGGCTGGAAGTCCACGTTTTACATGGGGAGGGGGTAGGTGGAGTCTCGATAGACCAACACCCAACTGCGTACTGGAAAAATAACCCTGACACAACCCCCCACGGGTTTGGACGGTAGGTCACAAAAACCGCCTGCCCTATGGTCCCATTCTGCAGGAAACACCCGGCACACTCGCTGAAATGACGCTACTCTTTGGGCTACAGCATGTTCGGGGACATCCCCCAACCCATAGCAAACTACAACCGCAATTTCGTAGAGAGGCAGAGGTGCAGCGTGCCTTCTCCAAATATTTGGTGAAGGTGTGCTATACAGAAAACGCATTGAATTACATCAGAATCTGTTGCCCTTAATCATTCCTGTATAGGCCAAATGTTCTCATGTTCTGATGTATGCGAAGGGCATCGCCCGGGGCAAATGATCGCGATGCACAGGCAGACGTTCCTTTGTTAGAAAGCCAAAAGCTTCAGCAACATCAGCAGGGACGCACATTACACTCTGTCCTCCCTGCACTCGGGACTTCTACGGGTCCGCAGACTAAAGGGACAGTTAGTGCTTGCAGGACAATCGTACGCAGCCAGCCCACTGCCTATTACAGCACACACTGTGCCCTTTCGTATCACAGTTTTAAATTTGTGATAAATATTTATAAATTTGCTAAGTCCGCCCTAGAACTCACTGAGTCAGTCTTTTCTCAGCTGACTGTATTTATGATGTGTTGGTTTTTCCAGTGCTTGTTATTTTTGCGCCCCTAAGTGCATACGAGAGCCTACCAAATTTAGGCGTAGCAAGAGAGCATACGCGAGAGGCTCGGGGCCCTCCTAGCGCCAACACTCAGTATCCTGGCGCCCACCGCACAGTCCAACCTGAAACTCAACTGACCTTCTAGTCATAGGTAGTGCCGTTGCCAAGACAGCGGTTGGCATGACAACTCGCCTCCTTTCACTTCCTGATGCTTTTACTCTACTCTCTCTACCTGAAAAGTTGGGCCTAACCACTAAAAAACATGGAAAGGCAAGATCTTGTTTGTAACAATGGGTGAAGCCTTTCCATAAAGAAGAGGCCAACCATTTCAAATGACGAGAAACAAAGCATGTCAGTGGGACACCCAGTGCTTCTGCATATGCAACAGTTCTGTCACTTGTTAGCCCTCAAAATTGGTAATTAGGTCACAAAAAACGCCGTCTCCAGTCCTAAACTTTTTATCTACAAATCATAGCTTTACGACGTATCGGTGTACTTAGTGCAATGGAAGCAAAAAAGAAGACTGCAACCCCCAGAATGCATTAGGCTATCACACAAACGTCCAGGACTGCAAACAGTGCCCTAATGACGTAAAGGTAGGTGGTCACCGTCACCAAAACTGGACTCACATTCTTACCTGGTGGAACTGGATGTCCTTTGAGTCTCTATTAACTGTGCCCCTGCACGGAGCTGCCTATGTGCCAGAGCTCTTCTCTGCCCAATGTGGCGGTGCTGCGAGAGGGGATTGGCCAGAATAGGAATCTAGCCATGACATTGTTCCTCTGGGTTTTTATTACGGTAAGCACCTGCTGGGCCGTGGGTACCTGCACACTGCGGGCAGCTTTCAGTGTTTGAGACCGTTTAATGGACTTTAAATTACGAATAACTCACAAGCTATGGCCTCATAAATACAACAGAAAAACTAAGTTGCCCCTAGAACCGTTTATTGTTAGTCACAGAGGCTTTAAGTTCGTCATTTATTTTTATGGTCCCAGCATAAAAAAGGTAAAAACAATGTAAAAAAATCGGCAGGGTTGGAAAATGCGTCCTGTACATCTCGTCAAGTGTTAATATGTAAAGGAGGTTGTTAGTCCAGGTGTAACAGTGATCCGTGTGCACTCGTGAAAAACACACAGCTAAGAAAAGAGACAAAGTTACAGTAGCTTCATAGCATTACTTAAGGAAAGCACTGACTATCAATAGCTAAAAGTAATCTACGGCGTCTCAACCACTCGGGCACAGACTGACTGGCAGGGTCACCATCAGGACATGAAAGATACAGCAGAAGCCACGACGACTCAAGTCAAGAACCAAGGGGTGCATAGTCATCCACCCCCACAAAATGTCGAGGTGGTGCCCCACGTCAACCAAAATGGAAAAGTAAGTGGCCTCCAAAGTGACAGGGAAAATATTGTGTAATACAGAGTATATGTCATGCGCCATTGCATGGTCTTCCTTGGGGCAGCAGAGGTGCATCATCTCTTCGGCATTACCTAGAATCCAGTATATGTTCACCTGAAACATAGCAGTAGGGCTTGCCAATGAATCTTGCGTGTGTCTGAATGGAATGCAAGCTTTAGGGAGGCAGGCTTGGCATCCCGCTGCAGATATGGGTATTAGGTGCCTGTGAATACAGGCTTACAGCTGTCTACAGGAGCAGATCAGCTTGCTCAAGAGGAACAGTGGACTCTTAATTTTAGGAAGTTACCACTTCCTAAGCAGCAACAGTGCTGAAAGCTGGAGCAAGTCGTAAGGTAACGAGATGGAACGTGCACCATAGTTCCCTCCATGTCATGAGGGTGGGTGGGCCAAAGGTAAGGTGGGACAGCAGGGATAGATGGGTGGATGAGCTTCCTACAGCCACGTCCTTCCCAATCCTTCCTATAATTTACATCAGCCATTAGAAATACCGAACCAGTGAAAGGATTGTCTAAGTGTGCTTACACCACACCTGTAAACTCAGTTTAAACACCGGTCATCGTGCCCCAAGTCTCTTCCATTACTTATCTTATGAATCTATGGCCAACACGTGTCAAGATGCCAGAGTACAGAAATAAATCAACTCTGCCTTTGACTCACCACCACTGGCGCTACAAATGTGCTACTAGATCAAGGCATGACATGTTACTTCCATGTGGTAAGAAACAGGGGATGGGGGTCTCAGTCAATAAGCTTGCCTTAGCCTGAAACATCCTGAACCCTAAAACCCATAAAAAAAACTATTTGATTTATCATGAACTTGTACTCTGTTGAAGTGCCTCCTAAAATATATAGTGACGCCCAAGTTGCTTATTTTATACCACCTCTTACAAAACTGTGTTATGCAGAACGTGCATGTGTAAACTTACTTCATTCCCTGGCAGAGGAAGCACTTCTTGCACTAAAGCCTTGGCACACGTCACTAAAATGATCCAACTGCTAATGTTAATTCTGTTTTTATTAATGTGAGCCATGGTTACATTAGAGCGCCTCGTCTTTAACCGAAGAACAAAGGATGTGGTGAAGTTATTAACTCGGAAACTGAAACAATTACCTTTTGAGCAAGAGTATGAGGAAGTACAAGCAGTCAGTCATTAGGGCATTTTCTAAGTCACAGTTGTGTGCCTGCATCAAACGCAATATCCGTTAGCATTAGAACGATGATCATGAAATTCTGTTTCAAGTTTTTTTAATCTGATGTGTAACACCAGGCCAACATCAAAGGACTACAAAATCAGCATTATTGCTAAATATCCCAAAAAAGAATTGGAAACGGTGGACCAGATCTTCCTCACCCGCACAACACGGATTAAGGAGAGACATACCATAGGTTCCTGCATCCAAGAGTTTTCAACTATTAGGACAGTCAGGTGGCATTTACTTGGTGCTTATTGGGGTTAATTTATGAACTGTGTTTAAAGACGGTTTTGTGCATTTTTTTTAGTTCAGTTTTGCATTAATATTTGTATAATTCACCTCCTTTATGCATTTTATCTTTTCTGGTCTATATATTGACCATTGTATTTTCAGCAATATTCTTTATTGAAATATGTCTATTTGTCATTGTTTCTACATGTGTATAGCTAACTAATAATTTGTTTAGTTTGTAGTATTAAGAGGGACAGGATATGCTTCTTACGCCGAGTAGAGCGGGCTCCACTCTGGTGTTTGCTGCTTAGCCATCATGATTATCATCAAAGAAATGAAATAATTGAAAGGAAGTACTAGAGGACGACTTAGCGCCTTTAGGGGCAGCTCATGGTCGGACTGGGACCTAAAACAGGCCCAAGTACCAATATAAAAGTGGCCCCATTACTGAATTATTTATAGCTAAAAAGGGTGGCCCATGTTTGTAAACTGGGGCAGTTTTGAACCGGTAAAAACACGCTGTGTAAGTGCTTTGCAAGGTATGGGGGACTGCATGGAGTTAATCAGACAATGTTTGTTTTAATATCAGGAAAATAATCAGTAAAAATCGGTGCAACAGACCATAAACAGGCCCTCAGAGAGCCAAAAAAACTGACCTACACACTGAGCCATCAGGCCAGTCATTCTGGCACTTCCCAATTGCTCTGTAGGCCACTCCAAGACTTTGGTGGCCACAGGCAGGGGTATGGAAACCGTGGCTCAGAGGTACAAGAGCCTGTGAGATATTTGTGTGAACTACTCAGGTGAGCTGTCAGCATGAGCTCTGTGCTGACAATTACTGCCCTGGAGACCAAACAATCCCATGTGTCCCCTTCACACACATATACTGCAACCAAGGCAGCCGGAACCATCTACGCACCTGATAGCAATGGTCGCCTAGGACTGAAAATATAGTGAGGATTAAGGTGGCAACCCTTGCCCCTTAGCATTCACTTCTCTGCTACCACATAAGGTACTTCTCTGGTTATCAATTTATCTATCAGGCTTTGCTCTGCTTCCTTAAAACCTGTGAATTCTGAGTCTGGACCCAACGTCAGGAGTTACTGCTCACTCTCCATATTTGTTGACTTCCAGCGTCTAATGCCTCCAGACGTGTTAAAGTTTGTAGGATGGTGAGATGGGACCTTGCATCTCCAGCGTGGACTTCAATTCACCAAAATGCCAGGGGTGGTGGAAAGTGACATCACATGCCCCTTGACCTTCCCTTTCACTTACGCACATACATGCTTACACATGCATACACATTCACACACACTCAAAACGTCTCTCACATAAACACGCTCACCGGCAAGCAGGCACACAACATACATTTAAAAGCAATTTTTACTTACCTCAGCTACTAAAGACTTATGCAGTGGTACTTCATTTTTTGATTACACTAATCGTGAATAAAGTAATATTATTCACTATTACTGTAATAATATAAATTGGCGGAAAACAAGACGTGGAGCACCAGCCGAGCTGCCCCTATGTTCCTGGCACTGGTTTTGCCACCTATGAGGCCAAGGGCCAAGGCAGTGACCCCTAAATGACGTCCATGATCTCCAGTCCTGAAAATGCCTTTACAAATTATTGTTGGCAAGCGCATTAGTCGAAATGAAGCAAACCTAAACCACAACACCCAGAATGCACTAATTTGTTGAACGTAAGCACAGAAGGTGATAACAGTTGTCACAATGTGTTATGGAGTCACCTGGTCTCCCTACAAATGGTTCTATTTCTGCGTGGCCAGGGTTAACATCTCGGGACACTCAAAAGAGATTCAGAAACAAAAACGGAGTTGACTGTAACTTCCCCTTTGACTTACATTTCAACAAACGCGGGTTACAAAGGAGCAATAAAAATGAGATTAGCAGAACTGGTATTGCTTCCATTTTCTTACGATAATGGCATTACTCCTAGTCCTACTCCCTCGCCTTCCTTTTAACCAATGAGGCCTCCCGCCTCCCCCCTAGACCCTCCATTCCCCTTTCAAACCCCCCCCCCACCCTTATCCCCTCCTGTACAAAAACCAAGCCCAAGCTGCAACTCGGACAGTCCGTACCAGGAGGGTGGGAGGGAACGGAAAAGGAAGGCGAGGGAGTAGGACTAGGAGTAATGCCATTATCGTAAGAAAATGGAAGCATTACCTCCCGTCCCTCCCTCGCCTTCCTTTTAACCAATGAGACATAGCAAGAAACACACAGGAGACGGACATCGAGTTGCAAGACCTTTATTTTAACATCCTGCACCAAGATCATCCCACAAATCACCTCATAGAGGATAAGACCCGGTGACCTAACACCGACTCCAAACTACCCAAGTCCGACAGCCTGTAATGACGCACAAACGTCGAAGGAGAAGCCCAAGTGGCGGCCCTGCAAATTTCCACCACAGACGTCCCCTGAAGCTCCGCCACCGTAGCCGCCATGCCTCTAGTAGATCTCCCCTGAATCCCTTGAGGAGGAACCACCTCTTTCAAGGAATAGGCCAATAGAATTAAAGATCTCACCCACCGACTCAAGGAAGCCGTGGAAGGTTTTTCACCTTTGCGAGCCGGACCAAAATTAACAAACAGTGAATCCCCCTTACGAAAAGGAGCCACCACCCGCAGATACTCCAACAAAACCCTGCGTACATCCAATGAATGCAAACGGACCTCCTCCCTTGAGGAGGGATTCGGACAAAATGAAGGAAGGATGACCTCCTGCCGTGAATGGAAAGAAGAATTGACTTTTGGAATAAAAGAAGGCACCGGAACCAGAACCACCCTATCGTGAAAAATCTTACAAAAAGGAAAGGAACAAGCCAATGCACCCAATTCCCCCAACTGACGAGCCGAAGTAATGGCTACCAAAAAGAACGTCTTCAAAGATAGATGGCGCAAATCACAGTCCCCCAATGGTTCAAAAGGTGGCTCCGTCAACACATCCAAAACCAAGGACAGATCCCATGAAGGAAAAGAACGTACCGGGCGAGGAAATAAATTAATAAGCCCTTGAAAAAATCTAGGCATCAAGCGCCCTTCATCCTGAAGATTACGCCATGGTCCCCTGAAAGCCTGAATAGCTGCCCACTGTACCCGAAGAGAAGCCACTGACAACCCTAAATGAGCACCGTCCGGCAAGAACTGCATCACCTCAAAGATAGAAGCGCAGGTAGGATCCAACTCCCGACTTAGCCACCATGACGAAAACACCTTCCACTGTCGACCATAAGAAAGCAAAGTGGAACGTCTCCTTGAAGCCAGTAAGGTAGAACTCAAAGCCACAGGCACCCCCAGACCTGTCAATCCCTGTTGTTCAACTTCCAGGCCGTCAAGTGCAACCTCCTCAATGACCCCAATGGGAGGCAGGGAAACTCCAGGGGAGACGGACAAAGGGGCAGAGGCCACATCCTCCCGTCCGCCATCAGCCTCAACAACGGGAACCAATTCGCCCTCGGCCAAAGTGGCGCAATGAGGATAACCCTGGACCCCAGATCCCTCACTCGTAACAGAAATGCCCTGAGTAGTTGAAAAGGAGGGAACGCATACAAAAGGCCCTGCGGCCAAGGACACGACATCCCGTCCACCTCCCATGCTTGGGGACACCGAAACCGGCAGCAGAAGCGACCCACTTTCGCATTCCCTGCGGACGCAAACACATCCAGCACTGGAAGACCCCAAAGCCGAACCAGACGGTGAAACAGAGACTTCCGGAGAGAGAAAAGTTGAGAGGAAGGAATCACTCTGCTCAGCAGATCCGCCCGAACATTTACCACCCCCCGAATGTACGTAGCCCTGAGAGAAGGAACCCACTCCTGAGCCCACACAAAAATCTCTCTGACTAAATTGAACAGAGCCCTCGACCTGGTCCCCCCTTGCCGATTGACATAAGCCTTGGCCACTAAGTTGTCTGTGCGAACCAGAACCGCTGATCCCCTCAGGGAATCCTGGAAATGGACCAGAGCCAGGAATACCGCCCTCAATTCGCGCCAATTCGACGACCGACTCGCCTCCCGAGGGGACCAAAACCCCAGAATCTGAGCCGACCCCATCCATGCCCCCCAACCGGAGAGGCTGGCATCCGTCGTCACCACCACGGGTCTCAGAGGTGATAAAGACACCCCTACCCTCAGGTGGTCTGCATCCAACCACCATTGCAACTCTCTGTGAATCAATCCGGACCCTGGAACCCTGTCCTCCAGAGAACCGGACCCTGGTGCCCACCTTCTCAAGAACCATGTCATCAAGCACAGGAGATGGAAACGCGCCCAAGGAACCAGAAATATCACCGATGCCAAATGACCCTGCAGCCGCAACCATAGAAGAGCTCGGGGAGCAGACAGCAACAATACCTTCGTTACCAAAGCCTGAAGTACACCCAACCTATTTTCTGACACAGTCACCAACCCTGGAAGTGTCTGAAACCGAGCCCCCAGAAAAACTAGATCCTGGGACGGCACTAAGTCTGACTTCTCTCAATTGATTAAAAACCCGTGGTTTTGCAGGACCCCCAGAACTTGGTCCACCTGCCTCAGCAACAGGTCTCGTGATTGAGCATGAATCAAAATGTCGTCTAGATAAGGATGCAGAAACACCCCTTCTGAATGAAGCAAAGCCACCAGAGGAGCCAGCACCTTTGTGAAAATTCGAGGAGACGATTTCAGACCAAAAGGTAGAACGCAAAACTGATAATGGTCCTGACCCACAGCAAACCTCAGGAACTTTTGAGAGGATCTTGCCACCGGTACGTGTAGGTAAGCATCCTGTAGATCCAGTGACACCAGAAAGTCCCCTTGCCTGACCAATGGAAAAATAGTCTGAATGGACAGCATGCGGAAATGCACTGTCCTGATCCAGGTATTCACCTCCTTTAGATTGAGCACCGGTCGAAATCCCCCTGAAACTTTCTGCACAAGAAACAAGACCGAATAAGTGCCCAGGCCCCTTTCGTCTAGCGGAACGGGGGAAATGGCTCCCTTGACCAGTAAGTCCCTCACTCCGTCCAATAATGCTCTTCTCCGTGACCCCTCTGAAGGCAGAGGAGTGGGACGTACCCCCGAATCTGGAGGAACCCTCACAAAATCTATGACATAACCATTGTTCACAATGTCTAGAACCCAATGATTATTTACATTGGCCTCCCAAGCCGAAAGAAAGTGACTCAGTCTTCCCCCAACCGGCCCTCTGCCAGGCCCACAGTGATTGTCAGGACCCCTTCTTGAAACCACCCCGGGACGCAGGAGCAGACTTCTTAGGCGAAAAACGCGGCTGAAAACGCCTTTTCCGAAATGAAAAGGATTTAGCATCCCTAGTAGGAGAAGCTCTGGAATGCTTCTTCCACCCTTTACCCGAAGAAGAACCCCCTTTATAAGGTAAGGCATGCTTCCGCTCCTTAAATGCCTTGGAAAGCATGGATGGCAATTGATCTCCAAACAAGGTACGACCTTCAAACGGCAGTCTCAACAAGGCTGCCTTTTCCCCTGGATCAGCCTTCCAGGAACGCAACCAGAGGGACCTACGAGCCCCAATCAAAGACCCAGACGCCAGAGCCGAAGTACGGACCACATCAGAAGACACATCAGCCAACAATCTGGCCTGCTGCTCCATACCAGCCAGGAGCTCTGAACATTCCGCCCCTTCCTGTACAGCCACCGCCAGTTTATCAAAGTCTTGTACCAATGACTGTGACGCATAAGCAGAATAAATCCCTGCCCGCAGCGCCAGATTCTCCGCAGCAAAAGCCCTCTTAAGACCTGAATCCACTTTACGGTCTGTGGCATCCGTAGGCACACAATCCTCCAGATTGACTGCCGTTTTGCCAATCAGCGTAGCCAAAATAGAATCCAGGCGTACTGAAGGAGGTAAAACCTCCTCACCCTCAAGCAAGTAAAGTTTCTGAAGGAATCTTGGAACCTGAGCCTTATCCACATCCTTCCACTCACGAAACACCATATCCTTCACAGGTCCCTGAAAAGGCATGGCAAACTTCGAAGGCGTCTGATATTGAGGAAATAAATGAGAATCCGAGTTTTTAGGTTGAAACACTGGGAAACCCAAATTGTCCCGAACATGTGCCATCACTTCCCACATTTCTTCTCTGGAAACATATTTCCCCCCAGATGACGTTGATGGGGCCTCATCCTCACTCTCCGATGAGGACTTCCTTGCCGCTACCGATGAGTGCGCAGGCTTAGGCTGACCAGACCTGGCCACGGCTGCTTGCAGTGCCCTGGTAACAGCCACCTCAATCATATCCTGCACCTCCTCTCTGGACATGAGGGGAGTACCCCTGTCTGGTAATTGTGAGGTCTCAGGAGTAGCAATGCTAGCCTCACCTCCCTCCTCCGAGGAGGAGGAAGATACAATCCTACGTCTTTTTGCTGCAACTTTAGGCATGATAAACCACCAAATAACACTGACACTCACCCCAAAAAACTACCCTGTATATAGGCACCTGGTCCACCCCCAACAGGGCTCCACCAATCCCTAAAAAGGTCAACTACTGTGGCCAAATTCATAAAAACCACGGGCAGAACGCCCGTCCTACCTGAAGAGCAGCTCAAAATCGAAGTCCCTCAGTTCCCCGCGGCTCCGCGGCGCGGATACCCGGAAACCGACGCCCCAGCCACAGAGGGCCGGCAGACTCCGTCAGCCGGCCCCCAGTACACGCCTCCCGAGCAGCCATGCTGCTTCGTCAAAGACGCGACCCAGCCGGCGCACTCCTCGCGGAGCTCCGCGTCCCGAGGAGTGCCTCCACCGACGACCTCCAGGCCCCGCCGTGCAGGTAAGAAAGAGAAAGAGATACGTCTAGCGTGGGCTAGACAAAAGAACAGGAGGGGATAAGGGTGGGGGGGGGTTTTGAAAGGGGAAGGGAGGGTCTAGGGGGGAGGCGGGAGGCCTCATTGGTTAAAAGGAAGGCGAGGGAGGGACGGGAGGTAATGCCCTGCCATGGATGCTCAAATCTGCGTTTTGGTTTGAACTCTCCCTAATCATGTAACCTCTAAGCGTGTGTTTGTGTTGCCACTATCGTACCTGTGAGCCCAGAAGCTGGATGTCTCACGTCCATTCCTAAAGTGAAGTGGAGTCTGACCGCATGGAGGCCGCGGGCACGTGCACTTTCAACGCCAAATAAAATTATTAACCAGTGTGAAAGTCTTTCCTCTCTGTCAGTGCTACTACAGCCATCCAGAGAGAAGTGCTCATATTGGCTTCGGAATTAGTTTGCTTCATTGAGTCTCGGGTCCGTTGGTAGGAGCACGTTTTGGGCTGTTAAACTTCCTAGTGTAATACTGGATGGATTTCTTCTGCTTCACAATTTTCGTGGAAATTATCTAATCAAGGCTAGCAGGCAAGCGACAGTCTGCTTCTATGTTTTGTAATGCCAGCCATGGGTTTTCTCATAACCAATGTAGCATTCTGGGAAACGTAGTCGTGGTTCGCTGGAATGTAATCAGGCTCATTAAACCACCAAATTACATATTTTGGTAGTATGTAAAATATAGCTGATACATTTTGTGTCGATGGGCATACCTTTGTGAGACACGCACGTTCAGCTTCAAATCCCTGCAACGTTAAACTAGCCGTTCATCCTACCAGTGCTGATACCTGTTGCTTCATTTAGAACTCAAGGTAACCCGTTAATTACAGCCATTAGTTTGTTTCTAGTCCTGTTCCATCTAGTAGTTCTCTCCTTCTAATAACACTGCTTAGTTCTTAAAGTGGGATCCACCGCAGTCTTGCTGCCTGGTGCTAATGAAAATATAATTGTATGTAAAAAACGAAAGTCTAACCTTAACTTTTTGGCTACTTTAACCTGCACACCATGCGTTCCATCACCCCTCCCACTTTCATATACTCTAACCTTAATTGGTAAACCTCTAAATAACGAAATGAAAATTCTTGCTAACCGAATACTTCAGAATAACTGTTACCTATGGAGTTTATTTCCACATAAGTTTTACTTTATTGCATATTTTATATTTTGTATTCGCATTTTCTACTTTTTGTGTCTACTTTTTTGCTATTCTACTTTTTATTTGTACCATTTTATTGCAAATCATAAATGCAGTTGTTACTACTATTGCCCCGTTTTAAGTTTAATCATGTAAACAGCCCTAGAACGATGAGCAGCTTCCCTTTCGACATGGAAACCATAAGTCGTGCATCATACAAAAAAAGCATTTGAAATGCAACAGGTCTTGCATTTGCTTCGGTTAGAGCTATTGGCGTTGTAATACGTAACTGGACTTTTCTTGACAAATAAATTGGCCAACCCTGCAGCATAATTTGGTCTCCCTTGCCGCATAATTCCAGTTGCCCTGCGTATACGTACAATAATAATAAAAAAAACACAATAGCCTCGAATGGAGCCAGTTCTGAATTTGCTTGTATTGTGATTAAAGGTTTCCTCGATCGGCGATTGGCTGAGAAAGGTGCGTATATAATATTATATTATAATGCAAGCTGGGAGAAGAATGCCAAGTAGACTAGTAACTTAGTCACTCATTTTTGCAAAAGTAAAATTTTTAGAATAAAATGAAAAAATGATGGATTTGTATTCTAAGTACGAACCGGAACTAAGCGTATTCTAATAATGAAGAAATCAGATTCTCGGTGCTTAAGTATGGATCTGGGTTGTGTGTTGTTTGAAAGAAGAGGTTGTTGACACTCTCCTTAACAAGGATGTAGGAGGTCCTAGTAAACTCATTCTCTGTTGTTGCTCCTGGAAGTCTGATGTGACACTATAGCAATCTGACATCGGCCCATCTCGAGCTTATGTCTCGCGCAGTCCTTCTTCTTTGTCTCTAGTGGTTGCCATGACACCTTTGTGCTACTCTAAGCATCTTCTGCACTCAAAGGTTAGAACATTAAAATAACCAGGCCTCAAATTATCAGACGTCTCCTGGGTAACGGGGAGAGGCGGCGCGGATAGCTTAAACACCTAGAATGCAAAAAAAAAAAAAATGTAATTACCTCTAATGGAGCCAGTTCTGCATTAGCTTGTATTCTAATTAAAGGTTTCCTCGATCAGCGATTGGCTGAGAAAGGTGCAAATATTATAATGCGAGCTGGAAGAAAAATGCTCGGTAGACATTTGAACGGACTCACTAATGTTTGCAAAAGTCACATTCCTAGAATGAAATGAGAAAATTATGGATTTATATTGCAGATCCGAACAGAAACTAAGCCTACCTTAATAATTAAGAAATCAAAATCTAGCTGTGAGGCAAAAGAAAACGTTGTAAATTCCTAACTAGACTTTTCTTGCTACATAAATAAAAGTAAAACCGTTTACATAAGCAAGCCGATTCAAAGCGCCACGGCCGCCATGAGCGCAAAGGAGACACACAAAAAAAAAAAAAAGTTTGCTTGCAGTCAAAAATATTGGCAAACGTGCAATTATCCATGTAACAAGGTTGGTCCCCAGGGTGGTTACAAAACCGCCCAAAGGAGGGACAAACCTAAAGCATTTACCAATGATAACAAAGGATTTTTGAAAGGCAAGACCACGAACGAGTGAAAGTGATGGGCATGGCTAAAAGCCACATAGATACCAACATGTCGGAAAAGGAGCGCTTGCGCGCTGCTATACCCAACAACAGACTGTGAAACAAACAATCATTGGCAAAGACAATAGGTCTCACCTATGCAAGTGCCATTAGCATTGCAAATGGCTTTTAGCCATATTCTAGAGCAGAAGGCATGCTGTGCAGCCTGGCTGAAAGTAAAAAAAAAGAAAAAAGGTGCTAAGACGTGGCCAGTGCTGACCACGTCATAGTGCTTTGTTCTTATGGCGAGTGGGGGTGGGCAACGGGACAACAGACGGGAATGTGTGAGGGTATATACAACATTTACAATAGGGGGAGAGAACAAGCAACACAGAAAACAGGGGACAAAAAAAAGCTATGACGTAGCAAGCGCTGCCATATCATAGCACATCGTTTTACATGTAGGGGGGAAACAGTGACAACATGATTTGAAGAAGCAACGCAGAAAATGGAAGGGTGGAAGGGAAGAAGCTGCACGTGCAACTGGAGGGTGGGAGGGAAGGAGCAGCATGGACAATGCAGGGAGAGAGGAAGAAGCAATACAGACAAGAGGGGTGAGAGGGAGGGGGTGAGAGGAAAGAAGCAACACGGATGAGGGTGAGAGGGAAGAAGCAACATGGACAATGATGAATGATAGGTCAATAAGAAAAAAAATAGCACTTCAATCACAGCGTGAGCACAGTAAAAGAAACTAATCAAAATGAAGCAATCAGGACTTGGCCCCTGCTCCACACAAAATAAATGGAAGTGAAACTGGCACTCACTAGTCAGTTAGGAGGCAGTAAATAAGACATCCAGGTTGGCTTGGAAGAAATTTTAAAATACAATGGAATACCTGGAATGGTAAAACGCTTGTTTTTCGGCTAGGTGTGGATAGCACTTGCTAATCCTATGCTTAAACACTTTGCTGTAAAAATGGTGAAAAGCTGTGTCACTTTCTAGTTTGGTGCAAATGGCCCTGTGCTAATCCTAGGCTTAAAACCTCTACTAGAAGACAGACATTTGAGGTGAGCAGATTTGGAGTGTTAGTGGTGTTGAAGTGTGTTCCATATAAAGGAACAGCTCTGCAACTAAAACTTGTAAACTACCCAGGTTTCCCTGCTTCTTTTGTTTGCATAATTTTTGCAGCACTCTGAGTCTAAAAGGGCATTGTTTTGATAACTATCTATCTATCTATCTATCTATCTATCTATCTATCTATCTATCTATCTATCTATCTATCTATCTATCTTGAATGGATGTGTATAAAGATCTTTATTACCTAGTGGCCATCGCCACTAGGTAGTTGTAGTTAGGATCTAGTGTGTATATATCGATACACATATAAACACACAAAAATAGAAAGTTAGATTCAAACATTTTAAGCATAAAATCGTGTGCATTGGGTCAAACACTGCTTTGTAGTAAAAGGTAAATGGACAAAGAAATGTTTGAGGCAAGGTGCGTTGTCTGTTTTTTTCTTGTTGCCTTGTGACACGTTCAACAGCTTCGGCAGTAAGGCCCAAGTGGGGCAGGGATAGAGATGGGGTACGAGCACCATCTGTCCCACCTCGAGCGATGCCAGTGGTGGAAACTGCTAGCGCCTACTCTGCCATCACTCCATCCACAGGTCAGTTTTGGGTTGGCTTTCCGAACGGTTGCAACAGGCCGACAGTGGCACTGAAGTAGGGGTGCGGCACAACAAGGGCATGTCACATGTAGAAATGCCAAATGGGTTTCCATCACATTTCTTTTTTCATTTGATTTCTTAATCATTGTTCCTTCAAACTTCAAACATTTTTCCTTGAAATATATGGTAAATATATCAGGAGTAAAACATCCCTGTTCTATGTTTCCTTTATAAACTTTTTTTTTTTGCAACTGAAAGCACTAGAATACTTCCTTGTGCATCCAAGGTGGGGTTGGTATTCTCTGAGAAAAATACTGGGTATTTGTACATGTTTAAATTCGTGAAGCAGACAGGAGTTGGTACTTTTAGGATATGATTTTAAATAAAATCCTCTAAACCGACTCTTAGCTGTCAATTCAAAATCTGTTAGGATTAATGATCATTTGGGTTTATTTTATTCACCTCTAAAATATTTTGAAGAGTTTTTTTTTAATCCTGTATTGTGTATTTTAGATAAACTTTCAAAGTGAAAAACTCACCTTTACCTGACTTTTCCCTTTTTCCCCATTTTTAGGTCTCGCCTGAGGCAGTGCATGTTCTGCATGCACTCTCGCTTGCGAGAGACATTGTTTACAAGGGGCTTGTAGCCCACCTATTGCTTAGGATTCATTGGCTTCATTGTCACTCTTATTTGCTGCCTTCTAATTGGCCAATCAGGAGCGGCTGCTCCATCAAGGCGGAGAAGCATTACCCCCAACAGCAGCAACAGCTGCAAACCTTTTACCCAAAAAAATTATAATAAACTGTGTAAAAGAGGTGGCACCACGGGGTGACGAGCAGTGAGGGGGAGTGCACAGCACTCCTCCTCAGTGCGCATGTGTGTTTAGTTGGCAGTCTTGGGCCGGCCAAACACACATGCACAGTAGGCTCTCTCCAGCCGTACAACACAGTTGCCGGGCTGGAGAGAGCATGCACAGCTACTCCCAGCCAATCCTGACGCTGCTTTGAGCAGCATCAGGATTGGCCACAGGGCGTGCTGGGAACCGTGGCTCAGAGGTACAAGACCCACGGTACAAGAGCCCGCAGCCTGGAGCGACGGGGGACAGAGGAGCGGTGCAGCAGCAATGGAGGAGGTAAGTGTTTTTTTTCCCATTATTTTTAATTTAATTTTTATTTATTCCCACCCCCTGTGTGCCACCCCACCCTTCTGCTTGCAGCGAGCTGTGACTGTGGCCACTGCATGCTGGCTTCATTTCCTGTTCTCTCAGCTGGAGTATGGAGCAAGTACTGATTGCTTCAACTTTATTGTTCTCCTCCTACTGATAGCGATGTAATAGAGGTAGTGCTTTTTTTTTTTAATTTCCTGTTGTCATTGTTGAAACTCTTGCTATTTGTAGCTATGCTTTTCTATGCCACACATACTTCAAAGAAGCCATTTTCTCCTTTCAAATGGATGCTTATTGAGACAACAGATGCTATCCATGCTTTATTATGATAACAAATGTTATCTGCTTCCAAATGTATTTCACTAAAATATGTGCATGAACACAATTGCTTTCTTTATGTGATAGGATTTTTTGCCAAATGTCATAGGTTTTTCCCTTTCACGGATGGGTAGATTAACTGATTTGCTTAGAACCACAGGGAGGCAAAGCGAATAGTTCCTACCTTTCGGGCTATTGGCTCTGCCATTACCTTTTTTTCTTGCTGTACAGCACTGGCATTGCTGACTTTGGCAATTAATTGTAGCCATGCTGTGTAGCAGTGTGGCTGTGGTGCAGCATGGCTAAAATAATAATAGAAAAGGGACTATGATGGATCCAACGCTAATGCAATTTTATAAAACAAAGTGCATTAGCCTGGGCTGTGCCATAGAACTTTTTTTAAATTTGTTTCAGCCACTCTGCAAAGCATCCAACCTGCTGTACATTCTAGCTACAAAACCTTGGCAAAGCCATTAGCTCTCATATGTGAGATCTTTTGGATTTGCCATTGCTTGTTCTTTAACTGGACTTAACATTAAAATGTTGGCCATCGTGTTAAACTACCAGCCGGGTGGTTCCCTAACCAGTGGTAGCTACTTTGGCTGAACAGTGGATGAGCTTGCCCAGCCTCGCCCCTTCATTATCTTCCAGCAACTTCCAGGAATGTCTTTCTCTTTTCTGAAGTGATGTGACTGGGCGAAGTGAGGAATGGGGAGAAGGTTGTAGATTCGAGGCAACACTAAAAGTGTCTATTTGACGCATATATACTTCCAAAGATCAAGTTCACTATTACTTTTAGACCCTGAAACTCTATGTAGGCTCTCCTGGAAAGGCTTAGGTGCCTTGCTAAGCTCACTTACTCATTGATACCAGATTTGGTGACTCCTGCATTGTGTGGTGTCGCCTCAGGCCAGCATCTCCTCACAGAAAATGACTCCAGCATCACTGCAGGTCGATATACTGTCAATAGGCAAATCTGGGCTACATGGTGGGGGGAAAGAACCTTAAAGTGAGTTCAATTGCTTTCATTTATAAGCAATACGGTGGCCAACTCAAGCCCTTTCTTGTCCTGGTTAGATATTTCTCCGGTGCCGCAGGGTTCTCTGCCTTTATACTCTCAGCCACCATGAGTACGTGGTGCACCTGTGACCTCTGATACTTCTGTTGCGATGCCTGGAAGCACCAACACTCAACCATGAGGCTAACCTAGTGCTCTGCCCTTATGTCCGGATGCAAAAAACCTACTTTTATTCATGCCACAGGTGGGAACAAGACTTGACCTTTTTCTGTGGTGACTTGCAATCAAATGTATTAAATTATTTTTTTGAAAGCTCTGCATACCTTGATCCAAGACTGAAAGGCAAATCTTAGTTGTGTAATTGGCAGTTTGTTTGGTAGAGCTGGTGAATGTGTATTCTTATAGTATGTTGGCCAAGTGGCAAGTGTCCTGGGACTAGGCTGAGAAGAGCTGTGTCTTCACGTTTCTCCAGGCCTTTACATTATCAAGTGTTCTAGAGGAAACAGCTCTGGATATGGAGACATCTGCTGTGAATTGTTTTAAGCCTTCTTGGGCAGACTGCTAAAAACTTCATAGTAGTATATCTCCTGTGCCTCGATAAGTGGTAGGGATTAAATGTTTTTGGTTCTGTAAACCAGGATCAGCTGTTGAGAGACTCGTGGACTATGCACAGCGTTTAACTGCAATCTCTCTTTGACTTGGAGGCAATAAAGCCATTTGAGGGTGGGTATTATATGGGCAGAGACATTCCTCTATAAAAGGGATGGGATTAGAGCCAATAAGATGCCTATGCCTGATGATCTTCATTCATGATCCTTGTCTTCCATCAGGATCAAACAAAGGTGATTTTTAATATTTGAGCATTGCCTTGTCATTTGGAAGCCCTGGGAGTTAATTACAAGGTCCATGTTTAAATGGATTGGCGTGAATTAGAGCCTGATTGAATACAGATGAGGACCAAAATCTGAGACTACCAAAACAAAACCACAATCGTAAGTGGGATTGTTTTTCTCCAAACTGAATCACTATGCTTTGTTCTGCAGGCTTTGACTCTCAGAGGTCTAATATGAGAACAGTTCTGGATGAGCTCCACTGAAGTTGCAAGCACTTCCTTGCTGGATGTGTAACCAGCAGCCTTTTAAGGAGTAAAATATCCTCACCAGCTGGTTCTTTTAGCTTCTTATTTGTCTGGGAACTGAGGTACTTGGGAGTGAAAATTGGATTTGGTGTCATAGCATAATGACTAGCAGTAAAGCAAAATTCAGGACCAACCACAGCTGTCAAACCTTATTTCTCCAGGAAAACCAGATAGTAGAGTTTGATATGCTAGAAATACTTCAGAGGATAGTTATTTTGTTTGTCGTGCTTTCTTTGATTCTTTTACCTGCCCGATTGGAGCGTGTTTGAAACCTTAGCTTAAAGCCTCACAGTTTACTTAATTTGAACCTAGGAGAGCTAGGGGCGGGATGACATCTAATCAGCAGCTTCTATCTCGCCATGGCCTTACTGCTGCAAATGCACCTGCCCATCTCTGGGTAACCCGGCTTTCCATATCTCTCATAGCCTGGCTTCTAGCCCAATGACAAAAGACACCATTAACCAACGATGACTTAACATGAGCAAGTCAAACTGAGAGAGGTGGAACCGCCCAGTGCGCCTTCCTGGGCCAAGGAAACTGGCGGGTAACCCCATCTCTCAACACTGTGGAAGTGCCTGCTTAGAAGACGCAGATGTGGCTTAACAGCTTGGAGGGGCATCATGTGAACAGCATATACTAGAGACACTTTTGTTTTCACTACAAATCGTTTGAATTGTTCTATTAATACAGGTGCACAATAAACACATTTTTATTAAAAACAATATTTGAGATTGAAAATCTTTATTGATTGCAATAGCATGTGCTACTCTGTGTCCACACCAACCTTCACACCTCCTCCCATGACCTATGTCTTGGCTGCTCGACAATAGCTAGCACTGGGGAGTCAAGCAAACAAGAGTCTTTCTAATCCCTGCAGTGCTAGTGTTTGTGGTCCTCGGCACGTAAACACAAAAGGCAATATCACCTTTGAAACGTAATCTGGGGAAAAGGCCCAACAGACACCTTGATTCCACAGAGTGCATGAAAGAGAAGGTTTACAACATAGAATCCATTTTTTCAGTCAGCCTGGTGTAGTGCGAAACATGTATTAGTGATTCATGGCAAGCTTTCAAGCTTTGTAACAACCATCTCAACAACAAATAATACTCTTAAATATTATAGAAATGTTTGCTAACTTCTTGGAAAGCCCCCACAGAAAGCTCACTCGCACATATTTCCAATTCAAGCATTATTACCTTTTGCATAAGTTATTCATCTTAATTCAAGTGAGTTTGCATGCCATCCAATATTTCAGAAACATCTGAGGTATTTGCATTTTTTATATAAGGAACACTTGTCACCAACTCTCACCCTGCCAGCCTGGTTCAAGGGGGTAACAATTGGTATATTAAACAGACAACTTGTCTTCCTAAAACCAATAAATTCTCCCCCAATGGTTAATAAACTGTGCATTTCACATTTTAACAGCAATCCTCCCTTAAATGGACACAATTACATACGCTCTCCCTAAAAAAACTTTTATCTGATTCCTTGACTTTTTTGATCTACCATCTACTGCATTATGCCATCTTTACAAAAATACAAGATAGCGGTCACTCTTCGGTTGTGTTGGATTCCGATCCACAGCACTTTCCCACTGACCCACACTCAACTTATCTAATCACATGCAAAGAAGAGCCAAACTATGTAAGTGCTTGGTTTTATAGTTTGGGAGGGAGCTGCAAAATCCTTATTCCTCTTACGGTGCCGTTGCCTCTCAGTATGTGCTCTACCTAGATTTTTTAGACTATTTTATGGGAAAAGACATGCGTTCACACTAACCTATCCCCAACATTCGTGATCATAGATCACATACAAATCACCTCGGCTTCCGCCAAGCACTTAAAAGCTGGCTTTTCCAGAGACCTTTTGTATTTCTCTGTAAACTGCTTGCATAATCATATGATTTACTCCCCACAGTCCAGCGCCAAGAGACTCTTCAGTACACCTGCACTCTATGAACTTATGCTTCCTATTATTAGGTTGTTCTGAGATCTCATTTTTCATACTCGCTAGTGCCGTCAACTGTGAAATCAGGTCACATTGGCACAGCCCAGATTCTGGATTGATCTTCCAGCATAGGACGTGACAATGCGTATGTGAGGCTCACATCCCCCCCAAGTTGTTCCAACTCAGGGACATATATTTAAGACTTGACTTCTTCCACTGCTGCCCTGGAGTCAAATGTATTTCTCTTTTATTAATTGTAAAACTCTGCTTATCTTAATACTGACAGTTCAGCATGCTCCCATAGAAGGGCTACAGGGAACATATAAGAAGCATTCCACAATTTGATATTATGGCACTAATTGGAGGCAATGTCGCATTTCCGGCACCAATAGTGTGCATCTTGGGACCCCTGAATTTAGCTATTGATTATATGATAAACAGAGGTGCCTCCAATGAGCAGAAACATTTATTTCTACTACTTTTAATATCTCTTGGCATGCATTATTGATAGGAAAAGTTAAATGAGAAGTGCCACAAAGAAACGCAATGTCAGCTAAATGCGCTGTGATCTCACAAAGGGATGGCTGGAAACTTCTGGACTCCAATAATCACAGGAAATGCAAAACAACGAGTTCTAAATACCAAATACTAGGAAAGAAAAAGTTCTAAAATGGGGGAAACCCTTAGCACAGCTGACTCGCTTCAGCAACAAATAATAGCGGAAAAGAAAGAGAGAGGAGTGAGAGAGTAAAAGTGAAAGACTACGGGCCTGACTTAGAGATTGGCGGACTGGTTGCTCTGTCCCAACAGTGACGGATAATCAGTCCATGAAACTCTAAATCCCATAGGAAATAAGGGGATTTCGATTTCGATGGACGAGATATCTGTCACCGTTGTGAAAGAGTAACCCGTCTGCTGACACCGAAATCAGGCACTTACTCCCTGATTATGAGCAACCCTGTTAATTGCAACAACTGCAGTTACTAAGTGTACATAAATGTCGTCAGGCCGAACCAGCCCATTTACCAGAACATGCAGAATTTGATGTTGCAAGCAACACATTCTGCATGTTATCCCCCCAAAACTCACAGTTGTGTGGTATGTATTGTACTCGATAAATTCCGACTTGGCAAAGTCAAATTTTATCAGGTGCAGTACATATCACACCAACTATGGGGTCGTTTTAAAAGGGTCTTAGAGAGACAAAGAGCAAGACAGAAGAAGAGACGACGTGAAAAGAGAAAACAAGACAGCCTCCAGGAAGTAACCAAGGCTTAAAAATGTAACCGTGCTGTCAAAGCTTTATTTACACCGTTAAAGTTCACTTTGAAACAACACTATCCTATAAAACGACAGCGTTTCATCGGGCAAGAGTTCTTTCAAGCTCCAGGGCTGTTCTGTGTCACCAAAGGCCCAGTAAGACATGAGGCCGACCCGGGTGGCAGGGCACCGGTTGGTGGTCAGGCAGGGCACAGCGTGGGGCCTCTGAAGAGCACAGCTGAACGGGGAGGGGCCAAGGGGGGACGTAAGACTGTAATAATAAATACATGAAGGAAGTGGGAAGACGCAAACTTAGGCCTCGGACTCGAACATCTTCTTCCTGCCTTCCATGCCAGACTTCTCTTCAATATTCTTACGCCAGTCTCCAACGTCGCGCAGATCCTTCTCCTGAGAGGGAGAGAAATGAAGAGAGAGTGAGACTTGGTATAGCCAGCACGGAGCAGTGAGAGATGTGAGTGAGCATGATGTGAGGTGGCGTAGAGTTAGCAGGGAACGGAATGACGCATCAGAATAAAACGTGAC
This sequence comes from Pleurodeles waltl, assembly GCF_031143425.1. Taxonomy (NCBI): domain Eukaryota; kingdom Metazoa; phylum Chordata; class Amphibia; order Caudata; family Salamandridae; genus Pleurodeles; species Pleurodeles waltl. Next base: position 654,271,849 of record NC_090440.1, on the reverse strand, counting down.
ACTGATCTTACAGGGCACAGAAAGCAGGGTTGGACTGGCCTAGAGGGCAATCAGGCAGTGCCCCGTGGGCGGGTCTGACAAATAAGTGTGTGTACAGCATCCATTTTAGGACATCCTTATTCCTCACTCATCAGTAGGGATGATGTATGATGGATGAAAAGTAGTGTTGATGTATGAGAAGTCGGGATGATGGAAGAGAAGCTGGGATGATGGATGAGAAGTAGGGATGAGGAGTGAGGAATGAGGATGTCCTAAAATGGATGCTGTATGTGTGTGTAGTTTTGTTTTAGCCGTTGTGGGCTAGTTCTGTGGGCAGGATGGGCCGTTTTTACTGTTCATTTCTCTGATATTATAACGTTTTTGCTGTATGCTTCGCTAATGGGGGACACTTTTATTTTATGGCCCAGGCTTATTTTTATGTCCCAGTCCGACCCTGACAGAAAGACATAGAGCTAGCAAGGCATGAAGTGACATGGAACCAGCAGAAACAATGACACAGAGGTAGGGAAACTAAGAATAACAATAAACTAGCAGGACAAGAAGAGACTTAAAGCTAGCGAGACACTGAGTGACAGAGCTAACAAGCCTGAGCTAGGAGGACATACACTCATTTAGAATATAGCGAGTCAAGAATTAATTTGGAGTTAACATAAAGTTAGTAGAAACATAAATATTATAAAAAATGCAATGTCTTTGAGTTTTGCTAAAGCAGTGACGAAGCAGAAAGCGAGTGGGCAAGGAGTGACACTGAACTACCAGGGCAAACGCTGACAGAGCCAGCAGGGCATGAAATGACACAGAGCAAGCAGGAAACAAACTCTGGGACATCCTAAGGATTTTAGGGGCCCTAGGGCACATGTAGTCTGGGGCCCCCTGTTCATAACAGCGTTGACTTTATGATCCAGTTTCAGCTCTTTCACACCCTCTTTTACCAGGTCACTGATAGTGCACATGCACACACATACACATTCTGAAAGCATTTACATTTAATATTCAGGGATGTTGATGTGTTTTCAATATTGTTATTACTGCAAATAATATATGTTACATCCTCCCATTTCTCATATGTGAAGTCCTGTTTTGATCTAAAAGAACCTTTTTTATGGGTGTTGCATGAAACATAAACACAACATTTCTCTCCACGATGTTTGTAATGGACTCCCAAACATCACACACATAAAAAATAATTCAAAGGAAAACAACATTTAAAACAATGAGCCTGATTAAAAGTCTTGCGAAGGGGGTTATAGTGTCACAACGTGATGGATAACCGTCCGCCGTATACCAATTCTATTGTAGCCAATGGAACTTGTGGTACGGCGGACAGGATATCCTCACGCCTGTGACGGAGAAACCCTCTTTGCCAAATTCTAAATCAGTCCTAATCAGTTTAAGAATTATTCAAGGTCATCAGGGCAAGACTCTATCAGGGGGTCCCCTGAAAGGCTGGGGCCCTGAGCCACAGCCCACTTTGCGCATGCCTTAAAACGTCTCTGAACAGACTAGCATAGAGCTAGCAGGAAAAGGAGTGCCACTGAGCCAATAGGGCACAAAGTGACAGAGCTATGAGGTCACACAGCAATACTTAGCTAGCAGAACAAGCATTGAGTGCATAGCTGGCAAAAGTGCAGCAGCATTGGGGCACTGGGAATAGGAGTGACCATGTGGACCCTTCAGACTGCTCTTTTTTACTCCCAACCCGACAAGACATGGAGTGACATGGAGTTAGCAGGACATGGAGTGCTGTAAAGACAGCTGAACACTAGTGACAAACAGATACCAAGACATGGAGTGACTTTTCTGGTAGACAGGATTACTAGAGGTGATCTCTGCAGAAAGGCAGAGCAGTGTTTGTAGATTTTCAGGACCATGCCAAGACAAATGACTGGCTTTGTACCTTGTCTGTGTCTTCTTTCTTGACTTGCTTCAGGTTGGCACGGAGCTCCATGTTGACCTTGTGTTTGGAGCCCAGCAGAGCGCGCAGCATGGCATCAGCAGACATGCGCACTCTCTTCAGTGGTGGCCTCTTGAACTTGCCTCTCAGGTCAAAGATCTTCTGGTTCAAATCTTCCAGCTGAATAAGGAGTAAAGAAGGTCAGAAAGAGACATGTCAAAGAAGGATAGGGGTACACCTTTGCACGGAGACTATCTGAGTTACCAAGCAAAATACTTAGTATTGTCAAAATCCAGGAAACTCCCCACCAACCGAGGCATAACATCAACTATTAACAGAGGCTATCCTTGCACAGTGCACTTAATAAGAAATTCACCTTGTCACCCAGAAACAGGCGTTTTATCACACTCAAACAGAAGAATGCAACCCTCAAAAATAGGTATTTAGGCGCAATTAAGTGACAAATCCCTTATAACCCAGAAAGCCACCCTCTAAATCACCGTCCTCAAATTATGGAAACTCTTTCCTTAAATCAGAAAAGCATTGTCACTGCAGGGAGCTTTGCACACCCGCATTCTCAACATAAGTGACTGCTCTTTTCAAGTCTGTAAAAATCAATCCTTAACACCTGTCTTCAAACAAGCAAACTAGTCTGATCAGCAGGGCAAAACCTTCTCAGGCGGGAGAACCATTGTTGCCAATCCAGTAAGCCCCTTTCAACCCTGCAAACAGCTATTCGTAACCCATTAAATGACTCTCTTCAAGTCAGTCAAACTGTATTCAACACAGGAACCTCTCGCCTTACATCTGAAACCCAGTCTCGCCAACCTGGCAACATCTTCTTAGAATGGAAACCCTTTTCAACTGTGGAATCCTCTGCCCCAATCCAGCTAAAGGCTCCCCTCACCTCGTTTAACCCACACTCATTAGCCCAGTGGCATTCCCTCTGGCCTGCATAGTTTCTAAAAAAAAGTTAATGGAGAAGAAGAGTCTGTGTGGAAGCACATTCCCAGGATCACAGGCTGTGGACAGGGATGTCTGGGGGTATATTCTGGATGGCAGCTGATGGAAGGGGTAGTTTGGATGGGAGCACGATTCAGTTGGGAAGCATGACCAATGTGGGGGATAGTTTAGGTACTGTGGCTGGAAACAAAGGCAAGGTAGGGAATAGTTAGTAATGGAGCCCAGTTTACGAAGCATAATCCGTTTGGAAATACAGGCTGGTCGGGGCATAGTTTGAGCGAAAGCAGAGTGGAGATAGGATTTTCTTGCAGGGAGTATAACATGGGATAGTATGTTTGGGAGCAAGTCAGTGGGGTGGAGTTGTTTAGATATGAGAGCAGCCAAAGGGGAATGGTCCCCTTAAATGATGAGAAGAGCTTAAGAATCCAGAAGTTACCTCTTTGGTGCTCTTCTGAACCTTCTGTTCCATGTCGTATCTTTCTTCATCTACCACATCTATCTTGGCGTGCATCTTTTTGCAAAATTCCTGAAAGAAAAGAAGCCAAAAAAATCAGTTTGGCCCACACTCCCTCGAACTCCAACATTCAATCTAATCCACATTGTTTCAGGGAGGTCTCCACCATCCACGCAGCTTGACCAGTATTCTCCCTCCACCCCATCCTTCATTGATACCCTAGCCAAAAGGTAAACAAATTCACCCAAATGCGAGTCTTGACAAAATTTAGGAATCAGGGTTCCATCAGTGACATCTCTGGAAGGCTTGAAGACTTCATACATCTCTACGGTCTAACCATGTGCTGCTCCAGAAACTACCATACCCATATGGGACATGACAAAAGCATCCCTGGTAGTTGGTGCAGTCCACATACTACAGTGGTAGACCTCTCTGTCGAGAAGTCTGGACAGGCCCCTATAGGTTGATGCACTGAAAGGCCCAGCCCATATTCGTTTGTAGATATCTTGACTTCTTGGTCTTGCACTCTGTCTGCAGTAGTTCTGCTCTGGAGGCTTTGACTGACTTAACTAACCTGTAAATCTTGGAGGGAGCTTGGCAGGCTCAGGGGCGGGCAGTGCTCTGCCAGGTAACTCTCCTTTTCAGCAGCGATGTCTAGTTCTTCTTTCTCTAGTGCAGTCTTAGCGACTTGCAGCATCAAACTCTGTGAAGCAGACAGGAAGCCATATTAGGGATGCTGGACAAGAGTAGTGGGTGAGATACAAGATTTAGGGGCGGCTTTTGGAATGCAGAAGGTGGTCCTATGTGTGGGGGTATTTAGGGGCTTAAGAAGCGTGATGAGTTGTTCCTGAGGTGGGTGTAATAGCAGCAGTGAATATAGTAGGCCACGAAGGGATGCAGTAGGGGTGGTGGGTGTAGGGGGAGCCGTAGGAGCACTGACTGTGGGGGGTGCTGAAGGAGTTTTGGCTGTGAAGAGGTGACGTATATCCAGTGACTTGAGGGAAACTTTCGGAAATATTAAATGAGGGGTGTGTAATAAGAGTGGTGGTTGTTGATGATTCTGTTGTAGTGCTGAAGATGGGGAGTGCTAGAGGAATGATTGCATGGGTAAGGATTTAGGGGTTCTGTTAGGACGCTATTGCTGTAGCAGTGCTTGCTGAGGGTGATGCTGAAGTAATGCTGGATGTAGGGTATATAGTAGAAGCGCTGGATGTGAGGGGGTGATGCAGGAGTGTGAATGCTGTTACACTGCTGGACTGCTTGCTGCAGTGAGTTCAGCAGAGGTGAAGGGCTAATTACGGGGGATGCCTGTGGTAGTGATGGTTGTAGTGGTGGTTGAGCGGAATCCTGTGGGAGTACTGCATGGGGATGCTATTGTAGTGATGGCTGTGAGGTATGCTGCAGGAGAGCTGGTTGTGGGGGCTTCTACTTGTGGGATATGTTTAACGAGAGCTGGCTGTGGGGGATACTGCATGAGAGCTGACTGCGGGAGCTGCTGCAGGACGGCTCACTCTGAGGGATGTTACTGCTGGCTCTGGAGGATGCTACTGGAGTGCTCACTGTGAGGGATGTTACTGCTGGCTCTGGAGGATGCTATTGGAGTGCTCACTGTGAGGGATGCTGTAGGAGTGCTGGCTTTGGTGGATGCAACAGGAGTGGTGGCTCTAGGGTATGAAGTAGATGTGCTGGCTGTGTGAAATGCAATAAACAAGCTCCTGGTGGATGCTGAAGGAACACTGCTTATACCAGTACCAGTAGTGGGTGATGTTCTAGTGGTGCAGATGTGGTGGATGTAGTTGAAGCACTGTGGCATGACATAGGAGCACTTGCTGTATGACATGATGTACATATACTGCTGTTGGGGTGCTAACTTTGGGGGATGCTGCGGAAGAGCTGGCTGTGGGGATGCTGCACGAGAGCTGGTTGTAGTTGAGGCTCCACAACAGCTGTCTGTGGGGGATGCTGCAGGAGTGCTGTTGGAAGTTCAAGTTTTGGGGATGCTACAGGACAGATATCTGTGCAGGACAGATGGCTGTAGATGCAGGAGTGCTGGCTGTGGGGATGCTGCATGAGAGCTGGCTGTGGAGGATGGTGCACGAGAGCTGGTTGTGGGGGATGCTGCAACAGTGCTGTTGTGAGTTCTAGCTGTGGGGATGCTGCAGGACAGATGGCTGTGGATGCAAGAGTACTGGTTATGGGGATGTTGCAGGAGAACTGACTTTGGGGATGCTGCAGGAGAGCTGGTTGTGGTGCAGGCCGCAGGAGTGCTGGCTGTGAAGGATGCTGCAGGAGTGCTAGCTGTAGGGAAGCTGCAGGAGTGCTGGGTGTTGGGGAAGCGGCAGGAGTGCTGGTTGTGGGGGAAGCTGCAGGAGTGCTGGCTGTGGAGGAAGCTGCAGGAGTGCTGGCTGTGGGGATGCTACAGGAGAGCTAGTTGTGGGGGAAGCTGCAGGAGTGCTGGCTGTGGGAGATGCTGCATGAGAGCTGGCTGTGGAGGATGCTGCATGAGAGCTGGCTGTGGAGGAGGCTGCATGAGAGCTGGTTGTGGTAGAGGCTGCATGAGAGCTGGTTGTGGTGGAGGCTGCATGAGAGCTGGTTGTGCTGGAGGCTGCATGAGAGCTGGCTGTGGAGGATGCGGCATGAGAGCTGGCTGTGGAGGATGGTGCACAAGAGCTGTCTGTGGGGGATGCTGCAACAGTGCTGTTGTGAGTTCTAGCTGTGGGGATGCTGCAGGACAGATGTCTGTGGATGCAGGAGTGCTGGCTATAGGGATGTTGCATGAGAACTGACTGTGGGGATGCTGCAGCAGAGCTGGTTGTGGTGGAGGCTGCACGGGAGCTGGTTGTGGGGGATGCAGCATGAGAGCTGGCTGTGAGGGATGCTGCACGAGTGCTGTTGAGAGTTCTAGTTGCGGGGATGCTGCAGGAGAACTGACTGGTGATGCTGCAGGAGTGTGGGCTGTGGGGGATGCTGCAAGAGAAATGGCTGTGAGGACGGTGCAGGGTGACAGGATGGGGGGGATGTAGCTGAAGCACTATGTGGCATGATATATGAGTGTTTTCTGTGTGGCATGCTGTACATATGCTGCTGTTGGGGTACTAACTTTGGGGGAGGCAGAGGAGTGCTGGCTCTGTGGCGTGCTGTACGAATGATATTGTTCAAGAAGCCAAAGGTGTTCTGGCTCTTGGGGATGCTGTTGTGGCCATCGTGCTATATGGAACAGTAGAATTGGCAGTGGGTGAAGCGTTCCCATGGATCTAACTCACCTTAAGATGCTGCTTGCGCTGGTTGGAGATCTTGGGCTTCTTCTGCAGATCGAAAAACAAAAGTCAAAGCATGGATTAAAGGGAGCACCATGGAGAGAGGCTCATGCTCGCATGTTACCCACCCAGGCACCCCGGCCAGCGTGTCAGAGAGGTCAACCCTCAGAATCCCCTGATGGCAAAGGGAGAATGATGCCACCACTCTTAGGAGAGTGTTGATGCATCAGATCCTTCACAACCCCACCAAGAACAAGGAAAGCGGCTCTTGGAGGTACCAAGAGCTGCTGTAGGGGCACTGCCCTGGTTGAAAGAAATGCATGCAAGGGCACTGGAGGAACCACCCAGATGTGCGTGTTCATGCTGAACTAGGACTTAAGGTGCTATGCAAGGGTCAAGACGCCCCTTAAACAATGCCCGGGTGACAAGATGAGAAATAAGGAAGACTTACATCATCGCTGCAAGGAAGAACGTGAGGAGAAAGGGGGAGAGAAAGAGAGAGAGAAGGGTATCATTTTATCATCTTAATCATCGTCATGATATGTTCATTTGGTTGCTCACATTCTTCACCCCACATTGAAAGTAAAGGCAGCATCCATACATCAGAAAAATACACGTGTGCACCAGAACCTGGCTGACTGAGACAAGACTTCAGCCAGATGAAGACCCCAATCTCTTTCTACTAACCCAGCCAGCCACCTCCAACACCCTTTCCACCCCCTAGCCTATTCACAGCTCCTGCACGAATCCCCTAACCCACCTAGAACTTGTGTATATTATCTTCATTTGGGCGTCAACCGGCCCAAAATCCAAACAACGTTCCTCATCTCCAGCTTGTCTACTAGCTGGGACTCTGCTCTTGATTGTTTGCAGAAGCTCCAGATATACCCTGAAGCCATTGCCGTAGCAGAATGCCACTGGGCTCACCATAGGAAAGTAAATTTAGAAGCATTTCCCGCACAGGAGATTAGATTTTAGGATCGAGAGTTTCCACCTGAGCAAATTTCCCTGCATCCTAAGATATGCCAGCAAGCTCTTGTCTGTACAACTGACGCTCATCGTGCTGGACTAGCCAATGTAAAGTCATATCATCCATAGGGCCTCCAACCCAAGCCAAGAATGTGGGATGTGGTTCATCTTCTCTCTTAGTAGCAGCCTACTGGGATGTGTAGGTTCCATGTACAACATGCAAACAGACAGCTACATCTGCGGCTGTGTGCCGGTTACCTGCCTACAGTCAAATCTAGAGCCCTATGACCGCCCGTCATATATCTGCAGTGACAGAGCGTGCCACCCATGGAGACGGTTTTCAGTTTCACAGGTAGCACTTTAGTTGAAAAAGAGACATTATTTTGGCTTCAGAGTTCTGAGTTCTATAACTGACAGCTTTCAGCTAAAGCCACCCTCTGAGGCCTGGGAGGGGTAGTATTCAGCCTTCATTGTCTCTGAGGGGTAAGAGCAGCAGTCTTCTGTGTGCACAAGGCTCCGAGGCCCACAGGAGACACCACTCTGCCTGCACAGGCCTCCAAGCCTAGAAGGGACAGCCTTCTGTCTGCATAGGTCCCCACCTCCCAAGACAGGGTACATTCTGCCTATGCAGGCCTCTAAAGTGCCTTCTGCCTGCACAGGCCTCCCAAGCCTAGAAGGGACAACCTTCTGTCTGCATAGGTCCCCACCTCCCAAGACAGAGTACATTCTGCTTATACAGGCCTCTAAAGTGCCTTCTGCCTGCACAGGCCTCCAAAGCCTAGAAGGGACAACCTTCTGTCTGCATAGGTCCCCACCTCCCAAGACAGGGTACATTCTGCCTATACAGGCCTCTAAAGTGCCTTCTGCCTGCACAGGCCTCCGAAGCCTAGAAGGGACAGCCTTCTGTCTGCATAGGTCCCCACCTCCCAAGGCAGGGTACATTCTGCCTATACAGGCCTCTAAAGTGCCTTCTGCCTGCACAACCCTCCTGTTCCCTGCATAGAGGGCCTTCTGCCTGCACAGGCCTTCATTTTCCAAGATAGAGGTTCTTCTGCCTGCACAGGCCTTCTATTTTCCTGTATAAACAGGCTTCTGCCTTCCTCTGAGACAAGGCATATGATGGACAGCATACTGCCTGCACAAGGCTCTGAAGTATCCCGCCTGCAGAGGTAGAGGCTGGCGCCTGCAAGAGCCAGCGCTTGTCTTTCGCTGCCGGAAAAAGCTAGCAAACCACGGACCACGTGACTTCCTTAATGAAACAGGAGGGGAAAGATACTTACTCTTCACCCATCTTGACTTCTTTGATCTAGAACCTGTAAGAAGAAAATTAGAAAATCATAAGACCCGATTTAAAAAAGCACATGCCCTGCGAAGAAAGCAGCATGGTGACGTGTACAAAAGCACAGAGAAGAGAGCGGTGAGAGAATGAAGACTGGTACACAAGCACAGAGACCAGAGCTGCGGGAGCATGATGACGTGTACAAAGGCACAGAGAAGAGAGCGGTGGGAGCATGATGACGTGTACAAAGGCACAGAGAAGAGAGCGGTGGGAGCATGATGACGTGTACAAAGGCACTGAGACGAGAGCGGCTTGAGCATGATGAGGTGTACAAAGGCACTGAGACGAGAGCTGCTTGAGCATGATGAGGTGTACAAAGGCACAGAGACGAGAGCGGCTTGAGCATGATGAGGTGTACAAAGGCACTGAGACGAGAGCGGTGGGAGCATGATGATGTGTACAAAGGCACAGAGACGAGAGCGGTGGGAGCATGATGAGGTGTACAAAGACACAGAGACGAGAGCGGCGTGAGCATGATGATGTGTACAAAGGCACAGAGACGAGAGCGGTGGGAGCATGATGAGGTGTACAAAGACACAGAGACGAGAGCGGCGTGAGCATGATGATGTGTACAAAGGCACAGAGACGAGAGCGGTGGGAGCATGATGAGGTGTACAAAGACACAGAGACGAGAGCGGTGGGAGCATGATGAGGTGTACAAAAGCACACAGGCGAGAGCGGTGAGAGCAAGGAAGGGGTGTTTATGAATGGATAAGTGAATATTCAGGACAGGGCATATGGTGGGAATGCGCTGGGATTGGAGAACACAGGACAAGGCGTGATAGTGCACAGAAGAATGGAACACCGAACACTAAATAGAAGGTTTTGGGCACAGAAATAATGATGCAACCGGAACAGAGCATGTTTATGCACAGAGACTGAAAACAGCAGCACAGTGGGCGTTCAAGCAAGACTATGGATACCAGTGGAACAGTGGTGAAAACAGTGGGGCAATGAGGATAAGAGTGGGGCAGTGGTTGTTTATGCAGGGCTATTGATAAGAGTGGACAGAGCGTGATAAGAGTGGTACAGTGGTGATAAGAGTGGGACAGAAGTGATAAGAATGGGACAGTGGTGATAAGAGTGGGGTAGGGGGTTTTCATGCAGGACTATTGATAAGAGTGGGGTAGTCGTGATAAGAGTAGGACAGTCGTGATAAGAGTGGTACAGTGGTGATAAGAGTGGGACGGAAGTGATAAGAATGGGACAGTGGTGATAAGAGTGGGGCAGGGGGTGTTCATGCAGGACTATTGATAAGAGTGGGGCAGTGGTGATAAGAGTAGGGCAGTGGTGATAAGAGTGAGGCAGTGGGTGTTCATGCTGGACTATTGATTAGAGTGGGACAGTTGTGAGAAGAGTGGGGCAGTGGGTGTTCATGCAGGAATATTGATTAGATTAGGACAGTTGTGAGAAGAGTGGGGCAGTGGGTGTTCATGCAGGAATATTGATTAGAGTGGGACAGTTGTGAGAAGAGTGGGGCAGTGGGTGTTCATGCAGGAATATTGATTAGAGTAGGACAGTGGTGATAAGAGTGGGGCAGTGGGTGTTCATGCAGGACTATTGAGAAGAGTGGGACAGTTGTGAGAAGAGTGGGGCAGTGGGTGTTCATGCAGGAATATTGATTAGACTGGACAGTTGTGAGAAGAGTGGGGCAGTGGGTGTTCATGCAGGAATATTGATTAGAGTGGGACAGTTGTGAGAAGAGTGGGGCAGTGGGTGTTCATGCAGGAATATTGATTAGAGTAGGACAGTGGTGATAAGAGTGGGGCAGTGGGTGTTCATGCAGGAATATTGATTAGAGTAGGACAGTGGTGATAAGAGGGGGCAGTGGGTGTTCATGCAGGAATATTGATTAGAGTAGGACAGTGGTGATAAGAGTGGGGCAGTGGGTGTTCATGCAGGACTATTGAGAAGAGTGATACAGTTGTGAGAAGAGTGGGGCAGTCGGTGTTCATGCAGGACTATTGAGAAGAGTGGGACAGTTGTGAGAAGAGTGGGGCAGTGGGTTTTCATGCAGGACTATTGAGAAGAGTGGGACAGTGGTGAGAAGAGTGGGGCAGTGGGTGTTGAATGGATTATGAAAACAGGACAGAGAAGCGAGGCCTGTGGCTGGGCAAGGCATGACGTCCAGAGGGTAGATGTTGGACAAGGAAAGGCCCCCAAAGACGGCTGGTGATGCAAGAGCCGTCACAGAGTGCCAGTGTACAAGTCTGAAGCCTTCAAAAAAGTTATGTGGCGTAGTACATTCAAAAGAGGCCGGGCCTGGGCAAGGGCCGACTAGAGAGATCTTACAAAATAGGCTCCAGGGAGGCCTCGTGCTGCAGAAGCTTCCAGAAAGGTACAATTCTGGAGAGGGCAGGAGACTCATTCAGAGGCCCAGTGACAAGAAAGCCTCATGGGTGTCCAGGAACTACACTGGAGGCTTCAGGGAGGCCTGGTGACGTGCCAGAGAGGCCACACGATTGAACATCACCCGGAGTATCAATGTTGACTACCACTCCCGTTCAAAGCAGCATGTATTTCAGGAATAGAGGCCCACTGGAATTATGCAATTCTGTGCCAGCTGCGTTTTTCGCATAATTGTAGATTTTTCACACGTGCCAGATAATTCATCCTTTACTGCATAGTATACATGTTTCAACAAAAATAGTTTCTAGCTTTAATGGACCAAAAGTTAATAAAAGATTAGCAACACGTGCCATAGTGGAATACCGTTTGCAAGGGTGGCTGCTCATTTTTCAATTGCTTATTGCTGCATTGGAATGTTAAACTGGTACTAATAAGGTGAAATCCTTGCCCAGATGTTACCATGTAAAAAATTGACACAATAATGAATACTATTACATACTTTGCATCATTATGCTGTATAACTTTTCTTTCCTTGGTGCCAACTTTGCCTCATAATTTAGCCCTCCCCTGCCGCATAATTCCTGTGGCCCTTCGAGAATGGTGAGAATGCATCTCATCCTATTCCCTTTGATGGAAGAACAAGTCTGCTGCCCTCTTGGGTGAAACTCGAGCCTCTCGCAATGTGCTGGAAGTCTCAGGCTGCTTCTAAAAATGACCCCAGCCCTTCCAAGGAGTAGCAGCTGACTCCACAGCCCCAGACCTTAGGCTTACTCCCCAGTGAGACGGGGAGGGGTTTGGGCACATCTTTGGACCAACGCAGAGGTTCCAAGATGGACTGGAGTGGCTGAAATAGCCTCCAGCCTTTCTCGAGGCCTCCCTCCGTCACTGACCAAGAGCGACAGGTGAAACACCTGCCTCCCTCAGACTGGCCGCCCAGTGGCGTAACGAGACTTGAGCCCCCCTGCAAAGTACATGCACCCCCACCCCACTCACACACACACACACTCCGAACCCAGTCAGGAGCTCTCAGGCCAAGGCCCATCACCCGTCCACAGCGCTAGAGCGGGTCCTCTGGAGCTCCTCCACCCCCGACGAACAGCGGGGGCTGCTGTTACTCCACTGCTGTCGCCCACTGTGACTCCCCCTCATTCCGCCACCGAATACTGCTCCACGCCTAGTTCTGGCGTATGTGGCGTTTCTTATTTATTTACTTTGCGAGGGAGTTGAGGGTAAAGCGCTGCGAACAGCTGACAGACACCTCAAATGGCAGATCCTGACGAGTTGGCTGACAAGCAGCGCTCGAGGTGGGAGGCCAACGTTTTTTTTCTATAAATGACGCTTAAGTCTCATATATTGTTGGGAATCTCTAGGTGTGTCTTGGAAGATTCTCGAAAAAGCCAGGGGCCCCATGTCCACATGAGCCCCAGGAGCTTCTCAAATAAGAAGGGAGGGGACGTGGGCCAGAGGATCTCTGGGAGAGGGGCGGGACAACGGTGGGAGAGGCAAATGCTCGGATTAAACAGGAAAAGCAAGAGAATGGCGCAGGCAAGAGGCACAAGAAAACAGAGAAATACGTATTTTATCATGCAGCAAGATTAGCCATATTCAGTAAGGAAAGAGGGAACGAGATGAGATGTATGGATGAGTGGCAGCTATGGGGCAAGGGAGGTTTGATAAATTGTGAAATATCGATTCATCTATAATTGATTTCTATACAAACACAACACTCAAGGGTCCGGTTAGACCAACACCCTTATAGAGGTCCGATCGTTAGGAGCACCCGCTTAATACGCCCCCTCCTCTTCTGTTCGCCACCCCGCTCCTGGCAAACTCCCCCCCCGCCCCCCCCCCCCCCCCACACCCTGTGTGGGGCTGCCCACCCATATATCAATTTTTTCTAAGCACCCTCCTTTGTAGTCAAATCAGACATTTCTCCTGTAAAACACCCCACCTCTATGATCCCTCTGCACGTGCACTGAACTCCCTACATTTGGATCCCCAGACAGTATCTCTTTTCCCCTGGCTCCTTTTATACAGCTTCACTGTTCCCGGACCCGTCAGCTGAAATCCTTTTCTCCAAAGCCGTCTACTCAGAGCCCACCGCCCCCACCCATAGCGCCGCACACTTTTTTTACGAAGACCTTAGCCCCCAGAGCCATGCTTTGCCTGGGCCACCTCTAAGAGGCGCCCCGTGCCGCTCACATTCAGTGCGAAGTCCTTCAGAGCCCTGGGACTCCAGCCGACCCCTCAGAACACCCCCTTTCTAAGAGGCACTCTAAGGAACCCCTGGGGGGTTCGGTGGGGGGCTGTTTGCCCGCGTCTCATTTCAGGGCTCGACCTGCCAATATCAAATGTATTTCTACTTCACAAAAGCTTAGCCTGCTTGTTGATAAATTAATGATGACGCAGGTTAAGTAGACGGGGCCACAAACTGGTTAGCTACCTGGGCCCCGTAAAAGCTTCTTACGCCTGTAAAAGCTCCCGTGTGCTGTGACCCGCTCAAATTCCTTTTGCTATCCTCTCGTCTTCTAGCGACAGCCCTTCTAACGCACTGCAGGACTCCTCTATACCGCCTTCCCTTATAGCGCTTTACAACACCTTTAAGAGCCCGTACCTCTATAGCGCTGTAAAGACAGCCTTATTGAGCCCCATCTACAGTGCTCTAGCGACACCCCAATACAGCCCTCTCGTTAAAACCCTTATAAGTGGCCCCTCTACTTCTACTGTACTTCCCCTAATTGCACCCCACCAGTAGGACCCCCGATGCCAGCCGGAGCTGGCACACACACACGGCTCACCTCGCCCCAGGAGAAAGAGCCCAACGCTGGTGGAGACCGGAGAGACTGGGAGGCACGGGCAGCTGGGGGGCAGGGGGGGTATAAATGGACTCCTCCGAGAAGGTAGCAGAGGCCGGCCTCTCTTTATGGGCATGGAAGGCTCCTCAGGCCAATGGAGGCTGGAGTCCTGAAATACTGACGCCCCCGCCCCCCGTGAAGGCATCCCAGCAAGGGCCTTAAAGCAGGGCAGAGGAGGGGCCGGAGGGGACAGAAGGAGCCCGTGGGGCAGAGTCGAGACATTCCCAGCTCCGGTGATGGATCTCAAGCTCGGGCCTGTTCTACGGGGGCTGAAGCGGCGCAGCTCATTCACAATCAGTGGCTCAGCCATTCCATGCCGGCCACATCGTTTGAGCATCGCTGCCCTCCCAGTATTGTGACACACACACACAGCTCTTCCAATGCCCCCCAGTACTGGCACGCAGTCCCCTGCTGTTCCAGTAACGAGACTCTGAGGTACCCTTTCCAAGAAGCATGTCACGATTAACTCACGGCACCCCTGCCGTTTCCGCACGGAAAGCCAGTCGCGACCCCAACAAAGAATCCATATTTTAACCTTCTGAACCCTCCTGTCCCTGCACCGAGGGTGACACGAAGCTCTGCCAATGCACCTCGGCATTAACATACAGGAGTCGGGTGTATTTCAGGGAGGTTTCGGTAAGGGGTCATTTTCAGATTCCACCAGTAGTTCAGCGTTACCACTGTGAATGGAGGGCGCGACGAGCGAGCAGAGGTGGTTTTGGGTCAACAGAAGGGAGGTGGGTCGCAGCACTGGGAGGAGACCCTGTATTCTGAAACAGAAAGATACTCCTTGCATCATTAACATATAGCAGCACAAGATGCAACCCAGGTAAACACAGAGCACCCATATGCTATGTATTATCCGTATACAAAAGACAGTATAGCAGGTGCTAGAGTTTTCTCGTACTTTACAATGGAATACATTTAGATTTTAACACGTGACAAAATATCCATAGTCCGACCGTTTACAACGTAAACCTGTTTAGTAAATGTACATTGTCTCTTTATTTTGGCTTGCACTATGCAGAGGTATCATACAGTCACGGGAGCTTTGCAGGGCCCCCAAAGCGCTCTAGTATGCCCCCCGCGACATTTACGACTATCCCACCAGCGAGATATCAAGAGAATTCATTCAATGTACCTGTAGTCTGACCTGCCGCCTGGTGCACAGAGACCCTCACATGGCGACCATCACGCGCACCTACTCAGACCTGCAATAGACGCCCCCTTCAGCACCTCACTGAATCAGCACAGCTCTCACAATGCACCTCAGTATCCTCATGCATCATGCTTAGTCCATCTACCCATGTATCCATGTTACATCATGCGCTAGTATACTAATACCGGGACATCAATGCAACTCACAATGCACCCACATGACCTGATCATGTACTAAAATAACGATAAATTAGTCACCTACGCAGGTCTCAACATATCTCAATCAATCCTGATGTGCGTCACTCAATAGTACACTAGGGCTGAGATATCTCGGACTCTGTAAAACACCCCGCCCGTCTTGCAGTATGCTCTAGTATGGCGCTACTGACACACCTCACTACTCTCACACTGCACCTCCTTTCTGACTTGCATTATGCGATCGCCTTAAAATACGTCTAATTCCAATTTGCATTGTGTTCCCATAAACCAGTACTGGAATATCGCTAGAAGTCTCACTGACTTTACTTATACTCGGGTATAGTAGTACAGATTTCCTTTTTTTAGCAGTTTTTTTTTATGTAGCTCAATCTTGCTTTACATGAGCCCTAGTTACATTACACAAGGACACATTCATTTTTTGTAGGCGCAGGGAAATTAAGTGATTTGACAGAAACTGAGATATGCTCAACCCCAGCAAAAATTTCAAAGCAAAAAAATGAGGGAGGAGGATAATTTAGGCCTAGGAGAACTTCAAGCTAAATTGTGTATCACTCCTCGAGAAAACCCCAAAAGCGTAGTGCCTACAGAATACATCATAGTCACTCTGCATATCTGTGTGATGTCATCTTACCTCAGGTGGGGAGAAAATGCCTCTGCGGCCATCTTAGCTCAGGGAGGGTGTGCTTTGACAAAGGGTGGTGATAATTCCACGGCGGCCATCTTAGTTCAGGAAGGGCGTGCTCAGACAGAGGATGGTGCATCAGTCCCATGCAGAGCAGCAATAAACTAATGATGACATTGGTGCAGCTTAGCTTCAGCTTTGCTTTTACCATTCTCCCTAGATTGCACAAGTAAAGCATTGCCCCTATTCTATCCAAATAAAACTGTAATTCTTGCCTGATTTTCAAGTTGTGCATTCCCTCTTCAACAAAAAGAGGCATACAGGCAAATAAAAAAAAACATGCCGTGAATTAACTCACCATTTTAGTGGAATAGTCAATATCTTGGGAAGAAAAGTGTGATGAGAACGCAGGACCAATAGAGGATGGCTTCAGAAGACCGCAAAGAATGGCGACGAGATGGCAACCAATGAAGCTGACATGGCAACCCTTGGGAGTCTGTTCCCAGGCTCCCAAAGGTATAACATAGTCAATACGAATAGAACGAATTGGCCAAGAGGATTGGTTGTTTGTAATCTCCTAACACTACTCTGGCATTGTAGTTATCCCCCAACATGTATCTGTAGTGGTTATATAGGTAAAGTATGTCCCAGTGTATGTTGCAGCCTCTGCAATGTCTCAATTGTGAAGTGTACCTTTAAGAAGTCAAGCGCAGGCTTAGCCCACATGTGGCAAGGACTGGGGTGCACTGCTGCACTGGTTTGTATCTGCACTAGGGGTGGGCGGTGAACTCCGCTCCGCTCGCGGAGTTTGCAGAGTTTTTCCCACTCCACGCTCCGCTTTGAGCACAGAGTTGCGAAAAACTCAGCAAAACGGAGCAGAGTTTTTTCCTTGTTTCTGCACACCAATGTTAAGTTGGTGACCGCAAGTAAGGAAAATCTTACTCCAGACCACCTCTCTGCGACATTTCTCAATGCAGGCAGTCACAGATGGTCTCTACCGCTTCCGTTGAGAAACCTTCTGTTCCCGTTGAGGAAGCTGCTGCTCGAGTAGAAAATCTACTCGAGCGGCAGAAAAGAAGCAGCACCCTTTTCTGATGCGCATGGTGCTGTTCTCACTGATTTTACAACACAGGACAAACACCCTCACTAAAAATCAGCATGAATGGCGCAACCTAACGCACTCCACCACTTGCGGAATTCCCCATAGTGCAACAGAGTTTTTTGGTCACCTGTGAACTCTGCCCAGGCCTAATGTGCGCATGAACCACAGGGAGAGGCCCCACAGACTCTGACCTGACCCTACTGACTTCATCAACATCTCTGGTGCCTGCTGCTTTATGCAGGCACACACATTTAAGTCAGGGAAGACAGGGCTGCATATGCACAGGTAGGGGAGAACACCCTCTGCTCTCTCTAAGCTAGGGCAGGGGAAACTTCTTTGTTGTATTTTCTTGGGCCAAACACAAACCAATCACCTAAACAAAATGAATAGCCCACTCAAGTCGAAGCAGCGGTAAAGTCAGAGATAGAGATTTAAGAACTGAAGATCCTATATAGTGCCAATGGATCAGAGGCTCTTTGTCGTCTTGTGGTAAAACTGTCAACTGTGCTTGAAATTCTTCTCAGTGCCAAGTAATCCAAGGTGCTTTGTGATGTGGTCTTTCCTTAGTAATCACAGAGGCCTTCTGTAGTTCACTAGACAAGATGCTCCAAGTGTTGTAATCTGGACCCAACACTTGAGGGTCTTCTTCTTAAGTTTAATGACAGATGAACAACCTGTGCCTGCCACATTAGACACCTTCACAAGGAGCATCCCAACCGCTACAGAAGCCAATGATCTCACCACCCAGAACACCCGTACATCACCCATTACATCTACAACATTCTACTCCATATCTCACTACAGATGAAAGCCCTCATTACAACATCCACACACAAGCACTGATTAAGCGAAGAGGCAGACTCGCTTTGGGGTTCTCTGCTGCGGAACTAGGGTCACAAGGCCTCACTACTTGGTCTGGTGGTGCAAATCTTTTTCTGTGCTACAGTAAACCAAATTAAGTTCTTCTGTCACAGCTCTTCACGGCTGTCCTTTTCTAGATAGTCTTTCTTCCAAACACAGGTACCCCCAACACCCTTCTTCAGCAGCTTATTGTGGTGTCAATGCAACTCCTCCTGGAAGCTTGCAGAACTTTCAGATTTATATTCGCAAAGCTGGCAAAGGGTGTTGACAGAGAGTGACCCCAAAGCCAGAGCTCAGAAGTCTTTCTTAGCCTCTACTGGTGTACGATCCTTGACACTGGCTGATGACAAATTGTGGTACATTGTCTGAAGGATTCTGCCCACAATTATACTCAGTTTGTAGAGAGAAATTGTGTATTCCGCATGCCCAGCTCTGGGGCAGGTTTAAAGGTGGTTTCTGACTTTGTATATTCCTCTAAAACTGTTCAAGCCACAGCCTTTGTTCTCTTGTGTCAGCAGGAAGGGCGAGTGGGACTGAGAGCTCCCCTTCATAGAGACCCCAAAAGCTGTGCTTATCCTTACAGTGACGTTGGGACTGGGGAAGAATAACTGGTAATCAGAGGGTGGCGAGGGAGGACTGGAAGTTCGAGGACAACAGAGGAGTGACTCAGTGGTCCCTGACGGAGTGGCTGACAGCTTGATTGGTAGTGTGTAGGCCAGTAAGCTCAAGAAGTGAGCATTTTATGCAAGATAGGCGGAGGAACAGTGTATGTATTAGTTGGTCAGCCATGGTAGTTTGGTAAAACAATGTGTCAAGTGACCAGGTGTGGCTCCTCCGCTTGGGTAGAGGAGCGTTCCCCCCCGCCAGTAGCAGCTGCAAACCTTTTCCCCCAAAATGATATTAAACTATGTTTATTATCGATTTTTTTGGTAAAATGGGTGGGGCCACAGGCTGTGACGAGCACCGAGGGGGGAGTGCTCACTTCTCATGTATGTTTGGCCAGCCCTCTCCAGCTGGCCCAACACACATGCACAGTAGGCTCTCTCTGTGTTGCCAGGCTGGAAAGAGCAGGCACAGGCTCCAAGTCTGCCTGGGAGTGCCCTGTTTGGGATCTCCCAGCCAATCCTAACGCTGCTCTGAACAGTGTCAGGATTAGCCGCAGGGCAGGCTGGGAGCCTGTGCCTGCAGCCTGTCTGTAGCCGAGGACAGGAGTAGCGCGGTGGGAATGGTGGTGGCGGCACAGGTATTTTTTTTTTAATTTATTCCCCCGCCATCCCTTACCCGTGACCCACCCCACACGTATTTACCACTGCGAGCCGCGAGTTTGAAAGCATCATGATAAAGCATTTATTTCAACAAAAAATAAATGTTTTGGGGGTGCCATTTCATCCACACTTTCAATTTAATTCAGGAGCTTTTCATAAGTGTGTCAATATGTTTATTGAAAAGATTGAGCTGTGCTCAATTAATATATCTACTAGGCTTTTTTCTTACTACCGGTGATAGCATCTTTAATGGGTTTGACACTAGGTAATAAGTGGCATTATCTCAATTCATAATTTGTAAAAAAAAATAAAAAAAATAAAAATAAAAAAAGTGAAAAGGCCCACATTTTTTCTTAGGAGTCAACATCAGGCATTGCTGTATACCAGGGTTACTGAATACCAATGCTGCATAGTTTAGAATCCACCTCATGCCACTTTCTTCCACCACCCTACACTTCCTGTCTCCTTGTCTCACTCTTGCAGGTGTTTTGTATTCCTGCTTCCTCCCTTTGTCAATGTATTCCTAACTGTCTCTCCTTTCTCCATTTTCTGCTTTTTTTCAATCTTGTTCTTATTTAAAGTCTGATGAAGAAAAACATCCTGGTTCCCAAAAACGAGTGTGCTGCGCCCCACCCGAATAAATGAAAGCAGGAATTGAGTGGCCCACAATTATAAATGTAAATTTGTTTTCATCAGCCCACGATGCCAGCAATGTCCATCTCCATTTTGTATCACAAGTCACTCATCACTATCAGTCTGTCAGATGCCTTGGCCTTTATTTCAGTCCCACCTCCAACCAGACACCAAAGGCAGCTACAAAATGACTTCTCCTTTATGCCCAACAATGTCGTGCTAGGTTTAGGTGATTGGACAATTCTTTCTTTACCTCTTCGAGTGACACAGAGGCACTACCAGCCTCCTTCTAACTGCTGAACTCAGGGTTTCAACCTGCTATGTCTATGCATAAGCTTTCCATAGGCTTTATACTTCCAAGGCTCTTGCCTCAGGGTTCTGCCTAGCTACACAAATCTAAGGTTGTTAACTCCTGCTGAACCCGATAGGAAGCTACCATTGGGGGCCACTCCTACTCGAAGGTCAGGCAGTTCCCTGTGGTGAGAGGCAAATCCTTAACCTCTTCCAAAGCTGACTTTGAAGCTCCTGGCACCTGTAGTCTCTGGGTGGGAACCGTCTCAGTGGGTTCTGACCTTCTCACATTTGGGCATATTCCTACGTGTCCACAGCTCTTGCTGTGACAACCATCAGAGTTAGACTGGCCTACAGGGCAATCAGGCAGTGCCCCATGGGCTGGTCTGACAGATCATTGTGTTTGCTGTTTTTTTTAGAAGTTGTGGCTTGGTTTTATGGCCAGGTGGGCCGTATCACTGATTTCCCTGATATTGGCACTTTTATAGCTATCTACTTTGATAATGGGGCCACTTTTATTTTGGTGGATGGGACTATTTTTGTTCCAGTCCGACCCTGGCCACCACTGAATGTCCTGACCAGTGTCCTGATACCTGAGCACTGCCATCACCATTTCAGAATTTGAGAGATCATTCCCAAAGTGCCCCCATCAGCAACCACTCATGCACACTCCTTTTGACCTATTTCCCTTTAAAACTTAGGAGACCTCTGCCTGACAGCACCTCTGCTCTCGACCACTAATGCCCTTGAGTAGCAAACCCGTCTAAGATTCTCGATTCACTAGTCAAGCAATTAAACTCTTAAAGATCTAACCGTAGTGTCTCTTAATTTAGTTATTTGTAGCCATCCATATTTTCTGTCGGAAAATATTTTCTTAATTTTTTTCTGAGAACGACTGCAGCCCCTCGACCCATTTCACAGGTTTTTTTTCTTCAATTTTTGACTCGCCACAAATTGAAGTTGCTTGAAATGATAATTATTTATTATTTGTAGCTTTCTTTAGTAAAAACCTGTGGTATACTTGCTACTCCTTAAAGCGTAGAGAAGCTTTCACACTGACGATGCCCACATCTGTGACTGACGAACCTCCCCTGGTTGTTCTTTAGTGAATTGTCAGGTTTAATGTGGTGCTCTCTTCAGCTTACAATATTAGTTAGAACCTTTCCATGAAGTCAGAGAACAGTAAAGTCTTCTCTTTCCTCGCAGCCAGTCGGCCTTTTACCGATAGAACAAGTACAGAAGACAGCTTCAGAACTGTTTTAATACAAGAAACTATAACTTTTATTGGCTGATCACAAGAAATATATTTCAGTTTTAGAGATATATATTTATAAATTTTCAGTACCACGAGACACTTCCGCAGATACGTGTGGAAAGGAAACGTGCAGAGGACCCTATTCACAAACGTAAAGTCAATATTAAACAAATTTACCATTTTCCACCTGCCAAGAATCCACAAAGGGGTTCCTGGTGGACATAATTCCATTTATTACTGCAGATTTCTAAGCCACGAGTGTGCAGTAGTAAATTATACTCAAGGGTGAGAAGCAGGCATTTGTAGGAATGGTTTGCCTTGGAAGTTTGAGAACCCCCACAAATATGTGCATTTGTGGTGATTCTCTAACTCTGTCTCCTTTCCTCCACGACCATTTGTATGGCTGAAAGGGGCCAGAACAGAGTTTGGGAAAGCCCGCAAACTGCCCTTCCAAGATGTGAGTGGGAATGGATCGCCCCCTGAGTAGCTGAGGGCCTAGAAGGAGCTCCCTACTGGGAGAAAAAATGTTTACCCTGCAGATAAAAAATACATTTGAGAAGAGGTTTCCTCTCCTCTTGTGTGGAGTTCTTAGCTATGGCGAACTCTGCACAGGAGCAATAGGAGCCTTCGGGAAATGTGACTTGATATTCCCAGAATTATGCTTGGAAACCTGCACCTAACAAAGCTTTTAAAGTATACTTCTGGGCCTGTTTCCTTTCCCCCTGTTTGTGAATCCCCCTAAAACATAAAAGGGCACTCAGGGTGAGTTAAAAATATATTTGCCTATACTTTCATGTTTTTCTTAGTGTATAGGGGCTACAATTTGTATCACCAAGGGAGCAGAGATACAAGAAATGACTTGAAAGCAGTGGTGCTGGAACAATCTTTATAGTGTGGATGCTGCCATCAGTGTTACATCACTGAAGTCATAGGGATTGTGAAAATCCAAGAATCACTCAAAGTGTAGCAAATGTGCCATGCTCATTGAGCAGGGGTATGGTAAGCATGTGGTTTGTAGCTTTTGGTGCTTGAGTGAGCACACTGTTACCAATATATTACAGAAACGTGGTGTGGTAGCACACTGTCGTATATAGGCAGCAGTTTCCTTTGAAAATGCCACTAAATATGCACAGACATGCAGTTTTACTGATAAGACTAAGCAACACACAAGTGAGACGTGGTAATCAGATCTCAGTGAATATTTAACATTTACCCATCACCAAGTAACGGGTCTTGTTTTAATCCTATTTGTTTCCATCACACTTCAGAATTTCTAAATAAAGTGATTTATTTGTGCTTTCCCATCTGCTGATATACAGGGAGTGCAGAATTATTAGGCAAATGAATATTTTGACCACATCATCCTCTTTATGCATGTTGTCTTACTCCAAGCTGTATAGGCTCGAAAGCCTACTACCAATTAAGCATATTAGGTGATGTGCATCTCTGTAATGAGAAGGGGTGTGGTCTAATGACATCAACACCCTATATCAGGTGTGCATAATTATTAGGCAACTTCCTTTCCTTTGGCAAAATGGGTCAAAAGAAGGACTTGACAGGCTCAGAAAAGTCAAAAATAGTGAGATATCTTGCAGAGGGATGCAGCACTCTTAAAATTGCAAAGCTTCTGAAGCGTGATCATCGAACAATCAAGCGTTTCATTCAAAATAGTCAACAGGGTCGCAAGAAGCGTGTGGAAAAACCAAGGCGCAAAATAACTGCCCATGAACTGAGAAAAGTCAAGCGTGCAGCTGCCACGATGCCACTTGCCACCAGTTTGGCCATATTTCAGAGCTGCAACATCACTGGAGTGCCCAAAAGCACAAGGTGTGCAATACTCAGAGACATGGCCAAGGTAAGAAAGGCTGAAAGACGACCACCACTGAACAAGACACACAAGCTGAAACGTCAAGACTGGGCCAAGAAATATCTCAAGACTGATTTTTCTAAGGTTTTATGGACTGATGAAATGAGAGTGAGTCTTGATGGGCCAGATGGATGGGCCCGTGGCTGGATTGGTAAAGGGCAGAGAGCTCCAGTCCGACTCAGACGCCAGCAAGGTGGAGGTGGAGTACTGGTTTGGGCTGGTATCATCAAAGATGAGCTTGTGGGGCCTTTTCGGGTTGAGGATGGAGTCAAGCTCAACTCCCAGTCCTACTGCCAGTTCCTGGAAGACACCTTCTTCAAGCAGTGGTACAGGAAGAAGTCTGCATCCTTCAAGAAAAACATGATTTTCATGCAGGACAATGCTCCATCACACGCGTCCAAGTACTCCACAGCGTGGCTGGCAAGAAAGGGTATAAATGAAGGAAATCTAATGACATGGCCTCCTTGTTCACCTGATCTGAACCCCATTGAGAACCTGTGGTCCATCATCAAATGTGAGATTTACAAGGAGGGAAAACAGTACACCTCTCTGAACAGTGTCTGGGAGGCTGTGGTTGCTGCTGCACGCAATGTTGATGGTGAACAGATCAAAACACTGACAGAATCCATGGATGGCAGGCTTTTGAGTGTCCTTGCAAAGAAAGGTGGCTATATTGGTCACTGATTTGTTTTTGTTTTGTTTTTGAATGTCAGAAATTTATATTTGTGAATGTTGAGATGTTATATTGGTTTCACTGGTAATGAAAAATAATTGAAATGGGTATATATTTTTTTTTGTTAAGTTGCCTAATAATTATGCACAGTGATAGTCACCTGCACACACAGATATCCCCCTAACATAGCTAAAACTAAAAACAAACTAAAAACTACTTCCAAAAATATTCAGTTTTGATATTAATGAGTTTTTTGGGTTCATTGAGAACATGGTTGTTGTTCAATAATAAAATTAATCCTCAAAAATACAACTTGCCTAATAATTCTGCACTCCCTGTAGTTTGCAATATGTGTACAGTTCACATTTTTTTGTGTTTGAAAAAAACACATCCTACAGCCTTTCCTGCTACACTGAGTAAGATTGTTACATAGTTCACATCAAAGAAAGAAATGTAAACACCAGTCTCCAATAAGCAGCAGTTTGTCAGAAGACAAAGCCGGACATTTGACGAGATAAAAACAAAATTTAAAGGCATCTTTATGGCTCCTTCACCTTCTGAACTCTAGCATGGATGTTTTGGGGGTGCTGTACTCCTACTTGTAGCGCCTATGCTTGAAAGTTTCCTTATAGTGGACGGTTGCAAGGTTTAGAGGACCATGAGTGAATAGAGGCGTATACGTCTTGTGACTGTAACAGAAAATGTCGGGCCCAATGGAAATCAGCAAACTAACTCTTCCATGCAGAAGACCACCTCGATTGAAAGGGACAATGAGACTTTACTTCATTGATGGAACCACATTGCTTGCAGCAGTCACTCCACAAAACATACAACCCACATCATCTTCACACGATATGAGTTATCCAGACCCATGTAGTGGTAGTTCCGGGTTGCAGAAGTAAATGGGAGTTTAAAATAATAAAAGCCCTACTATTGTCCTTTTTACGCCTGTGACAGTGCACTCTTATTTTAAGTTCCAAGCTATATATGTAAGAGATAGATATGCACTGTAAGAATGTCAGTTTCATCTATGAAAATTACACTAATAAACACATACTAATGAATATTTATTACTTCTGAGAGGAACCCTTTGTGTAAACCTTAGAATAATTAAAGATTTTTAAAAAGGTACTGTAAACTTATACCTTGCAGTTTACATGTAGCTTCCTGACGTGGATGAATACTTCTCTAAGCTTGTTCAGCTATACTGCAAAGAATTATAAACAGTAACTTGCAGACAACACATGGCTCTCTGTGGCAAAACAAGTAACCCACTGAGCTGTCTATAAAACTGCGACCTGCATGTTACAGGCCTGCCAACTTCTAAACATTTCACACTGTATGAGGGGGCGGGGCCGTAGAGGGACGGAGTTTTGTGTCCAACACTGCTTGTGAGGCACTTCGAAACCCCACCCTCAAAAAAAGCTTCTCAGTGTGCCACCAATCTCCTGCTTAATTTGTAAAAAAAAAAAAGAGGCGCTGGTGCTCAAAGCCCTTCTCTTAAACACGAGGCTGCTGTAATTTAAATCTGCCAGCACTGAATACTGAGGCAGCGTAATCCTGAAGCCATCTCAGGCCTCTTCAATCCATTTACGGCCACCCCTGCCCCTTCAGCTCATCCTGCAACTTTCTACTTTCTCCCTTTATGACGCTTTTTCGTTTTTCCTTCTTCCGTCTTTCCCATATGTGTCTTTTGCTCGCAGCAAATGCTTGAGGCATAAGAATAAGCCCCTGCCCTCACAAATAAGTGCCGGTGCTCAGCACCGGAAACAACAAGCACAAATTAAGCACTGCCCGTAATAGACATCGGCTCTGCAGAGGCTACAAACACGAGCTGGACACCCGCTCTATGGAGGGGTTTCCATCTCACCGTTCGACCCACCATGTAATATTGTGTGGAGGGAGATGATGGCCTGTGGCACGGTGACACTGAAGTGACAGGCCTGATGCTATACAGAGTAATTTGCAGCAGACACATTGACTATCAATTTTATTTTATGATGAATCACACCTGTCAGTAAAAGTAACATCTCTCCAGAAAGTGCATTAAGCACTACAGTTACCCCCACAACATTTATGCCCTTGAGCTCGTTGGGTCCACAAAGTTCTCTTCAGCATGTGCCCTACCCGTAAACGACATATTAAAGTGAAGCATCTGTGTGACCAATTAAGTAAGCCTGACAAATATATCCAATTTGTCCTTCTCATTTTTTGGGGGTGGAGATTAAAAAAAACAAATATATAGGTTGACTGTCAGACTCCACATTTCTTGACTACGCCCCTCGTGACTCCCCCATTGTATGGGGTGCTAGGGTATTTTTGTATCCATTTCCAGCACTGGTTTCTCGAGAGTTGAGGGATGCTGAGTTAGCGACTTGAAGCCCTGAAAGGCTGTTTTGAAAAAAGAGCGGTGCAGTGCTGGTGTCTGTGAAAACGCAGAGCACCGACGTATTTTATCACAGACCCAATGTCTCTCTAGAACAGGGTAACGAACGACCTGTTGATAAAAATACAATTCAGGCAATTTCCAAAAAGGGGTCTATTTATGTAGGGGATTGTGCTGACTCCGGCCCCTCGCGGGCGAAGACTGGAATTTGAACCGCTCCGTCACAGGCTCGGCTGGAGAGACGAAGCAGCTGAGCTCCGTGAGGGGCAGCAGGGTGGAGAAGCGCGGGAGGTGGGTCCAGTGGCGTAATTCAACTTGAGTCCCCTCTCTGTCCCCCCCGCATAGAACACGGGGGGACCCCTCTCCGTGCTCACTCAACAACTCTCCGCCCAGGGTGCTGGACCGAGTCCCCCCTCCCCCCTGGAGCTCGCCCCCGCAGCGGGGGGCCTCTGTTACGCCACTGGGTGGTCTTAGAAGGCTCCGAAGTCCTCAGATTTTCAGCCGCACTCCGAACTCGGTCTGAATAGCGCCATTTTAAGTCAGCCCTGTCTACCTTTGACCCCCTCCCCCCCCCCACAGTCCCACCCAAAATTAAATCTGCTTGTCCTTAGAACGGGACACAGCCAAGATGTTTATGGAATATTTGCAAATAGGATAGGGTGAGCAGATGTTGAAAACTATAAACCAGGACATTTTAGCAAACACAGAAGAACTACACTTTTTCATGAGTTAGGGGCACAAAATGAGACGAACGCAGGGCCACTGGAACTATGTGGCAGGAGACAGCCAAATTATGCAGCAGGGTTGAGTAGATTATGCAGCAACAAAATGAAAATTATGCGGCATAGCAGCACATTTTGTAGTAATATTACTTTATTATGTCGTCATTCTTAAACTTAGTAACACTGTCTGGGCATTGGTTGCAATTCATTAGTATCACAATAACACCCAAATATAGAAATATGCAGCAGAAAGGTGACCAGTGCAGTTGTGCAAAGGGCCTCCCAGTGCGCAGCAGTAGGAAAGTACCATCTTTCTTGGCATATTGCCCCCAATTTCTGCCTGTCTGTCAGTGTGTTTTGCCTGTCTCACTGGGATCCTGCTAGCCATGACCCCAGTGCTCATAGTTTGTGGCCTAATGTGTGTGTTGTCAGTATGCTTAACTGTGTCACTAAAGTTCTGATAACCAGAACTCCAGGGCTTATTCTCTCTCTACTTACCAAATTAGTCACTATAGTTTAGTGACTTCATATTCCAATTCCAATTGGCACACTGGACCCCCCTTATACGTCCCTTGTATATGGTACTTAGATACCCAGGCATTAGGATTCCAGGAGATCCTCATGGGCTGTGGTATTTCTTTTGCCACCCATAAGGCTGCCACTGCAGCCTGAGTGAAATAGTGCACACACTATTTCACAGCCATTTTCACTTGACTTAAGTAACTGATAAATCACTTATATGTCTAACCTTCATCTACTGAAGGCTAGGTGCAAAGTTACTAAGTGTGAGGGCACCCTTGCACTAGCAAAGGTGTCCCCACGCTGTCCAGGGCCAATTCCCCAGACTTCGTGAGTGCGGGGATACCATTACACATGTGCACTACATACATGTAGTCAATAGATATATGTAGCTGCACAATGGTAACTCCAAATATGGCCATGTGAAGTGTCTAAGATCATGGAATTGTCCCCCCATTCCAAATCTGGTATTGGGGGGCCAATCCCATGCATCCTGGGGGCTCCACCATGGACCTCCAGTACTGCCAAACCAGCTCTCTGAGGTTTCCACTGCAGCCCCAGCTGCTGCCACCTCACAGACAGGTTTCTTCCCTCCTGGGGACTGAGCAGCTCAAACCCAGGAAGGCAGAACAATGCATTTCCTTTTGGGGGAGGGTGTTACACCCTCTCCCTTTGGAAATAGGTGTTACAGGCTTAGGAGGGGTAGCCTCCCAGAGCCTCTGGTGATGCTTTAAAGGGCACAGATGGTACCCTCCTTGCATAAGCCAGTCTACACCGGTTCAGGGACACCTAGTCCATGCTCTGGCACAAAACTGGATGAAGGAAAGGGGAGTGACCACTCCCCTGTCCATCACCACCCCGGGGGTGGTGCCCAGGGCTCCTCTAGTGTGTCCCTGGTATTAGCCATCTTGGATTCCAAATTGTGGGAACACTCTGGAGGTCTCTGAGTGGCCAGTCCTGATAGGTGCATACCTGGGTAGGTAGCCAATCCCCTACTCAGGACTATTTGGGGTTTCTCCTCTGGGTGTTTCCTCAGATTCAGCTTGCAAGTCTCCTCCAGAAATCCTCTTCATCCTCTGCTTCAGCTTCTGACTGTCGGATCAACCGCAGACTACTCCAGGAACCGCTGTAACTGCAACAAAGTATACAGGACGACTCCTGTGACCTGCAACTTCAGTTCCAGCCAACATTTGCATCAGTCTCCAAGGTGTGCACACTCTGAGGACTGCCTGTCTTCATCCTGCACCAGAAAAACCGAAGGAATCTCCCCTGGAGTGACAGTCACTTCCCTGCTTCTGCAGGCACCCTTCTGTGACAACGACTGGTACTCTGTGACTCCTCTCCTGACCAAGAGCGTGCTCCCTGGAACACAGGTGGTGGACCGACGTGACCCAGACTGTCCTAAGGTCCAGCTGTCCAAATTTGGTGGAACAGTACCCCTGTGCTCCACATCATTTCCAGCTCATTGGGCTTCTGTACAATTCTTCCAAGAATCTTTCGTGCATAGAGTAGCCCAGGTCCCCAGCACACCAACTTGCTGAGTTGTATCCCGGCGGCGGGGAACCATCCTTTGTTGTGCTGCGACAACCGCACTTTAGATCTTCTTTGTCCCCGTGTCTTGGGACTCCTGTGGGTGCTGCCTGGTCTTCTGCGGGCCCTCTAGAGTGCTGAGAGCCCCCTCTGTCTCCTCAGTCTGAGTTGAGACCCCCAGGTCCCTCCTGGGTCCAGGCAGCTCCATGTTGAGGCAAGCCCCGAACTTTCGGGAACCAAGGCTTGTTGCAGGAGCTTTGCATGTCCCTTAGTTAAGCCTAAACTACTCTGCTACAGCTACCTCTACACAGCCTAAGCTGCTAGAACACTGCCTACATTTCACTAATAAGGGATAACTGGACCTTGTATAAGGTGTATATACCTTAGGTACCAACTACAAATCATGCCAGCCTCCTACAGCAGCATCACATGTCACTGCATTTTTAGTAACTTTTGAACCTTTTGAACTAGAAACAAACATTGTTTGCTAAAATCTGCAGATAATGTGGTAGATGATGGATTACATGGCAAATGCAGCAAATCTGTAACTATGCAAAAATAGCTGTGGCCGCACAATCGCATAATTCCAGTGACCCTCCTTAAATGACAGCGCACATAAACACCGAAATACAGACAATGAGGCACTCAGGGAACTAAATTAAAAGCAACTTTTCAACTCAGTAGCATGGGTATTATTTAAATTGAGCTCTGAGAAAAACGGAAAACTGAAAATTCCTCCTGCCTTCGAGCACCTAAAAACCTGCCTCTCTATGTTTTCAGTCAATCTTCTAAAAAAAACTGGGACTCGCCAGGACAGCTGGTTAAAAACCAGCACTGTCTCAGCAAATTTGAGACGCCTGGTCATCCTAGAACAGGATATACTTCCCACCTCTGTACTGTATTTTTAACACATGCAGATTGTTGGTTGTAGAAGTGTCTAAACGGGGTCACAACTACGCCTATACGTTGGGAAGTGCTACAGCTTCAAGCAAAGGGGCTATAATCGGAGCCAATACAAAAAAAAACACAGTGACAGATTGCAGATTTTAAGCATAATGGAAAAACCCACAGGAAAACACACGAGAACCAGTTTTCAGAAAGTTATTTCAAGAGAACAACCCTTTGCCAGTGCTCAGAGAAGTCCTTCTGTGAAAAGCCACAGTGGTCATGAAGAATATATCATTATATGCCTAGAAAAGTGTTCCTGCACTAACCAAAAGAATGTTTGAATCTGCTCTTTGCTTGTTGCAGCCTATATTTGTTTGGCTACACATGAACATGCAGGTCTTAAAGAATATAGAGCTGAGTGGGTCAACAGACCTGCTGCTAGGTTGTGTGACTGGCATGCCATATGTTTGATTCCTGTTTCATCTTTCTTTCCTACTGAGATTGTTTGCCACTCTGTTGTAAATAAGACTGCTTCTTAATTGCTGTGGCATAGCTATCCTCTAAACTAAATAAAAACAAAATAGTTGTTAGCACCCTGTATTTAGGGTTGCCACCTTTACCAGAGAAACATAACTGCCATTTGTTTATGTTTTATGGTTCTGCGAAGGCCCAGGCATGATTAATAAGTAGAACTGTATATGAAATCATTTGTATTCATTTTTAACATGCCATTTCTGTGTTTGTTTACTTTAATGAGTAATCAGAGATCATCCAGGCAGCTGTAGCACACATTTTAAAGTGTTTTCTTCTAAAATTTAGGCCCTAATTGCGAGTTTGGCAGGTGAAAAAGGCCGCCCACCAAACTCCCGCGGTCAGGAGACCACGAGTGCAGTCTTCTTCCCACCAGCCCTATTATGAGTTTCCTGCTGGGTCAGCAGGCGGAAACTTAGTTTCCCACCACTGTCCCAGTGGGAAACGCACAACAATATTGATTCTGGCTCATAATAGAGCCAGAGGAAATGCTGTAGTGCGTAGGGTGCACTAGCACCCGGCGCGCAAGATTTGCGTGACGGGGCTAGCCAGGGGGGCCCCCACACTGCCCATGGTCTATAGACCACCAGGGTCATAATGAGGTCCTTACAATTTAAAGTAAATAAAGAGAAGTGGAAAATTACCAGCTGTAGGTGATGTTTCTGATTTTGGTACCGGTAGGGACAGTAAAATACCAGTATCACTGGTATGAACCGGCCCGGTGGCTACCCTACCTGTATTGAGCCATTCTCATATGTAATGCATATTTGAGCTAAATCCATGCAGGCAGCCGCCAGGCCTCAAGAGATGGCAAAATAATAGTGAGCTTCAAATAACTTTGCAAACAATGTTGTTTTAAACGTGCAAAGGATACAAGTATTCCTTCAAGGTCTAGGGCACATAAAATGTTTAATTTGTGAGCTGTTCTGCAATATTGTAAGAGCAGGTCACTCCAACAGAAACAGAAATGATGCCTTTTAGCAACATACTTTATAACAGCAACCACCATGCTTTCAAATCTATTTTAAAGCTCACAGCACAGAAATTGTTAGGTCCACTAAAATATCAATGTTGTCTTTAAAGCTTGCAGGAATGGTGTTGGTTATACAATTCTTCACTTTTATTCATTTATCCAAAACATCTTTGGGGAGAATATACATATTCTCTGTAATGGATGTTCCTAAATATTTAGTATTAATTATACCAAAACGTGATTTATGCACTTGTTATTGGCATGTGCTATGCACAAAGCAGCATATTTTCTTGAGCAGTTATTTAGTACTATTTCCCTATTAGCCTTCAGCCAAATATAAGAGTTATGCTACTTTTAACAGGCTCATACTTCTTTTGACAGCATATTAGGGACTTTATGAGTGTTTTGCTCTGAAACTGCACTAGTTTGATAATGCAGCACACACTGATGCAGTGCCTATACTACACAAAGGGAGCACTGGTGTTATGATGTTCTACTGACTGCTGCTTAGACAGCATTTCAGGGAAAACACATAAGACACACCTTACACACCTTATAATAAAATCTACATCTGTCTTACACTGCACTATGAGAAACTGAACTGCTCATAAAGGTGCTTTGTTTATGAGGATGAGACATCCCACCTGGTCTTCAAAACCCTGGCCTCTCAGAAGCATGTACGGAGCAACAATGGTCATGTATGTAGCAACAGTCATTATGATTCTGTAGTAGACATCTCTTGAAATAGTGACTATCTGAAATGGCCCTTTCTGCAGGGTTATCCCCAAACTGTTTGCCTTCCTCCTCCTATTTTTCTGACTCTCGTTTTGTTGGCTTTCAGCCTCTGGGCACTTTACCACTGCTAATCAGTGCTAAAGTGCACATGCTTTCACGTTCCTAAAACTTGATATGATTGGCTTACACCTGTTTGGCATATTTAATTTACCTGTACGTCCCTGGTGAAGTGGTATACCATATACCCAAGGCCTGTAAATTAAATGCTACTAGTGAGCCTGCAACGCTGATTACATCACCCACAGAAATAGCTTTTCAAACTTGTCTCAGGCCTGCCACTGCGGTGCCTGTGTGCCCAGTTTACTGCCACAATGATTGGCAAGTGAACCTACTTGCCAAGGCCTAGACTGCCATTTTAGTACACATGTGTAAGCCCTAAGGTAGGCCCTAGGTAGCCCTATGCTATGGACAGAGTGCTGTTTAAGTAAACAGTGGGACATGTACCTTTATGTTTTACAGGTCCTACTAGTGACAAACAGTCTATTTCCTTTTAGAAATGCCACCTTTAGAAAGTGGGCATTTCTCTATGCTTATAACTCTAGTGTTTTGCAGCCTGCCTCCAATTCACGTTTAGGGCAGAGTGACAGCTATATTTTGTGCATACTTTCCAGGCAGCCACAACACAATAGGGGCTAGGTGTGACAGGAGAGGCATTTGCATCCATTTGCATACTGACAGTCTTCCTAGGCTGGGAAAGAGGGAGGCGGGACAAGCTTACATTTGTATAGGCTGTGTCATGCCCTCAGACGAAGGGCTGAATTACCCCCTACTGATGGCTGGAGCCAGTGCTGGGTTGAAAGGGGTTGTGTTACACATAAAAATATTTCTTTTGATGTAACCCCTTGAAAAAAGACATTTTGGAGTATACTTAATTACGTATGCTAAAACCTCTCTGGGATTGCTTGTGCCCCATCTGCAGGGGACTTGGCATGGCCGTTCAAGCTGGGTAGTTCAAATTGGAGCAGTGCCAATACTGATTTGCATACAGCTGATCTCGTTCTAAAGCTGAGTTGGAATGGAAACTGCATCCGCATTGTAAATGGCATATGAAACTGGTATTCTAATTTTTGTGGCCCAGCCAGCATGCCAATGCAGGGTGTGCACTGAGGCCTAGACCTACCCATGGTGATTTCAAGGTCCAGAATCTTTTCTGTGACTTGGAGGGGTGCGCCACGCTTGCCCTCTCTGCTGACAGGGAACTATTGTCCATGTGGTAGCAGCATATCTATTTTGTGAATTGATAGATAGCTGTTTTTTTCTGTTTCCTGAGGATTGTGGGTTACCAGCCCCACTCATCTAAAGTCCCACCCAGACCCTGGTGATGTCATTCTGTGTATGTCAAATGAGTGTATTATGCAGTGCTTGGTAGAAGGACTCGAATATGTCATGATTGTCTGGCTGGTGGGACCAGTGGGATCTATTTTGGATACCCTTTGGCTTTGACACAGCACAAGACAGAGCAAGGGATGCAGCTTTCCCAGGCAGTGAAACTATATTGTCTGCATTCCAGGAGTTGTATTGAAGAGACCCAGACACTGAGGTGTAGCAGGATGGAGACAGGGTTGCCCTTAGAAATCCAATGAAAACATCTGGAGCAATGGATTGTTCATTATTCCTTCCTGAGCACTGATATTGAGTGGATTTTGGAAGAGGGGGCAAGACAACATGTTATGTTGTTAAGGGTGAGGACGTTTCTAGGCCCTGCTCTTCTATCTTTCCATGACGGCTGCTTCATGAAGGCTAATGGCAGCCAGGCGCAGAGTCTTCACAATTCATTGTGCTCATATTTTTCCATACTCCTACTTGAAAGCAGTACTATCACTACCTGATGTGAGAGCAACCACTTTGCAAAAGGCTGTGTATGTACTGCGTCCGGAAAAGGGCATTTGAAAATGGACCACCTCAAAATGATTCCAGGAATTTAGACAGTGGCTCAATAGTCACGATTTGTATAATTAGAACAAACGTATAATCGAAACTATCCCACTTTGCTCCAGTTCCAAGTTCTTTTTGAGCAAGGAAGGGAATTCTATGCAGAAAACTTTATAAGTTGCTGTGAAACAGGGCTGGTGCCTGCAACACAACCAGGTTCCAAAAGTGAGGGGATATCACCTTAAGTCTGTGCAATATGCTGTTTGTCTGCCTAGAACCTGGCGGCCTGCTTGCCTGCTCAGAGAGGGAACGAGAGTGGTGTCTGGCCATACATGAGAAGATACTGCTCAGGAAGAGAAGCCCAGCCATGTTTCTGATGTGTGGAGCACTCAGGAGAAGACAAGTTACCCAGAAGCATGACCAGTGCTGAGTCGAGATGAGGGGTCATCCTTGCTCCCAGCACTTTTCATGCGGTGAACTACATGAAATAATCAGAACTCTTACGTAACAGCATTCTGTCCAGCACTCCTGCTGTGTGCCTAAAGGCGACTCTGCTTTTGCTGCCTTGATTGATGGTACATTCAGTGATAAGCCCCAAGCTGGCACAGTAAGTGACCTGCCCCATGGGCCACAGGCCACAACTGTTGCAGGCAAACAACTTCGAATCATGTCTGTGACACTGACTATTCCCATTGGCCAGGCACAGAAGGGAGACTACCATCCACAATCCTGTGCTTCTGACAACGACACCTACAGTGAAACCACAATGAATGTACAACAGACCTCCACACCAAGTGACGGCCATACAAACAGCTAACAAGGGGCATATGATCAAAAAACAAATATTGAAAGACAAATTTTGAACTCATGAAAGATAAATCCACTGTTAGGCGTATAATGTTTGGTAGCATTAACTCTTTTGCTCAAGATCAAAACAAAATTATAGAGATATGCAAAACTGATATTGAACTTGCACCTGTCCTAGTTATTCCCTCTGACCTTTTATCTTTGTCAGGACACTACAATCCCACTATAAGCAGGAACACAGGAATTATGTGATTCTGCGGCCGCATCATTTTTAGGATAATTTTGGATTGTAGCAATGGCCACATAATCCATCATTTGCTGCACAATTTGCAGATTTTAACAAACAAAATATGTTGCTTTTAGCTCAAACGGATGAAAAGTTGCTAAAAAACAGTGACTCGTGTTGCTATGCAGTGTAAGGCCTTTTCCAAACGTTGACTGGTCACTTTTCAGCTGGTTAATCCTGTATTTGGGTGTTAAACTAATAACAATGGAGTGAAACCTTTGTCCAGACAGTGTTGCCATGTGTAAAAATGACAAAATAATGAAATGATACTGTCACAAAATATGTCACATTACACTGCATAATTGCATTTTCTTGCCACATAATTTATTCAACCCTGCTGCACAATTTGGTGCTCTTGTGCCATATAATTCCAGTGGCTCTGTCTTTAAGAAAGCATGATTAGATCATGTAGATGAGATTGTAACCGATTCCACATCACTCAGTGTAGTATTTAGTATAGCTGAGACATTAAAACACTTATTTTGATTAAGATGGGCACTGGTCCGGAAGGAAGTAAATGTGTCTGTTTACGTTTTAACTATGTCCCTTACAATACCTCCCTAAGAAACTGGTGACTGCTGGACCTCGCTATCCTAAGAATCAAGTACAAAAAGGGTGTATTTGGCCCAAAATGTCAGAGCAGCAGTAGGGCGGGCCACAGGACATCAGAGGCAAATGACCCCCACCATCACAGTTGTGATCCACTAGCCCATTCCTGCTCCTTGTCTCATCAGTGTTTCGAGAATTGGCATAGTAGGCAAAGAATGATGGCCTGGGATACAGCCCGAGTGAGGTTTGAGTTCAGTTTCTTTACTTCTCATTTAGGGAGCCCAGCAGGGTGACTAATACAAGTCCCTTCACCAACGTGGAAAATGTGTCACATGTGGATGTAATGTTATGTTATGTTGTATAATGTTACTTCTCAAACAACAAGGGTCACACTCTGTGGAGCCAATGGGGCAGTGCCTGAGCTCAATTCAAGCATTCTTTTCCATCTTTTCATGTTTGTTTCTTAATTACATAGGCAACACCTCTTGTAAAATGGAGATGTTTTTGGCCACACTCCTTCAAGAGACCTAGGCCTTCAACTTTTTATATCTTACTTTAAGCACTGTCCAATGGACATTTCTTGTGTGGCATACCATTCCATTAGTTCATTTAGGCTATATTCCATTACAGAAGGGGACCAATCACATCCAAATTATTATTGGCTCTTTTTCTAAAATAAGCAGTCTAGTCTAGGCCAGCTAAGCAGTACCTCCTCTGAGAGGGAACCCGAGCAACACCAGACTACTTATGTCTTACAACGTCCTCATCAGTGAGGTTTACCAAGAACCTCCATGAAACAGCAAGGTCAGACCACCTGCATATCCTGCCCTGTATGTGATCTCCCTTCATCTATCTTGTCCCCTGTGCTTTGAGGCCAATTTAGGGCAGCATTAACCACTATAACAGAAAAACCACAGCATAAAATTACATGGCAGTAAGTAAAAAAATGCATGGTTGGTCTTCTGTATTGGCCAAGACGAAAAACTTCAGAGAATGAAATGCCCCCAGAGTAATTATCAG
Source organism: Pleurodeles waltl (assembly GCF_031143425.1). Lineage (NCBI taxonomy): Eukaryota > Metazoa > Chordata > Amphibia > Caudata > Salamandridae > Pleurodeles > Pleurodeles waltl. Next base: position 654,234,945 of record NC_090440.1, on the reverse strand, counting down.
TGGTCTGACTGTGTGATGGGTTCTTTGGGGTTTGTTCAGGGAAGACACAGAAATTATTATGACCCATTGCTTTCCTGAATTAGTTTATTTGAGGTGATGTCTCATACGTAAAGAAAAAAATAAATCTTAGTTCATTGTCTTTATCTTTTCATAGTCTCTCTCTACCCCGCTCTCTCTCTCTGGTTGTTTTGATTCTGTCATCCTCTTGGTCATTCAGTTTCTCCTGGTTGTTGTTTCTGTTAATCCTCCTTTTTCATCTCTTCCTTTTTAGGTATATCTCATCCGGAGTTCAGCTCCCAGATTGGCGGGACCATGAGGGAAGGGAGAACCAGGGAAAGAAAAGGTAAGTGAATCCCGTTCATTTTCTTTATCTTTATGTAGAAATAATAGAGTGGGGAGGAGCGGTCAAAACAGTGTGAGGAGAATAAACAAAGAAACAACAGAAAAGGAAAATCCTGCATGAATGTGGGAGGGACCCCGCATAGTCACTGTTTTGTGTGCCTGAATCAATTTTAAAGCATATCAGTGCTTTTTCGGGCAAACCCGGGTGTAAAGGATTTCCTTGCCCTTCTGCTGCTCCTTGTCTCACAAATTATTCCTCCCGCCTCCCCACTTCCACCAAAATCTCGGGGTGTTGGGAATATAGTCAAGTAACTGCAGGAGCTGGGTTCTTCGCTTTGTCCCGCGCTGGTATCACCACAATGCGTATTGGGCTCCTCACTCAGCATGGCGTTCTCTGTTCTCCTTTCCTCCTCCTGACCTCTGGTGGCTTCCTTCGCGTCTCCCGATGTGTCCGCCCTCTCTTCCTGTTCCTCCGCGGACCGTTTGGTCTCCGATAGCTTCCTTTTTCTCCTTCTCGCTGGTGTCTCTTTCTCCTCCAGCTTTCCTCTCTCTCTCTCTTGCGCCTTCTTCTGCCACTCTCTCCTCGGTATCCCGGATATCCGAGATCTCAAAAAAGGTCCGGCCCTCTTTTCCCTCACTGGGACCCCCAGGGTACGATAATATCGGCCCCGTGTCACTATTCTGTGGCAGTGTTACTGCAACCCTCTTACAGACTGTCTCAAGATTTACCATCAATCTCTTTTGTATTTTTTCAGGGAGTCTTTCTATTCTGTAAATAAGTCCTGTGCAATTATTGCTGTCCTTCAAGGTGAAATTACTTTATGCTGCTCCCGACCTGACAATTGGGCTATAGTTGATGGTTCTTCACAATCAAGCTCTGAGCTCTGTAGGTGACTGGCTAGAACTGCCTGGCCATATTAAAGTTCCTAGACCAGGTATCTCCAACTGGTCGATCACAAGCTACCAGTAGCTTGCGGAACATCTTCAGAGTAACTTGCAGCCTTGAGTTCATTTTTAAATAAGAACCAGGTCACATTTTCCTTTTAAAGTTAAGGGAAGGCTGTGTTTATTCTACATTATTATCATCAGGCTGCAGAAAGCAGGTCCTGATAATGAGCTGTGCTTGACACAGATTTATGTCCCAGTGTGGGGTCCAGGGGTGAAGAACTGAAGCACTGAGGTATTTCACTGCTAGCTAAAAGCACTTGTCCATTCAATATTGGGGCGTGAGAGCAAAATTATGTTTCTGAGTGTTGCCTTTGAATACACACGCATTTCCATACAACCCAACAGACCACACTCTCTGACACACAATAGCCCTGTCATAGTGCCCGCTACTCAAAGTATTCTGGCTTGATGGACAATAGGCTTAAAGTCAATGAAGCTGGGTGTGGGGGGTCTGGTAACCATTTGCGGCTTGAGGCAAGCAGAAGGGGTGGGCAGCAGGCGTGGTGAGAAGGTGGGGAGGGAATTCAAATTATTATTATTTTTTTTTTTTAAAACACTTACTGGAACGTCGCACACCTCTCCGCTCCTCCGTCTCCTCGCTGCAGGCACAGACTCCCGGCCTGCCCTGTGACCAATCCTAATGCTGCTGAAAGTAGCATCAGAATTGGCTGGGAGCTCCAAGCCAGGACGCTCCCAGGCAGACTGTGCAGGCTCTCTCCAGCCCGGCAACTGTGTTACTGGGCTGGTAAGAGCCTACTGCGCATGTGGGTTTTGCTGGCCCGAGACGGCAAGACAAACACACATGTGCTCTGAGGGGCAGTGCTGAGCACTCCCCCTTACTGCTCGTCACCCCGAAGGTCCGCCCTTTTACCAAAGAACTATAATAAACACAGTTTATTATAGTTTTTTTGGTAAAAGGTTTGCAGCTGCAGGTGGGTGGGGGGAAGCTCCTCCGCACTAATGGATGAGCCGCCCCTGCAGGTAACAATGCATGAGTTGCTTAGCCTTCAATAGCTCATAATGATTTTCACTGATCAGAAGATGCTCTCACTACAGAGAAAGTTGGAGACCCCTGTCGTAGTAACTATTAATTATCTACCTACATATGCACAGTGGCGTAACGCAAAGCGAGGTGGCCTCCTGTAGAATGTGATGAGGGTAGGGTGACCAGACATCCCGGATTTCCTCGGAGAGTCTCGGTTTTCAGAGGACTGTCCCGGTGTTTTCCTAAACTTTAAATAAATGTCCCAGTTTTTGCAAAGGAGAATTGAAAGATATACTCTTGTTCAGGCAGCGCAGAAGGTCGGCTACATACATGCTGCAGCAGAGGTGAGGCAGAGCGGGGAAGAGGGCAGGGGGCTCAGGGTCATGGTCCTGCAACAGCTAATATGTAGCTTGTAAATGTGTGTGTATATATATGCATATATTTATAAATTATGTTATGTAAACGTAAGTATGTGTGTGTGTGAGACGGGTCAGACATGGAAGTAAGGCTAAAGGGTTAGTCCTACTTTTATGTCTGGCCTGTTCCAGTTTTTGCTGCTCAAAATCGGGTCCCCCCTAGACGAGGGGCCCCGAGACTCCCATATCTCAAAAATAGTCTTTGGGTGGAATAGGGCCTATGGTGGGGGATGCAGGTTCGTGCGTTTCCAGTGGCATAAGAAAACTGGAGGGTGGGGGCACCTGCACAGAACATGGAGGGCCCCCGCCAGGACTCACTTGGGCCAGGTGCTGTGCTGAGGGTGGCCCAGGAGCTCGGTGCCTCCCGCGAGGATGCAGTGGCCATTGTTACGTTCCTGTGAATTAAATCCATGCCTAATGTAGTTTGTAAACAAGTCATCTTCTACATTGAGATAGCACGTATGCCTTGCGAGCGGCAACTTGCTGCTGTTCGAGGGCTTGTGCTTCGATTCTCCTAGTCGCAATGACTGGCTAGTAGTAATAGCTAAAATGCAATCTGATCTGTTGCCTCACACACTCACGCAAATAGGCAGGGGTGTTTCTTCTCAGATAGTTTTACGGAGCAGGGCTAGAAAGATGAGGACTTACCGCCACCTGCAGGTGACGTATTTAGTTGCAGGCAGAGAAGTGCGTGCAGACCTCAGACATCTCTTTTTACAGCCCGGAACTATTTGTGGATTTCCTTAAGGTGACAGCTGGTCTTCTCAGGCTCTGTTCCAGCAGAGAGATCTCCCTTTATACACGCCCCTGTCAAAATAGGGGGCAAATATTTATTATATGATTACTTAAAACCATTACAAAAAAAGTGTCATACTCACTTTTAGCCTCCAATAGCAACAGATGTTTAAATCCGATATTTAATCTAATATCAACGTTTCTACATTGCATTTAACCTCACGTATTCGTTCTGTTTCATTAATCGCGAAAACTAGAGATTCTTAAAATGCGGTTGTTTTGGAGCAGAGTTGATTTGATTCCCCAGATAACAGAAGCATAAGACTTCTTTTTTGTTGTGTATATCGCGTCTCTGGAAATCGCTTTTAAATAGAGGGTGCGGGACAAAGACAACCCTCTGCAGAGATAGTGCTAACTGCCTATGTTTATCTTTAGGTTTGAGTTTTGTTTCTGCACTTCACTTTTAGGGGGCTCATCAGGATGACTTATACAAGCCCCTTCATCACAGTGGAAAATGCTGTGAGGATGTGACGTTATGTTGTATTATGTCCCAAAGAACAAGGGTCCCATCCTGTAGAGGCAATAGTGCAGCTTAGAGTTCTTTCTCAGTGTGAATATCTCAGTAATTGGTGACTAGGCCAGTTTCCGGTATCCAGACAGGGCATATTCAATTGTTTTTTAAGAATAATTGTGGGTGGGGGGGGGGGGGGGGGTGTAAAGTGGATGTCATCCACCACCGAGTCCTAAACTGTACAAGTGAGTGCATCTCATAATCTACTATTCACAGGGTTACACATATATTTGACTGAATCCCAGGGTTCACCAGTTGCCTCTGAGAACAAGACTATACAGTTTGGGGCCAACTGCAACTATAAGTGATGCTCTCTTAACCTCTGCAAGGATTAGAAAGATGGCTCAGAATGTCATAGAATCAGGTTAATCTACCATAGACAATACACCCAGATCCCATGTCAGAGGCCTAAAGGCGTATGGCTTTCTGGTCTATCTATCTCTGTGGAAAAGGTGGCACGGGCATCCTGAAGGTAGTGGGTCCGAGCTTGTCCAGTGGCTGCATAGTAAAGCTAGGAAGCAATAGGTGTTTAGTTCCATGCAACAGGCCTGCCTTGCAGGGTGCAGAATGACCTGGATGCATAAAAGGTTACATAACTCACTGGATATGGAGGCCCACTATTATTAGCAACACAAAAGGATGATGGATGGAGTGTTGAAAGTTTTCAAGCAATCACCTCCAGCCAAAGATCCAAGTGAAATCCATCGCTCTTTTGCTCACTATGCCGCCCCAGTTTGTACCCAGTCATATGCAAATCAGTCTTGACCCTGCTCCCCATGGGACCATTCCAGCCCAAACTGCCAGGCCAGGTCCTCCCTGGACAGCAAAAAAGCATCCAGGGACCAGTTTCAGGGTATCACCCCTCATCAGCCAGGCTAGCTTGCATCCAGTGGCACAGTGAGCAAGGAACTATTATCATCACTTTGGGGCACATGCAGTAAGCCTGAGCCAACAAATATGGCAGTTTCATACATGTTTCGGTTTTTCTCCAATCATAGAGACATGCAGCTTGTCTTTGTGTTGTGTTTCCAAGGGCTTCTAGAGCAAGGAATCATGGGCCAGATCATCTAGAGCCTGTGGATTCAAGTTATTTGATTAGCTAAATGTGACTGAAAAATGTAATTGGGGTTGCCATTACCCATCGTGACGCAGCCATGGGTATTTGAGCAACTCAAAATTGAGGAACCTAAGGGAGCATCCCCTGGGAGAAGGTGGAGGATACCAGAAGTGCACAGTCACCTTTTGTAAGTGAATAAAATCCTGTTTGGTTTGTGAAGTGGGGTTTGCGGATCCAGTAGAAGGACTTGTGGGCCCACACACAGGACATTTTGTGAGGCATAAAGCCCAGAAGTACTAGTGCTCTAGTTGCCATAAAAAGGATTAGGAGAAAACGTAGGCTGGTGAGGGGTCAGAAAAGCAATAAGGCTGACCATATATAAACAAGAAATTAAAAAAAAGTAAATCTGATTCCTAATTGGGCATCTCAGATTAAAAAGAATGTCCAGTACCAGTTGAAAAGGCTTTGCGTGTGTTATTTTTTCACCATGGATCTCAAGGAGGATATACCCATAGCCTATTGGTTACCAGTAAAATTTGCTCTGATTTCAGCAACCATTCGCATTGACTTCAGGACTAGTTCAAAGGCAGTACCAATCCTAAAGTTTACTGAGTATGGTAAAAGCTTAATCTAGGCAACATCCTTCATCAAGCCACTGTGTAGCCACCCATCTGCCCCCAGTCTCCAGACAGACCAACTTCCAAGCTCCAAACTGGAAAACAAACAATAAAAGCCCCCACATGGAAACAAGCTGCTGTGCAGAGCCCTCAGCCTTGTGCAGCAGAAAATGCGTTCAGGTCCTGCAGCGAGCCCGTGTGTGAGCAGAAGCCATTGCACATGGCCCTTAATCATAGACCTAAAAATTTTCTAATTCAGAACTGTGGATCCAAAATGGTGACTTTGATCAGCAGCTGCAGCCTTTTGTGCTCCATGAATCCAAATGAAACTATTACTTGGTGGTTACTGTTGCAACCAAAAAGTTCCTTGCATAGTGATGAATGTGTACCCCTGCCATAAATCCTCCCAACTGCAATCAAGTCTGGACCCCATGATGCTAATTTTTGTTGTCATAGGCGAACACAGATCATGTGTGTGCAGCATGATATAGGTCCATGCTAGGCACTGATTGCAGTCCTACTGGACTGTGCCAGGTGCCCAAAGTGTTACGCTCATAGTGGTGAAAGGCTACTGCCTTTGCCGGGAGTTAAGTAGAACAAGTGTGGTGGTGGCAGCCTATCATGTAGTTACCAATAGAAGTAAACAGGCCTTTTTACCTGTGTCACTGGAGTGAGTCCTATTGCTCACTCATGTAAAGTTTCTCTGTTGTGTGCTTAACTCCTCCTTGGCCAACACTAGTTTAGCATGTAATGCGGTTCACTGCATGTGTGTTATATGCATGTGCTGGGTGTATGTGTGCCCGTGAATGATACAATACATAGAAAATTATGGGTTCCATTTTGGGAGACCCAGGGAAGACTGGAGGAGCATGAGGATGGAGAGGAATCCCCCAGACAGATTTGTGGATTGATGCATTCATGTGAGCTGGGTGGGACAAACTGGAACAATGGAGAGCCAGACTCTTCAGTATACTTCAAAGGGTGCTCTTTGATTCAGAGACAGGTACCTGGAAAGGGGCCAGAGCACATCACAGGATGGAGATGGGGCTGATTAGAGAATCAATACGGCTGAGATCGTGTTGCAACATAAATACACAAAACACTGTGGCTGTCACCAAAGTGTGAACCTCTAGTGACTACCATGGCCTGTGTTGTGTAGCTGTCACATTTGGAGTCACTCCCGCTTTGACAGACTACCTTCTAGAGGAAGGACAGGACAGAAGAGAGGCACTTGAAAAGGAATCAGACCCACAACATAAACTTAAAGACTCAGACCCTAAATCACATTTGGTGTCTGGAAATGGAGTATATCAAAGGCCATGCGTGGCCCCCAGAATTCTCAACTGTCAAGACGCCAGTTGGCCTTTGGACCCCCATCTGCTAGGAGGATCCAAAGAAACTTGCCAGTATCGGAGGAGTGTCGAGGACCATTGGTGGCTGCCCACGCAGGACTGTGTGTGAGGAACCCAAGGACATCAGACTGATGCCCTTGCAGGGCTGCGTGTGCAGTACTCACTGGAGACAGCTGGTGCAGCTTCACTGCCTGTGAGGGTGTACTCTTGGAGACTCCGGCCGTTCAGGTCCTGCTGGTGTGTGTAAGGCTAATTAACGGGCCAGACATAGGGTAGACATAACTTGCGTAGTTCCATGTAGCGTAATCACGTAAAATTACCCCATAATTCAGAGAGATTACATGAAATCACGCAACAAGAGTAATGCTGCATCCAGCACTATTTTCTTATTACAGAATCCACTCTTGCATCCAAATTGAAAGCAAGAATGCATTTTGCGCTAAGAAAATAGCCCTAAATGCAAAAGAATATAAATAGTGGTGCGAGCAGCTGTTCATACTTTCTAAATGTACTCTCACTGTAGCATATTTCCCCCCAAATTGCTCTTAGTTATTTGGGTGGACATAATCGCGCTATTAACTGTAATTTTGTATCAAAGAGTAACATGGAATTACCAGAATTTCTCCGTTTACTCCAGCGTAATTGAAATACCACCAAGGCCTACCCAGAAGGCTCAGGGGAACTTGCTAGCTATTTTGCGCTGTGACACTTCTGACTTTAATTAGAAATGCCTATTGAAACACTAAAGTCCTGATTTTGGGGGACCGTGTTTACTGTTTGTGAATGCCTTACTTTATGTTGTCTTGGTATATAAATAATCTTTTTCTATAAAAGCAAGTATTTGAAAAAACAATAATTTATTGCTGCTATTGAACATATTTTGAGTTGTGAGCCTGTGTTCATCACCTCATCCTACCTCCCACCAGAGAAGCCTTTGACTGCTCAACTGCACTACCACTGTGAGCCAAATGCTGAAGGACTACTTGGTCCAGTTGCTCAAGATCCAGAAGAGATCGGACTCTGGAACATCAGGAGTAAAAGGCCTCAACCCCTGTGGTAGGGCCCAGTAGCTCCTGCTTGCCTTGTGGCTCTCTGAACAGGGTTCTGACAATTGGCGGCAAGTGGTGGGATGCCTGATGTTTAAGAGCCTTGGATACAGGAGTGGCATTGGACATTTCTGATTGACGCCATTAATAAAACAAGTCCAGTTTTTACACACAAAGTTGGCATACATAGGTGATTGAAAACACAGGATTGGGAATAGACCTCAGCACCAAGTCCATAGATCAGATGAAGTATTTATGTTGGGACAGAGGTTGGAGGATTCCAAAGAGTGGGGACAGAGAAGTCCTTACTCATTTCAATAGGAACCAGGGAGAGCCACTCGGTGAAAAAGAAGAGGCTGCAGTTAACTCTGAGGACTAAATCATGTAAGCATCCCAGGAAGAGAACACTGTGGACTCAGGCTCTAGGATGCCCTTACAACAGATCTATCCCAGACACACACACCGTTTGTGTCCCCTAATGTATTTTACAGAATTCCCACAGGACACTTACCACTTTAGTTTCTAGAATGCCCCAGATGTGTGCACCACCCTGAGTTTCCAAGGTACCATTTTTAATAATTCTAAGATTAAACTCATTGGGTGGGTTGAGTCTAGCAGAGAACATGAGCTTGCGGCTGGCTCTTTAAAAAGCTAAGTCTGAGGAAGATGAGAAAGCCAGAGAGTTTAAGGAGGAGAAGCTATGACTAACTTACTAGGAACAAGAGCAGAGGAGGCAGGAGAGACAGGAGGGATGGGCACATGAAAAGAAATAGCATGAGATGAAAAACAGAGCAAGTGAGAAGACAAATAGAAGGAAAAGAAAAGAGACCTGGAGAAGAAAAGATTAGTTCTTGAAAGGCAGAAAAACCTAGGAAGGCAGCAATGACAACTCCATCTGGGATATGTGAGGCTATACCCAGTTCAGGCCAGGTTGTGGCCAAGGTTCAAAGAGATCTTGTGCAGGTGTATTTAGAAGATCAGGACATCTAGAAATGGTTTGTGAGTTTTAAGGTTATTTGTAAGTTATAGGTAATGAATGAGTTGTGTAAGGCAGCTCCCTTAATGGGGCACATGCAATTGGAAGGGGCAGCCGTCAATGGAAGGCTTTCTGTAGCAGATCAGATGGTCTACTAGCGAACGAAAAAGGATCTGAGTAGATGGTTTGGGTTGAAGCCAGCTCAGTACCTTCAGAGACCCCAGGACTGCAAAAGAGTTGATGGTGCTCTGTTTGAGACTTGGATTCAAGGTGTATTGTCTGATTGGAATGAGTGGGTGGGAGGGACGGAGGCTGATGACTTTCAGTCTGTTGGGAATGGCCCTCTCTGCAGGATTACCCCAGACTTTATGCCTTTCTCCTCCTATTTTTCTGACCATCTTTTTGATTGCATTAGCACTCCGAGCACTTTACCACTGCTAACCAGTGCTACACTGCATGTGCTTCTACCCTAAACATGGTTACATTTGTGTATCCACAATTGGCATAATTAATTTACCTGTAAATCCCTTGTAAAGGTGTATACGATATACCCAGGGCCTCTAAATTAAATGCTACTAGTGGGTCTGCAGCACTGATTGTACCACTCACTTAATTAGCTCTGCCAACATGTCTCAGGCCTGCCACTGCAGAGCTCTGACTACCACCCTGGCTTAGCATTTAAAACCTCTTGCAAAGCCTTAAACTCCCCTTTTCTTACATATAAGTCACCCTAAGGTAGGCCCTATGTTGCCCAGAGGGCAAGGCGCTATGTAAGCAAAAGTCAGGAAATATACTTTTAAGTTTTTAATGTCCTAGTAATGAAAACCCCCTAACTTTGTTTTTCATTATTGTGAGGCCTGTCCCTCTCATAGGCAAGCACTGAGACTTTCTTATATTACCTTTAAGTTGTAATTCCTGATCTGAGCGGAGTAGATGTATCATATTTAGTACCATTGGAATAATAAATTCTCTTCACTGGTGAAGTCAGATTTGTTAGTTCTATTTTAGAAATGCCACTTTTAGAAAGTGGGCATTTCTCTGCACTCACTGCCCTGTGTGCCCACAGCCTGTCTCCAATACACATCTGGCTTGGGCTAGGTGACAGCTACACTTGTGCATTCCCTTCAGACACCCACAACACAGGATACTCAACTGTATCTTCATGCATCTGCATACTGATGGGTCTTCCTGGAGAGGAGGTTGGGAAGGGCTCACCAAAGGGTAGTAACCAGAATCCTTACAATAGGCTGATTACCTCCCACTGATAGTCTGGAGCTGAGGCTGACCTGAAAAAGAGGGACCTGTGCACTTCACAAGAAATCTTTGTAGTCACCCCCCACAATAAATGCAATTTTTAGTATAAGTACTGGATCCCTGACCCACTAAAACCCATACACCTCTGGACTCAAGAGAACTCTGCTGGAGAATAGACTACTATGTGCCAGGATTGCCACTCTGCCAGGATTGACTACTCTCAGAAACTGCTGCCCTGCTTTGCTGGACTGCCCAGCTGCCTGCTGATCTCTTCCTGGTAGCCCAAGACTCGTAAAACCCAAAGTGACTCAGAGCGGCTTCTGTTTTCCTTTGCCGCTAACTACTTTCAAACCCAACCCAAGCAGCTTTGCCAAATTTTACTGCTCACATCTGTAAACTGCCTGGAGTGGCCCTGCTTCCTTTTGCCACTCATTACTTTCCCCTCAACCCGAGTGGCTTTGCCAAACCTTGCTGCTGGTACCTGTGAACCGTCCAGAGAGGCCCTGCTTTCCTTTGTAGCTTGCTGCTTTCAGTCAACCAGAGCAACTTTGCCAAACTTTGCCGCTTGTACCTGTGAACGGTTAGGAGCGACCCTCCTTCCCTTTTCCACTCGCTACTTTCAGTCAACCCAAGCGACTTTGTCCAACTTACCTGTACACAGCTCCCCGAGAGAACCGCAACTAGGACAGTACCGGAGTCCATCAAAACATCATGCACACATGCCAAGGAGTCCCCAGCACAAGTCCCCTTTGATCTCTGCAATTGTTCATCAACCTTACTTTATTTTTGAGTCCGCAAAACAAATATTTCCCTATTTATGAATTGGATCTTTACCGTTCTGATCTTAAAATTAACCAGATAAACAAGCTTTATTTTTCTACATCCGTGTGAAGTCTTTTTCTTTGGTGTATCTCCTGAGGTTGTTGTGTGTGTGTTGCACAAATACTTTACACATTGCCCTGTAAGTTAGGCCTGCCTGCTCTGCGCCAACCTACCAGAGGATGAGCACAGGCTAATTTATGTTGTGTCATTGACTTGCCCTGACTAGGATTGTCGTCCCTTTTTGGACAGGGTGCATGCCTCTGCCAACTAAAAAGCCAATTTCTAACACAGTCCATTAACCAGCTGATGGTTACAGAGGGACTCAAGGAGGAGTACTCTACCCCACTTAGACAATACCTGACTGATATGGCAGAGAGGGGTCCAGAGAAGCTTGTGGTGATGGCTGACAAGTTGTTAGCTAACAGGTTTCACAATGGACCAGAACAGCACAGTTTTGAGTCAAAGGGGAGAGGAACGCTTAACAGACTGGTTCCAAACCAGAGGGTAAAGGCCAGGGAAATTCCCATGGGACTCAAGGAGGGCTGACGTGAAATGGTAATGGTAATGGTGGGTACGGGAAGGACATCATGAGAAGAGAGGATACTGTAGTTATTCAAAGTCCAAGGTGGTGACTTGCTTCAACTACTGGACCTGGGACACTTCAAGAGGGATTGTCGGGCAAAATATCCTTACCCAGTGACTCCCTTGATAGCAAGCATGTTACATGTGGATGAAGGGACTAGAGACTGCCTGGTTGCGCTCCAATTAGCAATGGAGATCAGGGAGAGGGACCCATATGCTATGAAGCACATTCATCCCAACACAATGAGGTTTGTGCAGCAAGTTAATATCAATTGGGAGGAAGGTGCCTGCCCTGAGGATACTGGAGCCTTACGGTTGAGAGGAAGTACCTTAAGCCTGAGGGGCTGCAGCCTGGTACCACGGGTACAGGTTTGGTAGCTTGTGGAGAGGGCATGGAGTATTAACTCGCAAGGGTTGGGATTAAGCTATATAGCAAGTACGGCCATAGTTGGCAGAGTAGAGGAAAAGCAAGGTTCTAGATGTCTCAGGCAATGATTTGATTACCCCCGGCTTAGTGCCAGGACCAGAAACTTTTATGCCTTGGACAACTGTGTTGACCAGAGCACAGGCTGCATATCAGCCTCAGAGGGGGTTTGGGATCATTTCTGATTTGCAGGGACCAGGACAATGTAGGCTGAAGAATTGGACAGACTTCTGGAAGGAAGTAGCCATGTAGGTAATTGCTTCTGCTCAAAGGGAGAGGGGGATGGGGCTCCTAAAGTGGACCAGGTGCCGAAGTCTGGGTCACTTCCAGAGCTGCAGAGTTTGTTGGTTGCTGAAGGGCCTACCTCAGAAGATTTACACAAGGCACAGGAAGAGTGCTCTATGCTTGTGCTAAAGAAGAAAGCCCAGGCAGAGGTCATCAAAGGAGGGGTTGGGAAACACTGTGTTGGCTTGGGAGGATGGCCTACTTTATAGTGATCTGGTGAACCCTGAGCCAGGAACTAGCAGGAGGCTAGTGGTTTAATTGATGCACAGGAACTTTCTGTTGTCACAAAGTTCTACTGCTCTGTGCTTAACTCACACTTAGCCAACATCAGGTTAGTATGCAATGCTATGCAGAGTTTGTACTATATGCATGTACTGGGGAGGTGTAAGTGTGTCTGTGAACGGTCTAATACATGGAAGATGTAGTGTTGTGCAGTCCATGTGTGTTATATCCATGTGCTAGGTGTATACGAGCCTGTGAATAATACAATAAATTATAAATGTAGTGCTGTACAGTGTGTATGTGTTATATGCTTGTGCTGGGTGGGAGTACGTCTGTCTGTTAATGGTCTAATACATGGAAGATGTAGTGCTGTGCATATGTGTTATAGGCACGTGCCGGGTTTGTACGCGCCTGTGACTAGAACAATACATGGAAGGTGCTGTGCAGAACATGTGTGTTAAAGGCATAAGCTGGGTACATACGTGCCTGAGAATGGTATAGTACATAGAAGATTATAGGTTCCATTTAGAGACACAAGGACTGACTGGGGAGCATGAAGAAGTTTTGAGGACTCCCCCAAACTGACTGTTGAATTGCTGCATTCCTGTGAGCTGAGTGGGACACACTGGAAAAATTGAAGAAGGGAGATCAACGCTCTTCAGTATACTTAAGAGATAAAGAGGTCACTGAAAAGGAGCCCAGGCACATCTCAGGAAGAAGATGGGACTGATAAGAGAATCATAAAGAGTAGGGCTGAGGCCCTGGGGGAACCATTTTATACACTTGTCCCCATGGGTGAACCTTTAGCCACTCCCACGGCCTGTGTTGTGTTGAGATTTGGAGTCACTCCTGTTGAGACAGATTGCTTTCTGGATGAAGGGCAGAGCAGAGGGCACATCAAAAGGAAGCAGATCCCCAAGATAAATCTAAAAAACCCAGACCATAAATCACATTTGGTATGTGAAAAAGGACTAAAAGAAGGGCAGTGCGAGCCCCCCAAAATTGTCAACTGCCAAGCAGCCAATCGGGCTTTGCGTCTCCACTTGTGGGGAGGATCCAAAGAAATATACCAGCGTCGGGAGAGAATCAGGGACCATTAGCCACTGCCCATGCAGGATCATGTGTAAGGAGCCCCAAGGACACCCAACTGCTGCCCCTCTATAACTAGTGGAGGTCAAGGCCCCCAAAATTGCCAACTGTTAAGTTGCCAGCTGGGATATGCGAGGAAGAGTAGCTCTGCAAATCTTCTGCTTGTGACCAGGACTGAATGGTAAGGTCTACCAGTTTCCCAGCCTGGTGCGTGGAGCATGGTGTCTGCCTACTTGAAAAGACCAATGTGCTCTGTGAGGAAAAGAAGCACTCTGAAGGGAGCACAGTCCAGTGGGAGATCATAGCAATAAGATCTTTGAAGCGAAGTGTGATCTGGATCTGCACCAGTCGGGTTGTAGCCCATGCGCAGAGTAAAGTCAGCAGCCCCATATGCCAGGTGTGGCCACTGTGAAAATTGCTGCCATGCTGATCGGACTGTAGCTATGTGTGTAGTAAAATCAGTGACCCTGTATGCCAGGTGTAGCCACCATGAAGATTGCTGCTTGCCGATTGGGCTGTAGCCTGTGCAAGGATGGTGACCCCTTATGCCAGGTTGGGTCAGTAGGAAAACAGGTAAGGAGCGTGATCTGGTTGAGACTGTCGCTGAGAAAAAGAGGCCGCAGTGGCAACCTGAGGAGTCCTTAACCCTGACTGAGGATCTGCATCAGGAGTGTCTTATTCCTCCCCCCACACCTGTGGGGAGAAACCAAGGAAACGTCCCAGTATCAGAGGAAGATGAAGGATCCCTGGCTGCTGTCGTTACAGGACCGCATGTAGGGAACTCGAGGACACTCAATCACTGCCCCTGCAGGGCTGTGTGCGGTGCTCACTGGAGAAATATGCTGAAGCTCCATTGCCCACGAGGACAGTGCTCTTGGAGCCTCCAGTCATGCAAGTTCTGCAGGTGCAGATAAGACTGATTAAATGGGCCAGAAGGCCCTGTGGGAGCCTGCCTGCTATACAGAGCTCAGGTGTTAAAAAAACTTTTAACTTTAATTGAAGTCAGAGTGGAACTCCTGAGACTCACACTACTGGTGGAGATTAACCTGAATATCCCCTGTAGTGAATGGGGAATAACCACTACTGCTAGCGAGAGGATAGTGGGACTCAGAAACCAGCTATTGAAACACCTGACCTCAGGGACAGCATTTATAGTTTGTGAATGCCATATTTTACTTTGTGTTGGTATATGAATATTCCGTTTTAGGTTTGCCTAGACAGCCCATGCAAAACATGTTATTTACATACAGTGGGATGACAGCTTGCCCATAGCTTACCATTTGTTAGCTTCAGAGTGGCTCTTATTTCCTTTGTCCTTGTTTGTTACAGCATGGGGCGTCAATTCCTCTTCTTGTGATTGTCCCTCCTCTGGAACATGGATTAAGTACTTGTGTCCATCCACTGCTTCCATTTTTGGAGCTCCATTTTTCTTTGTACACTGATCACTGCCACAGACGACATCAGGACCCTCCTCGACCGAGGAGAGTTGGCAGCTCTGATCCTTCTCAACCTCTCCACAGCATTCGCTACAGACTCCTACCACACTCTCCTCAACAGACTCCACAATATAGGCATTTAAGAAAACGCCCTCAAGTGTGTTGCCTCTTTCCTCTCAGGCCGCACGCAGAGCATCCACCTTCATCCCTTCACTTCTACATCCAAGAACATCACCTGTGATGTACCCCAAGGATCCTATCTCAGCCTAACCCCGTTCAACATCTATATGATCCCCCACTTGCAGACATTGTCAGATCCTATGGACTCAATGTAGTTTCCTACGCCACTGACACTCAACTAATCCTCTCACTCACCGAACACCCCCACACCAAAGCCAACTTTCCCAATGCCATGACCAAGGTAGCAACATGGAAGAAAAACAGCTGTCTCAGAATAAACACCTCTGTATGGGATCACAGCTGGTGGCCAGCACAACTCGGATCAATGCCCTCCCCACTGGACCATGCACAAAACCTCTGCGTCATCCTCAACTGCCAACTATCCATAAATCAACAAGTAAACTCAGTTGCCTCATCCTGCTTCTACATCCTCTGTATGCTCCACCAAATCTTCAAATAGATCACTGCCGACACCAGAAAGACAGTCACCCATGTCCTCGGCACCAGCCGCCTCGACTATGGCAATGCTCTCTACGCCTGAGTGTCCTCCCAGCTATTCAAAAGACTCCAAACTATACAGAACACCACAGCCAGACTCGCCCTCAAGCTCTCCAAGTGCTCAAGCATCACCCAACACCTCAGGAACCTCCACTGGCTCCCCAGAAGAGATGCCATTTCCAAATCCTCACACTCACATACGAGGTTCTCCAAAACCTAAGGCCTTCCTACCTCAACCATCGACTGAGCTTCTATGTCCCAGCAAGACAACTATGCTCAACCTTGCACACACACCCAGCATCCATCGCAGCCACAGCAAAGGCCGCTCCTTTTCCTACACACCAGACAGGTCCTGGAACAGACTGTACCTCCATCTCTGAACAGCTTCCTCCCTGGCGGACTTAAGAAGAAGGATCAAGACGAAGCTTTTCGACAGAGACACTGCACCCAGATACCCTTAGAAGTAATAATGCTGTGCTTCACAAATGCTATGATTGATTGATTGACTTTGTATTCAAGCACTCCTTGAGTGCTTGAGTTTTAAGTCCTTCTCTTATATCCCCATTCATGAAGCTTCTATTCCGTCCCACCCTTCCTCCTTCGGTGTTCCTTCTTGTCTCTCCCACCCCCATCCTGTACACTACATCACTGCATTCTGTGCCACTGCACTGTACATCACTGCACTCTAATTTATGCCACTGCATTCTATGCCATTGTACTCTAAACCACTGCACTCTAAGCCACTCTACTCTTCTGTGCACCACACTACTCTACGCCACTGCCTCTAAATGATTCTACTCTGCAGCACTCTCTGCCACTGCACTCTGCACCATTGCACTCTACTCTGCACCACTCTATGCCACTTCACTTTGACCCTTTGCACTTTATGCCACTGCACTCTGACAATACTTTTCAGGATATTGCAGCATAAATTTGGAAATTTTGTGACTCAAAAATGTACATTTTGCACACACTGTTGTGTTTTTGCTGCAATTTTGCAGCACTTCTTTTTTCAACCATGCATTAATCAGAGTTAGGAGATATGGATTAGGTTTAAACAATGTCCTCCAATCTATATAGCTGCCAGGTGCACCTTCAGTCAGTCAGTCCTGGAGTTTTAGGAACAAGCACTTTGTGTGTTGAAATTGCACAGTTTCTTCAGTCAAATGAGGGCTGAATTGATGAGAGAAGAGGATTTTGCTAGCTCTTGTTAGATCACACCTGAAGATAAGGATCCTAGTATTCCATGCTACGGTCTTCACGAAATACGACTTCCTGGGCCTGTCTGGTCTTTTGACTATTAATCTCCACACAGATCAGAAGAACATCTCCGCCCACTACACATAAGCTATTCATATTGCTTTACCATTTCTCACTTGCACTCTGAGATGACGTTTGTGCAATATGCAGCACTATATAAACCTTAAACAAATTAATAACTAAATTACCTAAATGCTTGATTCATCTTCACTTCTGCAGTCTGCATGTGCTGAACATAGAAAAGCCCTGAACTAAGGGTTCAGACAACAGAAGTACGCAGCAGGGACATCAAGGCAACAATGAGTCGAAGCAAGAACAAATATTGCCAAAACAAACATTCTGAAGTCCCAAAGTTGAAGCAAGCGGTACCCTAAAATATGTGCCTGAGAGCTCATTTTAGAACAAAAACAGTTATAACCAGGACTACTGGAATTATGCCGCATCGAGGACCAAATAATGTGGCAGCGTTTACTAAATTATGTGAAGCAAACATGCAAATTTTGCGGCACCTTTTGTGGTTGTATCAGTTCACTATTTTGTCATGTGTAGACATGCTAGCATGGTCTGGACAAGATTTCACCTTATTAGTACTAGTTTAACACCCAAGCAAAGCAATATGCAACTGAAAAGTGAACAGTCAACGTGTGTGGTGTGTGAAGTGCCTTCCACTGGACAGCAACATGCTTTGTCACATTTTTAGTATTTTTGTATCTGTTTAATCTAGGAACGATCTACTCTTTTGTTAAAATCTGCATATGAGGCAGCAGATGATGGATAACGTGACAAATGCAAAAAATCCACAATTAGGCAAAAAACGCTGCAGCTGCAGAATCACATAATATCAGAGGCTCTGCTTATACCATAACAATTAGTTCTTTATTAAAGATATTGAGAATTTTGGTTGTGCTGGTGCATTGTGGATGGCCTTCCTTCATGATAAGTACATGAGGTACCAAGGAGAATATTAAAAGACTATGGGGGTCATTACAACATTGGCGGGCGGCGGTTGTAACCGCCGTGCGGCCGCCAATGCGGCCGCACTCCTGCGGTGCCCATAATGACATCCCCGGTGGGCCGGCGGAAGTTTCTGCCCGCCGGCCTGGCGGGGATGTGGGCCGCAACATGGGAGCCGGCTCCAAATGGAGCCGGCCGTGTTGCAGCCGTGCGACAGGTGCAGTTGCACCCGTCGTGCTTTTCACTGTCTGCTATGCAGACAGTGAAAAGCTGCATGGGGCCCTGTCAGGGGGCCCCTGCACTGCCCATGCCAATGGCATGGGCAGTGTAGGGGCCCCCCAGGGGCCCCACGACTCCCCGTACCGCCAGCCTTTTCCTGGCGGTTGGGCTGGCGGTAGGGGGACTCGTAATCCCCTGGGCAGCGCTGCCCTGTTGGATTATCACTGCCGGGGCAAATGTGGCCGGAAACCGCCGGGCCCAGCGGTGCGACCGCGGCGCTACCATCGCGGTCATAATCCCCTCTGAAGCACCGCCAGCCTGTTGGCGGTGCTTCAGCCAAAACAGCCCTGGCGGTATAATGAGGGCCTATATTCCTCAATTTCTGCCAACAAATACTGTGTTGAAAAGGTTCCTCCGGCACCTTTCAGAAACTGTTCAAAGCCTCACTGCAAGCTAGGGAAAAATAGAGTTTCAAGTCAAAAAGCTGGGAATTAAAAAATATGACTCATGCGGGGGGTGAGAGTGACAGCACAAATAAAACACAAAAACCAATGGGCACAAAGTTCCTCATCTGCCAATAAAATATGATGTTCAGCTGAGCTAATTACTAAAGGCCGGACCGGTGGTGGGGTTTTATCTGCACAGCATATCACAGTGTAACACAGAGATATGTTTTGTAGGTGATAACAGCAAGCATGGCATCCTACAGGGGGTGGGTCACTGAAAGTTCAAGCCAGATACTTGCCACTGGCTTAGCTCAATGTCATTTTGGAACCTGAAGCCCACAATGAGACAAGCTCTTGCTAGAGATGTAGCCAAGCTATTAAAGTTCTACACCACTGCACTCTACTCTACTCTTTGCCAGTCCAGTCCACGCTACTCTGTGCCACTACATGCCACTGTACTCTACTTCACTGTACACCACTCTATTCTACACCACTCCACTCTATGCCACTTCACTCTACACCACTCCAAGCTACTCCAAGCCACTCTACTCCATGACACTCCACACCACACTTTGCCATGCCACTCAACTTTGTTTTTCACTACTCCAAGTTGCTGTACAACAAATCCAAAAGACACTGCCAAAGCCAATAGCTCTTGCGTCGGTGAAACCTACTGGCTTTGCAAATGCTTGTTTAAGAAAAGGTAGTATTTGGCTGTATTTGACTGAGAAATAATTTATTGCTACTATTGAACATATTTTGAGTTGTGTGCCTGTTTTCACCCCCCCGTTTCCTCTGAGACTGCGTGACCCGCGCTACCACTGAGAGTCAAATGCCGAAGAGGTACTTGGCACAGTAGCTCAGGATCTATAGTAGGCCGGGCCCCTGGACATCGAAAGTAAAAGGCCTGAACCCCCACGGTTGGGCCCAGTATCACCTACTTTCTCTGTGGCCCTCTTAAGGGGGTTCTGACTGTTACTTATTTTAAATGCTCCCTCTCTCTCTCCCTCTGTCCCCATGGTGTTAAGTTGGCTAGTTCATGGGACATAGGAAAAGTGTTTAGTACACGTTGGTCCCATGATTACATTGGAAGTCAAAGTGACTTGTTGGGAAATGCAGATGCACCCTCAAGGAACACATTGCCAAAAAGACAAAGGTGGCCTGGTACAGCTTTCTCCCCTAAACAAAGTCAAACTGTTTTTTGGAAAAGTAACTTCAGAACTGCTGTTCAAGCCCTTGGACTCTTGTATCTAGATGGTGTTAATGCACTACTCCATGGCCTTCACACCTCCACACTGGCACCCTACACTCAGCAGCACGTCTCATTCAGGGTCTGAAGAAATAAGGTCACATTATCATCATCTGGATGGAAGTCCATTGAGTTCCCCTTCTGGCGCGCACCATCCTTAAAACCAGCTTTGCTTTTATAGAGCTATTGAGACCAGCACCCACACTTATAGAGCAGACAGGCTCCCTATCTGTGGAGTGGCTCTTGGCACACTGGCAGCTAGGACACCATCATACTGCAGACCAAGAACTGTAAAAAAAGGAAAAAACAAGATAACGGGCATTTTCCATTTATGCACCCAGCATCTGAAACAGCATCCCCATATCCGTCAGGAGCGCCTCAACGCTGCTCCAATTTAGGAAAGAGATGAAGACTCCCCTCCTAAAAGAAAACTCCATCACAATTCATTAACTGTCCAAAAACCAGCTTCCTATTACTCAGTGACTTTCAGCTTACCTTTGATCATGTACTTTTGGCTATGTTTGCATTATAGAAACATACATACATAGGTTCCAGTCTGAAGCTAGGTGAGTATTTATATGAACTGGGGAAATCAGATAATCTTGTGAGAAATACCAAGTCAGAGAGAAAAGTAAATGGTCTAAATTTTGATTCTCTCTCTGTCAAGAAAGAGCAGAACAAATCCCTGTTTGGCGAGAGATCTTTATGAAGACCAACAGAATCTTGTGCCTTCCAATCATAATGCATAATTTTGTTTCCATAACACCAGGAAAGTGGTATGTGCAACCACTGTCAATCTAAATCAGGAATGTAGTGTGGAGAGAAGACCTTGGTTTTGATACATGTATGTCGGCAATTGATGCTTTGTCATCTTTTATACGATTTCCGAAATTACATTTTTGGTCATAATTAAATAGAAGCAGTCCCAAACCTTTAGGTCTGGATTTATTTCTTGTCTCTAGAGAGAAGTAAGCCTTCTTAAAAAATGAGGCAGGCATGTTAGACTCATGGGAGATTTATCCATGCTTGTTGCCTACTAGACGACTTTGTTCTTGCATCTTCTCTGTAGGATTGGTTCATGTAATGGTGTACTCGGCACAGTAGCTCAGGATCTTTAGTATGTGATATCTGCCGTTATTGGTTCTTCAAGAAGGAAGTACACAAAGCGACAGAATGAGCAAACCGGTATCTACTCAACTGCCAGTAGTTCATTCACCTGCAACTCACTTTACCTACACTCATACATTCTAAGCCAGGCATTCCACATTCAAACAGTTGACTCATCACCACACACTTGCAGCTACAGCATCCTGCACATCTCCCTCCTTATAGAGTGAAACAAGCTACAAATACCACTGTGCAGGGTCAGAGAAAGGGAGGCTGATAGGCGTTATAATGATTTCTGATTTTTATTTCCTTTGGCATAGTTATAGTACAGTCTTTTGTTCTGAAAGTGTTTTTCCCCTTCCTTCTCCTTCTTTCTTCTTTCTTTTCTCTCACTTGGTCTTCCACTCCTTCACTTTATTCTGTCTTCTTTTCCAGGTGGAGGCTCAGGCGGCACATAGTAGGAAAGAAGAACATAGAAGGACTGTTTTAGGAGGTAGGTTATTTAATCTCTCTCTCTCTCTCTCTCTCTCTATTTTCTGTCCCTGTTCGTTCTTTCTTTTCTTTTCCCTCTGTCCACCTATTTCTTTTACTTAAGTGGTCTGTGTCTCTTTGTTCTGTGTGCTATCAATATTCTTTCTTTCTGTTTTCTGCCTTTTCGCTATTCTTGTTGTTTTCGTTTTTCTTGCTTTCTTTTCTTGATGCCGCACCTTCTTGGTACCTTTCTGTCTCTCTTTCTCTCTCTTCCTTATACTATTGTATCTGTCTAGTCTCTCCATTTTCTGTCTTGTTATATATAGGTATGTCTATAGGGACATTCTTTGTCTTCATTGCCCTTTTAATTCTCTCCTTTAAATTTCCTGCCCAGGCCCGTAAATCAGTGCATGTTATAACAGCAACAAAAACAAATAAACTAAGACTCCCAAAAAAATGTGCCCAGGTCAAAATACCCCGGTGTTCTCCCCCTCGCCCCCCCTTTCTGTATTAGTTAAGATCTCCGTTTTCCTCGTTTCCCGCCTGTAGTCCGCCCTGTACCTGCCTGGGCCACGCTCTTCCCAGAGCGTGGCCGGTCTGCTTGCTTCATCTCTCCTCCCAGTCACCCTCCTCCGGCTGGTCTCCTAGGTTGCTTGAAGTTTCTCTGTGGCATCGTCCTTCCTCCAACTGGAATCCGAGGTTGCTCGGCGTCTCTCTGTGGCGTTGTCTGTAAGAGCGTAAAAGGGTGTTGGAATAAAGATAAAGAAGTCCGATGCGATGATGAGATTTCCGGAAGAATTTATTGTAGAAAGAAGAACCCACGACAGCATGAGCAGCACAAGCATCCAAGTCGAGAGTCGGTCGGCAACTGCCAAGAGCTAGACTCTTCGAGCTCGGAATGTTCTGCTGATGCAAATATGAAACGAAATTTCTATTACAAGAAATGACTGTAAAATTTTAACAATACAATACAAAACTGAAGTTACATGCTACATCACCTTCCCCCCTAACAAGGAAAGAAATCATTTCATCAAGTAATCACCATATTTAGATGGCAATTTAATAGTACGATTCGACTTTGTTCGTACCTCCTTGTTCCTCATTCTACCAGAATTGATGTCTGGGTCAGACATGTCAGGTGGGATGATTTTAGTGTTCTCTGAAGGTGTCGATGTGACAACACGTCCAGAAGGTACATTACTAACATCAATGGAAAAATCAGTGGAATCCGAACTGGGTGGAGACAATGGACTACCTCACCCATAATATACCTTAGCAAAGATCTCAGCTTGTTCGGTAGATATCGGAACAACACTATTCCTATTCCACCATCTTTTACCATCTAGCAAAAGCGAATTTTTATTCGCTTTAATAACTTTTACTGGTAAAGAGAACTAGGACTCTCCTTTCATGACCTTATGCGTTTTTTTGATTAAAACAAAACCATGGACATTGACAACATTCTCTCTGATTCTATTTCTGAAGTCATAATTTTTCTTTTGTATGGATTGTTTTTCTGACACTGTGTTTCTTAATTTGTCCAAATCTATTAAATCATTTCTTTCCTTCTTGCATTTCCTGTTCTGCAGGAGCCACGAAGGAGTCAAATTAGTGATAGCTTCCCTTCCCCTAAGTAGTGAGAAAGGGGTCAATTCTGTGGTAGAATGAGGTGTGGTATGATACGCCCAAATTTGTTCTTGAATAAAATGCGCCACATTTACGTTCATAGCAATGGCTGTCTGTATCCCTTCTTTTAGAATGCGGTTGGCCCTTTCCACCAAACCATTAGATGTTAGATGTGGGACTGTATAGTGCAACCTGAATGTGCTTAATACCATATTTCCCGAGAAACTTTCCCATCTTGTGGGACGTAAAATGTACTCCATTGTCGGTTGTTATAGATGTTGGTGAACCTTCCAAATGGAATAGTCCCTCCAAAAATGCTATAACAGCTTCAGAGTCCACAGATTCAACAAATGAATAGTATATCCACTTTGAAAAATAGTCAACTAGCACAATTAAGAACCTCATTCCTCTATGGACCTGAAAAGTCAATAGCTAAGTTGTCCCAAGCTTTACAAGGAAAAGGAACCGGATGTAAAGGTTTGGTGTGATTCTTCCAGTGTTTGTCAGAGACAACACAATGATTACATTTTTCAACAAAATGTGTAACCTGCTCGTTTAGGCCAGGCCACCAATATGAAGCTTTCAGTTTTTTCACAATAGCCGAAATTCCCAAATGTCCAAGATGGGCAATTTTCACAGTTTTATTGCGAAGACTGTTAGGAGGAATAAACAAATCACCCTTCATACAAACATTATTTTCAGATGAAAACTCCCCCGCCACTTGTTTGTAGGATCTCATTTCACTACCTAATGTCTTCTCTGAAGGCCAACCACTGTTGACGAAATAAGACATGCGAGACAACACTTTGTCATTCACCATGGCTGTTTTCCATTCATCTACAGTGATTCTGCCTTCACAAGCCGAGGCAGCCTCAACTAAATCAACCACACACTCATTCTCTTGATTTTCTGTTTCCTCATGGAACAATTGTAGTGGCATACGGGAGAAGCAATCGGCTCGAATATTCTTCCTTCCATGTATGTATTTAACACTCAAATTATATTCCTGCAGTTTAGATAAAATTCGTACCAAACGAGCAGAAGCCTTTCCTAGACCATTACCACTAAGAAGGTACACTAACGGTTTGTTGTCAGTAAACACGTTGCATTTCCTTCCCCATATGTAAGTCTTGAATTTTTCTACAGCCCACGCACAAGCTAAAGCTTCTCTTTCTACAGTGCTGTAATTACTCTCTGCTTCTGAGAGGGATCTAGAAGCAAATGCTACAGTGTTTTCTTTCTCGCCAACTAACTGTCCAAACACAGCACCTAACCCCTTTAAGCTAGCATCAACAGCTATAAACGATTCTCCCGAAGGTACAAAAGGTTTAAGTGAAGGTGTAGATAACACCAAATCCTTCACTTTCTGAAAGGTTACCTCAATCTCTTCATTCCAGATAAACTTTTGACCCTTCTTGAGCATAGATCTCAAAGGTTGGACTATTAAGGCATATCCAGGCACAAAACGTGCATAGTACTCGCACAGTTCCAAAAATGAACGTAGTGCGTCCTTATCTGAAGGGGCAGGAGCGTCTTTAATAGCTTGCAAATTGCAGAATTTTGGTTTTATTCCCTCTGCAGAAATCGGGTGATCAGGATACTCCACCTGATCAACCATGATCTTGTACTTTTCCGCCTTAACCGTCATGCCATATGATTGTAAAATGCTAAAACCTTTGCCCAAAAGTGTGATATGCTCCTCTGGGAAACCGTGTGAACCAAAATATAATCTTGAAAAGCTACAACATTATCCAAACCACTAAACAAAGTGTCCATCATTTTTTGGAACACGCTAGCCGCAGAAGCTAACCAAAACGGAAGCCTGCAATATTTATATGCCCCAAAAGGAGTTACAAAAGTGGTAAGTGTTTTGCACTTCTCACTTAAAGGTATCTGATGGTATGCTGAGTGTAAGTCAATAGTGGAGAAACACTTAGAGTTACCTATGTTCGTGATCAACTCTTGTATGTGAGGAAGGGGATGACAATCAATCAGTATGTTTTTGTTAAGTGATCTTAAGTCCACACATAACCTCAAATCCCCCAATCTCTTCTTGGTAAGAACAATGGGTGAGACCCATTCTGAAGAATCAGTAGGAGCAATTATACGTTCTGCAATCAATCTATCCAGTAGTTCTTTCAAGTTATGTCTGATGCTCAAAGGTACCGGTCTAACCTTGTGTACAACGGGCAACGCTCCTTGTTTGAGTTTAATGCAGTGTTCAAAACTTCTAACTCTACCAACTTTGTCGAGAAATACCTTCGGAAATTGGATTTTCAAATCTTCAAGGACCGACTCGGAAGATAGCATTGTCATAATGGAGCTGCCCTGAAATTGTGCATTTGCTAGTGCAATGGGTGTGTCATGGCCAGGACGCAAAACAATTCCTAGTTTGGCCAAACCCCTCCAACCTACGATATTCCTCCCTTTGACAGCAATATATATTTGTGTGCACACATTTACCTAAATTGTCAAATCTGACCAGAAATAACCCAACAAATCTATATCTTGCTCACCAAAAGCTTTAGGATTGATATCAGGACATTCCAAGCCATTAGACTGTGGCCATAATGAAAAGTAAGTTTTATCAGCTATTATGGTAACTGGGGCTCCTGAATCAGCCATAACATTTAGTAACTTCCCATCTATGCTTGCTTCACATATGGGTCCCTTAATGTACTGTACTTTGGGGTTCATTCCTTTGTGTATGTCTACAGTCAAAACTACATTGGAAAGCCTTCCAATACACTCAGAGACATCTTCATCGGCTTCTTTGGTGTATACATTACTAATACGCACTTTGGACACATTGCTGCACCCACCTGACTTGCATTTAGTTGACCTGCACATTTTTTGGAAGTGACCTATCCTGCGACACTTCAAACATTTCTTGTTTAAAGCAGGGCAGGATGGGCAGTTTCCAATGTGATTATACAAACCACACCTGTAGCAAACAGCGTGCCGGTACTCTGACCTGGATTTCTCCTGTTCCTTTGTGATCTGTCACTGATGGCACAAACAGAATCTTCTTCTGAGACACAGCTGACTGCCACTTGAGAATTATGGTTAGAGAGAATTTTAGAAGAAACTATGGACCGTTCAATGCTTTTAGCGATATCGATAGTTTCATCTAAAGTTGGGTTGCGACAATCCAATAGCCGTTCCTGAATTTTCTTCGAAAAGCAATAAAAGACGAATTGATGTCTTATATATTCGTCTACATTAGCACCAAAGTCACACTTAGAAGCTAACACTCGTAACATTGCAACATATTCTTCCACTGACTCGTCAGCAGACTGTTTACACATGGCGAAATTGAATCTCTTTAGTAGCACACTTGATTCGTCAGTATACTGTCTCATCATTCTTGCTTTCCCCTCCTCAAATACATTCCAACCAGCTTTGTCGATGGAGGGCGCAGAAACGGGTGGTAAATTGTCAAAGACTCGTTGACCCGCCACCCCCAAGTGATTGAATAATAAGACCATTTTCCTTCCTGGCGAAAATTCAATGGCATCAATAGCTGTAAGATAATTCTCAAAAATCCTCAGCCATTCAGACCATTTCAATTCAGGTTTCCCATTTTTGTGTAAAAAGGGAGGAGGCTGAACAACACCTAGAGAAGATGTCATGGTTGAAATTAAATATGTAAAGAACCTACTAAAAAAAACAATGTGTGAAAGGCAGTTCAAGATTACAACTATTAACAGTTCAATATTTAACAGTTCCCACGTCAATACAGTCTCTAGTGTGCTGTTCTTTGGGCACTGTTCTTTGGTGAAATCATATGTTTATATTTATTTTTATATATATATATTTTTTTTTCCTTATCCTTTTATCCTTTTCTTCTTTTGTGCAAATAATCCGTTTGAAATGCGAAGAGCAAGCACTATGGGAGGATTTCTTGAACAGTTCAACAAATAATGATAATTGAAGCGAGAAAAATAAACTAAGCGCTTACCGCGCGTTTCAAGGCAGGCCGGAAATGGTATCTTTGAACGGAAAATGTCACTTGAGGAGCGTCAGCCACCGTGACGCATTGTTTCATACCACGCAGCATAAATCACCTAGGCAACGATGCTCCCTGCGTCAACCTCCGTGACGAGTAGTGACGCTACGCTCCCTACGTCAACCTCCGAGATGTGTATCCTAGTGCGAGCTTCTCTTATACGTCAGCGCCAGCAGCCTTCCTGTGAGTTTTCAAATAAGGGTACCAAAGCACGAGTGAAGAATGGCTCGTGGAAATTCGCTTAGAAAAATGCTGGCAAGTACGGTAAGGCGATAGCGCGCGCCCAACAGTTTATATCCAAAGTTGCAGTGCGTCGCTACGGGTTTAAGGCCCAAAACTTGAAGTCACTATGAATCACACGGGCTTGCAGCAAGGAAAAAAAATTGGCTTACTCACGTGACAACCTCGCCTCTACTTCCTGCCTGTGCAAGACGAAGGTTGGGGTCGGTGGGTCCTCAATAAATTGTTCGTCTTCCAAAACAAATGCTCCAAAATTGCCCCACTCCTGGTACCATAAAATGTAAGAGCGTAAAAGGGTGGTGGAATAAAGATAAAGAAGTCCGATGCGATGATGAGATTTCCGGAAGAATTTATTGTAGAAAGAAGAACCCACGACAGCATGAGCAGCACAAGCATCCAAGTCGAGAGTCGGTCGGCAACTGCCAAGAGCTAGACTCTTGGAGCTCGGAATGTTCTGCTGACGCTGACAGGGCACAAGCAAAAGTGAAGTAAACAAACACAAATATGAAACTGAATTTCTAATACAAGAAATGACTGTAAAATGTTAACAATACAAAACTGAAGTTACATGCTACATCGTCCTTTTTCCGGCGTCTGCTTCTGTCGGTTCGTCCACCTCTCCTCCACGATTCCGCCCTCTCCTCCCGACGAGCAGTACCCCTTCCTCTTCGTGCTCACAGGTTTAAAAACCCGTTTCACTCCCTGTTTCTGCCGGGGAGATTGGCAGTAGCTGCATGCAGTCCTTCCAGGTTAGATACGCCGGATTCGACCGTGCCCCCGGGGTACTTCCTGTCTGCGTCCGGGGAACCCAGAGGCTCACAGCCACATAACATTTAAAAAGTAAATAATGCAAGAGCACAAGGTGGCAACTCTAACATCTTTCCACAAAATACTTAAATCTAGATTGGAACCTTCTGCTCATAACTCCCCTTGATGCACTACCACCTTCCTTTCTACAATTAGCCAACTCAATCCAATGTTATCTCAGTGCAATTAATTTGAGTGTTTCCATGACCATTCCTACTTCTCTTTCTTACCGGCATACAGACCTCAGGCTCGTCCAAATCATGACCATATTGCGGCCACCATCATTACTAGTTACACTGCTCCTCACTGATCTGTATGTCTATATGCACCATTACTCTTCTAGAGAATATCTACACAACTTCTATGGCATCAGACCACCTACATCTATCTTTTTAAGTAACAATGTTTTTTTAATTCACTCACAATCTGGAGCAGACACCAATGTCTACTGGCCAGAACATCTTGTGTAATTCATGTATCTACTTAATTTGTCTTCATTCATTTCTAAGACTAACCCCTTTTCAGTTTATCAGATAACCACCCAGTTGCTGGTTTATGACCTCTCAATATCTAAAGTATAAACACCAGGTCAGCCCAATCTTCACGCATGCAATGGGTATATACTTATAGCACAACAGTCCTGAACAAATTGTTCATGAAAATATCTTCATTTCATTTTTGAATACTTTTTGGTTGGTCAATGAGATCCATACCCCAATGATGCTAATAAATGAAAATAATTCAATATACAGGAAATGTAAATCAATAGGCTACTCTTGTGTATAAGTTGAAATATGTATAATGATGTATTTACCGGGGCTTAGCTTGGTCAGTAAGATTGGGTGGTGGTCGAGCTTCAGATTGTTTAAATACATTATAGACAAGCAGGGTGCATGGGAACGACCTCAGGGGCAGTAGAAATGGAAAGGAATGCAGATATGGGGGGAGTACTAAGAAAGAAAATACAATATTTTGTAAAATAACTAGTATTTTTGAGGACTTTCAAAACAAAGAGGAAGAGTGTGTGTGTGCGTTTGTGTCTGCATGTATATAAAAAATCCTGGTGAAATCCGACTAACATCTCACAATACCTGACTGAAAGCACCTGTACCCAACTATTTATCAGAAAATACATTTATTAGGGGGGGTGTAACACCCCCAAAAAAAACCTGAAGCTATGCCCCTGTGTAGTAGTGAAATAGATAAAACATTGGCAACAAACAGGGGAACATTAGTAAAGATACACAAACTAGAGCACAAACCCTATTGATTAATGCTTGGAAAAAGTGACCTAGTTTAATGAGCAACCACCACGCAGTCTTATTACAGAGACTCACAATTGAGAATTGCTAACGTTGTACATCATTCAGGACAACTATGTAACAGGACCCTTAATAAAGACGTCACCTAAAACTGATTTTAATTAGAGTTTAAGGGCATATGCGACAAGAATCGCTGATGCAGCACATTCCACAAATGAAAGTTAATACACAGCATCGGACATGAAGAGCAGCAGCAAGGACGCGACTGACTGCAAGCAAGCTTTATTAAGGGTTCTGTTATATAGTTATTATTTTCATTTATTGTCCTCATTAGGGTCTGGATCTCATTGATCAACCAAAAATACTTAAAAATTAAATTGAGAAGGTTTCATAAACAATTTCTTCAGGAGTGTTTTGCTACTCTCAACATACCTAGTAGGTGTAACCCTGTAACAGCATTGGGAAAGTTCATGTATGCCATTGCCCTGTAATGGACTTCTTCCACCACGCAGATGATATGACAACCACCTGAATGGATTCTTTAATGCATATTCATTCTCATAACCTGGACATTCACCATGAGATGGTATAATGCAAATTGTGTTTAGCCCACATTTTGTAGCAGCTTATACTTTGTAACACAGGTAAATTGCACTCAATTGCCGGACACACATTTTTCAAGTAGCCCTTCTCAATAAACCTCATACTCCAGAAATTAATTGGCACTATCCTTAACAGTGGCCAACATATGCACCTCATTTCATTTAGAAAAGTAGTCAATAAGGACTTTGGAAAAATAATTCTTTAGAGGTAAGTTGAACAAGGGCCCAATATATCAATGCTTATTTTCGTACATGATGTTGAGAGTAATTGTACCACGGTTAAATGTGTACCTTTTAGAACAAACTACACACTCTGTAATCCATTTACCAAGACCACATCAATTCCGGGCCACCAAAAGTATTCACAGGCTCCCATTCTTGTGATAGACATACTAACATGCACTTCATTACTCATTCGGACCGTCCAGCTTTTCGCTGTTTTGCAGTTCCCTAATTTCCAGGAAAATTGAGTAAGGAGTGCAATGCCTTTGCTGGTGGTGTTGTTTACAGTTTTTGCCTTCTTAACCCCTTCGCTGCCAGGCCTTTTCCCCCTCCTGTCCCGAGCCTTTTTTTGGCTATTTGGAGCAGTTCGCGCTTAGGCCCTCATAACTTTTTGTTCACATAAGCTACCCATGCCAAATTTGCGTCCTTTTTTTCCAACATCCTAGGGATTCTAGAGGTACCCAGACTTTGTGGGTTCCCCAGAAGGAGGCCAAGAAATTAGCCAAAAAACAGTGAAAATTTCATTTTTTTAAAAAAAATTGGAAAAATGGGCTGCAGAAGAAGGCTTGTGGTTTTTTCCCTGAAAAGGGCATCAACAAAGGGTTTGCGGTGATAAAATCACCAGCTTCCCAGCTTTCAGGAACAGGCAGACTTGAATCAGAAAACCCAATTTTTCAACCCAATTTTGGCATTTTACTGGGACATACCCCATTTTTACGGTTTTTTGTGCTTTCAGCCTCCTTCCAGTCAGTGACAGAAATGGGCATGAAACCAACGCTGGATCCCATAAACCGCAACATTTCTGAAAAGTAGACAAAATTCTGAATTCAGCAAGGGGTAATTTGTGTAGATCCTACAAGGGTTTCCTACAGAAAATAGCAACTGAAAAAGAAAAATATTGAAATTGAGGTGAAAAAAACATCAATTTTTCTCTAAGTTTTACTCTGTAACTTTTTCCTGCAATGTCAGATTTTCGAAAGCAATATACCGTTACGTCTGCTGGACTCTTCTGGTTGCGGGGATATATAGGGCTTGTAGGTTCTTCAAGAACTCTAGGTACCCAGAGCCAATAAATGACCTGCACCCTGCAGTGGGTTTTCATTCTATGCCGGGTATACAGCAATTCATTTGCTGAAATATAAAGAGTAAAAAATAGCTATCAAGAAAACCTTTGTATTTCCAAAATGGGCACAAGATAAGGTGTTGAGAAGCAGTGGTTATTTGCACATCTCTGAATTCCGGGGTGCCCATACTAGCATGTGAATTACAGGGCATTTCTCAAATAGACGTCTTTTTTACACACTGTCTTACATTTGGAAGGGAAAAATGTAGAGAAAGACAAGGGGCAATAACACTTGTTTTGCTATTCTATGTTCCCCCAAGTCTCCCGATAAAAATGATACCTCACTTGTGTGGGTAGGCCTAGCGCCCGCGACAGGAAACGCCCCAAAGCGCAACGTGGACACATCACAGAAAACAGACCTGTTTTTAGCAAAGTGCCTACCTGTAGATTTTGGCCTCTAGCTCAGCCGCCACCTAGGGAAACCTACCAAACCTGTGCATTTCTGAAAACTAGAGACGTAGGGGAATCCAAGATGGGGTGATTTGTGTGGCTCGGACCAGGTTCTGTTACCCAGAATCCTTTGCAAACCTCAAAATTTGGCTAAAAAAACACATGTTCCTCACATTTCTGTGGCAGAAAGTTCTGGAATCTGAGAGGAGCCACAAATTTCCTTCCACCCAGCGTTCCCCCACGTCTCCCGATAAAAATGATACCTCACTTGCGTGCGTAGGCCTAGCGCCCGCGACAGGAAACGCCCCAAAGCGCAACGTGGACACCACCAAAATTTTGGAAGAAAACAGAGGTGTTTTTTGCGAAGTGACTACCTGTAGATTTTGGCCTCTAGCTCAGCCGGCACCTAGGGAAATCTACCAAACCTGTACATTTCTGAAAACTAGAGACCTAGGGGAATCCAAGGAGGGGTGACTGGCGGGGCTCGGACCAGGTTCTGTTACCCAGAATCCTTTGCAAAGCTCAAAAATTGGCTAAAAAAACACATGTTCCTCACATTTCTGTGGCAGAAAGTGCTGGAATCTGAGAGGAGCCACAAATGTCCTTCCACCCAGCGTTCCCCCACGTCTCCCGATAAAAATGATACCTCACTTGTGTGGGTAGGCCTAGCGCCCGCGACAGGAAACGCCCCAAAGCGCAACGTGGACACATCACAGAAAACAGACCTGTTTTTAGCAAAGTGCCTACCTGTAGATTTTGGCCTCTAGCTCAGCCGCCACCTAGGGAAACCTACCAAACCTGTGCATTTCTGAAAACTAGAGACCTAGGGGAATCCAAGGAGGGGTGACTGGCGGGGCTCGGACCAGGTTCTGTTACCCAGAATCCTTTGCAAAGCTCAAAAATTGGCTAAAAAAACACATGTTCCTCACATTTCTGTGGCAGAAAGTTCTGGAATCTGGGAGGAGCCACAAATTTCCTTCCACCCAGCGTTCCCCCAAGTCTCCCGATAAAAATGATACCTCACTTGCGTGGGTAGGCCTAGCGCCCGCGACAGGAAACGCCCCAAAGCGCAATGTGGACACCACCAAAATTTTGGAAGAAAACAGAGGTGTTTTTTGCGAAGTGACTACCTGTAGATTTTGGCCTCTAGCTCAGCCGGCACCTAGGGAAACCTACCAAACCTGTACATTTCTGAAAACTAGAGACCTAGGGGAATCCAAGGAGGGGTGACTGGCGGGGCTCGGACCAGGTTCTGTTACCCAGAATCCTTTGCAAAGCTCAAAAATTGGCTAAAAAAACACATGTTCCTCACATTTCTGTGGCAGAAAGTGCTGGAATCTGAGAGGAGCCACAAATGTCCTTCCACCCAGCGTTCCCCCACGTCTCCCGATAAAAATGATACCTCACTTGTGTGGGTAGGCCTAGCGCCCGCGACAGGAAACGCCCCAAAGCGCAACGTGGACACATCACAGAAAACAGACCTGTTTTTAGCAAAGTGCCTACCTGTAGATTTTGGCCTCTAGCTCAGCCGCCACCTAGGGAAACCTACCAAACCTGTGCATTTCTGAAAACTAGAGACCTAGGGGAATCCAAGGAGGGGTGACTGGCGGGGCTCGGACCAGGTTCTGTTACCCAGAATCCTTTGCAAAGCTCAAAAATTGGCTAAAAAAACACATGTTCCTCACATTTCTGTGGCAGAAAGTTCTGGAATCTGGGAGGAGCCACAAATTTCCTTCCACCCAGCGTTCCCCCAAGTCTCCCGATAAAAATGATACCTCACTTGCGTGGGTAGGCCTAGCGCCCGCGACAGGAAACGCCCCAAAGCGCAATGTGGACACCACCAAAATTTTGGAAGAAAACAGAGGTGTTTTTTGCGAAGTGACTACCTGTAGATTTTGGCCTCTAGCTCAGCCGGCACCTAGGGAAACCTACCAAACCTGTACATTTCTGAAAACTAGAGACCTAGGGGAATCCAAGGAGGGGTGACTGGCGGGGCTCGGACCAGGTTCTGTTACCCAGAATCCTTTGCAAAGCTCAAAAATTGGCTAAAAAAACACATGTTCCTCACATTTCTGTGGCAGAAAGTGCTGGAATCTGAGAGGAGCCACAAATGTCCTTCCACCCAGCGTTCCCCCACGTCTCCCGATAAAAATGATACCTCACTTGTGTGGGTAGGCCTAGCGCCCGCGACAGGAAACGCCCCAAAGCGCAACGTGGACACATCACAGAAAACAGACCTGTTTTTAGCAAAGTGCCTACCTGTAGATTTTGGCCTCTAGCTCAGCCGCCACCTAGGGAAACCTACCAAACCTGTGCATTTCTGAAAACTAGAGACCTAGGGGAATCCAAGGAGGGGTGACTGGCGGGGCTCGGACCAGGTTCTGTTACCCAGAATCCTTTGCAAAGCTCAAAAATTGGCTAAAAAAACACATGTTCCTCACATTTCTGTGGCAGAAAGTTCTGGAATCTGGGAGGAGCCACAAATTTCCTTCCACCCAGCGTTCCCCCAAGTCTCCCGATAAAAATGATACCTCACTTGCGTGGGTAGGCCTAGCGCCCGCGACAGGAAACGCCCCAAAGCGCAACGTGGACACCACCAAAATTTTGGAAGAAAACAGAGGTGTTTTTTGCGAAGTGACTACCTGTAGATTGTGGCCTCTAGCTCAGCCGGCACCTAGGGAAACCTACCAAACCTGTACATTTCTGAAAACTAGAGACCTAGGGGAATCCAAGGAGAGGTGACTGGCGGGGCTCGGACCAGGTTCTGTTACCCAGAATCCTTTGCAAAGCTCAAAAATTGGCTAAAAAAACACATGTTCCTCACATTTCTGTGGCAGAAAGTTCTGGAATCCGAGAGGAGCCACAAATTTCCTTCCACCCAGCGTTCCCCCACGTCTCCCGATAAAAATGATACCTCACTTGTGTGGGTAGGCCTAGCGCCCGCGACAGGAAACGCCCCAAAGCGCAACGTGGACACATCACAGAAAACAGACCTGTTTTTAGCAAAGTGCCTACCTGTAGATTTTGGCCTCTAGCTCAGCCGCCACCTAGGGAAACCTACCAAACCTGTGCATTTCTGAAAACTAGAGACCTAGGGGAATCCAAGGAGGGGTGACTGGCGGGGCTCGGACCAGGTTCTGTTACCCAGAATCCTTTGCAAAGCTCAAAAATTGGCTAAAAAAACACATGTTCCTCACATTTCTGTGGCAGAAAGTTCTGGAATCTGGGAGGAGCCACAAATTTCCTTCCACCCAGCGTTCCCCCAAGTCTCCCGATAAAAATGATACCTCACTTGCGTGGGTAGGCCTAGCGCCCGCGACAGGAAACGCCCCAAAGCGCAATGTGGACACCACCAAAATTTTGGAAGAAAACAGAGGTGTTTTTTGCGAAGTGACTACCTGTAGATTTTGGCCTCTAGCTCAGCCGGCACCTAGGGAAACCTACCAAACCTGTACATTTCTGAAAACTAGAGACCTAGGGGAATCCAAGGAGGGGTGACTGGCGGGGCTCGGACCAGGTTCTGTTACCCAGAATCCTTTGCAAAGCTCAAAAATTGGCTAAAAAAACACATGTTCCTCACATTTCTGTGGCAGAAAGTGCTGGAATCTGAGAGGAGCCACAAATGTCCTTCCACCCAGCGTTCCCCCACGTCTCCCGATAAAAATGATACCTCACTTGTGTGGGTAGGCCTAGCGCCCGCGACAGGAAACGCCCCAAAGCGCAACGTGGACACATCACAGAAAACAGACCTGTTTTTAGCAAAGTGCCTACCTGTAGATTTTGGCCTCTAGCTCAGCCGCCACCTAGGGAAACCTACCAAACCTGTGCATTTCTGAAAACTAGAGACCTAGGGGAATCCAAGGAGGGGTGACTGGCGGGGCTCGGACCAGGTTCTGTTACCCAGAATCCTTTGCAAAGCTCAAAAATTGGCTAAAAAAACACATGTTCCTCACATTTCTGTGGCAGAAAGTGCTGGAATCTGAGAGGAGCCACAAATGTCCTTCCACCCAGCGTTCCCCCACGTCTCCCGATAAAAATGATACCTCACTTGTGTGGGTAGGCCTAGCGCCCGCGACAGGAAACGCCCCAAAGCGCAACGTGGACACATCACAGAAAACAGACCTGTTTTTAGCAAAGTGCCTACCTGTAGATTTTGGCCTCTAGCTCAGCCGCCACCTAGGGAAACCTACCAAACCTGTGCATTTCTGAAAACTAGAGACCTAGGGGAATCCAAGGAGGGGTGACTGGCGGGGCTCGGACCAGGTTCTGTTACCCAGAATCCTTTGCAAAGCTCAAAAATTGGCTAAAAAAACACATGTTCCTCACATTTCTGTGGCAGAAAGTTCTGGAATCTGGGAGGAGCCACAAATTTCCTTCCACCCAGCGTTCCCCCAAGTCTCCCGATAAAAATGATACCTCACTTGCGTGGGTAGGCCTAGCGCCCGCGACAGGAAACGCCCCAAAGCGCAATGTGGACACCACCAAAATTTTGGAAGAAAACAGAGGTGTTTTTTGCGAAGTGACTACCTGTAGATTTTGGCCTCTAGCTCAGCCGGCACCTAGGGAAACCTACCAAACCTGTACATTTCTGAAAACTAGAGACCTAGGGGAATCCAAGGAGGGGTGACTGGCGGGGCTCGGACCAGGTTCTGTTACCCAGAATCCTTTGCAAAGCTCAAAAATTGGCTAAAAAAACACATGTTCCTCACATTTCTGTGGCAGAAAGTGCTGGAATCTGAGAGGAGCCACAAATGTCCTTCCACCCAGCGTTCCCCCACGTCTCCCGATAAAAATGATACCTCACTTGTGTGGGTAGGCCTAGCGCCCGCGACAGGAAACGCCCCAAAGCGCAACGTGGACACATCACAGAAAACAGACCTGTTTTTAGCAAAGTGCCTACCTGTAGATTTTGGCCTCTAGCTCAGCCGCCACCTAGGGAAACCTACCAAACCTGTGCATTTCTGAAAACTAGAGACCTAGGGGAATCCAAGGAGGGGTGACTGGCGGGGCTCGGACCAGGTTCTGTTACCCAGAATCCTTTGCAAAGCTCAAAAATTGGCTAAAAAAACACATGTTCCTCACATTTCTGTGGCAGAAAGTTCTGGAATCTGGGAGGAGCCACAAATTTCCTTCCACCCAGCGTTCCCCCAAGTCTCCCGATAAAAATGATACCTCACTTGCGTGGGTAGGCCTAGCGCCCGCGACAGGAAACGCCCCAAAGCGCAATGTGGACACCACCAAAATTTTGGAAGAAAACAGAGGTGTTTTTTGCGAAGTGACTACCTGTAGATTTTGGCCTCTAGCTCAGCCGGCACCTAGGGAAACCTACCAAACCTGTACATTTCTGAAAACTAGAGACCTAGGGGAATCCAAGGAGGGGTGACTGGCGGGGCTCGGACCAGGTTCTGTTACCCAGAATCCTTTGCAAAGCTCAAAAATTGGCTAAAAAAACACATGTTCCTCACATTTCTGTGGCAGAAAGTGCTGGAATCTGAGAGGAGCCACAAATGTCCTTCCACCCAGCGTTCCCCCACGTCTCCCGATAAAAATGATACCTCACTTGTGTGGGTAGGCCTAGCGCCCGCGACAGGAAACGCCCCAAAGCGCAACGTGGACACATCACAGAAAACAGACCTGTTTTTAGCAAAGTGCCTACCTGTAGATTTTGGCCTCTAGCTCAGCCGCCACCTAGGGAAACCTACCAAACCTGTGCATTTCTGAAAACTAGAGACCTAGGGGAATCCAAGGAGGGGTGACTGGCGGGGCTCGGACCAGGTTCTGTTACCCAGAATCCTTTGCAAAGCTCAAAAATTGGCTAAAAAAACACATGTTCCTCACATTTCTGTGGCAGAAAGTTCTGGAATCTGGGAGGAGCCACAAATTTCCTTCCACCCAGCGTTCCCCCAAGTCTCCCGATAAAAATGATACCTCACTTGCGTGGGTAGGCCTAGCGCCCGCGACAGGAAACGCCCCAAAGCGCAACGTGGACACCACCAAAATTTTGGAAGAAAACAGAGGTGTTTTTTGCGAAGTGACTACCTGTAGATTGTGGCCTCTAGCTCAGCCGGCACCTAGGGAAACCTACCAAACCTGTACATTTCTGAAAACTAGAGACCTAGGGGAATCCAAGGAGAGGTGACTGGCGGGGCTCGGACCAGGTTCTGTTACCCAGAATCCTTTGCAAAGCTCAAAAATTGGCTAAAAAAACACATGTTCCTCACATTTCTGTGGCAGAAAGTTCTGGAATCCGAGAGGAGCCACAAATTTCCTTCCACCCAGCGTTCCCCCACGTCTCCCGATAAAAATGATACCTCACTTGTGTGGGTAGGCCTAGCGCCCGCGACAGGAAACGCCCCAAAGCGCAACGTGGACACATCACAGAAAACAGACCTGTTTTTAGCAAAGTGCCTACCTGTAGATTTTGGCCTCTAGCTCAGCCGCCACCTAGGGAAACCTACCAAACCTGTGCATTTCTGAAAACTAGAGACCTAGGGGAATCCAAGGAGGGGTGACTGGCGGGGCTCGGACCAGGTTCTGTTACCCAGAATCCTTTGCAAAGCTCAAAAATTGGCTAAAAAAACACATGTTCCTCACATTTCTGTGGCAGAAAGTTCTGGAATCTGGGAGGAGCCACAAATTTCCTTCCACCCAGCGTTCCCCCAAGTCTCCCGATAAAAATGATACCTCACTTGCGTGGGTAGGCCTAGCGCCCGCGACAGGAAACGCCCCAAAGCGCAATGTGGACACCACCAAAATTTTGGAAGAAAACAGAGGTGTTTTTTGCGAAGTGACTACCTGTAGATTTTGGCCTCTAGCTCAGCCGGCACCTAGGGAAACCTACCAAACCTGTACATTTCTGAAAACTAGAGACCTAGGGGAATCCAAGGAGGGGTGACTGGCGGGGCTCGGACCAGGTTCTGTTACCCAGAATCCTTTGCAAAGCTCAAAAATTGGCTAAAAAAACACATGTTCCTCACATTTCTGTGGCAGAAAGTGCTGGAATCTGAGAGGAGCCACAAATGTCCTTCCACCCAGCGTTCCCCCACGTCTCCCGATAAAAATGATACCTCACTTGTGTGGGTAGGCCTAGCGCCCGCGACAGGAAACGCCCCAAAGCGCAACGTGGACACATCACAGAAAACAGACCTGTTTTTAGCAAAGTGCCTACCTGTAGATTTTGGCCTCTAGCTCAGCCGCCACCTAGGGAAACCTACCAAACCTGTGCATTTCTGAAAACTAGAGACCTAGGGGAATCCAAGGAGGGGTGACTGGCGGGGCTCGGACCAGGTTCTGTTACCCAGAATCCTTTGCAAAGCTCAAAAATTGGCTAAAAAAACACATGTTCCTCACATTTCTGTGGCAGAAAGTTCTGGAATCTGGGAGGAGCCACAAATTTCCTTCCACCCAGCGTTCCCCCAAGTCTCCCGATAAAAATGATACCTCACTTGCGTGGGTAGGCCTAGCGCCCGCGACAGGAAACGCCCCAAAGCGCAACGTGGACACCACCAAAATTTTGGAAGAAAACAGAGGTGTTTTTTGCGAAGTGACTACCTGTAGATTGTGGCCTCTAGCTCAGCCGGCACCTAGGGAAACCTACCAAACCTGTACATTTCTGAAAACTAGAGACCTAGGGGAATCCAAGGAGAGGTGACTGGCGGGGCTCGGACCAGGTTCTGTTACCCAGAATCCTTTGCAAAGCTCAAAAATTGGCTAAAAAAACACATGTTCCTCACATTTCTGTGGCAGAAAGTTCTGGAATCCGAGAGGAGCCACAAATTTCCTTCCACCCAGCGTTCCCCCACGTCTCCCGATAAAAATGATACCTCACTTGTGTGGGTAGGCCTAGCGCCCGCGACAGGAAACGCCCCAAAGCGCAACGTGGACACATCACAGAAAACAGACCTGTTTTTAGCAAAGTGCCTACCTGTAGATTTTGGCCTCTAGCTCAGCCGCCACCTAGGGAAACCTACCAAACCTGTGCATTTCTGAAAACTAGAGACCTAGGGGAATCCAAGGAGGGGTGACTGGCGGGGCTCGGACCAGGTTCTGTTACCCAGAATCCTTTGCAAAGCTCAAAAATTGGCTAAAAAAACACATGTTCATCACATTTCTGTGGCAGAAAGTTCTGGAATCTGGGAGGAGCCACAAATTTCCTTCCACCCAGCGTTCCCCCAAGTCTCCCGATAAAAATGATACCTCACTTGCGTGGGTAGGCCTAGCGCCCGCGACAGGAAACGCCCCAAAGCGCAACGTGGACACCACCAAAATTTTGGAAGAAAACAGAGGTGTTTTTTGCGAAGTGACTACCTGTAGATTGTGGCCTCTAGCTCAGCCGGCACCTAGGGAAACCTACCAAACCTGTACATTTCTGAAAACTAGAGACCTAGGGGAATCCAAGGAGGGGTGACTGGCGGGGCTCGGACCAGGTTCTGTTACCCAGAATCCTTTGCAAAGCTCAAAAATTGGCTAAAAAAACACATGTTCCTCACATTTCTGTGGCAGAAAGTTCTGGAATCCGAGAGGAGCCACAAATTTCCTTCCACCCAGCGTTCCCCCACGTCTCCCGATAAAAATGATACCTCACTTGTGTGGGTAGGCCTAGCGCCCGCGACAGGAAACGCCCCAAAGCGCAACGTGGACACATCACAGAAAACAGACCTGTTTTTAGCAAAGTGCCTACCTGTAGATTTTGGCCTCTAGCTCAGCCGCCACCTAGGGAAACCTACCAAACCTGTGCATTTCTGAAAACTAGAGACCTAGGGGAATCCAAGGAGGGGTGACTGGCGGGGCTCGGACCAGGTTCTGTTACCCAGAATCCTTTGCAAAGCTCAAAAATTGGCTAAAAAAACACATGTTCCTCACATTTCTGTGGCAGAAAGTTCTGGAATCTGGGAGGAGCCACAAATTTCCTTCCACCCAGCGTTCCCCCAAGTCTCCCGATAAAAATGA
Source organism: Pleurodeles waltl (assembly GCF_031143425.1). NCBI lineage: Eukaryota > Metazoa > Chordata > Amphibia > Caudata > Salamandridae > Pleurodeles > Pleurodeles waltl. The sequence continues at coordinate 654,194,172 of NC_090440.1, read as the reverse complement.
TACCTCACTTGCGTGGGTAGGCCTAGCGCCCGCGACAGGAAACGCCCCAAAGCGCAACGTGGACACCACCAAAATTTTGGAAGAAAACAGAGGTGTTTTTTGCGAAGTGACTACCTGTAGATTGTGGCCTCTAGCTCAGCCGGCACCTAGGGAAACCTACCAAACCTGTACATTTCTGAAAACTAGAGACCTAGGGGAATCCAAGGAGGGGTGACTGGCGGGGCTCGGACCAGGTTCTGTTACCCAGAATCCTTTGCAAAGCTCAAAAATTGGCTAAAAAAACACATGTTCCTCACATTTCTGTGGCAGAAAGTTCTGGAATCCGAGAGGAGCCACAAATTTCCTTCCACCCAGCGTTCCCCCACGTCTCCCGATAAAAATGATACCTCACTTGTGTGGGTAGGCCTAGCGCCCGCGACAGGAAACGCCCCAAAGCGCAACGTGGACACATCACAGAAAACAGACCTGTTTTTAGCAAAGTGCCTACCTGTAGATTTTGGCCTCTAGCTCAGCCGCCACCTAGGGAAACCTACCAAACCTGTGCATTTCTGAAAACTAGAGACCTAGGGGAATCCAAGGAGGGGTGACTGGCGGGGCTCGGACCAGGTTCTGTTACCCAGAATCCTTTGCAAAGCTCAAAAATTGGCTAAAAAAACACATGTTCCTCACATTTCTGTGGCAGAAAGTTCTGGAATCTGGGAGGAGCCACAAATTTCCTTTCACCCAGCGTTCCCCCAAGTCTCCCGATAAAAATGATACCTCACTTGCGTGGGTAGGCCTAGCGCCCGCGACAGGAAACGCCCCAAAGCGCAACGTGGACACCACCAAAATTTTGGAAGAAAACAGAGGTGTTTTTTGCGAAGTGACTACCTGTAGATTGTGGCCTCTAGCTCAGCCGGCACCTAGGGAAACCTACCAAACCTGTACATTTCTGAAAACTAGAGACCTAGGGGAATCCAAGGAGGGGTGACTGGCGGGGCTCGGACCAGGTTCTGTTACCCAGAATCCTTTGCAAAGCTCAAAAATTGGCTAAAAAAACACATGTTCCTCACATTTCTGTGGCAGAAAGTTCTGGAATCCGAGAGGAGCCACGAATTTCCTTCCACCCAGCGTTCCCCCACGTCTCCCGATAAAAATGATACCTCACTTGTGTGGGTAGGCCTAGCGCCCGCGACAGGAAACGCCCCAAAGCGCAACGTGGACACATCACAGAAAACAGACCTGTTTTTAGCAAAGTGCCTACCTGTAGATTTTGGCCTCTAGCTCAGCCGCCACCTAGGGAAACCTACCAAACCTGTGCATTTCTGAAAACTAGAGACCTAGGGGAATCCAAGGAGGGGTGACTGGCGGGGCTCGGACCAGGTTCTGTTACCCAGAATCCTTTGCAAAGCTCAAAAATTGGCTAAAAAAACACATGTTCCTCACATTTCTGTGGCAGAAAGTTCTGGAATCTGGGAGGAGCCACAAATTTCCTTCCACCCAGCGTTCCCCCAAGTCTCCCGATAAAAATGATACCTCACTTGCGTGGGTAGGCCTAGCGCCCGCGACAGGAAACGCCCCAAAGCGCAACGTGGACACCACCAAAATTTTGGAAGAAAACAGAGGTGTTTTTTGCGAAGTGACTACCTGTAGATTGTGGCCTCTAGCTCAGCCGGCACCTAGGGAAACCTACCAAACCTGTACATTTCTGAAAACTAGAGACCTAGGGGAATCCAAGGAGGGGTGACTGGCGGGGCTCGGACCAGGTTCTGTTACCCAGAATCCTTTGCAAAGCTCAAAAATTGGCTAAAAAAACACATGTTCCTCACATTTCTGTGGCAGAAAGTTCTGGAATCCGAGAGGAGCCACAAATTTCCTTCCACCCAGCGTTCCCCCACGTCTCCCGATAAAAATGATACCTCACTTGTGTGGGTAGGCCTAGCGCCCGCGACAGGAAACGCCCCAAAGCGCAACGTGGACACATCACAGAAAACAGACCTGTTTTTAGCAAAGTGCCTACCTGTAGATTTTGGCCTCTAGCTCAGCCGCCACCTAGGGAAACCTACCAAACCTGTGCATTTCTGAAAACTAGAGACCTAGGGGAATCCAAGGAGGTGTGACTGGTGGGGGCTCGGACCAGGTTCTGTTACCCAGAATCCTTTGCAAAGCTCAAAAATTGGCTAAAAAAACACATGTTCCTCACATTTCTGTGGCAGAAAGTTCTGGAATCTGGGAGGAGCCACAAATTTCCTTCCACCCAGCGTTCCCCCAAGTCTCCCGATAAAAATGATACCTCACTTGCGTGGGTAGGCCTAGCGCCCGCGACAGGAAACGCCCCAAAGCGCAACGTGGACACCACCAAAATTTTGGAAGAAAACAGAGGTGTTTTTTGCGAAGTGACTACCTGTAGATTTTGGCCTCTAGCTCAGCCGGCACCTAGGGAAACCTACCAAACCTGTACATTTCTGAAAACTAGAGACCTAGGGGAATCCAAGGAGGTGTGACTGGCGGGGCTCGGACCAGGTTCTGTTACCCAGAATCCTTTGCAAAGCTCCAAAATTGGCTAAAAAAACACATGTTCCTCACATTTCTGTGGCAGAAAGTTCTGGAATCTGAGAGGAGCCACAAATTTCCTTCCACCCAGCGTTCCCCCACGTCTCCCGATAAAAATGATACCTCACTTGTGTGGGTAGGCCTAGCGCCCGCGACAGGAAACGCCCCAAAGCGCAACGTGGACACATCACAGAAAACAGACCTGTTTTTAGCAAAGTGCCTACCTGTAGATTTTGGCCTGTAGCTCAGCCGCCACCTAGGGAAACCTACCAAACCTGTGCATTTCTGAAAACTAGAGACCTAGGGGAATCCAAGATGGGGTGATTTGTGTGGCTCGGACCAGGTTCTGTTACCCAGAATCCTTTGCAAACCTCAAAATTTGGCTAAAAAAACACATGTTCCTCACATTTCTGTGGCAGAAAGTTCTGGAATCTGAGAGGGGCCATAAATTTCCTTCCACCCAGCGTTCCCCCACGTCTCCCGATAAAAATGATACCTCACTTGTGTGGGTAGGCCTAGCGCCCGCGACAGGAAACGCCCCAAAGCGCAGCGTGGACACATCACATTTTTTCATTGAAAACAGTGCCTACCTGTAGTTTTTGGCCTGTAGCTCAGCCAGCACCTAGGGAAACCTACCAAACCTGTGCATTTCTGAAAACTAGAGACCTAGGGGAATCCAAGATGGGGTGACTTGAGGGGCTCTGACCAGGTTCTGTTACCCAGAATCCTTTCCAAACCTCAAATTTTGGCTAAAAAAACGCATTTTTCACACATTTCGGTGACAGAAAGTTCTGGAATCTGAGTGGAGCCACAAATTTCCTTCCACCCAGCGTTCCCCCAAGTCTCCCGATAAAAATGATACCTCAGTTGTGTGGGTGGGCCAGGTGCCTCCAACAGAATAAGGCCCAAAACTTGTAGAGATACAGGGGATAGTACTGCGAGTTTATAAGGACATATTCTTTTATACATCTTTAGACTGACTCTGCTTTGGGGACCCACATACGTGAGGTGTCATTTTATTTGGGAGACTGAGGGGAACACTGGGGAGTAGGAATTTAGTGCTGGAGTGGTGATCGTACGAAGAAAAGTCAGGAAAATATGCTTTTTTTAAGCACATTTTGAGGTTTACAGAGGAGTCTGGGTAAGAAAATGTTGGGGGATCCACGCAAGCCACTCCTCCCTAGACTCCTTGGGGTGTCTAGTTTTAAAAAATGTCTGGGTTTGGTAGGTTTCCCTAGATGAAGGCCGCACACAGGACCAAAAACATAGGTGCCCTCTCCCCCCCAAATACAGGTAGTTTTGTAATATATCGTTTTGATGTGCCCACATACGTCCGTGATGTGCCAAACATTAAAATTTTGAAAAGAAACACACTTAGGTTATGTGAAAAAGACCCCTCACCCACCAATCAAGTTGGTGGCATGCTTCATCATCGGGGTCCCACCTGAGGCACCTAGCGTGTCATAGGTGTGCTGCGACGCCTGATTACAGCGGAGCAGGTTTGGTCATTTTTACCACACATACTGGTTGGATTTGGCACAAGGGTGAGTGATGGTTCAGTGGATCAAATTTTACTAACAAGAGCTTTCACAAAAATGAAAAGCACTGTTAGTAACTGAAAGGCAAAAAACTGAACCAATGACTCACACCTCGTGAGCTGTAAAGCCGCGACAAGGCACCAACCGCTTTACAGTCCATTCACACAACTTTCATACATGACACACACAAGGCCATTCACACCGCCAGCCACGGGCCCAGCACATTACAACACTCACATCGACAGACAGCGCCACTCAAGGGCCCATCACTTACATACGCCCACATGCCTGATACAACAATCACACCAGCTGATGGGAGTGTGTGGACTGGTGTTTGGCTGGCAGTGTGTTGCAGTAGCCAACATCAAGTCAATATGTACAGTCTCAGCCAAGCCCCACTCCACACACAATGGCATCATATTATTATTTTTTTTTTAAACAGAGGAACCCCTAACTAAGTAGAAAGAATTACGAAACAACAAACACAAAAGCTCTAACTAACAACATGACAGAAATGCTAACCATGAAACTAAACACATGAAAATACAAAACAGACATGAGTTTACACTCATGGTTGTTCCCAGAAATTCTTCTGGGTGTGGTAATTCTTAAAACAAGCACCGACACACAGCCCAGGCTTTGAAGGACAATCTGGGCAGTACATTCGAGACTCCCTCCGGATACCTCTTCGAAAACACACTCTACATTTCTTAGCTGGAAAGTCTTTTTTGGGTGTGGGAGGAATGTGCTCAGCAAAGTGGCGATCTTTCAATCTAGCCACATCCTCCACCACTGCTTCTCTAGGAACTCTGGCCTGTTCCACCACAATAAGGCTCTCTATCACTGACTCCTGAAATTTCACAAATGTCATCTTTGAGTCTGGAGACCTATCCCTAAACACAATAAAAGCATTGAAGGTTGCTAAGTGGAAGAGGTGAAGTGCTAACTTCTTATACCAAACATAAGACTTACGAATAGCAGTATAAGGTTCCAACCTCTGGTCAACTCTATCTACACCTCCCATGTGCTTATTATAATCTAAAATGCACACAGGTTTGCGCACTTCAGCAACCTGGCCCCAAACAGTCACAGGGGAAGTACTCTCATCATGGATGGTACTTAGCATGTAGACATCCCTCTTGTCTGAAAATTTCAAAGCTAGCAGCTCCTCGTTCCGCAAGGCACAGCACTGTCCCCTCTCAAGTTTTTTACAGACAAGCTCCCTTGGATAGCCTTTCCGGTTAGAACGGATTGTGCCACAAGCAACTGTGTCCACTCTAAACAATTCCTTGAACAACTGCACACCAGTGTAGAAGTTATCTACATACAAATGGTGACCTTTGTTGAACAGTCGTCTACCAAGATCCCACACTATTTTCTCAGTAACTCCAAAAGTGGGAGGACAACCAGGGGGGTCAATATTGGAATCCCTACCAGTGTACACACGGAAACTATACACATATCCTGTCCTACTTTCAGACAGCATATACAATTTAATTCCATATCGTGCCCTTTTGCTAGGAATGTACTGCCTAAAAACCAAACGACCCTTGAAAAGGACCAAAGACTCGTCCACACTTATCTCTTTGCCTGGAACATAGACCTCCGAAAACCGATCTACAAAATGATCAAGGACAGGCCTAATCTTAAAAAGACGGTCAGAATCTGGGTGATCTCGTGGCAAGGCTAATGCATTGTCAACAAAATGCAGCATCCTAAGAAGAAGCAAATACCGATTACGACTCATGGTAGCTGGAAATATAGCTGTTGCCATCAAGGGACTAGTAGACCAATAAGAAGCCAGTGACGGCTTCCTTATCAACCCCATCAAAAAAGTCAAACCCAAAAACTTTTTTAGCTCCTCCAAATTTGTGGGAATCCACTGGGCAGCTCTAGAGTGTGGCCTAAGTCTAGCAGCGTTGTCCCTCAAATGCTGCTCCGCATACAAATTAGTCTGCTCAACAATCTCTTCCAAAAACACATCATCCATGAATAACTCAAAGAAATTGATAGGCATAAAGTTCTCTGTATTGGCGTTACACCCCGGGAGACCAGTAAAGGCAGGCAACTCTGGCTGCTCCATGTTTGGGGCAACCCAGACATCAGGTCTTCTAACGGGAAACCTTTCAGCCCCAGGTTGCTGCACTATTGGCACATCAATGTCCTCCTCTAAAACAGAACCTTCATCTGCACTGAGTGTGGCTTCATCATCAGAAGATTCCCCTCCAACAGAAACATCACTGCCAGAATCTCTGACTTCCTCCTCTGCCTCAGATGCAGAGTCCGTCTCATAGTCATGATCAGACTGTGACTCAAAAAGCATACCAACCACCTGCTGAGCGGTCATCCTGCGGCTAGCCATGATCTCTCCTGCTAAAATTAACTGGACAAATTCACCACCAACAACCAGCACTGTGTAAGACAAGTAACAAAGTGTAGCTTTGTTAGTAAGAGTTACAAACTCAAAAACTATACCGCTCACTTGCCTGAAAAAGCTTGATTCACCAGCAACTACACAGCAATCACCAATGATATCCCACTAAAAAGAAAGAAAGAAAGGCAAATTAGAAATAAGACAAAACAAATATCATTGTGCACAAACCTAAGGACAATTTCACACACAATCCTGCATTTAGTACACCCCCTACAAACATGTCATTCATGCATGGCAACAATACTCCTTTGGAGTAAATTGTTTTTACTTACCTAAAACATGCAACTGTGCAAACTGCAGGTCAACCACCGCCAAAACCGCAAGGAGCCACAGCAAATAAAGCAAAAGCTTTGAACTAGAACAAAAAGGAGGAAAACATTTTTTATCACAAATGCAAAGACTTCTTCAGTTGACAAACACCCCACCATCAAACATTTTAGAAATTGGTGCCTAAGTGGATTCTGCCATAGGGGCAGATGGGCCTACTAAAAAAATAGGCCTGTCTGCCCCAAGGAAGCCAAAAAATACCTTTAGTACTGTGTCCCCATGGAGAGCGACCCTTGCCAAAGGGGACAGCCCTCAAACAAAAAAAACACACACAACACTATCCCTGGTGCCTAAGTGGCTTCTGCCCCCTTGGGGGCAGGTGGGCCTAAGAAAATAGGCCCATCTGCCCCCAGGGGGTGTAGAAATGGCCAACAGGTCAATGCCCCCCTTGGGGTGGCGCCCCGTGACCAAGGGGACGCCCCCCCCCACAAAAATAAACAAATAAAAAAAAATTCCCTGGCGTTCTAGTGGTTTCTGCCCCCCTTGGGGGCAGATCAGCCTAAAAATAATAGGCTGATCTGTCTCCAAGGGGTGCAGAAATGGCCTGGGTACATGTGCCCCCAAAGTGGGGGGCGACCCTTGCCCAAGCCCCCCCCCATCCACTAACACACACACACACACACTATCCCTGGTGTCTACGTGGCTTCTGCCCCCCTTGGGGGCAGGTGGTTCTAGAAAAATAGGCCCATCTGCCCCCAGGGGGGGCAGAAATGGCCAACAGGTCAATGCCCCCCTTGGGGGGGCGCCCGTGCCCAAGGGGACGCCCCCACACAAAAATAAACACATAAAAAAAAATCCCTGGCGTTCTAGTGGTTTCTGCCCCCCTTGGGGGCAGATCAGCCTAAAAATAATAGGCTGATCTGTCTCCAAGGGGTGCCGAAATGGCCTGGGTACATGTGCCCCCAAAGTGGGGGGCGACCCTTGCCCAAGCCCCCCCCCATCCACTAACACACACACACACACACACTATCCCTGGTGTCTACGTGGCTTCTGCCCCCCTTGGGGGCAGGTGGGTCTAGAAAAATAGGCCCATCTGCCCCCAGGGGGGGCAGAAATGGCCAACAGGTCAATGCCCCCCTTGGGGGGGCGCCCGTGCACAAGGGGACGCCCCCACACAAAAATAAACACATAAAAAAAAATCCCTGGCGTTCTAGTGGTTTCTGCCCCCCTTGGGGGCAGATCAGCCTAAAAATAATAGGCTGATCTGTCTCCAAGGGGTGCAGAAATGGCCTGGGTACATGTGCCCCCAAAGTGGGGGGCGACCCTTGCCCAAGCCCCCCCCCCCATCCACTAACACACACACACACACACACTATCCCTGGTGTCTACGTGGCTTCTGCCCCCCTTGGGGGCAGGTGGGTCTAGAAAAATAGGCCCATCTGCCCCCAGGGGGGGCAGAAATGGCCAACAGGTCAATGCCCCCCTTGGGGGGGCGCCCGTGCACAAGGGGACGCCCCCACACAAAAATAAACACATAAAAAAAAATCCCTGGCGTTCTAGTGGTTTCTGCCCCCCTTGGGGGCAGATCAGCCTAAAAATAATAGGCTGATCTGTCTCCAAGGGGTGCAGAAATGGCCTGGGTACATGTGCCCCCAAAGTGGGGGGCGACCCTTGCCCAAGCCCCCCCCCCATCCACTAACACACACACACACACACACTATCCCTGGTGTCTACGTGGCTTCTGCCCCCCTTGGGGGCAGGTGGATCTAGAAAAATAGGCCCATCTGCCCCCAGGGGGGGCAGAAATGGCCAACAGGTCAATGCCCCCCTTGGGGGGGCGCCCTGTGCCCAAGGGGACGCCCCCCCACAAAAATAAACACATAAAAAAACATCCCTGGCGTTCTAGTGGTTTCTGCCCCCCTTGGGGGCAGATCAGCCTAAAAATAATAGGCTGATCTGCCCTCAAGGGGGGCAGAAATGGCCCTAAAAGACATGCCCCCCAAAGGGGAGCGACCCTTGCCCAAGGGGGCGCCCCCCCATCCACTACACACACAATCCCTGGTGCCTAAGTGGCTTCTGCCCCCCTTGGGGGCAGATGGAGCTAAAAAAAATAGGCCGATTTGCCCCCAAGGGGGGTAGAAAAGGCCAACAGTTCTCTGCCCCCTTGGGGGGGCGCCCCTTGCCCAAGGGGGCACCCCCCCCCCACATAAATACACATAAAAATAAAAAACCCTGGTGATCTAGTGTTTTCTGCCCCCCTTGGGGGCAGATCTGGCTAAAAAGTAGCCAATCTGCCCTCAAGGGGGGCAGAAATGGCCCTAAAGGACATGCCCCCCACAGGGGAGCGACCCTTGCCCAAGGGGGCGCCCCCCCATTCACTACACACACAATCCCTGGTGCCTAAGTGGCTTCTGCCCCCCTTGGGGGCAGATGGACCTAAAAAAAATAGGCCGATCTGCCCCCAAGGGGGGCAGAAAAGGCCAACAGTTCTCTGCCCCCTTGGGGGGGGCGCCCCTTGCCCAAGGGGGCACCCCCCCCAACATAAATGCACAGAAAATAAAAATCCCTGGTGATCCAGTGGTTTCTGTCCCCCTTGGGGGCAGATCCGCCTAAAAAGTAGGCCAATCTGCCCCCAAGGGGGGCAGAAATGGCCGTAACAAATTGCCCCCACAAGGGGAGCGACCCTTGCCCAAGGGGCCGCTCCCCGCAAACAAGAAACCGTAAAGAACAACAAAAAAAAAAAATCCCTGGTGTCTAGTGGGCATTCCTGCTGCCCGATCGCAATGCGATCGGGCAGCAGGAATGCTCAAAGAGACACCGGGGGAAAGGAAAAGCCTTTCCCCCGGTGCCTCTTTAGCCCAAACCCCCCACCCACCGGGAAGAGATTCTTACCTCTTCTCCGTTCGCCGCACAGGAAGCAAATGGCTTCCTGTGCGGCGAAATCCCCATAATGAAGTCAGCGCGCGATCGCGCGCTGACGTCATTATGGGGGGGTGGGGGGGTCGGGGGTGGAAGGGGAAGGGCTTCCCCTTCCATCCCTGACTTTGGGGGGGTGGGGGGAAGCACACAGAGGGAGCGAGAGCGCTCCCTCTGGGCTGTGTGCCGAGGACGTAGTGGTTACGTCCTCGGCACAGCAGCACTGTGCCGCAGGACGTAACCACTACGTCTGCGGCACAGAAGGGGTTAAAATAGTGCTGACTGGCTATTGCAGTACTTGCAGCACATTATACATTGCCTCTGCTTGTTGTCATAAGGCCACGCTATTCATTTGCCATGGCTGTGGGACCGCAGTAACGGTCAGCTGACTGTACTATGGAATTTGGTCAGGACAGAAAATTGTTACAAGAATTTTGAGGGACAAAATATGCATAGAGGAAGGTGAGCATTTACTATTCTTAACTCCACATCTATGTACCTTGAAAACAAATACAGAAAACAGAAGGTAGTTATAGTTAGGACCTAGCTTCCATAGAAAAAGCGTTTTTTTTTACTTGGCTATATTTTTTAGCACCTTTTGATGCATCTTCATGAAATTTTGCGAACAAAATATTGAGTTGGGTCTTGTGCATGGAAAGTTTTCAGGTGACCTGTAAAGTGGGACCCGAGATAAAGGAGTGTTTAAAAACAGTGTGTTTCCCATGTTAATTCCCATAGGCATTTTGAACAAGCCTACAACCCGAACTGCTGGAAGGAATTACACCAAATTTGGCAGAAAGGTAGCTTTTGCAAATGAAATGGGAGGTGTGTTTAAGTGATGTAATATGTGAGGTCATAAGCAGTGCATTGCAGGAGCTTAAGTTATAGTTAGCTCAGGTAACTATAACTGCTGAATTTCAATGGTTTCGTTTAAGTGAAATCTGAGCCTAACTATAACGTCCCGGTAACTTTTGCTTTTTCCAGAGAATAAATATATATATATATATATAAATTTGTTTTGTTTTTTCCCACAATACAGCCTCACGTTTTTGGCGCATTTCACAGTAGGTGCTGGTGTGGGGCTAAGTCGACTGCCTGTTCATTAATTTTGCACACAAAATTATGCCGCACTCCGTGAACTCCAAATTTACCAAAAAAAGGTTCACACCAACAATTCCTATATATATATATATATATATATACATATATATATATATAAATATTTGCTGAAAAAAAAAACCAAAGATTACAGGGATATATATAATGATGTTATACAGGTTGTCATGAGTGCTGTAATATCTGGGGTAATTACCAGTGCATGGGGAGCACATGAGTTATAGTTACCTTAGAGCGCAAGTTAGGGTTACTTGAAATAACTATATCTGCTGAATTGCTAGGGTTTTGTGCAAGTAATTTCAGAATCTAACTATAACGTCTCTGTAACCTTTGTTTTTTTCAGTGATTTTCAGTTTTTTTAACGTAAAATCATTTTAATGACTAGACGTTAATACAACTGCCGCCGCAAACGGCCTTTGGCCGTACTCTGTGGAGGTTGGCTGCAGTACCTGGCCTGCGGCCAACCCTCTATAACCACCCAACCCCGCGCCACTTAGAATGAGAAATGTTGGAAATAAAAAAAAAATGCATTTGACAAGTAAAAAGAGTGAGGTCAACTTTCTGTAGGTATCTTAAATATTTGATGTTGAAAATAATTTAAAGCTGAGAAATGACACCTGTCACACCTAGGCTGGGACTCTCAAGCTTCTGTGTGAGGGTCTGAGCACTTAAACACTAGGACACAGGTGACTCCTTACGACACAGTGTTCAGGCATCTCTATGACATTCAATCCAAAGATTGTGATGGGAGAAAGACCTAAATGGTCCATCACTAGGAATATTTAACATTCAAAACATGAGTAAATAAACAGGCACACTGCCTGAGATACCAGGATTTGAACCTTTAGCCTTCTAAGTGAAAGTCCAAAAGCTTTACTAGTAGGCCAGAGGTGACTCTCTTCTGCTGTGCACCAAAATGTAACTATAACATTCGTACCAAACAATATGCTAGTGCAAAACTTTGAAGTCATTGTATGGAGAGAGCACTGCAATAACAATCTCTCTTTCTTCCATCAGTACGGGATGGAAGAGAGAGAAAGAAAGAGACAGGACCACGGGGGAGCCTCCTGCAGCAGGGAGCTGTGACAATGCAGCTCCCCGCGTGTGGGAGCAATACTTTCATCTCGATCCCTGCTCGCATGCCTGCGGGCAGGAAAAGAGATGAAAACTCCACTTAAAGCAAGGGGGAGCATTTTGACAGCTCCTGCTTGCTGAAAGAAGAGTATTATTTGCTTTTGCTTGGTGGGATATGTCAGCACCGACCAAGCCAAAGCAAACAGCTATCTCACGAAGGTGGGCAACTCTGGAGATAGGCTGGGGAGGTCTGCACTGACCTCCTCTTTAATTTTCCTTGCAGTCCTGGAGAGTTGGGGGTCTCAGGGTCCAGGGAGAGGGGGTTCGTGCACACCACCCCACCAATATAGAGTATGTCACCTCGGGGAGGTGTGTTACATTGGTTTTCTATTTCTGTACTGGCACATGCCATTGTGATGTTTTGATTGTATACTTAATTCTGTGTTCCATGGAATGTCATGAAGGGAAAGCTGGAGTCAGTTGATGGCTGCCTGTGATACAGGTGGACGTGCTGTGCTGCAGGAATAAACTACAATTAACCCAACTTGGAAGCATTCGTTTTTACAGTGGCGATGCGCGGCAGAGGGATCCTGTCATTGGGAGCAGCACACGAACGGATTTACCTCTGAGGACCCATATTCATTATTGGAAGTATGTAATGGAAAATAAATATATTGGAAATTGAAAGATTCTCCGGTAATTGGATATATTAATTGTTGAGACTGTTGGTGAACAGTGCACTAATGGCAGTGAATGTTTAATTTGCTAAGCTGTGTGATCTTACGCCATTTAACTGGATGATCTTACTTATTATCGTTTGAATGAGTTTCTTGTCACATGGGCAAGTACATTCTTGAACTGCTTCCTCGCACAGTGTTGATTCTGAAAGCTGGAGGACTATGAAAAGGGAGCGTGGCTGTTGAGTTTTCTGACCATCACGCATTATGCATCACGTTAGCGTGCAGTTCAATGTGGCATTCATCATCACGTTTACGTGGCCACCATTTTTAAAAGGAAGTGTTTCACAAGGCCAAACTCGCAGTCAATATTTATGACCTGTTATTTACGTTTTTCAACATGGCATCCAAAGGATTTTGGCAGTAATAACTCATAAATATTTGCATACATACAAACGATCATTCAGATTAAAGGATTTTGGTAGTAATATTTTAATGTACTTGCATATGTATAAAGTGAGTCCCTGCAAATTGTCATGCAATTTGAACCACCAGCAACATTTTTACAGAGCAATGGGGACCCTCTCATACCTTGGATAAGGTGGAAAGAGGAATTTATAACATATATGAAAGATATAGATGGTGAAAGAATGGGTGCTGAACAGAAGAAAAGCATTTTGTGACACTGTCTTGGCTCAGAAGGCCAAGTTATATTTAGGACATTGCCCCAAGTAACAGCTGCTAGTGGACAAGGAGATTATATCAGGAAATGGTGTTAAGGATGGAACTGAGATTCAAGGCAGCTACCAGTATTGCCTTAAATAGATTTAAATTTTATACTAGGCACAATTAGAAGGAGAGACATTTGATGAGTTTCTTATTGCTTTAGGAGCTTTATCCATGACATGTAATATATGCCACTCATTACATCTGCAAGATAGAGAATACTCTTTCTACTCCCCAGTCCATGCACTACACACTCGCATAGACCTAATGTTCAGCTCCACAGGGCTGACCTCCAGGGCCTCAAGGGCAGACTACTTGGCCAAGACATTGTCTGATCATTGCCCACTGAGGGTTAGCATGTGTTGCGGGCAACCAAGCACTTTGGTGCCTAACTGGTGATTGCGCACCAACTTGTTGACAGACCCTCCTTTTTGCAAGCAGCTGCTCACTTGCATCTCAGATTATTTTGATGTAAATAGTGGGTCGGCTGCGACGCATGCTGCAGAATAGGATGCACATAAAGTGGTAGTGAGAGGACACTGTTTCTCTGCCACAGGGGAGTACGGCGTGCACTGGTGAGAGATATCAACTAAATGGAGGCAGAGTTAAGTAGACTGGAATGATTAGCGGAACAGGGACTAATAGCTTTGGATACTATTCGCAAACATCGTATACATCACCAAGAACTAGATAAGTGACTGCGTATTTACGATTATCATCATTATATTGCCAAAACACATGCAAAGGGTGATCGCTCTGGTAGACTGCTGGCATGGTGACTAGGACCGAGCAACATAGGACACCCATTGGGGCGATAAGACTAGAAGATGGAACAGTAGTTAACACTCAAATAGCTATAAATGATGCCTTTAAGCACTATTATAGTACACTTTATGCAGCAAAGCTAGACCCCCGAAAAAGAAACTAGGGGACTTCTTTGAATCAATCACTCTTACACACCTCACGCCAACACAGTGCGCAGAACTAGATACACCTATAACAACCAATGAGATCAACACAGCCCTACAACAGCTAGCTCGCAACAAGACCCCGGGAACAGACGGACTACAAGTACAATATTACGCAATGTTTGCAAAGCAACTGCTACTACCATACCTAGAGGTGCTACGCGAGGCACTGCAACAGGAACGACTTACAGACTCACAACACAAGGCCTTGATTGTAGTTTTACCTAAGCCAGGCTGAGATGCCCTAGATGTGAGATCTTCACAACCTCTTTCACTGCTAAACCTAGATCGCAAATAGATTGCTCCCACTAATGACACACCTGCTTCATATAGACCAATCCGGTTTAATTCCAGGAAGGAATACTTTCTTAAACTTGAGGAGAATTTTTAGATTAATGATGGATACTCACGGGGGCGACTGTGATAGACTTGCAGTATCACTGGATATCGAAAAAGCCTTCGATACACTAGGATGGCCCTCCATAAAAGTAGCGCTGCATAGGATGGGCTTTGGGCAAGAATTCCTCAAATGGATCAGCATATTATACTCGAACCCCATAGCCCGTGTTAAAACATGTCAAACTATCTCCCGAAGTTTCCCCATTGGTCGTGGCACTAAACAGGGATGCCCATTATCACCCCTACTATATGCGCTAGCTATGGAACCACTAGCAGCTGAACTCCAACCACAGGCATTACTGTGAGGGATACATGAGGGTGACAAACAGCATGTAGTCTCTCTTTACGCTGATGATGCGTTGATATATTTATGCAATGGTACCATCGGCTCTACTGGAGCTACTACATTTATTAGAACACTTTGGAAATCTATCCGGACTACATGTTAATTGGTCTAAATCCTGCATATTCCCCCTTACCCCAATTCCAGAGCACTCACGACCTGACCTCTTGCTCTGCGGACTTCACTGGAGCCCCTCTACTTTAAAATATCTTGGCATCCAAATCTATCATACAAAAGATGACTTACTAGAGGGCAACTTAGGCCGGGTGTTCGGTTACGATTAGGGGATCATTGCCTTTCTGGGGGTCGCTGCCACTGTCGCCTTTGGGACATGTGGCCATTGCTAAAATGATAATACTTCCACAATTTCTATATTTCTTTACTGCACTATCATTGACCGTGCCTCATTCTTCTTTTCGCACTCTGAATGGGTTGATGCTTAATCTGATGTTGAGCAATGGCCGCAGCCAGGTGGCACTGACAGTGACATATCAACACCTAATGAATAGAGGCCTCGGTATGCCCAATTATGAACTATATTATGTGGCAGCACAATTGCAGTGGCCTCTCCAATGGCTCACGAATCCCTTGTGCGCAGAATCCCAGACGGTACGCTCTACACTGGGCAGAACTAGAATCCTCGCATGGCTATTAGACCAGAAAACTACTCCTACACATGGAAATAGCTTAATGACGGTGGCATGTACTTGTTGTAATAACTATGCCTGCAAGAAAGTTCAAACCCTCCATTGCTCGTCCAAGATCCCACTGCTCGATACACCAGGTGATAGGAAATTGCACGCACAACTTACGCTGGAACCGTGATTGGCGCTGGAGATACGTACTCAGAGAGGATCACCTTCTGTCATATTCGGAGCTAACTGAAATTCATGCCATGGTTCCAGGGAGCTTCCTGACCTACAGTGCGTTGAAACAGCTCATACAAAATATCTGGTAGTTCAGAGATAATGAACCCCCAACCTCGGATATACTCCACATTATACTGTCTAACACAGGTCCCAAACACACTGTGTCTCGACTATACGGCTCCCTACTGGGGAGTATTGACTAAATGCAGGAGGGAGCTCAGGCACACTGGGATAGGGCCTTCCAAGCACCTTTAACACAACCTGCATGGTCCACAGCAATTCAAATGACAAAGGAAGGGTCACGGAACTCTGGATTTCGCTTCACTCAATTTAATTATTTACACCAAACGTACTTATCCCCGCATCGCCTCCATTGTATGTTCCCTCACACTACCTATGACTGTCCATGCTGTGGGGAACCTGACTTCTTGTGTCCACCCATACAAAGAACCTGGCATGACATAACTTCCCTGATGAGCGATCTAGTTGACCACACACTCCATACCACACCATAGTCTTGCTTGTTGGGAATACATCCCAGATCAAAGCCAGACAAGCAGAAATACAGGTGCGTAGATCTAGCGTTTGTTCTACATAAACAGCTCATAGCCATGCACTAGAAAGCACCTGGGGCACCAACCAAAAGCAGGTGGCAGAGTGACCTATTAAAGTGGACGAAAGCCGAAGTACATACTCTTCAATTCTTACGAGACAAAAGATTGGGAGTTAAAGGACTCGCATTTTGGAACAACATTATGTCACAACTAGAGGCCAAATATGACACATATCCACCCTTATCCATTTCTGTAAACACAGCAATCGTCAAGCAGTACAACATTAAATAACAACGTCAAGGTAACTGTAAATAGTTAAAACACACAAGCGGGTATATTCGCAGTTTAGATCTACTAGTGCAGCTACCATGAAGACGCAGTAAATCTCCCCTCCCAAGATTGACTTGCATTGCATACACAACAGGCAGTCACAGAAGCAAGATAAGTTAAAAATGTGTACTTGTGAGGTGTAAATTATGGATCCTATGTCATTGCAATTTACTGGTTTTGTGCAAGATTTAGAATATGAACCTGGATGCCTTTTCTTTATTAACTCCTAAAATAGTTCCCTTTATTCAAAATGTTATATATCAAATGTTATATTGCTACTGAATACGTCTGAACGCATATTGTAAGTGTCCCTCTCCCTTCACCCACCCAGCTGTGAAATGCTAAATAATCTGCGACCCATTAAATAACTCACATCGTAAGTCAAGGCTTAATGTTACATGTTGTATGTATAAAATTAATAAAGAGATTTTTTTGTTTTTTTTTATCTATGACGTAATTTGGGCAATATGACTGATAAAATGATCAGAGACCAAATGATTGTACATGTAAAGGACAAGAAAATTCAAGAACAATTGTGGATCATGGGTGATCCCAAATTACAAGATGCAATATCTACGGCAAAGGTATTAGAACTATCAGAAAAATGGATATCTACAGTCAAGAGTACAACCATAAAAATGAGGAAGGAGGATGTATGTCTAGTGAGATGTCAGGATGGATATCGCAGGGATAGTAGTAATATAAATGTTTCACATACAAATAATTTTGGTAGTGGGAAAAAAGTTGAAAAACAAGAAAAGGGTAGTGCATGTTACAGGTGTGGAAGTTATAATCATATTGCGTCAAGTAGTTGGTGTCCAGCAAGTAACAAAGTATGTGTGAAATGTGGTCGCTTTGGACATTTTGCAAGGGTTTGCAGAGATCTTAAGAAAACTGGGCAACTGCGAGGTAAAGTATTGTATGCTACAGAGATGGTTGAAGGAAAGATTTGTGAAAAGGAGGGTGAAGATAGAGTAGGGATAGTGCTATCTATTCCTGAGGAAAACGATAAGAATGCAGTTCAAGAAGTGAAGACACCACCCAAATGCACGGTTAGCATTTCTGGGGTAGAGTTGGAATTAACGGCTGATTCTGGCTCTCCTTGGACAATAATAACTTGGAAATGTTTCCAGCAAAAGTTCAAAGATGTATTTAGTGGGGATCAGTGAAAAAAGGTTTGATGGTTCTGCCATTGAGATGGTTGGATATATGAGTGTAGAACTTGTGTTCAAGGGTAAAAACGCTCAGATTAGTATGTATATAGGGGAGAAAGGAGTAAATGTTTTGGGGTGGAGAGACCAATGGAAGTTGGGGATTATTTTAAATCCTAGGAGCAAAGAACCAGTTTCCATATTAGATGAAGAACAAATATTATGTGTTGATGGGAACAAAGAAGAAAAATGGGTGAAGGAAAAGTTCCCCAATGTTTTCAGTGAAAGTCTTGGGAAATTAAAACATTTTGTGCATTAGATCAAAGTTAAACATAATGCGGTTCCTGTGAAGTGGAAGTTGAAGGGGGTGCCTATAAATGTTAAGGAAGAATTAGAGGAAATGTTGAATGATTTCGTAAATGAAGGAATAATAGAAGAGATAGAATCATCTGACTTGGTTTCTCCCATAGCTCTAGCTCGGAAAAGTGATCAAAAGTTGAGGCTGTGTGTGGATTTGAGAGTGGTGAACGCCAACATAATTGTAGATTGTCATCCATTACCTAATATCAATGAAGTGGTAGCTATGTTGGAGGGTGCAAAGATTTTTTCCACATTAGATCTCAGATCAGCATATCACCAGATTGAACTTTTTTAGGATTCAAATGAATTAACAGCATTTATAACACTACAAGGTTTGTACCAATTCAGTAGGATGCCATTTGGACTTACATCAGCGGCCTTGGTGTTCCAAAGAGCCATGCTCTGCATTTTTAGAGATGTGAGTGATTTTGAAAAGTGCTTCCAGGATAATATTTTAATTTTTTTCAAAAAATGAAGATGAAAATGTACAACACATAACCAAAGTGTGTGATAGGTTAGAGAAACCTGGTTTGACTCTGAAGGAAACTAAGTGCAAAATATTTTTTAATCTGTAAAATATCTAGAGCATATATTGTCCGGAGATGGTGTTGTTCCAAACGTATTGAATGCTGAAGCTATTATGAAGGCACCTGTCAACAAAGAGCAATTGTTATAATTTTCTGCCATGTGTGAATATTCCAGCAAATTTGTTAAAGATTTTGCAACGAAAATGGAACATTTAAGGGAACTGTTGAGACAGAAAACTGAGTTTTGTGGTTGGAAAGACAACAGTCAGCTTTTGAAAATATTAAAAAAGAGATTGTGGGTGCCCTTACACTCAAACCATTTTGTATGCATAAAGAATGTGTAATCTCTGTTGATGCTAGCATGTATGGAGTAGGAGGGTTATTGTCACAGAGGTGTGGTAAGGAAGAATGGAATGTGGCATTTGCATTACGTACTTTAAGTGAGGCTGAAAGAAGATACACAGTTACTGAAAGGGAGTTAGTGGCATGTGTTTGGGAAATTTAACATTTTAGGAATTTTGTTTGGGGTAGTAAATTCACCCTTACGACAGACCACAAACCATTAGTCAATATTTTATCTCCAGCTGGGTGATGGAATTCCACAGCACGTATTGCTAGACTTACTTCAAGGTTGCAAGGATATACTTTCAATACTGAATTTGTACCAGGGAAAAGCAATATGACTGCTGGAGTGCCAACAGCCAATCAGATATCAGCATGGGAACAGTTGGAACCGCCGAGGATCCGCGACCCTAGATATCTATATAATTTTTAACCTTTAATAACTCAGACACTACTGAACTGATTTACACCAAAGAACAAAAAGCACAATCTGCTCACCAAGATCTAGCTTCCTGCCAAATTTAGTGTAATTTCATACAGCAGTTCAATCTGTAGGCATGTCTAAAGACCTGCCTTTGGAAACTAGGTCCTAACTATAACTGCCCAGTGGCAGTCACCAGTAGGTAATACAACCAATGGACATAGATGTGGAGTTACATATAGAACATCTATACAAAATTGTCTTCATTTTGTCCCTTGATATTCTTGTCACATTATTCTGTCCCGTTGATATTTTGCCTGTGATATTCATGACGTAGACTCGGTTGGCTGGGAAACAGTGCTTAATGGCTTGGAGCAGCGAGGCATGAGCACGAGAGAGAAGCCCATAGATAAGCTGTGGACGCAAAGCAGGTCATGCCAAACACCAATGCTAAATGACTGGATGATAGGTGACAGTACCTTTTTTTCTAACCTTATAGTCCCTCAACACATCTTTCCCTTATAACATGCGAACATGACAAATTGAATATATACAAAATAAGGATGAGATAAAACTGTAACATAATTCATCCTTCAGAAAAATGGATACAGAGATTCAACTCCTTAGCTCTCAATTTGTAAAGAGACATAAACCATAGAAGTAAAATTCACCCAAGAATATATTTGTGAAATTATGTGGTAGTTTTTTTTTCTTCTCATCTATTGAACCTCGGCCATTCAATCTCACACCATTCCTACTGCACACCTCTCCATTCTTGTTCAATTTGTTCTCATGTTTCCCCTTCACGTCATAAGCCACAGCTAATGTGTCATTATCTCCCACCTGTCATCCTCTAGTTTCACTACCCTCTTCCTCACTTCCAACACCCGTTTTGGAGCTGAAAATTTGGACTCCCCCTTTGATTATAGTTCTTGAAGTTTTGATTATTACATACTCACTTGCATCAATTCTTTTCACTCTCCTGTGCTTGCCAACATACTTGTTTTGAGCTTTCTCTCTATTCCTACCAACATCTTCTACCATGTGCTTCTGAATGGGAAATTCCCCCATCCCCTGTCTTGTCAGTTTAGATGCAGGAATCCTCCCCCTCAATAACACGAAAGGTGACACACCAGCGTCCGCATTAGGGGTAGTGCGGACAGACCAAAGTAATTTCTTTAATTACACTTCACACTTTAGTCTGTTTACTTTGGCTAGCAGTACATTTTCCTCTATAACTCTACTAAATGTCTCTCCAAGGCCATTACTTTTGGGGCGATATAAGGATGTTTTAGTATGTTTGAGTTCCAGAAATTTTAAAAAATCAGCAAATTGCACAGAAGTGAATTGGCAACCATTGTCTATAAGAATTTCGCCTGGAATGCCTTCCTTATCAAAGATGGATTCCAAAAACACTATGATATTCAAGTTATTAGGAACCTTGACAAATTTCACTTGAGGGCAACAACAATAAAAATCCATTTCTACTTTGCCATATTCAGATACATCACAAGAAACAACCATGGGACCAATTATATCAATAGCTAATTAACTCCATGCTTTATTATGTACCTTTATAGCTCACACAGGACTTGGAACAGTGACATGCGATTTATCACAAATCGCACAACTCATGCAATTCCTCACAAAATGCTCAACACGCTTATCCAATCCTGGCCACCAAACATTCTCACAAATCCTCCTCTTCATCACTTGCATTCCTATATGTCCTTCATGAGTCAAGGCTAACACCCTTTTCCGCATTCCTTCAGATACCACTTGAACATTTGACCAATTTAAAAGACCATTGACTATAGACAGTTCTTTAAGAACTTGTTTGCATGCTTCACTCAATTTCTACTTGAGCACCCACTGTGACCATCCACAAAGAAAACCTTTCTTCACTTCAATGAACTGTTCATCCGAATCATGTGCTACCTTCATTCTTCCTCTGATAAAGCACCCTCGAAATGGCCTTCAACCATACATACTAACTGTGCATCATCCAATTCTTTCTCCTTTATCTCCTGATCCTGAGATGAAAGGTGAGAAAGGCAATCAGCCAGCAAATTATTTGCACCAGGCACATATTCCACTCTATAATCATATTCCTGTAGTGCATACTGCCATTTGACAATTCTGCGAGTGGCTCATTCTACTCCCTTAGTGGTAAACAAATTGTACAAGAGGTTTGTGATCAATATGCACAGCGAATAGTGTGCCCCACAAATAAGGTGTGAAATTAACAATGCCCCACCAGCACGCCAAAGCCTCTTTTTCTAGTGTAGAATAAGATGCTTCAGCATCTTTCAGGCTTCTAGAGGCAAGTGCAACTACTTCATGCCTGCCTTGCCTGCGCTGCATAAGAACAGCACCAAGTCCCCTCTGATATACATCCATCATAATAATAGTTTCATCATGGGTGTCAAATGATTTCAAAGGAATAGCATACATCACTTCCTTTTTAATCAATTCGAACTCACAATTACATTCATCACTCCACTCAAATTTAACATTCTTTTTTAATAAATTCCTCATATCGTTAGATTTTTTCCAGCACACTTTAGAATAAACCTTGGGTAGAATTCAACTAATCCCATGAAGGACCGTAATTGATCTTTATTTTCCGATGGATGAAAATCCTCAATCTCTTTGACTAGGCTAGTTTTAGGTTCAGTTCCTTTAGCGGACAAATTGTAACCCAAATAATCAATACTCCACGTGTTAAATGTACATTCTTCTGCACTGAGTGTGACTACCCTCTCTTTCACAATGGACAAAACTTGGTGTAACATGGTACCATGTTGTTCTTGGTCCTCTCCAAATCCTAAAACATAGCCTGGAAATGCTACAATAGCTTCCCAACCCTTAAATAAACTTTCACTACTCTTTGAAACACGACTGAGGCTGAAGCGCGCCCAAAAGGGATGAGCTTGAATTGGAACAAAGCCTGCAGAGTTATAAAATAAGTAAAATGGCTGTAATCTGGGTATAAATTGATTTGGTGATAGGCTGAAGTCATATCAAGCAAACTGAAAATGTTACCCCCTTCAAGATAGATAGCATTTCTGTAATGTTGGGAAGGAGGTGGCGATCAACCCATATCTGACTACCTAGCTCTCTCAAATCAACATTCATTCAAATGGTTCTATTTTCCTTATGAGCAATTACAGTAGGTGCATCCCAATAAGAACATTCAATTGGTTCAATCACATCTTGCTTGCACAATTTATCCAGTTCTTTTTTAAACTCATAACAATTAGCTAGATTATTGGGATCCAAAAGAATTCATAAATTCCTTTTATCATGCCAACCTATAAACAAGCAGCATGACACAATTCCTTGCACTATATTGTCCTGAAAATGAAGTTCAGCCTTAAATTCACCTATTATTTCTATTGGCTTACCCCCATAGCCAACCAAACAAATCATTGATTCTTTCAATTGAATGTCACTAAAAGCCTCCCTCCACACTCTTTCACTCATCAGAGTGAAGGGAGATCCTGAGTCAGCAATGACTTTAACTTCCTGACCATTGAAGATTAATTTGCAAAAGGGCCTTTTTACCATGTTCAAAGATTACTCCCACACTATATCATTTTGATCATTAATCATGGATTTATCCTTAACTATGAACCTCACTTTAATCACTAGAGGACCCATGATAATCATTCTTGCATGTTTTGTTTAGTTCCACTCTGTGAAGCTTGTTGGTTTTCAATTTGCCAGAAGATCTGCAAACTCTAGCAAAATGACCTTTTTCATGCATTTGGTGCACAAACCCATCTGTGGATGTGCTGTGGCTGGGCACATACTGGAAGTCCTCAGATGGGATGCACTACCACATCTGTAACCCTCAAGCTGCTTAAAGGGTTGTTTTTTTTACTTTATCTGGACATTTCTCACTATCTTTCCTTCTTTTTACCCTTCTTGTATTTGCTCTTAATTGCTAAAACATTATGAGTTTGAGATTTCAAATCTGACACAGTCATTTGTTCCATGTATGCAATAGTACTTTCAATTCTGGTTGGCATCTCAACTGCTTTTTCTACAGTTAACTTTGGTGCAGATAATAAAGCTTCTTGAACCCTTTTGTTTTTAGTTTTCTCAACCAATTGATTCCTGATCATTTCCTCTTTAACAGTGTTATATTCACAGGATACAGCTAGAATTCTTAAAGCACCTACAAAACGTGATGTTGATTCTCCAGCAATTTGTACTCTTTTTGAAAATTTGTGGCTTTCCTTGATGACATTTTTGCATGCCTTAAATCTTACATCCAGAGATTTTATGGCTGATGCATATTTATCAATGCCACGGTCACTACCTTCCCCTTTGTTCAATAACACTACTACTTTTTGTATATGTTTCAGTATTTTATGATCTTCAGAACATAGACAATATCTTAAAATGGTCAACTCCTTCTTGTCTGTAATTATATCACCTTTCAAGGCACCAAGGCATGCCCCAAAACCTTCTTGCCACAATTCCCGGTATGATTCTGGAGCTGTGAGATGTGGAGAACAGGCTGGAGTCTGAATAATTGCATGTTGCATTTTTTTTCTATGTATTCCAGTATCAACTGAAGTAAAGACAGAAAATGTCACTTTAAGATATATGCAGATCAAAAGTTATGGTGTGCCTGTCACTGAGTACAGGCTAAGTATGATGTACATAGAATATGACTTAAGGATTGAATATTAAACTTAAGCTTATTCTTTAAGTTCTGGTGTGCCTGTCACCATGTGCAGGCTCATAATAAAAGTTTTAAAATCCAATCGAAGCACTTGTGATACGGTATGCTTATCATCCATGGTGAAAGCATTTGTATAACCCACTTCAATATGCACACATATTGTAAATTAGTGGGGCATGTGCTATTTAATTAGATGAGCGTTTCAAATTTGCATTTGACAGGCTGCACGATCGCTCAATTAACAGCCCAATACTATGAATGCATGGCTTGCGTGTCTCACTTTGTAGACAGTACGGGCCGTGAGACACTGTCTTCATATCAAGACCCCAACAGTTGCATGGACTGAGTAGGCTGAAGACGCTGGCTGGGACGCGCTCAAAACAGTAGTCTGAAGACACTAACTGCGGATGCGCTCTGAACAGCATGTGTATGGAAGTGTGTGCTAACATGTGCTTGGGCTCAGCAGGCTGAAGAGGCTGGCAGCAGACGCGCTAGAAACAGCACACGTACAGGGAAGTGCTCTCCTCTCCTTACCTCGAGGACTCCTGAAAGAGGTTAAACACCCCAAAGAGGAACAATGCTGGTCTCTTGTCTTGAACAGCAAGGAAACACATAAAGGCATGGGGAAGAACTCATCCTGCTGAGAGTACTCCTCATCGCCAATGCAGAGGTGCGGAATCGCGGACTTCAGGTAAGCGTTCTTTTAATGAGTGCAAGATACAACAGGACGTGTGGCTTCAACCTCCTGCTCCAACGCTTCCTCCCAACTGTCATCCCCCTACGTTCCAATCCCTTGCTCATGTCAACATTGTTTATCCATGACTATCATGCATGAGACAACATTTCTTCCGCATGGCTACACAAATAAGGACAAGACAATGAGAAATAAGACCCAACAGTAGGCGTTTGCTAAGAGTGCTTGGTCTGGGGAAGCATAAGCTCAGGATTCAGAACATAACACAGTGGTTAGTGCTGACTATAGTAGTATCATTTTTTTTTTTTTTTTTTAAATCTGTTTATTAAGCAAGATATAGAAACTGACAATGCAATACAATTGTTTCAAAGGAGTATGCTGCTTCTTAGCTCATATAGCTTCGTAGAAGCTTTTAATGATATGCATCGAATAGAAGGAGAGAGCAGATAAGAGACAATAAAGAGAAAAACTATACATTATATAACTGTGGTCACTCTGGTTGTATTTTTTTATGCATGTGTACTTAATGGCGTTTTGAACATTAGAATTAATGTTTGGATGCATGGGGGGAAGAGGTGCACAACTAATGTGGGTACAAACTTTAACCAAGGGTGCATGTTTTTGAGTGGGCCTGGCATATGTATATTAGTTTGGAGGAGTGTATGGCCAATCTATCTTGGGGAATCTTGATAGTTCCTTAGGTTATGTATTAATTGTATGTTCTAGTGCCAGCGCTATTGGTGAAGGAAATGTAGGGAGTCATGGGGGGAACATGTCATCTCTAGTTTCTATTTTAACCACGAAGCTGTCCCATATTTCAACTCCTTTTTGTGGCTGGCCCGTCTGTTGTACTTGTTTCAATGTATGGGCTTCTGCTTGTGTACGGTTGTATAGGTCGCGCAGCCAGGCTATGTAAGGGGGGGTTTGGGGCGCCTTCCAATGTATAGCGATCAAGCGTTTGTACACTACAAACGCCAAATCTATAAATGTGTGTTGATGTTTGTCGCCTTTGGAGCGGTGGAGGATTCCTAGGAGACACGATTCTGGGGAGGGGGTGAGTGCGTGGTCAGCGGCTTCTGAGGTAGTTTCTGTGATTCTCTGCCAGCTTGCATTTATTGAGGAGAATTCCCAGACCATGTGGTAGAAACTGGCAGTAGGAGTGGCACATCTAGGACATTCCGATTTGGCAGTAGGATAAATTCTGTTGATGCGTGCAGGGGATAAGTACATCTGATGGATATAGTTAAACTGAGTGTATCTCAGTCTAGTGTTTCGTGTCACCGTTATAACCGTGGCAGGAATGATTTCCTATGTTTTTTGGGAGATTGGAGTAGCTAGGCGGTGTCCCACCCAGATTTAGCTGGGGATAAGTCTACGCGCGGGCATTTGCTGTTAGAGCTTTGTATATCATTGAAATAGTGCTCTTAGTGTTGCCTATTGTCAGGAGTATTGCGAGCAACCCGGATTCGTTGGGCTCATTATTACTGTTGCCCCACAAGCTACGTATCAGTTTGGTGATGGCCCCATACATTAAAAAAGCTCCAGTGTGCATTACTCCCATCGTCACCTGTTCCGCAAAAGGTTTTATATGGGAATTAGAGTATAGGTCGCCCACATTTAAAGTTGTAGTTTCCCGAATATCATGGTAAAGTGTTAGGTTCTGTATTTTTGGGATCTGGGATAAGGGTATTGTAGGTGAGTATGGGGGGTGGTTGGACTTGCCCTGGACATATCTTTTCCAGCAGAATTTAGCAGCTTCCAATATTGGGGATCTATTGGGTGGGGAAGGGGAGCCCGCTAATAATGTTGTTAATATTGTTTGTGATGTTGTGTATTCATTCATTGCTACGCTTTCTGGGGACGTTGAATTGTTGAACCATGAAGCTATCCATTGCAGTTGGGCCGCTGCATAGTATAATTCCAGGTTTGGCATACCCAAACCACCTTCCACTTATGGGTGTTGTGTAATAGCTAGCTATACCCTTCGTCTATCTCTGCCCCATAGCAATTCAGTTAGGAGGGAATGCAGTTTATGGAAGAATGTGCATGGTAATGTCAGCGGGAGGGCTGTGAAATAGTACAGAAAACGCAGTAGAATTAGCATTTTAGCTATTGCGGTACGGCCCATGGGGGATAGTGGGAGCGATGTCCAGAATGACAGGGAGCTCAGGGTGGATCTGAGCAAACGGTCCAGATTGCCCTCCTTTAGGTCTGTCATAGAGTGGTAAATCTGTACGCCTAAGTACTTAAAGGTTGAGGTAGCCCAGGGTAACTGATATTGGGGCAGACTACTGTGTTGTTCATTTGATGTGGGGACTAGGGGCAAAATGCATGATTTGGACCAATTTATGTGTAATCCAGAAACCCGAGCAAAGCTATCTAGTATTAGCATTATTTCTGTGATAGATGTTGGGTGCTGACGTAGGTAGATTAGGGCGTCGTCGGCGTATAATGACAATGTGATATTGGTCAGCTTCTGGTATGCCCCATTTGTGAGTGTCTCTGCAAAGTCTGATTGCCAGTGGTTCCATTGCAATAGCAAATAATAGGGGAGACAGCGGGCAGCCTTGCCGGGTGCCTCTGCCTATTGGAAGTTCTTCGGATATAATTTGACCTGTTTTGACACGTGCTATGGGCTTGTGATATAGCGTCCTAATCCAATTTATGAAGCCGCTTTGGAACCCAAATGCTTCTAATGTTCGATTGAGATATTCCCAGCTGAGTGTGTCAAAAGCTTTTTCTATGTCCAGGGACATGGCCACTGCTTCCACCCCGATGGTGCCATGCATCAAACAAATTAGTCTTCTAATATTTAAAAAAGTATTTCTGCCTGGTATGAACCCAGATTGATCTGGGTGTATTAGTTCTGGTAGGTAAGGGAGTAGTCTGTTTGCTAGGATCTTCCCTAGGAGTTTACAGTCAGAGTTAATGAGCGAGAGGGGCCTGTATGACCTGACGTCTAAGGGGTCACGGCCTGGTTTTGGGAGCACGACTATTAGTGCTTCATGCATGGAATCTGGGAGTTGCTTTCTGCTGTGGGCTTCATTAAACACCTCGAGGAGGGGTTGTAATAAATGATTAGGATGTGATTTATAGTATTCCACTGGCAATCCGTCTTGTTGCTTGCCATTTGCGAAAGAGCCGTTCGTAGCTCGTCTATTGTGATAGGGCCGTCTAGCATTTCTGAGTTGCTTATTATGTGTGGATTTTGGGGAATCATTGTTAGAAATGCAGATAGCCGTTGTTTAGGAGGAGGATTAGAGGCTTGGTAGATTGCAATAATACGTATGGAAGGCTGTGTTAATTTCGACTTGGGTATTGACAACAAGGCCTGTGTGAAGTTTAATCGCACCTATAGGTGATGCCTGCATTGGTTGACGGACCAACCAAGCTAATAATTTTCCGGATCTATCGCCCTCTGCGTGTTGTCTCACCTGTAGGTGTCTATAATCATGTTTGCATAGTCTGGTGTCTGTTTCCTTGTGGTTTGCTCTGAGATCACTCAGTGTTTTTAGTGAGGATGGGTTTGTTGAGACCTCAACTTCCGTCCTGCGCATCTTAATTTCTAATTCCTGTAGTTCTTTAGTGAGCACTTTTCTGACTCCCACTGTGGCCGCTAAGCAGTGGCCACGGGTCACAGCTTTATGGACATCCCATTCAATAGCGCGTGTTGAGGCGGTGTCTTTGTTTGACGTAAAATAATTGAATAAGCATTTGGACAACTCTGCTTGGAAGGGGGGTCTGTGAGGGCTTCTGATTGTAGGCGCAAGGTTGGGATACGGGCATGTGTGCGTCCCCATGCTATTGTGGCATGTAGTGGATTGTGGTCCGAGATAGTACGAGCTAGATATTCTGATTTATTTATTTTGTGAATTATGGCAGGTGTTGCGAATAGCATGTCTATTCTTGTGTGTATTTTATGTACTGATGAGTAGTAAGAGTATTCGCGGTACGTGGGATGTCCCGCCCTCCATATTTCTTTCAGGCCGTTGTTTGTAGCCCACTCTACTAGGTCGGCAGTTGTGCGTCTGGCTGGGGCAGTGATCAGTGGGGGGATTGATCGGTCCATGTGTATGTCTAGTACCGAGTTAAAATCCCCACCCCATATACTAGGCTCAGATGGATCTTTAAGTTTGCTGTTGTTAAGTGTCCATAGAAATTTGCGTTGGCCTGTGTTCGGGGTATATAGAGCAATTAGTGCTAAAGGGTGACCATCTAGTTCCCCTTCCAGTATCACATATCTTCCGTTTGGATCAATCTGCGTGCGGGACATTACAAATGGAACCCCTGGTGGAACCCATATCGCCACCCCGCGAGCGAAGGACGAGAAGATGGTGCCATATATTTGGCCCGCCATTTTGCGCGTAGGTTTTCTAGCAAGGCCCCATTGAGATGAGTCTCTTGTAGCATGGCTATGTGTATCCGGTGTTGCTTAAGATACGCATGAATTTGTTGCCGTTTACGCATAGCTACCATGCCCCTGATGTTCCATGTGATTATTTTATATTGTGGAATGTTTAGGTTATGTTGGGGTGCCATGGTATGTGTGTTGTTTTGTTGAGCTTGGGGGGTATATTATCTGTGTGTTGTGCCCCACCCGGCATTCCCAATTGTGTTTTATAGTTAGGGTGTTACCAACTGTGGTAATGAGTACATCATTTGTGTTGAGGGATTGTTTACAACGCCTTTTACTACGATCATAGGCTACAATATGTGCCTTGAGTGAATCACATCTAGTAACAATTAAAACAACAACTATGTATAACTGTAACTGTGCATACAACACGGCTGGAGAAGAGCCTGTGTCTGCCTTCTTAAAGAACCGGTCCATATGGAGTAGGGGACGCTGTGGGTAAATGTATCCGAGTCGACGAGCTTCTTGGCCCGCTTCACTCCTAGTGCTGGTGTGTCCTCTCGGGACCCCCGGCGGCTGCGGGTCCGCGATCCTGGCTGGTCGCCAGGTTTGGCAATACTCCGCACCCTTGCTAGTCATCAGGCTAGGTGGGCTTTTTACTCTGGGGTGAAGTTTGTTCCTGGTTGTAAAGTTATTCTGGGTCTGCTTGTTTAGCAAATGTCATCTGCTGTGCGCAGAGTTAGATTAGGGCCACAGTTGGAGTCTGTGGAGTCATATTGTGTTTCGAGTTCTAGCTCAACTTCGTTTTGGGTGGACTGGGATGTTGGAGACGTGTTGATGAAGCGTGTTGTAGCCTGTAGTAGTGAAGAGCGTTCTGCTTGAGACTGTTCAGGTGAAGGTTTAGCGTCCTGTTTTCTTCGAGGTTTGCGCCTAGACTTAGGGGATGACCATTTTTCCACTGGGTTTCTCAGGTTTGTTTGGTCGGCCAGGCATTGCACACACAACAGGCAGTCACAGAAGCAAGATAAGTTAAAAATGTGTACTTGTGAGGTGTAAATTATGAATCCTATGTCATTGCAATTTACTGGTTTTGTGCAAGATTTAGAATATGAACCTGGATGCCTTTTCTTTATTAACTCCTAAAATAGTTCCCTTTATTCAAAATGTTATATATCAAATGTTATATTGCTACTGAATACGTCTGAACGCATATTGTAAGTGTCCCTCTCCCTTCACCCACCCAGCTGTGAAATGCTAAATAATCTGCGACCCATTAAATAACTCACATCGTAAGTCAAGGCTTAATGTTACATGTTGTATGTATAAAATTAATAAAGAGATTTTTTTTTTTTTTATCTATGACGTAATTTGGGCAATATGACTGATAAAATGATCAGAGACCAAATGATTGTACATGTAAAGGACAAGAAAATTCAAGAACAATTGTGGATCATGGGTGATCCCAAATTACAAGATGCAATATCTACGGCAAAGGTATTAGAACTATCAGAAAAATGGATATCTACAGTCAAGAGTACAACCATAAAAATGAGGAAGGAGGATGTATGTCTAGTGAGATGTCAGGATGGATATCGCAGGGATAGTAGTAATATAAATGTTTCACATACAAATAATTTTGGTAGTGGGAAAAAAGTTGAAAAACAAGAAAAGGGTAGTGCATGTTACAGGTGTGGAAGTTATAATCATATTGCGTCAAGTAGTTGGTGTCCAGCAAGTAACAAAGTATGTGTGAAATGTGGTCGCTTTGGACATTTTGCAAGGGTTTGCAGAGATCTTAAGAAAACTGGGCAACTGCGAGGTAAAGTATTGTATGCTACAGAGATGGTTGAAGGAAAGATTTGTGAAAAGGAGGGTGAAGATAGAGTAGGGATAGTGCTATCTATTCCTGAGGAAAACGATAAGAATGCAGTTCAAGAAGTGAAGACACCACCCAAATGCACGGTTAGCATTTCTGGGGTAGAGTTGGAATTAATGGCTGATTCTGGCTCTCCTTGGACAATAATAACTTGGAAATGTTTCCAGCAAAAGTTCAAAGATGTATTTAGTGGGGATCAGTGAAAAAAGGTTTGATGGTTCTGCCATTGAGATGGTTGGATATATGAGTGTAGAACTTGTGTTCAAGGGTAAAAACGCTCAGATTAGTATGTATATAGGGGAGAAAGGAGTAAATGTTTTGGGGTGGAGAGACCAATGGAAGTTGGGGATTATTTTAAATCCTAGGAGCAAAGAACCAGTTTCCATATTAGATGAAGAACAAATATTATGTGTTGATGGGAACAAAGAAGAAAAATGGGTGAAGGAAAAGTTCCCCAATGTTTTCAGTGAAAGTCTTGGGAAATTAAAACATTTTGTGCATTAGATCAAAGTTAAACATAATGCGGTTCCTGTGAAGTGGAAGTTGAAGGGGGTGCCTATAAATGTTAAGGAAGAATTAGAGGAAATGTTGAATGATTTCGTAAATGAAGGAATAATAGAAGAGATAGAATCATCTGACTTGGTTTCTCCCATAGCTCTAGCTCGGAAAAGTGATCAAAAGTTGAGGCTGTGTGTGGATTTGAGAGTGGCGAACGCCAACATAATTGTAGATTGTCATCCATTACCTAATATCAATGAAGTGGTAGCTATGTTGGAGGGTGCAAAGATTTTTTCCACATTAGATCTCAGATCAGCATATCACCAGATTGAACTTTCTTAGGATTCAAATGAATTAACAGCATTTATAACACTACAAGGTTTGTACCAATTCAGTAGGATGCCATTTGGACTTACATCAGCGGCCTTGGTGTTCCAAAGAGCCATGCTCTGCATTTTTAGAGATGTGAGTGATTTTGAAAAGTGCTTCCAGGATAATATTTTAATTTTTTTCAAAAAATGAAGATGAAAATGTACAACACATAACCAAAGTGTGTGATAGGTTAGAGAAACCTGGTTTGACTCTGAAGGAAACTAAGTGCAAAATATTTTTTAATCTGAAAAATATCTAGAGCACATATTGTCCGGAGATGGTGTTGTTCCAAACGTATTGAATGCTGAAGCTATTATGAAGGCACCTGTCAACAAAGAGCAATTGTTATAATTTTCTGCCATGTGTGAATATTCCAGCAAATTTGTTAAAGATTTTGCAACGAAAATGGAACATTTAAGGGAACTGTTGAGACAGAAAACTGAGTTTTGTGGTTGGAAAGACAACAGTCAGCTTTTGAAAATATTAAAAAAGAGATTGTGGGTGCCCTTACACTCAAACCATTTTGTATGCATAAAGAATGTGTAATCTCTGTTGATGCTAGCATGTATGGAGTAGGAGGGTTATTGTCACAGAGGTGTGGTAAGGAAGAATGGAATGTGGCATTTGCATTACGTACTTTAAGTGAGGCTGAAAGAAGATACACAGTTACTGAAAGGGAGTTAGTGGCATGTGTTTGGGCAATTTAACATTTTAGGAATTTTGTTTGGGGTAGTAAATTCACCCTTACGACAGACCACAAACCATTAGTCAATATTTTATCTCCAGCTGGGTGATGGAATTCCACAGCACGTATTGCTAGACTTACTTCAAGGTTGCAAGGATATACTTTCAATACTGAATTTGTACCAGGGAAAAGCAATATGACTGCTGGAGTGCCAACAGCCAATCAGATATCAGCATGGGAACAGTTGGAACCGCCGAGGATCCGCGACCCTAGATATCTATATAATTTTTAACCTTTAATAACTCAGACACTACTGAACTGATTTACACCAAAGAACAAAAAGCACAATCTGCTCACCAAGATCTAGCTTCCTGCCAAATTTAGTGTAATTTCATACAGCAGTTCAATCTGTAGGCATGTCTAAAGACCTGCCTTTGGAAACTAGGTCCTAACTATAACTGCCCAGTGGCAGTCACCAGTAGGTAATACAACCAATGGACATAGATGTGGAGTTACATATAGAACATCTATACAAAATTGTCTTCATTTTGTCCCTTGATATTCTTGTCACATTATTCTGTCCCGTTGATATTTTGCCTGTGATATTCATGACGTAGACTCGGTTGGCTGGGAAACAGTGCTTAATGGCTTGGAGCAGCGAGGCATGAGCACGAGAGAGAAGCCCATAGATAAGCTGTGGACGCAAAGCAGGTCATGCCAAACACCAATGCTAAATGACTGGATGATAGGTGACAGTACCTTTTTTTCTAACCTTATAGTCCCTCAACACATCTTTCCCTTATAACATGCGAACATGACAAATTGAATATATACAAAATAAGGATGAGATAAAACTGTAACATAATTCATCCTTCAGAAAAATGGATACAGAGATTCAACTCCTTAGC
The DNA here is from genome assembly GCF_031143425.1 of Pleurodeles waltl. Lineage (NCBI taxonomy): Eukaryota > Metazoa > Chordata > Amphibia > Caudata > Salamandridae > Pleurodeles > Pleurodeles waltl. Next base: position 654,160,545 of record NC_090440.1, on the reverse strand, counting down.
TCTCAATTTGTAAAGAGACATAAACCATAGAAGTAAAATTCACCCAAGAATATATTTGTGAAATTATGTGGTAGTTTTTTTTTCTTCTCATCTATTGAACCTCGGCCATTCAATCTCACACCATTCCTACTGCACACCTCTCCATTCTTGTTCAATTTGTTCTCATGTTTCCCCTTCACGTCATAAGCCACAGCTAATGTGTCATTATCTCCCACCTGTCATCCTCTAGTTTCACTACCCTCTTCCTCACTTCCAACACCCGTTTTGGAGCTGAAAATTTGGACTCCCCCTTTGATTATAGTTCTTGAAGTTTTGATTATTACATATTCACTTGCATCAATTCTTTTCACTCTCCTGTGCTTGCCAACATACTTGTTTTGAGCTTTCTCTCTATTCCTACCAACATCTTCTACCATGTGCTTCTGAATGGGAAATTCCCCCATCCCCTGTCTTGTCAGTTTAGATGCAGGAATCCTCCCCCTCAATAACACGAAAGGTGACACACCAGCGTCCGCATTAGGGGTAGTGCGGACAGACCAAAGTAATTTCTTTAATTACACTTCACACTTTAGTCTGTTTACTTTGGCTAGCAGTACATTTTCCTCTATAACTCTACTAAATGTCTCTCCAAGGCCATTACTTTTGGGGCGATATAAGGATGTTTTAGTATGTTTGAGTTCCAGAAATTTTAAAAAATCAGCAAATTGCACAGAAGTGAATTGGCAACCATTGTCTATAAGAATTTCGCCTGGAATGCCTTCCTTATCAAAGATGGATTCCAAAAACACTATGATATTCAAGTTATTAGGAACCTTGACAAATTTCACTTGAGGGCAACAACAATAAAAATCCATTTCTACTTTGCCATATTCAGATACATCACAAGAAACAACCATGGGACCAATTATATCAATAGCTAATTTACTCCATGCTTTATTATGTACCTTTATAGCTCACACAGGACTTGGAACAGTGACATGCGATTTATCACAAATCGCACAACTCATGCAATTCCTCACAAAATGCTCAACACGCTTATCCAATCCTGGCCACCAAACATTCTCACAAATCCTCCTCTTCATCACTTGCATTCCTATATGTCCTTCATGAGTCAAGGCTAACACCCTTTTCCGCATTCCTTCAGATACCACTTGAACATTTGACCAATTTAAAAGACCATTGACTATAGACAGTTCTTTAAGAACTTGTTTGCATGCTTCACTCAATTTCTACTTGAGCACCCACTGTGACCATCCACAAAGAAAACCTTTCTTCACTTCAATGAACTGTTCATCCGAATCATGTGCTACCTTCATTCTTCCTCTGATAAAGCACCCTCGAAATGGCCTTCAACCATACATACTAACTGTGCATCATCCAATTCTTTCTCCTTTATCTCCTGATCCTGAGATGAAAGGTGAGAAAGGCAATCAGCCAGCAAATTATTTGCACCAGGCACATATTCCACTCTATAATCATATTCCTGTAGTGCATACTGCCATTTGACAATTCTGCGAGTGGCTCATTCTCCTCCCTCAGTGGTAAACAAATTGTACAAGAGGTTTGTGATCAATATGCACAGCGAATAGTGTGCCCCACAAATAAGGTGTGAAATTAACAATGCCCCACCAGCACGCCAAAGCCTCTTTTTCTAGTGTAGAATAAGATGCTTCAGCATCTTTCAGGCTTCTAGAGGCAAGTGCAACTACTTCATGCCTGCCTTGCCTGCGCTGCATAAGAACAGCACCAAGTCCCCTCTGATATACATCCATCATAATAATAGTTTCGTCATGGGTGTCAAATGATTTCAAAGGAATAGCATACATCACTTCCTTTTTAATCAATTCGAACTCACAATTACATTCATCACTCCACTCAAATTTAACATTCTTTTTTAATAAATTCCTCATATCGTTAGATTTTTTCCAGCACACTTTAGAATAAACCTTGGGTAGAATTCAACTAATCCCATGAAGGACCGTAATTGATCTTTATTTTCCGATGGATGAAAATCCTCAATCTCTTTGACTAGGCTAGTTTTAGGTTCAGTTCCTTTAGCGGACAAATTGTAACCCAAATAATCAATACTCCACGTGTTAAATGTACATTCTTCTGCACTGAGTGTGACTACCCTCTCTTTCACAATGGACAAAACTTGGTGTAACATGGTACCATGTTGTTCTTGGTCCTCTCCAAATCCTAAAACATAGCCTGGAAATGCTACAATAGCTTCCCAACCCTTAAATAAACTTTCACTACTCTTTGAAACACGACTGAGGCTGAAGCGCGCCCAAAAGGGATGAGCTTGAATTGGAACAAAGCCTGCAGAGTTATAAAATAAGTAAAATGGCTGTAATCTGGGTATAAATTGATTTGGTGATAGGCTGAAGTCATATCAAGCAAACTGAAAATGTTACCCCCTTCAAGATAGATAGCATTTCTGTAATGTTGGGAAGGAGGTGGCGATCAACCCATATCTGACTACCTAGCTCTCTCAAATCAACATTCATTCAAATGGTTCTATTTTCCTTATGAGCAATTACAGTAGGTGCATCCCAATAAGAACATTCAATTGGTTCAATCACATCTTGCTTGCACAATTTATCCAGTTCTTTTTTAAACTCATAACAATTAGCTAGATTATTGGGATCCAAAAGAATTCATAAATTCCTTTTATCATGCCAACCTATAAACAAGCAGCATGACACAATTCCTTGCACTATATTGTCCTGAAAATGAAGTTCAGCCTTAAATTCACCTATTATTTCTATTGGCTTACCCCCATAGCCAACCAAACAAATCATTGATTCTTTCAATTGAATGTCACTAAAAGCCTCCCTCCACACTCTTTCACTCATCAGAGTGAAGGGAGATCCTGAGTCAGCAATGACTTTAACTTCCTGACCATTGAAGATTAATTTGCAAAAGGGCCTTTTTACCATGTTCAAAGATTACTCCCACACTATATCATTTTGATCATTAATCATGGATTTATCCTTAACTATGAACCTCACTTTAATCACTAGAGGACCCATGATAATCATTCTTGCATGTTTTGTTTAGTTCCACTCTGTGAAGCTTGTTGGTTTTCAATTTGCCAGAAGATCTGCAAACTCTAGCAAAATGACCTTTTTCATGCATTTGGTGCACAAACCCATCTGTGGATGTGCTGTGGCTGGGCACATACTGGAAGTCCTCAGATGGGATGCACTACCACATCTGTAACCCTCAAGCTGCTTAAAGGGTTGTTTTTTTTACTTTATCTGGACATTTCTCACTATCTTTCCTTCTTTTTACCCTTCTTGTATTTGCTCTTAATTGCTAAAACATTATGAGTTTGAGATTTCAAATCTGACACAGTCATTTGTTCCATGTATGAAATAGTACTTTCAATTCTGGTTGGCATCTCAACTGCTTTTTCTACAGTTAACTTTGGTGCAGATAATAAAGCTTCTTGAACCCTTTTGTTTTTAGTTTTCTCAACCAATTGATTCCTGATCATTTCCTCTTTAACAGTGTTATATTCACAGGATACAGCTAGAATTCTTAAAGCACCTACAAAACGTGATGTTGATTCTCCAGCAATTTGTACTCTTTTTGAAAATTTGTGGCTTTCCTTGATGACATTTCTGCATGCCTTAAATCTTACATCCAGAGATTTTATGGCTGATGCATATTTATCAATGCCACGGTCACTACCTTCCCCTTTGTTCAATAACACTACTACTTTTTGTATATGTTTCAGTATTTTATGATCTTCAGAACATAGACAATATCTTAAAATGGTCAACTCCTTCTTGTCTGTAATTATATCACCTTTCAAGGCACCAAGGCATGCCCCAAAACCTTCTTGCCACAATTCCCGGTATGATTCTGGAGCTGTGAGATGTGGAGAACAGGCTGGAGTCTGAATAATTGCATGTTGCATTTTTTTTCTATGTATTCCAGTATCAACTGAAGTAAAGACAGAAAATGTCACTTTAAGATATATGCAGATCAAAAGTTATGGTGTGCCTGTCACTGAGTACAGGCTAAGTATGATGTACATAGAATATGACTTAAGGATTGAATATAAAACTTAAGCTTATTCTTTAAGTTCTGGTGTGCCTGTCACCATGTGCAGGCTCATAATAAAAGTTTTAAAATCCAATCGAAGCACTTGTGATACGGTATGCTTATCATCCATGGTGAAAGCATTTGCATAACCCACTTCAATATGCACACATATTGTAAATTAGTGGGGCACGTGCTATTTAATTAGATGAGCGTTTCAAATTTGCATTTGACAGGCTGCACGATCGCTCAATTAACAGCCTAATACTATGAATGCATGGCTTGCGTGTCTCACTTTGTAGACAGTACGGGCCGTGAGACACTGTCTTCATATCAAGACCCCAACAGTTGCATGGACTGAGTAGGCTGAAGACGCTGGCTGGGACGCGCTCAAAACAGTAGTCTGAAGACACTAACTGCGGATGCGCTCTGAACAGCATGTGTATGGAAGTGTGTGCTAACAGGTGCTTGGGCTCAGCAGGCTGAAGAGGCTGGCAGCAGACGCGCTAGAAACAGCACACGTACAGGGAAGTGCTCTCCTCTCCTTACCTCGAGGACTCCTGAAAGAGGTTAAACACCCCAAAGAGGAACAATGCTGGTCTCTTGTCTTGAACAGCAAGGAAACACATAAAGGCATGGGGAAGAACTCATCCTGCTGAGAGTACTCCTCATCGCCAATGCAGAGGTGCGGAATCGCGGACTTCAGGTAAGCGTTCTTTTAATGAGTGCAAGATACAACAGGACGTGTGGCTTCAACCTCCTGCTCCAACGCTTCCTCCCAACTGTCATCCCCCTACGTTCCAATCCCTTGCTCATGTCAACATTGTTTATCCATGACTATCATGCATGAGACAACATTTCTTCCGCATGGCTACACAAATAAGGACAAGACAATGAGAAATAAGACCCAACAGTAGGCGTTTGCTAAGAGTGCTTGGTCTGGGGAAGCATAAGCTCAGGATTCAGAACATAACACAGTGGTTAGTGCTGACTATAGTAGTATCATTTTTTTTTTTTTTTTTAAATCTGTTTATTAAGCAAGATATAGAAACTGACAATGCAATACAATTGTTTCAAAGGAGTATGCTGCTTCTTAGCTCATATAGCTTCGTAGAAGCTTTTAATGATATGCATCGAATAGAAGGAGAGAGCAGATAAGAGACAATAAAGAGAAAAACTATACATTATATAACTGTGGTCACTCTGGTTGTATTTTTTTATGCATGTGTACTTAATGGCGTTTTGAACATTAGAATTAATGTTTGGATGCATGGGGGGGAAGAGGTGCACAACTAATGTGGGTACAAACTTTAACCAAGGGTGCATGTTTTTGAGTGGGCCTGGCATATGTATATTAGTTTGGAGGAGTGTATGGCCAATCTATCTTGGGGAATCTTGATAGTTCCTTAGGTTATGTATTAATTGTATGTTCTAGTGCCAGCGCTATTGGTGAAGGAAATGTAGGGAGTCATGGGGGGAACATGTCATCTCTAGTTTCTATTTTAACCACGAAGCTGTCCCATATTTCAACTCCTTTTTGTGGCTGGCCCGTCTGTTGTACTTGTTTCAATGTATGGGCTTCTGCTTGTGTACGGTTGTATAGGTCGCGCAGCCAGGCTATGTAAGGGGGGGTTTGGGGCGCCTTCCAATGTATAGCGATCAAGCGTTTGTACACTACAAACGCCAAATCTATAAATGTGTGTTGATGTTTGTCGCCTTTGGAGCGGTGGAGGATTCCTAGGAGACACGATTCTGGGGAGGGGGTGAGTGCGTGGTCAGCGGCTTCTGAGGTAGTTTCTGTGATTCTCTGCCAGCTTGCATTTATTGAGGAGAATTCCCAGACCATGTGATAGAAACTGGCAGTAGGAGTGGCACATCTAGGACATTCCGATTTGGCAGTAGGATAAATTCTGTTGATGCGTGCAGGGGATAAGTACATCTGATGGATATAGTTAAACTGAGTGTATCTCAGTCTAGTGTTTCGTGTCACCGTTATAACCGTGGCAGGAATGATTTCCTATGTTTTTTGGGAGATTGGAGTAGCTAGGCGGTGTCCCAGCCAGATTTAGCTGGGGATAAGTCTAGGCGCGGGCATTTGCTGTTAGAGCTTTGTATATCATTGAAATAGTGCCCTTAGTGTTGCCTATTTTCAGGAGTATTGCGAGCAACCCGGATTCGTTGGGCTCATTATTACTGTTGCCCCACAAGCTACGTATCAGTTTGGTGATGGCCCCATACATTAAAAAAGCTCCAGTGTGCATTACTCCCATCGTCACCTGTTCCGCAAAAGGTTTTATATGGGAATTAGAGTATAGGTCGCCCACATTTAAAGTTGTAGTTTCCCGAATATCATGGTAAAGTGTTAGGTTCTGTATTTTTGGGATCTCGGATAAGGGTATTGTAGGTGAGTATGGGGGGTGGTTGGACTTGCCCTGGACATATCTTTTCCAGCAGAATTTAGCAGCTTCCAATATTGGGGATCTATTGGGTGGGGAAGGGGAGCCCGCTAATAATGTTGTTAATATTGTTTGTGATGTTGTGTATTCATTCATTGCTACGCTTTCTGGGGACGTTGAATTGTTGAACCATGAAGCTATCCATTGCAGTTGGGCCGCTGCATAGTATAATTCCAGGCTGGGCATACCCAAACCACCTTCCACTTATGGGTGTTGTGTAATAGCTAGCTATACCCTTCGTCTATCTCTGCCCCATAGCAATTCAGTTAGGAGGGAATGCAGTTTATGGAAGAATGTGCATGGTAATGTCAGCGGGAGGGCTGTGAAACAGTACAGAAAACGCAGTAGAATTAGCATTTTAGCTATTGCGGTACGGCCCATGGGGGATAGTGGGAGCGATGTCCAGAATGACAGGGAGCTCAGGGTGGATCTGAGCAAACGGTCCAGATTGCCCTCCTTTAGGTCTGTCATAGAGTGGTAAATCTGTACGCCTAAGTACTTAAAGGTTGAGGTAGCCCAGGGTAACTGATATTGGGGCAGACTACTGTGTTGTTCATTTGATGTGGGGACTAGGGGCAAAATGCATGATTTGGACCAATTTATGTGTAATCCAGAAACCCGCGCAAAGCTATCTAGTATTAGCATTATTTCTGTGATAGATGTTGGGTGCTGACGTAGGTAGATTAGGGCGTCGTCGGCGTATAATGACAATGTGATATTGGTCAGCTTCTGGTATGCCCCATTTGTGAGTGTCTCTGCATAGTCTGATTGCCAGTGGTTCCATTGCAATAGCAAATAATAGGGGAGACAGCGGGCAGCCTTGCCGGGTGCCTCTGCCTATTGGAAGTTCTTCGGATATAATTTGACCTGTTTTGACACGTGCTATGGGCTTGTGATATAGCGTCCTAATCCAATTTATGAAGCCGCTTTGGAACCCAAATGCTTCTAATGTTCGATTGAGATATTCCCAGCTGAGTGTGTCAAAAGCTTTTTCTATGTCCAGGGACATGGCCACTGCTTCCACCCCGATGGTGCCATGCATCAAACAAATTAGTCTTCTAATATTTAAAAAAGTATTTCTGCCTGGTATGAACCCAGATTGATCTGGGTGTATTAGTTCTGGTAGGTAAGGGAGTAGTCTGTTTGCTAGGATCTTCCCTAGGAGTTTACAGTCAGAGTTAATGAGCGAGAGGGGCCTGTATGACCTGACGTCTGAGGGGTCACGGCCTGGTTTTGGGAGCACGACTATTAGTGCTTCATGCATGGAATCTGGGAGTTGCTTTCTGCTGTGGGCTTCATTAAACACCTCGAGGAGGGGTTGTAATAAATGATTAGGATGTGATTTATAGTATTCCACTGGCAATCCGTCTTGTTGCTTGCCATTTGCGAAAGAGCCGTTCGTAGCTCGTCTATTGTGATAGGGCCGTCTAGCATTTCTGAGTTGCTTATTATGTGTGGATTTTGGGGAATCATTGTTAGAAATGCAGATAGCCGTTGTTTAGGAGGAGGATTAGAGGCTTGGTAGATTGCAATAATACGTATGGAAGGCTGTGTTAATTTCGACTTGGGTATTGACAACAAGGCCTGTGTGAAGTTTAATCGCACCTATAGGTGATGCCTGCATTGGTTGACGGACCAACCAAGCTAATAATTTTCCGGATCTATCGCCCTCTGCGTGTTGTCTCACCTGTAGGTGTCTATAATCATGTTTGCATAGTCTGGTGTCTGTTTCCTTGTGGTTTGCTCTGAGATCACTCAGTGTTTTTAGTGAGGATGGGTTTGTTGAGACCTCAACTTCCGTCCTGCGCATCTTAATTTCTAATTCCTGTAGTTCTTTAGTGAGCACTTTTCTGACTCCCACTGTGGCCGCTAAGCAGTGGCCACGGGTCACAGCTTTATGGACATCCCATTCAATAGCGCGTGTTGAGGCGGTGTCTTTGTTTGACGTAAAATAATTGAATAAGCATTTGGACAACTCTGCTTGGAAGGGGGGTCTGTGAGGGCTTCTGATTGTAGGCGCAAGGTTGGGATACGGGCATGTGTGCGTCCCCATGCTATTGTGGCATGTAGTGGATTGTGGTCCGAGATAGTACGAGCTAGATATTCTGATTTATTTATTTTGTGAATTATGGCAGGTGTTGCGAATAGCATGTCTATTCTTGTGTGTATTTTATGTACTGATGAGTAGTAAGAGTATTCGCGGTACGTGGGATGTCCCGCCCTCCATATTTCTTTCAGGCCGTTGTTTGTAGCCCACTCTACTAGGTCGGCAGTTGTGCGTCTGGCTGGGGCAGTGATCAGTGGGGGGATTGATCGGTCCATGTGTATGTCTAGTACCGAGTTAAAATCCCCACCCCATATACTAGGCTCAGATGGATCTTTAAGTTTGCTGTTGTTAAGTGTCCATAGAAATTTGCGTTGGCCTGTGTTCGGGGTATATAGAGCAATTAGTGCTAAAGGGTGACCATCTAGTTCCCCTTCCAGTATCACATATCTTCCGTTTGGATCAATCTGCGTGCGGGACATTACAAATGGAACCCCTGGTGGAACCCATATCGCCACCCCGCGAGCGAAGGACGAGAAGATGGTGCCATATATTTGGCCCGCCATTTTGCGCGTAGGTTTTCTAGCAAGGCCCCATTGAGATGAGTCTCTTGTAGCATGGCTATGTGTATCCGGTGTCGCTTAAGATACGCATGAATTTGTTGCCGTTTACGCATAGCTACCATGCCCCTGATGTTCCATGTGATTATTTTATATTGTGGAATGTTTAGGTTATGTTGGGGTGCCATGGTATGTGTGTTGTTTTGTTGAGCTTGGGGGGTATATTATCTGTGTGTTGTGCCCCACCCGGCATTCCCAATTGTGTTTTATAGTTAGGGTGTTACCAACTGTGGTAATGAGTACATCATTTGTGTTGAGGGATTGTTTACAACGCCTTTTACTACGATCATAGGCTACAATATGTGCCTTGAGTGAATCACATCTAGTAACAATTAAAACAACAACTATGTATAACTGTAACTGTGCATACAACACGGCTGGAGAAGAGCCTGTGTCTGCCTTCTTAAAGAACCGGTCCATATGGAGTAGGGGACGCTGTGGGTAAATGTATCCGAGTCGACGAGCTTCTTGGCCCGCTTCACTCCTAGTGCTGGTGTGTCCTCTCGGGACCCCCGGCGGCTGCGGGTCCGCGATCCTGGCTGGTCGCCAGGTTTGGCAATACTCCGCACCCTTGCTAGTCATCAGGCTAGGTGGGCTTTTTACTCTGGGGTGAAGTTTGTTCCTGGTTGTAAAGTTATTCTGGGTCTGCTTGTTTAGCAAATGTCATCTGCTGTGCGCAGAGTTAGATTAGGGCCACAGTTGGAGTCTGTGGAGTCATATTGTGTTTCGAGTTCTAGCTCAACTTCGTTTTGGGTGGACTGGGATGTTGGAGACGTGTTGATGAAGCGTGTTGTAGCCTGTAGTAGTGAAGAGCGTTCTGCTTGAGACTGTTCAGGTGAAGGTTTAGCGTCCTGTTTTCTTCGAGGTTTGCGCCTAGACTTAGGGGATGACCATTTTTCCACTGGGTTTCTCAGGTTTGTTTGGTCGGCCAGGCCTTTAGCGTGCAGCCAGGTCCAGGCGTCCTCAGGAGTAGTGAAGAAGAGAGTGCGAGTGTCGTTTTGAATACGCAATTTTGCAGGGAACAGAAGGGCATATTCAATGTTATGTTCGCGCAGTTTGACCTTAAAAAAGGAATTGCGTTTCTTTTGTACTTCCGCAGTAAAATCTGGATAGGCCATGATCTCTGCATTTTCAAAGCTTACAGGGCCTGATTTTCGGAACAGTTGCAGGATAAGGTCTCTGTCACGGAAGTTAAGGAGTCTTGCTATGAGCGGACGGGGCTGGGCTCCTGGAGGGGGGGGGGTCTTCCGGTCACTCTATGTGCTCGTTCCACTGAAAAAATAATTGGGATATTATTTTGTAGTATTGTGTTCGTTAGCCATTGCTCGATAAATAGCTCTGCGCTGGGTCCTTCTGCCCGTTCTGGAAATCCCACGAATCAGACATTGTTCCGGGGTGATCTGCCCTCAGCGTCCTCGGCCCTACGCTTCAGGGCTTCGACTTCAGTTGTTACTATCAACGGTTGTAGTTGAAGGTCCTTTATCGATGGGGTTAACCGTGCCGTATCCTCTTCAAACGTTGTTACTCTTTCCGCCAATGCTTGTTGGTCCGTGCGTAGAAAGTTAACATCTTCTGTGACCGTTCCTATTTTTGCCTCTAATGTGGATTTGGTACCCAGGATGGCTTGTAGTATTTTCTCGAATTGCGTAGTGTGCGACTGTAAGGTTGCCTCAAGCTTCTGGAGTGCCTGGTGTGTGACAGAGGGCTCTGGCGGTGGAGTCGGCTTGTTTGGCTCCATGTTGCCTGGTGGTGCTCGCGGGGTCTTTGGTTTGCCCATTAATGGTGCGAGTGTAGTTTGATTTGTTGCGGCTAAGCTGGCGCGACACTTACAGGTCAATCTGAGAGCTGTATTAATCGAGTTCGCCGGTGTTTTCTGGCTCCGTTGCATTCAGGATAGCTCCAGCAATGGTAGTCTGGCCTATCCCTCGTAGAATTGGTTGATGCGGTTAAGTAATACGCATACGGTGTACATTTATTTTGTAGTGAGCAGTAGTTATTGAAAGCTGCCTGATGTGGACAGTTACAGTGTGCTATATGGTGCCCTTACTGACAGCGCGTTGCTATGGGACAGTTATTGCGTCTTCTGTGCACTTGTATGGTGTTGGTGTACGTTGGGGGGCCCTGCCAATGCCGCCGAAAGGGCTCGCAATTGTACTCCACTGAGTGTAGGGTATTTACAAGCGTTGGATATTTGGTGCGCAGCCTAATGTGGACAGCCACGGTGCGCTATGTGGTGCCCTTACAAACAGCGCGCTGCTGCGGGACAGTTATTGCGTCTTCTGGGCACCTTTGCGGTGTCTGATATACTTTGGGGGGCACTGCTGCCCAGTCAATGCCACCTATAGGGCTCGCAATTATGGTCTGCAGAGTGTAGGGCTTTTACAAACGTTGGATATTTGGTGCGCTGCCCTGAGCCGACCTCCGTCTGTGCGGGACAGCTCGGGCCCCTCTTGCCTGCATCCACACCCCCACCGCGCCGCCACCACCAACCACGGGCCGGATACGCTGCCCGCGAGGACGCCGGTGAGTAACTGCCGTCAGTTGATGCCCTTGTTTGATGAGGCCCCGTGTATATTAGCTGTCCGGGGACGGGCCCGCCCTCTTAGGCCATTAGGCCGAGGTCTCTTTTCGCCGTCCCTGGGGGCTCTCACCTGTCTCCCGAATCCCGCGCCGCCTCTGCAGCCGCCTCGCCAGGTCCTCCAGTCCGCTCGTGGGCTCTGACTTTGTTTCAACTCCTCCCCTGACCGGGGCGCAGGGGCTGTAGAGTCCGGCTCCTTGCGTGGTCGCGCTGCCCGTCCCATCGTTCGGTCTCCCCGCCTGTCCCCGCAGTTGCGGTACCACCCCTCAGGGGCATCCAGGGTATGTTCAGAGCCGCCGGGGGGGTTCCGATGGTCGCACCCTCGGCGCCTAACGTTTTTTAGGAAACTGAGGCGTCTTGTGGAGGATTTTTATTCGGGCCGAGAGCGGAGCTGTGTTTTATGCGACCGCTCTGGCCGCCATGTTGGCCACGTCCGTATCAATTTATTTTTACCCAAATAAACCCTTTTTAACAAACGTAGGAGAATCAAAGACTGGGAAAAACATAGCTTTCTAACCTGTACATACACTTTGTATGTAGCTCGTTCATGGCAGTTCATAGCTCACAGTGTTAGATAATGATTATAACTTATCAACTGCACGGTAACAAAAGAAGCTCTGTGACAAAAGCAATATTCCCCTAAGCTATTTACATAAAATACTTTTCTGTGATCTGCATAGTACACGGTCTTTGCAGCAGGCATATTAAACCTCTGCACTACCTTAGATGAGTTAAACTGCTACTAGACAAAACTCTACAGCAGGAACATTAATCACCAGAGGTGTTTAGCCACTTAATATTGCCTGAAAACTGTTGGATATGCAAACTCTACAGCAGGAACATTAATCACCAGAGGTGTCTTGCCACTTAATATTGCCTGAAAACTGTTGGATATGCAAGGAACTCTGCAGTGGTTTGAAAACTGCGGCACTGGTACAAAACTGGCCCCCAGTATCAAAAGCTGTCCCCTACCCTTCCAGCCTACTGGGGAAACGCCTGGTATCATCACACTTCCTGCAGTATGATAATGGTATGTTTCTTACAATGTTTTTAAACAACAAACCTTTCAAATTTTTCACTCCAATAAATTTGTGATTTTTTTCATCAAGTTTAACACCTTTTTACTTAGATCTTGTCAAAATACAGTCATTATGTTCACGATCAACAGTATAAACACAGGGGGTTGCTTTGAAAACCAATCTGATCCCCATCCTCTCCTGGTGTGGCTACATCAGAATTGGATCACTTTTTTTATGCTACATACATTGTTCCTGTGGCTCGCCTGTACTTAAACTTCTTTTCAGCCTAGAAATATTCAGCATTATCAATTTGACCTCAATAATCTCTCAGCTAGATGTTCTTATGGCGCAACTTGTACTTCAAATTAAAAAACAAATCCTTGTTATTATGGCATTATGGAACTACAGTTACATGAACCATGGTGTCTCTGTGCAGAACATCAACACCTTCTAGTACCCCCACAAATGCTAAGGCCATGTGGGTCACTCCAAAGCAGCAACCACAACTATCAGAAGCTCAGCACACACTCTAGCCAGCAGATACTGTCAGTGTGTTCCGCACAAAACTGATAGCACAGTTAAGGTATATCACTTATCCTGGTCCAAGATTGCCACCGCTTAGGATGTCATTTTAAAAATAGATGCCAACTTGCTGGGGCACCATGCAAACACTCGGGATAGCTCCATGAAGGTTAAGTGGATGTTTCTGAGCTGGCCTCTGGTGTCATCTGTCACATATTGCCATGCTGGAAAGGGTAACCCTGCTGTGGTGATGGCCACCACAAGGAAGACAAGTTAATGGAAAAGGACCTCCGGCACAAACTCCTACATCTTATGCTGTCAGGCTGCCTCTTGAGTTGACAAGAAGCTAGCACCAAGACTGTTTGTAGATGACCTCTCCTGAGACTCCCATCTTCTTGCACATGTAATGATGTGAAGAAAGATGTGAACTCTATCAACATGGTATATAATATTTTCTTCAGGGGCGGCTCCTCTGTTAGGGCAGAGGAGCGTCGCCCCCTGCCAGCAGCAGCAGCAGCTGCAAACCCCTTATTACAAAACAATAATAAACTATGTTTATTATTGTTTTGAATAAAAAGTGGTGGGGCCACGGAATGTGATGAGCAGTGAGGGGAATGCACTGTTCACTCCCCTCAGAGCGCATGTGTGTTTGGCTGGCTGTCTCAGGCCGGGGCCAAACACACATCGAGAGTGTGCTCTCTCCAGCCCGGCAACACAGTTGCCAAGCTGGAGAGAGCATGCACAGGCTCCAAGTCCGCCTGGGAACACCCTGGCTGGGCGCTCCCATCCAGTTCTAATGCTGCTCTGAGCAGTGTCAGGATTGGCCACAGGGCAGGCTGGGAGCCTGTGCCAGCACTCGACTAACGGATGGAGGAGCGAAGCAGCGTGGCATTAAGGTATGTTTTTTTTTTTTTATTAATATTTTATTTCTCCCCTGCCACACCGCCCCACCCTTTTTGCCTCCCACAAGCCGCCACTGATTTTCTTCAAGTAGGTACTACTCTAAGAGACATAGGGGGTCATTACGACCCTGGCGGTCTCCGACCGCCAGGGGTAATATAGCGTCCGTACCGCCAACAGGCTGGTGGTACGGAGGCCCTTATTACGACCGCGGCGGTAGCGCCGCGGTCGCACCGCCGGGGCCGGCGGTTTCCCGCCGTTTTAGCCCCGGCGGTGATAATCCGCCATGGCAGCGCTGCCCTGGGGATTATGACACCCCTACCGCCAGCCTGTTTCTGGTGGTTTGCACCGCCAGGAAGAGGCTGGCGGTAAGGGGTGTCCTTGGGCCCCTGTGGGCCCCTGCACTGCCCATGCCACTGGCATAGGCAGTGCAGGGCCCCCCTAACAGGGCCCAGGACAGCTTTTTACTGTCTGCATAGCAGACAGTGAAAAGCGCGACGGGTGCTACTGCACCCGTCGCACGGCCGCAACACCGCCGGCTCCATTAGGAGCCGGCTCCTATGTTGCGGCCTCATCCCCGTTGGGCCGGCGGGCGCAAACTTGGTTTGCGCCTGCCGGCCCGCCAATGTCGTAATGACCCCCCTAGTGTCTAATGTCCTTGTATTCCATGGACAGGTGCTCTGAAGAATGGAGGAGAAGCCACCTCACTTTTCCTCAAGTAGGACAATGTGCAACATGTTTTGGTTAGACCTTTGAGCACTCTCACAAAGAACAATGTAGTCTTCAGTTGTGTTGTACACTTGGGGTCTTCTTTAATCAGCTTCTTACACAGACCATTCTAGAGAGCCAACACATGTTTCATCATTTGGTAAATCACTAATGACTCCTCAAGGCTAGAAATCATATAATTCATAATCACTCCAAAAGGTTTTAACTTGGGCTATCACTATAGAATTCACCATAGGACATGCCTTTCACGTACACCACCCTAGTGATTTGTGATACTTAGATGGACTTGTGATTTCAGGTAAGTTTACATCATTAAAATAGTATCTTTCTGAATGTTATAAAAAACAATGCATTCCATTACAATATCAACAAGTGTTGCAACCCTCTGCACCTCGTTGGACAGAAAACGTTTCTGGCTATCCATTCACATCCTTATTAAGAGTAAAGTGTAAATGAGAGAAGACATTGTGGGTATAAAATGTAAAAAAGAAGTCCAAACGCTAAAAAAAACCTGTAAACTTTGCACTTGTATAGCGCACTACTCACCCGTTAGGGTCTCAAGGCGCTGTACGCATACCACTGTGGAACCCCTCCTGGCTTTTCCCTGTGAGGCACCCACTCCTGGGCAACCCCCAGGATGAAGCCAGGCATCCCAGCGCTGTCAGGGCCGTTGTGGAGATTCAGCAAGCTATTGCCCAGAGTTACAGAGTGGGACCCATTAATTAGATTAGGCACTGAGGTGAGAATTATCTGGTCCAAGGGAATTGAGCCCAAGACTCGCCAAGGCGGGAATTGAACCCTGGTTCCAGGCCAGATCTCTGCATCAGGGTCTGCTGCTCTAACCATTGTGCCACACTTCTCCAGTCCATTAGTCAAGAGTGAGGTATAACAGGATTAAGAGCATCGCCAAATTCTCACCTATTAACTATTAATACTGAGCGCATCAAGGGCGATCTCCATTAAAAAAAATCTCTATTTCTATCAAATGTTTGTTCTAAAGGTTCAGCTACATAATCACCAGACATTCTAATTTGCCAGTATAATTGAACAGATCCAGTGCTAAATGGATGCTTATAAAGTAAATCTGATAACTCATGTCCACTAAAATTTAGTGGTGCCTGACTAGTATTACCTATTTGCTCTGCCTCCTACCCTGATGGGACTCGGCATCCCAGGGCTCCTCTTTTTCTGGCAATATCCCACAGCTGCTGATGGGGGGAGGCGCTTCACATTGCACTAGAAAGCGCTGCCCCCTCCCACCCCCTGCAGCGCAGGGCTCCTGGATCTTGCTGGACTTTGCGCTGCCCTGGTGGGACTTGGTGTCCCCGGACTCCTCTCTTCTTGGCAATATCTCACAGCTGCTGACAGGGGAAGGCGCTTCACATCACCCTAGAAAGCGCTGCCTCACTCTTCACGGGGTGGGACTCCTTGACATTGCTGGACTTTGCTCTGTCTCCTGCCCTGGTGGGAATAGGTGTCCCAGGGCTCCTCTCTTCCTGGCATTATCCCACAGCTGCTGACGGGGGAAGGGGCTTCACATCGAGCTACCTGCATCCTGCATCAGCACCCACCTCGCGGGACGCCCTTTGGGTGATGCCTGGTGGAAGATTGGGCCAAGAGCGGGCCGGCATGCGCCCGATAGACCCAGAGGAGGCTGGTCCACCGCTTTGACACCTTTGGCCTGAGGTGAGTTCTTACATTATAGCATCAAATTGCACAGCAAGTGCTCTGCCCTTCTACCTCAAGTGGGAACTTTGGAGAGGAAGCCGAATACAGTGGCTTGGGAATTTGTTCCTTGTTAATGTTTTAGGAACCATGGGCATAAGAAAGTGTTTGGGGCCACCACACGACTCCACTCCTCCAGCAGGAATCACCCCAATTGACAAAATGCTACAGCGCGTTATAGGGGTGGTTTCTAATGAAATGAAGCTCACAGAGAGAAAGCCTTCAATAGAGAAAGGGACGACCCCACAATTGCAAGGCCTCCAAGTCAGTCGCTTGATCTCTACACCTGCTTTCAGTGCCGGTGGGGCTAATGAGGACTTGAGCTGCATATTAGCTACGTCTCAAGCTAGCACCTGAAGGACCACTGAGGAACTAGCAGCACCATCCTCCTCCTAAGCTACCAGTTGGGGGGAGGAGGATGGTGCTGCTGCTAGTTCCTCAGTGGTCCTCAACCTGGGAGGCACTTAACCTAGGAAAGGGCAAAAGAGGTCCCAGAGGGCGCTGAGGAGCAACTTCAAACTTATAAGAAAAAGAGTCCATAGTGTGACTTTTGTTCAGTCACAGGATAACGAACAAACTGTAACTGGTGCCGACATGGCATGGACAGACAAGTTTATGGTGGAGGTACTGTCTAAGGTGGCGACCTGGGTGGAGAAACGTCTGAAAGAGAACTTGTACATTTAAGGACTCACCTGGACAAGATAGAGGATGTACATAACATTATTGCTGAGCCACAATCATGATCTACTCGCGGGCGGGGTGATAGGTGAAATATGCCCCAGACGTGACTTATTCCCTGCACCTGGCCCTGTGATTCTGTCTTCTGAGCAGTGTGGAACGAGTTGGTGTCAGAACATATTTACCTAATCCTTCACTAGTGCATTGAGTTTATCCACCAAAAGTAACAGCAAGGGGGGCACGAGAGAACAGATTAACAGGGAGGAAGATGGAGGGCAGGCTGAAGAGGGAAACAACAGTGCACAAACTACTACAAGCCCTGTTATTATTTTGCCACCCGCATCATGTCCGTACATGGTTATATTGTCAGGGGTACCAAAACTGAAGGCGGGACAGAGCGAAACACAAGAGGAATTAACTAACAAATGACTGTATTGGCTTGGAAGGAATAGAAATTGTCACACTAGTCTGGCGAATAAGATCCTATTAACGGGCAGAGTAGGGTGGATTGGCCGAGGCCACGTGGATCACCTGGGAGACTGCTTGATTGCGAACTTTAAGGATCCTGGGATAACACAGAGGTTGTTGAATGAGAAAAGACAGGGTAGATAGAGGGACACAGGAACAACATGTTTGCCATTGGGCTTCTTTTATAGATCCATTACGCGATTCAGTTACAGTGTGAATTTGCAAAGGGCCAACTACAACTCAAGGGCAACTGCTCAATACGAAGGCACAGATGGGCAGTATGGGAATTTCACAGTACCTGTCAGGAACCGCTTCAGCACCCTAGAGGAAGTTGATTGCCTATCGTGGACAGGAGAGACAGGCGTACCTGAGGGTGGCAATGGGGTCAAAGCTAGTATTTCCTTAAGCCCTGCGATTGTAAATGTTAAAGAGAGCACAGAGAAACAACCATTGCACTCAACTATCTGCGGAGGGAGGAGAGAGGAGGATAGGGCTCCTACCCAAAGCTGTCTCTGTCTGCATACTGCCTCTTCACTGCATGATCAGAAACAATTTGATGCGCGCATTGTAACACGGCCGGAGTCTTTTGCTTGTTTCCTGGAACGTGGCTGGGCTAAGTTTAAAGCTGCACCTCCCAGAGTGGAATGCCTTTATTAATAATTTTGATATTTGTCTGCTGCAGGAAACTTGGTGCACAGAACCTAAGTATCGGCATGGCTACCTAACTTTTTTTAGCCCTGCCATTTGTGGCGCTAGGGCAGGCCCTCGGGTGGGTTATTGCTCGCGGCAAAAATGTAGTTGAATTGTACTTTTAAGCTCCGCCTGACAGCCCATTTAGATATCCTGGCTATTCAGGCATAAAATAGATCTAATATGGGGATACATATTTATAACCTTTATGTGAGGGGTTAAAGAGGAGGTTCTTATTCAGATACAGTGCAGTGCTTAGAGGCCAGTTTAGACAAAACACCACCTAGGTACTGTTTAGTTATTGAAGGCAATTTAACACCACGTTTGAGCCCCTAGACAGTGATGACATTTATCTTACAACTGAGGAAGATGAACGGAGGTCAATACCAGAGCTCAGTTTAGCACCCGTTAAAAATTGTGCAAAGGTTCTACCGAGCACTGAATGGTAGAACAAGGAGTGATCAGGCTGGTCTGCCCACCTTACATGGTTACAAGGGCTCTAGTAGAATTAACGATGTGTTAATGGATCTCAAATTGTGGGCTTTTGTTGAAGATATGGCAGTAAGGGAAACTGTTCAGAGTGACCATAATCCTTTGCGCCTCTCGATGAAACCACTTTTGTGGTTATGTGAATGTGAAGCACGCCCCTTAGCTGAACCCAGGAGCTCTACTCAACAAATGACAGATGTTGCCTTTAGGTGGGAAAGAGTCGCCCTAAAAACGGAGGTGCTCAGGGAAATTTCAACGCTAGTAACTCCACGCTACGTGTGATGGATGGGAGGGTGTCTGGCGACTGGAGCTCGGATGATCAGTCTGATATCCATGCAGCTCTCTTTGATGGATTTTGTTTGTTCTTTACAGTTCCTGAGGTAACTAAGAAAAGTAAACCTCAATTGTTCAAGCAGGCAAGCTGGTATAATAAGCGGTGTAAACTGGCTAGGGCAGACTTTGTTAAACCCATTCAATGAAAGGAAGGAGGTATCCTTTTGAGGCTTAGGGCATTTTATAAGATGGCTCAGGTGCACACTAAGAAGGTCTTGGAGGAAAATAGATGGCAGGACCTTCAAAATAGCGTGTGAATCAGGTGACAGCACAAAATTTGGGAATTTAGTGAGTAGGGGATGGTGTAAGACAACATCACGTACAAATCCTGCTAATGTGATTGCCCCAGAGGTGTGGGTGGATCATTTGAGATCCCTCTACTCAGCTGTGTCACTGGGACACTACACATAATTGCAATTGTATAGTACCCACAATTAGCTGGAGCAATATGTTTAACTTGAAGGAAATTTTAAGTCTATTGACTCCATCATGGCTTGTTAAGCTTCAGAGCCAGATGACATCCCTGGTGATTTGTTTAAGCATGATAAGGGAGTTTGGGCAAAATATATGCTGGCTTTTGCCAACCAAATAGCAAAAGGTGCGCCTATCCCCCCCTCTTGAAAGTTAGCAGAGGAGGTATCAATTTATAAGAGGGGAGCAAGGGATTCCCTCATATACTATAGGCCTATAGGTCTAACAGAGGCAGCACAGAAAGTTTTTTTGTTGAGCATTATTAGGTAAGATTCTGGAGTGGATTGAGGACCGTAATATCTTGTCTCCTTCTCAGGCAGGCTTTAGGCCTAAGATTAACACTATAGACCAAGTCTTTGGGTTTATGCTGGTATATTGGAGGACTGTGTTGTTAGGAAAAGGTAGCCTATATGTGGCTTTTTTTAATCTAAAATCGGCTTTTGACACTGTTCCTGGGAGTAAATTATGGACTATGCTGGCAGACATGGGTATGCCGGGGGATATTCTGTTGTTCATCATCCGTTTGCATGAGAACAACCAAACAGTTATTAAGTGGGAGATTCATGGACAAGTTACTAAACCTATTGCTATTGACAAAGGAGTTAGGCAGGGCTGTGTAATTGCCCCAACTCTATCTTCCTTGTTTCTGAATGAGGTGGTACATTTTCTGTCTATCCCACTGGCAGATGCCCCTTCGATTGGCAACCATAAGATCACTACATTGTTATATGTGGATGATACTTTGCTGGTATCCAGGTCCGCAGTAGGCCTAGAGGCTACTGATCAGATTTGAAGAATTCTGCAGCAGTAGGGGTCTGGTTATTAACAGAAGTAAGACCAAGTATATGAATATCAGCCCACATACGTCCTTTAGAGAGATGCTGACTTTGGGGGTGATAAGCTAGAGAGAGTGACCACATTTGATTATTTAGGCATCAATTTGGCTCATAATATGGTTTGGCGACCTCATATTAATAAAATGGGAGGCAAACTTAGTCAAGCGGTGGGTACTCTTTTGTGTGAACATACAGCTTCCTTCTCAAAGCCAGTAGCTGCCCCTAAACAGATCTACAAATTAAAAGCAGTGGCATCAGTTCTATATGGCGCAGATCTATGGGAGTTTGAGGGTGTCAGTGAGCTGACTAGGATGAAGCATACATTTATTAGGAGCCTGGTCCAGCTACTCGCTAGTACACTGCTTCTGCCTCTGAAACTGGACTTGGGCTAGAAGTCCATAAGGGACAGGGCTAGGTTACTCCCCCTGCTGCTGTGGAGAAGGTTGATGGTGACTCAAGAACTTGAACACTATGCCTCCTCTTGGGGGGAGGCACTTAGGAGTGCCAGGTGGATAGGATAGTATGGTTCATAAAGATTAAGAAGTTGCCACGTGCTTTAGGATTTCAGATCTCCTGTGCCATAAGGCAACGAGAAAAAATCCCTACAAAAGTGGAATTAAAGACGAGGTAATGGGCCTGGGTCCTGCAGGAGGACCTAAAAGTGGAAGGAAGGAGTACTTTAGTGTGTTTCTTGACTTTAAAGCCACTAGTTTTTTAGAACTCTGTCTAGATTTTATTCTAGTGCCAAGCGATAGGCAGCTATATGTACAGTTTAGATTTGTCTCCGTTCCCTTGATGTCTTTCACAAGCAACTGGGTGACAAGTTCCTCAGCATCACCACTATGCCCCGGATGCAAGCTAACAAAGGAATTAGTTAGCCATGTTTTTTTGTTGCATGTTGGGCTTACGCAGGACTGCGCAGAAAGTGGATTAGACCAGTTGCCAGGGCTCTAGGCACGCGCAGCTTTGAGAATTTTGAGGTCGGATCCAAACCCACTGTTTGCTTGCCCAGTCGACCAAATTTTTGGGATTGCCTGGCACATAAGAGCAAAAAGAGATCAAACAATGGGAGTGCGCTGAGTGATAGCGGGAAGCGTAGAGGGGATTTTGCGGACAAGGATCCCGTGCCTTATTATTTGATTTGCCAGTTGAATTTGCACTGAGTACTGTATTATAATATGCTCATTTATTTATTAATGAAATTGATTTTTTATACTGTGGAACTATGTCCTGCTGAGGGGTAATTCGGTTTTATTCTATTTTATTGTCATTTTTAATCAGTTTTATTTTGTTATGCATGGTGCTTTTATGGCTATTTTTTTCCGAAATAAAGCTTATTGTTGTTGAATATTAACTATTATCTCTAATTTTTTGGCAGATTAATTTTCATTATCCAAAATGCATGAGTTTTTTTTTATCTACAATCAGAATGGAGAGGTCTTTTTTATTTATACAAGCTGGTCTATTGAGAAACGTGTGCAAAACGTTTCAGTGTAGAATCATACATCTGAGGTCTTGGGGTGGCACTGATCAAGCTCCCAAATGACTTACTCAAGTATGCTCAAGTCACCGAGGTAACCTTTTCCTCAAATAAATTGATTGGGCAGGTGTTCCAAAATAATTACTCAGATATTAGCTTAGAAAGGCCAGTTACGCAAAGGTATTTTAAGAAAATGTGTGTTCCCCATATGTTGTCATATGTATGAGGAAATAATTTGTCAATTTTATCATTATGCGCAATTTCCCAGTATTAAAAATTAATTATCTAAACACGTGCCGTATTCTCCTCCAGTTAAATGGCGTATTGTTTCACTTACCACTAAGAGTCGTTGCAGAAAGTATTAAACAACAACAGGTTTATCTTAAGGGATATATTTAACATAGTGATTTCCTCTTGATTGGGTCCGGTTTTATTATTTTTGCAGGCAGACTTTAAGGTATACCCAGAATGCGCATTACTCTTAGCGCCGCACGACTTGTCCAACAGTCTCTGTAACGATTCTTAGTGGTAAGTGAAGCAATACACATACCTTTGCGTACTTCCATAGCTGCTGTAATATCTAATCTAATATCTGCCCCCAATGCCTGTGTGGAGTGACTACTTGCCAGCTGGTTTCTGTGCCCGGTTCCTTCCCTTTTCCCCAGCAGGGTTCCTGGTGTTTTGCTAGTACTTGTGCCAACCCTGGTGTCAGTTTTGTGGCTGGCTAAGTCAGAGTTTCTCTTTCATACTTACACCAGCATCTGTGGCTGTCCTACAGCATCATATTGCCTTATTTGCTTCTCAGTTATGGTTGGTCATCTTCAGTTTGTTTTTTAGTGTTTCATCTAGTCACTATTTCAATGTAATGGAACAAAAAAGCATCTATGCCTATTGCCAAGGAGATAGGTTAACTCACATTTAGGACACAGCATTTCTCTTCCCGAGGTTTCCAAGCAGCACTTCCGCTGATCGGTTTCAAACTGTATCACAGCAGCATTTCCGCGGAGTTCGCCCTTTACAACAGTCCTGTTATGGCTGAATGCTTTCTTAGATGTTTTAGCGGCCATTTCTTATAACTGAAAGCCGCCGTGGTGCTTATCTTCAATTTAGTAATCCAAACTGACGTGAGCGAGAATGAACACAAGCTGCGCGCACCCCACTGATTGCACCTTAACTCGGGGGCGCATGCAACCCACGGCCGGAAAGAAAAGGGACACAAAAAGGTGTTGAACGAGATTACAGATCAAAGAGGGGTGTTCAATGAGTATGTAGAAGTAAAAATGGTCGATTTTTGTCTGCATTGATGTTTGGTCGATTTCTGTCTGCGTTGATGTTTAGTGGGAGAGAGGAAGAGACGGGAGTTTCACAGACATGAAACGCCCTCCCCGCCGCGTGCTTCTGTGATATAGATTTCTGAATAAAAAGCACAGCGTGAACCCCACAACACAGAGGATTTTGGTGTCTCTTTGAAGAAACATAACCTGGTCTTCAACCTCCAGGCCACCTAGGGGATCATGTAAAGACCTAGAATCAGCCCAAGTCTTCACACGTTTTTTGCTCCGAGCCCCCCAAGCAAAATATTTTGAAGTTGAGAACCTTTCCAAAAATGTATGACGAGAAGAGTGGGGGAGGCAGGGCTGCCCGGAACTGAGTTTACAAGATCATTTCAGATACTTTTTGTAGCTCATAATCCACACCAAATTTGAAACTAACAGAAGTGCAAATATATCAAACAAAAATTAACCCAAAACACTGGGCCCTAGAATTGGGTTGTTGTGACCCTGGATCCCAATGCAACTTCACCTGCTGCACTAATCGTAGCCGCGGCCCTGAGTAGCAGTCTGTTTTCTCTGCCTCCTTCACCCCTTCCCTTCATGCCTGGCCATCATGAAACAGGCTCTCTGTCTCTTTCAGGAAAAAAAGAGCTCTCATGTGTTGCAATAATCCCTTTCGAAGCAAGAGGTCCTAGCACACGCAAGGAAATTTGGCTCCCCGCATCCGGTGCCTATTTTGTAAAGGCATAATGCAGAGAGCCCCTCACGTGCTGGGCGCTAGTGCCACTGGTCCTTGCAAAGCAGGCAACCTCCTCTGCCCTTTGCTAAAAACATAGGCCTCCATCTTTCCCCCTTCCCCTTTCAGCTATCTGTCTGAGGTCCAGCTCAGATGTGTCCTATGCTTCAATATTCACCTCCCTTTGGCCATTGGTCTGAGGACCAAAGCGTCACTGGCACAGTAAAGGTATGCTTGGCCCTAATGCAAGGAAAAAAGGATAGTAAAACACCAATAGCTGGGGTTAAGTTGGCCCTTTAAACCCCAGGCCCTGGTGCCACTGCACAGGCAGTACTAAATACATCAACAGCCCTTCAAATCAGGCTTTTGCCTCTGCCCACTCCCCTGGGCTATCACTCCTGGGCCTGAGGCCCACAGCAGGCTTCCTGTCCCTTTGTATAAGAAAGGAATAAAGGGAAAAAGTCTTATTTCTCACCTCATGTTGTTTGTGTTCTGTTCTCTATGCACAAGGGTGACCTCAGCCCTAATGCTAGCAAGACAAAAAAGGCTCCCACCCCCTTTTCCCTAGTAAGACAGCCAACATTAAGAGGCTGTGGCCCTCACAACCTTGGCCCTAGTGCTACTGCACTAACAGCCCTTACAAAGAGTTCCCAGTAGGAGCCAGGTGCAAAGAAGCAAACTTATGAAAGTGGGTAACCAAACATACTATCCACTGGTCTTCATGTCTGGATCGAAGTGTCAGTTTTAGGGCAACCCGTTTAGAATTCTGAAAATGTGATGGGTGGAATGCTTGAATTCATCAGTCACCAGTAATTAGTCCAGACTGGGTTACTTGTGTTCCCGTTCAGAAGTGACATTATCTGGGAATTCTGTCTGGACTGCTCCTTTTTAAGTGGGGCCCACACTGATTTGCAAATGGTTGGTCCCTGCCTATAATGGCACTGGCGACTGAAAAATGATGGCATCAGATGTGTCTCATAGTAACGATCAATGACAAAAATTAACTTGCACTTTTCATACTTCACTTTTTGTGCTGACTAATCAAGTGGTCCTGTATTGGAGGAGGAAGCCAAAATGAAGGTCCTACAGTCATTGTACCAGTAGTAAAGTGCCTGTGCTCCTCCGTTAACTGGCTTATTTCTGATCTGTACATTTAATTTAACTTGCCTCTATGTTCTTAGTATAAAGTACAGAAAGTGCACCCAGAGCCTACAAGTGAAATATCGCTACAAGGGTCTAGAAGTCAAATGCCACTAGTAGACAGCAGCACCTATTATGCAATCAGGCTTATCTTGTGTAGCCCGACAGTTGTAGTGTAAATTTGCAGTGCAACCCGCTAACCTTTTTTGACAGGTAAAAACCTCCCTTTTAAATATCAGCACGTCACCCCGATGTAGGCTCTGTAGCCCACAAGGTAGAGTGCACAGCATTTAAAAGCAGGACATGTAGAAAATTTATATCACCATGTCCCTAAAACGACGTGGCCCTAAAAGCTATTTTCACTGTGGCAGACCTAGATGTCCCAACTAGCAAACCAGATTCCAGATTAAAATATTAGTACCCTATCTCAGGAATGTGATCAGCTAGAAAATAATTAAATTACTATCTTTAATAGTTTTTAGTACCAAATTGAATGGTGAACTCAGATTTGGAGTATTAAGGAAAACTAACCTTCCGAATGCTATCCTTTACCTGCCTGAACTGTCAGAGGCTAATTAGTATAAGCCTTTGCAGGTCTCTTTCTGTGTTCAGCCTTGAATAGGTGTGAAAAAGGTATGAAATTATTCACAGGAGCAAACAACAGGCTGACCAGAATGGGCAGAGATAACCCCTCTGAACTTCATTGAAAATGCAGAGTGCGGGTAGTGGGCATCTTTTAACACTACAGTGTCAAATTATGCTCAACAGTTCTTTTGGGCCACATATAACACTTGGGGCACACTTGAAAGGGAGAGAACAGGATGTCACGACAACTCTTGTGGGGTCCATTGTCTGACTGCTGAAAGACCCTGCTTTTATACTATCAAAATTCTGTTCCTGGGTTAGTTGTAGGTACAGAGCCTGCCTTAAACAGTATTTTAGTGTTAGATGTGGGAACACACTAGAATTATTATAGTCTACTCCCTACACCCCCACAGCCCTCAGATCCCAATTTTTGTGTGGGAGACTTCCACTTTGGATTTATCCTTACACATTATATTTTGAGCCTGTATGCAGTAAAGCAAACAGAACTACTGAAATAGTGGACAGGGCAGGGAATGTGAACTTTTACCCCATTGGTTAGGGAGTGTTCAGGAGTCACACCCTACCCACTAGCTCATGCCAGGCACAAATGTGGCTTCTATAGGCACCCATGTCAGACCAGAATGGAAGAACACAAGAGCACTGGTCCTGCTGACTGTAAAGGAGCCCTGAAGGAATAGACCTGCACTCTCATGTACCCAGAACAAAGAAGTGGATTCCAAGCGTCAGCTGGCTGACCTCTGTGACTACAGGGAGACATCACGCTGTAAGAAGCATTTTCCTGGAAGTACCCAGCTGACCAGTCGCAACTGGACTTGGGCTGGACACGGCTGTTGGCCACTGCCTGACACCCAGTGAGTTTCCAAGTGCATGCTCTGTACTTTTAGGATTTTTTTTGCAGAAGACTCCTGTGGTAGATTGGGATTTAGAAAAATAAGTCAGAACATAAAATCTTTTAAAAGGACGAACCCGGTTTGTGTATTAGACTTGCGCTCAGTAAGCCTCAGACTGCACCTAGGTCCTGGTCTACTGCGACTGTAGGCTATCATGGCACTTTTTGGTTCTAGGTGCTATTGCTAATTAAAACTTTGAAAATTCCTTTTTTGACATATCGAATACAAAATTAATCAGCATACAGATACGAATAATATTGAAAAACAGTATCAATAAAACATATAGTAGTCAATAAATAATTGATGTCTATGGCATATAAGATCAAGATAAAACCAATAATTTAAATTCAAGTTGCATCAATTAATCAACCCTGGCGCAACAAAGAGGGTAATGGATGAACAGTGAGCGCATCAATTAATGAACCCTGGTGCTACAAAGAGGGTAAGGGATGGAGTGAGACCAGCAGGCGCAATCGAGTCTGCCACACAGAGTACAAAAATTTGAAACAATAGTTATCACAAGCATGCGAGAGTCTCTTTGAAGATAGGTAGCGCATTTATCCGATTTGTGAGCCCCAGCAGTCGACATATCAGTATTACTCAGCAAGATCTACGTTTAGAATACACTGGACAAAAAAAAAAATCGAAAAATGCTCATCAGTCTCCAAAAGGTATTTGACAGCGGGCTTGACTTAGCATTGTGCGTAGGTAATGACCCAGATCAAGTAAAGGCAGCAGTAGGCAGGATACCATGTCTAAAGTGCGAAAAGAGCAACCTTTCAACACTGGGACTGTTGAAGTCTAGATATTCCTCTGCCCTGAATGCGTGTTTGTGGAGAAGAAAAGATCTGGCCCGGTTACCCGTGGTGTCCGATGTTTCACTTTGCTTGCTGCACCTGGCCCAAAATCTGTTCTTCACAACAAACTGCAGAGGTGCCTCATAGATGCTCGGATTGATGACAGGTCGTACCACAACTTTCTCACACCTAGGTGTAGCAGAACCTGATTGTAATCCAATCAGGGAAGCCCTTGCTATCACGATCTTTAATAATGTGTGCAACTAACTGTATTGTGTCAGCTCTGTGGTGCTCCATGCTCGAATACAGTATAACATAGGAGGCAGCTTGGCAAGTTCCAGTATGGGCTTTAAAGCAAGATCTAGCCTCCAGGGAAACAGAGGGGTACTACAAACCAGGTTAAAATTCATACTTACATTCTCCTTTTGGGTTTTTGTCATTGTGTTTATTACATTTCACTCTATTTTACCAATTTAGGTTCGTATTATTTATTGTTTTGCATTTTGACTTTAATTATTGTTTTGGTACTTCTAAAACACTTTACACATTGCCGTAAGTTAAGGCTGTCTGCTCTGCTCCATAGCTACCAGGAGGTTGAGCTCAGGTTAACTTAGAGGCTTTAAGGGTTCACCCTGACAGGGGCTGTGATTATTTCTTGAAGTACACGGCCGCCTACCCCCAAGTAATAATCCAAATTCTTATACTGCCAACAAGGCCTAAGTTGGCCCAGGGCTGCTTTTGCTCTGGGTCAGATAATACCTGACCTGGCTGTTCATGCTGGACTGTTCCTTGTGTGGCAGGCCCACGATCGATTTGGCTATGGTTGCTCCTTATCTGTAGTGGCTCAGGCTCATAACTACTACTGAGACAAATTTAGGCATGAACCAAATTCATGAATTCTATCCGTCAATTTTTTTTGCTGTCCTGATTTTATCAAAAATTGGGCGTGATGTTGATCTAATGAGTGCCATTTGAGCTTGCTGGAGCGATGATAAATGTGAAAGCTGATAGTTGCCTCTTTTAGAGAAATGCAGCTATGACACTCAGAATAACCCACAAGGGAAAAACACCTCTGTTGGCCATCGGTGGATCTTGATTGATGGTGTTCATTTCGCTGATAACAATAGGCAAGGAACCAAACTCTCCCTGGCATCCAGAAGAAGAAAATAGCCAAGGAGGATAACAGGTCCAGAGTCAGATGGTTCACAATGAAGTTGATTCAAAATTGCTTATAGAACATAACAAAAAGCTACACCAGGCACAGAAAAGGAAACATTCACGAGGAATGACCTGAATCTGCTAAGAAAAATCAGAGACAAAAATGTACAAGGAGGTACTGAAAGTGCAGAATAAGGAGGGAACGAAATGAGTTGCAAAGCATCCCTACTTTGCAAGTACAGTCTTTTACATGCCAAAATAAGGAATTGAATTCAGAGGCTTTGCCACATCTTACATTTTGAAAGTCAAGTCATTCACACTGGAGAGATCACCATGAACATGATGCAGCAAACACTGACATGTCAAACAGGGGTGCATCCATGACTAATTATGCGCTGAAAGCTGTATGTAGTTATGTATGTTCCAGTTCTTTGCTAACTCTGGGCCATAACATGGCAGGTTTATACCACAACCGTCTTTTTTGTTTTTTTTGCATAAATGCTTTATCATATTCCATTGTATATAATAGAACATATAGGTCTATACGATCGCTGTCAGGGCCATTATCTACATGTTGCAACAAAAAATTAAATATGTCACGAACAACACAAACCTCACAAAATGTAACATCTACTCTACTAGGACTGCACAACATCACCATTTGAAGGCATTCAGAGCCCTGCTTTGTTATAAGATAGATAGTAACATCCACATTCAGCCTTATTGCATCAATACACTTCACCTTGCCTCCAAGAATGTACTCTAGATCTTAGTTTCAGACCCACCCCAGCAATATACTCCAGTACTTTCCTATCTATCTGATCCTTTCCCTGAGGTGATGATCTTCCATCCAAGAGGGAGCATCCTTCCTGAGACAAAGAGGTTACCTTAGAATTGCCAAGGAAGGGTTCCTCGATTGCTTCCGTATTAAATGCTTCACTTCTAAACAGCCTATGAGTCAGAGTCTGATCTTGCTCATCACCTACACCGGGATGGAGAACTAGGATTCTCTTTGTTTCAGCTGAAACGCTAAAAGCCAACCAGCTATTTCACTCAATTCGTAGTGGTGCTGCCTCATACGACCAATGCCATTCCTGCTTCAGATGGGAAAAGAGCGGTTGGAACCACCTCTTTTGTTTCTAGCCCTTTCTGCCATTCTGGATATGGCCTAGAAGAACACTGTGCTGGGAAGCACTGAACTAAGCACTCTAAATTGAGCTGTTCAGTCCTAGCCTCCACCTTTTCGATAGCCCAATCCCTCATCAATATGCTCCTCCACTGGCTTTCCCTGCCACCCACACTCTTTGTACAGAAATATCCAGTGCCTCATTTTCACTTTTGAATATTTTAATGCGAGACAGCAGTTGATTTGTCTCTGTGGGGGTATTACTTGATAACAAAGAAAAGTGCATACAAATAATCTATCCTGGATTGTCATGGGGATGCGAGAGCTAAGTATACTCTATCTGTAGGATGTATGAGGCGGCATAAATCTGACAAGACAGTCTTTTGTTACATCTCGAATTAATCAATCAATCAATCAAACAAATTTCTTAAGCGCACTACTCACCCGGTAGGGTCTCAAGGCGCTTGGGGGGGGGGGGAGGTTACTGCTCGAAAAGCCATATTTTGAGGTGCTTTCTGAAGGTTAGGAGGTCCTGGGTCTTGCGTAGGTTGGTGGGGAGGAAGTTCCAGGTTTTGGCAGCAAGGTGGGAGAAGGATCTGCCTCCGGAGGTGGTGCATTGGATTCGGGGGATCCAACGGATTGCCCGATCATTACTGTAGAAGTCAACAGTACTAATCTTGTCTAACATGGGGTGTGTCATGATGTTCTAAATTGGTCAGTAAGAACTCTTCACATCACTGAAAGGAATTCAGTTTAGTGCTGATCAGTGCTTCAATCAATCCAATGTACATAAGATTTTAATTTTCGGAAAAAAGTACTACTTGTGTGGGTTTACACAAGATATCAGTAGCTTATGAGGTAATGTCTTATCAATTAAGATCACTATACGCACTTTTTTGGACTTCTATTCGATGCAGGTTTGATCAGCTCCAATTTACTACAATACCTATCAATCTCTCTGTAATTTCAAGGTCTCTGCTTCTGAGAGGTGAGTTTCTTGAATAAGGTTTACATCAGAACGTTTGGTCTTGAGATAGTGAAATTATTTTCTGCCTTTTCACATATGTGCTGAGACCGAGCACATTGAATGAAGAGACAATTACTGGTTTGGTGGCGGACCGCTGAGGCAGTGGCATTATCAGATGTCCATATAAACAATGGAAGAGATGTGGGAAAAATCTGGGACAAGGTAAAAATATGTAAAGCAAAAGGTCTCTTGGTGGAAAGATATGCAGACAGCAGCAGCTGATGGCTAGAGGCGATGCATGTCCTGTTACTCCATGTTTAGTATATTAGTGTATAGATGTGTAGTATAGTGTAGAGTGCAGTACTCTGTTGCTTGTGGGTTCTCCATCTGGGTGCTCATGCATGAACTATCAGCAGCATAGACAGGGTACAAAATCTGGGGTTTTCATCCAAGCAATCATAACATAAAAGTATAACATTGGAGCCTATATATTATGGGTCATGTAAACGGTTAAGGGTAACTATCCTCATCCATGTCAATTTTGCATATATTCAGGTATGAAATTCCCATTTACCCGTGTACCAAAGTTCAGTTCTCAGGTCTTACCT
Source organism: Pleurodeles waltl (assembly GCF_031143425.1). NCBI lineage: Eukaryota > Metazoa > Chordata > Amphibia > Caudata > Salamandridae > Pleurodeles > Pleurodeles waltl. Next base: position 654,129,152 of record NC_090440.1, on the reverse strand, counting down.
TAAGTAAGGTGTTTTTTCACATTTGTTGGGTCACCTACAGCTTTCAAAGGAGGCCTTGAGTTATCTCGATCTTTGCTCATCTCCTCAATTACTCTCTCTAGGCCTTCTTTGTAGGGCTGCATCCTACCCAGCCTATCTTGGGACAAACAGGATTTTTGGGTCAAGCTCTTTGAGGCCTGTGCTTTGGAGGATGCATCCAGAGGCCCTTTTTCTCATTGGTGGTGCCTCGTTTATCGGATAGGCTTCGAGGTTGTCTAAAAAGGATTCCAAGCCATCTGGTGTAGAGAGCTCCATCATTTCCCCTCAACCGCGATGATCATTTTGCGGGATCAAATAGCGCAAATTCAATGTTGCTTTTCTCGAGTCAGGAACTTTTTCCCGTAGCAGTTAGTGTTTCATGACCAGTCCACAGAGATAAAAAATGTCTAACGAATATAGTGAACAGGCCATTGTCACATCAAGCCATTTTTTAAATTGTTCTACTATGCTGGTGGCATAGTAGGAAATCTGCCATAGATGAAGTCATTTAGAGTGAGAAGCATGAGGCCTAATTCTGTCTGTCCCATGAAACTTAAGGGGATACAGTGAACATACAACAGTCACAGCAGGAAAGTTTGCAGGAATCCAAGCATATCATCTAGTTCTTTTGCAATCTCTTAGATGCATATATTGTGCCTGTGTAATAATGGTTCTGGAAGAACGGGTAGCCTTCTTCTCAGGTGCAGCAAATCATCACCCCAGTGGGAAACATCCCTTTCAACATAGTCAATGCAACGCTATGCATTGACCACACTGCCATTACCACACATGCATTTACTAAGCATGCATTTATCACATGTTTACTACACATATGCATGGTAACGGCCGAGAAAGCGGTCTAGGTGCCCGGGCAGAACAGAAAGGAGCAGAGGAGAGAGAGTTAAGTGGTGCTGGGGTTGGGAGAAGGGTTGGGGTCGTTTTTAGTATGGGGCGGGGTAGGTTTTAGGGTTCATGGAGGGTGCAAGGTATACTTTTAGGGCTCAGGGAAGGTGTGGAAGGAGCAGTTTTAAGGGCTTGGGCAGGGTGGAGTATCAGGTGTAATGAGGCAGTGGGGGGAAGAATTTACCACCCATTTTATTGTAAAAGTAAGCGTAGTAAAGGCATGCCTGGTAAAAACGTGGTCGTTGTTGAGACCGTGTTGTAAAGACATGCGTGATATACGCATGCGTTGGTATATCGTACATCCCACCCCAATCTGGTTCTTCATCCAGTCTATCTTCTAGAGCTGCGAGGCTGAATACTGTCACATTCAGTCATGCACTGAAGCCTGCAACCTACGTCCTCGTGGATTTAATCTCCTCTGAACCTGCAGGCATTTTATTTTACATTTACTATCCAGGTTGCCAATAGCTGAACGAATCGACTAGTTTCTTCATCAGTGTGTCGAGGAGAGTGTCTGACATTTTTGCGTTTGCCATTTGGCTCAGTGGTTTATCCTGGGTAACGCTTCTGAAATTAGCAACCGATGGGATGACTTGTGTGTAGTGAGAAGTACTCCTTCGCTTGTGCACGTTTCCAATAAACATTTCTTGTGATAACAAACACATTAGGAAGAACGTCACGCATTCTTTTTAGTTATTGCTGTGAAATCAAGTCTCTTTAGTCCATTATGGCAGTTTATTTTTAATAACCAACTGAATGTTCTTGAGTTGTATGATGATAACACCAATTACAATGCAATTGATTAAGGTCCCCTCAACAGAAAGAGCACGTTTAAGGAGCTGCACCTGCGGGTGACATTTAAGTGTAGATCATTACAGATGGGTGGGCCATCTCATAGGTAAAGATATACAGGAAGCAGGTCTCAAATCTCCTGCTGTCTCCTACGTCATGTCCCAGATCCTGTCATGACACTATGGTAACGCCAGCCACCCAATCAGTCCAAACCTCAGGAGAAACCAGTAGGTCTCACCTCTTGTTATCGGCCGAGCAGGTGTCGTTCCTCCATTCTGGAGTCAGCACAGTCAACTAAGAACAGTCACTCCATCCCAGCGGTGTTGGTCTCCCCCACCACCAGCACCTTTTCTCACTATATCAGAGCACTGGTATCTTTAGCAACGATCAGCAGGTTCAGTGGCATTTCGAGTCCTGACTGTGCCAGAAAAAAACAAACTGGTGTTGCAAGTATCCAAGTTCTTTGGAAGCCAAGTAAGCACCAAAGGCTGCATTCCACTTTGGGCCGGCGAACCGTGCTGGCGGTAATGCCGCTCCAGGAAACATGACTAGGTGGATGGCTCCGTTGTCGTTTTCTGGGATTATGAAGGGTGTGCTGGCTTCAGCCAGTTTTAGGTCCCAGTACTAGCTTCTAACAGTCCTGTATCATACCCCAATAAAGTTTTTTTTCTGTTTGGGAAGAACAGCTCTTCTACAGAGTGGCCATCATGCCCATGGCATAGCTCAGCACCCTCTCCTAGCCCATTTTGAAGGGGAGTCCCGGATAGATGGCAGGATTGTGTAGTAGAGAAGATTCAGGTCTTTACCACTCTTATGAAATCCAGTTGATTGTGAAGGTTTCCTATGCTTTCTGGGATCTATAACTTGAAGAATATAAGCTGCGCCGACTCTACTGCAAAGGAACCTAGACCGAAGCAGCAATTTTAAAACCTAAAGATGGACGGAAGGAAGGCCTGTCTAGCACGAAGGGTCCTTCTAGGGTAGGAGGTGCAGTCTGTGTTGTGGGAAGATCAGTTCAGTACCACAGATGGCTCAGCGTGTTATGCTGTATGTAATTAAATACATCATGAATGAGTGAGCAAATAGCTTTAAGGGTGGATGCAACATGATTTTGGCTTTAGAAGCTCAAACGCACAAAACGTCAGATTGTTTATTCCTATACCTTACTGCAAAAAAAAGAGACTGTACCTTTGGGAAACAAAAAGCAAAACAGATTTGGACGAAAAAGCCTAACTCACATCTTAAGAGGTTGAGACCACCATGTAGGTATTATATTAACATGATTGGGCTGGCTGGCCAATGATGAAGCATGCCATGAGTAAGTGAGTGAGTGAGGCGTTTCCGTCCAAATCATTTTTTGCTTTTTGTTTCCTGAAGGTACAGCTCCTTTATTCTAGTAAGTCGTGGGAATGAACAAGCTGCTGTATTTATGTGTGTTTGTGTTTGTGTTTTACTGAGGAGGGTGAATGGCGGGATATAAACCTCTAGCTCTCTTGTTGACTGAGTTATAAGGTTAGAAACTGTCTGCCTTCAGGAATGAATCATTTATGTCAGTGAGACAGAAGGATAACAAGGTGTGGGAAAATCATGTGAAGGGTCTTCATTTTGAAGAAAGAAGAGCTGGTCAGCTGACTTACCTGGAGTGGAATGAAAAGGTCAGAATCCACCAGTTTCCTCAGATTCCTCGCTGTTGGTGGAGGGCCTAGATTGCGACCTAAATGATGAGGGGAAGCGTGGTGCCCTATTACCACAAGGGAGGGCTGCTATTTTTGAGGAGTTGAGAAACACTTGATGCCTGGTCTGCATACAAAGGGAAAAGGCTTAATATGTGATCATAAAATGGTAGTGGCTAAGTGTGCCTCAGTTATGTGACACGGCTATGTGCACGGCCAAACTACAATTTCTCAACTATCAGCATATTAATCCATGAAGAGGGAACAAAAGTAAGTTAGAAGGATAATACAATGGCAAAACAACACCTAACTTGATTCACAGAGATAAGCAATATATAGATGCTGGAAGTAGTGGTGCGGGAGATGGGGGGGGGTGGGGGCAGTGCTGCAGTACTCCTAGAAATAACCATGCGGAAGTCCAGAAGGTGAATTAGTGTTACATTTTGAGTTTGTAGTGTAATATTTGCTGTGTGTTCAAAGGCAAAAGGTCAAATATCAAGCTATGTCTCCAGACAAATTAATGCTTACTCGGAAACTAATGTTTACTTATATTTCAATGACTGCAAAATGAGAGGATTTTGTAAAAGTGACCTAGGTGACAATCTTGCTAGGGTACAGGAAGCAAAAGGAAAGGCGTAATATGCCAGTTCAGTTTTTTTTCTCTCAACAACATTTAAATACCTATAAGCAAACTATACACATATTTCAGAATATATCAGCAATTAGGAAAGAACAAATGAAGTAAATTTTTGTGATTCTGAAGTGTGATGGAAACAAGTTTTAATAAGATGAAAACAAATCAAGACAGTGTATCTGATGAAACACACAAATATTCACTGAAACTGCATTTCCATATATTATCGTTTGTGCTATATAGTTTTACCACTATTACTGAATGTCTATGCAAATTTAGTGGCCATTTGAACTGAAAATGTGCTAACAGTCCGCTACCGCACCAGTGCTCCAAAATGCACCACCGGTTACATACACCTTGTAGGAAGTTGGCTCTGTATGTACTATTTCAAAGTAAGAAATGGTGTGCACAGAGTCCAAGGGTTCCCCTTAGAGGTAAGATAGTGGCAAAAAGAGATAATTCTAATGCTCTATTTTGTGGTAGTGTGGTTGAGCAGCAGGCTTATCAGAGGGTAGCGTTAAGCATTTGTTGTACACACACACAGGCAATAAATGAGGAACACACACTCAAAGACAAATTCCAGGCCAATGGGTTTTTATATAGAAAAATATATTTTCTTAATTTATTTTAATAACCACAGGTTCAAGATTTACAAACAATACTTTAAATGAAAGGTATTTCACTCAGGTATTCTAGGAACTTTGAATAATCACAATAGCATGTATAGTTTTGGCAAAAATGGCAATAAGCAGATTTAAAAGTGGACACAGTGCAAAAATAAACCGTTCCTGGGGGAGGTAAGTAAATGTTAAGGTCACAGGTAAGTAAAACACTTACAGGGTTCAAAGTTGGGTCCAAGGTAGCCCACCGTTGGGGGTTCAAGGCAACCCCACAGTTGCCACACCAGCAGCTCAGGGCCGGTTAGGTGCAGAGGTCAAAGTGGTGCCCAAAACACATAGGCTTCAATGGAAATAGGGGTGCCCCGGTTCCAGGTAAGTACCCGTGTCTTCGGCGGGCAGACCAGGGGGGGTTTTGTAGGGCACCGGGGGGGGGGGGACACAAGCAGGCACAGAAAGTACACCCTCAGCGGCACAGGGGCGGCCAGGTGCAGAGTGCAAACAAGCGTCGGGTTTCTAATAGGAATCAATGGGGAGACCCGGGGGTCTCTTTAACGATGCAGGCAGGCACAGGGGTTGCTCCTCTGGGTAGCCACCACCTGGGCTAGGCAGAGAGTCGCTCCTGCACTGGAGTTCGGTTCCTTCAGGTCCTGGGGGCTGCGGGTGCAGTGTGGTTTCCAGGCATTGGGTTCCTTGAAGCAGGATATCGCGGTCAGGGGGAGCCTCTGGATTTCCTCTGCAGGCGTCGCTGTGGGGGCTCAGGGGGGTCAACTCTGGCTACTCACGGGCTCGCAGTCGCCGGGGAGTCCTCTCTGTAGTGTTAGTTTTCCGCAGGTCGAGCCGGGGGGCATTGGGTGCAGAGTGGAAAGTCTCATGCTTCCGGCGGGAAACGTGTGGTCTTTAAAAGTTGCGTATTTGTTGCAAGGAGTTGCAGTTTCTTGAACAGGGCCGCTGTTCTCTGGAGTTTCTTGGTCCTTTAGATGCAGGGTAGTCCTCTGAGGCTTCAGAGGTCGCGGACCCTGTTGGATGCGTCGCTGTTGCAGTTTTCTTCGAAGTAGGGAGACAGGCCGGTGGGGCTGTGGCCAAATCAGTTGTCGTCTTGGTCTTCACTGCAGGGCTTCAGTTCAGCAGTCCTTCTTCTTTTGGTTGCAGGAATCTATCTTCCTCGGTTGTGGGAGCCCCTAAATACTCAATTTAGGGGTGTGTTTAGGTCTGGGAGGGCAGCAGCCAATGGCTACTGTCCTTGAGGGTGGCTGCACCCTCTTTGTGCCTCCTCCCTGTGGGGTGGGGGGCACATCCCTAATCCTATTGGGGGAATCCTCCTCCTACAAGATGGAGGATTTCTAAAAGTAAGAGTCACCTCAGCTCAGGACACCTTAGGGGCTGTCCTGACTGGGGGGTGAATCCTTCTTGTTTTTCTCATTATCTCCTCCAGCCTTGCCGCCAAAAGTGGGGGCAGTGGCCGGAGGGGCGGGCATCTCCACTAGCTGGGATGCCCTGTGGTGCTGTAACAAAGGCGGTAAGCCTTTGAGGCTCACCGCCAGGTGTTTTACAGTTCTTGCAGGGGGAGGTGAGAAGCACCTCCACCCAGTACAGGCTTTGTTCCTGGCCACAGAGTGACATAGGCACTCTTCCCATGTGGCCAGCAACATGTCTGGTGTGTGGCAGGCTGGCAAAAACTAGTCAGCCCACACTTGAAGCTGGGTATGTTTTCAGGGGGCATCTCTAAGATGCCCTCTGGGGTGTATGTTACAATAAAATGTACACTGGCATCAGTGTGCATTTATTGTGCTGAGAAGTTTGATACCAAACTTCCCAGTTTTCAGTGTTGCCATTATGGTGCTGTGGAGTTCGTGTTTGACAGACTCCCAGACCATATACTCTTATGGCTACCCTGCACTTACTATGTCTAAGGTTTTGCTTAGACCCTGTAGGGGCATAGTGCTCATGCACATATGCCCTCACCTGTGTATAGTGCACCCTGCCTTAGGGCTGTAAGGCCTGCTAGAGGGGTGACTTACCTATGCCACATGCAGTGTGAGGTTGGCATGGCACTCTGAGGGGAGTGCTGAGTGAGGGGTCCCTAGGGTGGCATAAGATATGCTGCAGCCCTTAGAGACCTTCCCTGGTATCAAGGCCCTTGGTACCAGGGGTACCAGTTACAAGGGGCTTACCTGGGTGCCAGGGTTGTGCTAATTGTAGAGACAAAGGAACAGTTTAGGGAAAGACCACTGGTGCTGGGGCCTGGTTAGCAGGCCTCAGCACACTTTCAAATCATAACTTGGCATCAGCAAAGGCAAAAAGTCAGGGGGTAACCATGCCAAGGAGGCATTTCCTTACACACCTTTATCACTCTCCTTCTGGCTAGGTGTCATATTGGTTATGCCTGGTTTTTGTGTGATGCCTGGAGTTTTCACCATCCCTTTGTCTTTAGTGATATGACATTAATGGCAGCAGCCTTACACTGAACATTGTTTCAGCACCACTGAAGAAATGAAGATGGCATATAATTACAACAGCTAAACAGTAACAAGGGATAGTTGATGCTATTTCACCAAGCAAAGAGCTGCCTGTGTCTGGGGTGAATATTTAACGTGAGAATTATACATTTGTGGATGTTTAGGCCAAAAGAACGCTCGTTCTTAAAAGTGGGAAAACCATATGGGGCAGTGGTAATGGCGAGTCCACTTCACGAGGTGAGCAGAGAACGGGCTTATGGGATCATTTTGTCGACAACATGTTAATTTAGGTAGCCTGCAATAAGTCAACGGTGGTGTTACACAAACAAGGTCACTTAAGCGGTCTCAAAAGTCTCTGTTCTATTGAGGGAGCTGAAATCTAGAATAATAAATATGCACCCACTAGGCAAGCAAATGTAGGCTACAAGACAAGGACCGCTACATGCTGGCTTGGGAGTTGGAGTAAAAGGAAAAAATGTGTAACTAGTCATGGAATATGAATGAAACTCTGCATCCTCGATCCGATAATCTTTTGGTATATGTACTGGAACTCCTTTGGCTCCAAGGTGAGAGATGTAGGAGTTGATGCTACTGTTCGTGGTGTGTTAAAAGCTCAAGTAGCAGTTTGTGCTGACCGCTGACATTCAGTAAAAGGACGTGGGTAGCTTGACCTCTCCACCAGCAAGCCTTAGATTTTAAGCCCAGTTGTGCAAGAACAAGCATATCTCAATCATGCTGATGGATTATAAAGGCTGCCATGTCACAAATATATAGAGGAAAACACAGTGATGTTCACAGAAGGAAAGTGGTATCTGTGGTTACACAAGACCTATCCAAAAGGGAAATAGCAGCATATTTTGCGAGTATAGTGAAGGTTTATCCACATAAGGCATTTAAGTATTCAGCCTGAACTGCTGAAGGCCCCCTTAAGCATCATGTTCTTGGGCATTCTGTTCTTTCTGTGTATTCGACTGGCAGGTACAACAGCACAACAGATTTCAAAGTAAAAAAAAGAAAGAACAAGGACCTACACAAAAGGTGTAAAGACAACAGCGAGGCCTGAATCACACAAGAATGGGTTCTCGCTAATGCCCTGTCTGATCAAAGTTTAATATTATCAATACTTATCCGCTCAGTCTTAAAAATTAGGAAATCCTACTGAACTGACAATTCTTCACCTCTTTTTTATTAATACATTTGATCATTCTATTGAGGTTTTTAATTATTTATCTGGATTTATTATATACTATGTAAGAATTGTTGGCTTTTTTTTATACAGTCGAATAAAGATTTTATGACTGACTGATACTTGACGCCCATGTCCAGTCACCGTGTGCTTGCTAAACCGCATGATGCAAACAGGGAGTTACAGTTTTAAGTGAGGGGTATTCAGTAATAGATTGCAAAGTAATTAATAACGATAGCTGAACATGACAACTCTGTTTTATATGTAAACCTTAATTTTAAAAAAATGACAAAAACAAAACATGATACAAACCAGCTGAAAGATCTTTTATTTTGCTCGGTTTCATGTCATTTTGCCAGCCATGAGTGCTTTCTGTACAGTCGGGGACATAAGTTCCCTGCTTATGACAGGTCCAAGGACACTCTCCTCTGGGAGGCGGACTCAGTGCTCCGCCTCCTGCAGCTGGGGTCTGAAAAGTTGTCCATTGAAGCAATTATTTGTTCCTGTGGAGTCACACAAGTCCTACCGAGCTAGGACAGATCTGTGAAGCCAGTGCAGGTCTGCAGAGTGCAGTAGGAAGACGTGTGGATTTTGGTGGGATGCCTTGCAGAGATGCAGCAGATGTAGTTCATAAAAGCTGGCTTGTAAGACAGAAACGGGAGAGCGGGATTACTGACATACCTGTAGTGCCAACTATTTGCAGCTACAGAGTTTAGGCGCTCTCTGCTCTCAAATTCTTCAACCCCAACGGTTCAGAAAGCTTGTTGCACCTCCCTGCCTCCGAGGAAACCCTGCAGCTGACAGGTTTCCATTTAGGTCACACAATGAAGGGGAAAAAGAAAAGAGACAAAAATTAGATGCAAAATTATTTTATTTTGTTTCCGGTGAGAGTCGATCATCTATGATGTAACAAAACAGACAAGATTAGCAATAAAAAAGTACAATTACAACAGGCTTGTCCAACAAGCCATACACACGAGGGACTTAGGTGGCTAACCAGATGCAGTTTCGATTTCCCAGTGAACTGTGGGCTTCCTGGAGGATCACCGTCATGCAAACATCTCCGTAAGCACAGATACCTACACTCCTGACATTCACGGGCCTTTTATTTTTCCGAACCTTTCACACCTCACTCAAGAACTGGGAGTTTGGAAGGTGTTTAAAGGGTGGGGGCAATGTGTAGCACAAACAACCATCTACTGAAAAATCTGCTCTGCTCTTTCATTTCTGATATTTCTAGTTGAACAACTAAGGCATTTCAGAAGAGCTAGAATTGTCAATTCTCTCGCGGTCAGAGTTCCTCTACAGCTTCTAGTTAGCAAGCATGGAAATGGGCTTTGGCAGGATTTTTAAAGGCCCGTTAGCTCATAATTGCAAGTTAAAATGCCCATCCGTCCAAGAGAAAGGCTCCTCTGTTCAAAGCACCTGATCACTCAAAAAGCAGCAACAAGGACTGGCCAACAGAGGAGCACGGGGCTTCCACATGCATGTCAATACTGTCAGCTGCACGTCAGCACAGTGTAGACTGACTAATTGTTAATCTCAGAGACTAGTAAGGGGTTCCGCACAAACAACAGAATTTTGGCGGTGAGAGATAAGGGCAATGTATTAATTTGGCAGCTATACATAGTGATAAGAGCATTTTGCTCAGGGGACAGACAGTGGAACTGGGCAGGATGCTTAAACTTTAGCAATGGCAGTGACTGGCAAGGTTACCGCACCCACTTCTTAACAGCTGCAATGGCAGTGTTCCATAAGAGTTCTATGTCTATTCAATACTGGAAGTTCGCCACCACTGCAGAGCACGTCTTTGCAAAAGTTGTGACTCCAGTGACAGCAAAGTGCAATCCCATTTTCAGTTTCATTCACCATTACTCATCTCACTGCACTTTTTTCTCCTGTGTTGGGGCGCCATACAAACCTATCCTCTCTACCGGGCCTGCGGGACCCTTCGCCACCCAGCTTCAGGACCGGTTGCTGGCTTCGACTCCGCGTTTTCTGTCTGGGGCTAGACAGAGTGTTGATCTGCATTGCCACAGGCGGGCTTCAGGTTCCACTTCACAACCATGTTTTCTGGTCATTCCCATCTCTTCGCCCATAATGTTTCCTTGTCTAGAAATGCTGCGGCACAAAGATTCTGAGCTGCCAGTCCAGTGAGGGAATTGCTTATGCTGAACTGTCCACCTTGTCTTCACTGCACAGGGTGCATAATGGTACTTTCACCACTGCCTAAACATTGGCCATGGCAGTAAAAGAAGACCCACTGCCTAGTTTGAGTAATCTTCAGAAAGGGCATTTACCTCTGGTCTGAAACGGCACCCACTGTCCAAACAGGGTATATATTGCTAATGGTGAGTAGGGACGTGAACACAGAGAGTAAGTGCCATAGACGGTACTGAAACGGTAAGGCACCAATGCGTGCACCTGGACTGTCGGTTACTGTTTGACTGCTCACATCTTAGCCCACATCCAAGCAATTCCAGACCAGAAGAATGGACAACGCCCTAAGGAATATGCTCTAATGTGTGTATGTCATTACAAATGTAATATCTCAGTATAAGGTTTCTGAAAATTATGTAATGCACGCAGTGATACCTGCGTGGAGACATTTTGGCCTTTGCTTTGCTTTCAAATTTGTACATTCAGAATGGAGGCTAGTTTCTTTTTGTTTCATTCCCATTTTTTTTATTCTAAACAACATGCTTAACAGACAGGCACGTCTGCCGGCCAGGCAGTTCCTTGCCCAAACACACTTCACAAGAGCAGAGGAGACAGCTGTCCGTCAACCCGAGGCTAAGTGAGGAGCTGATCCTGCATAGATGCCTCCAGCTCATCCACTCAACGTCCAGCTCAGGAAAGGAAGCAGAGCTGACAGAACAGCGTATTAAGACCCACAGAACAGAGTCTTTCAGTCAGGCTGATCGCGTATATATTCTTCATAGAAGACCCAGCAAGACCCTATGAGTTAAGCCTACTCCACTCACTGCATGCTGAAGGAGAAAACACAGTCCCCACATTGGATAGCGTTATGTACAGTTATATGAGGCCACCAGTCTTGCACAACCCTTTCAGATAAAGTGCAAATTAAGGGACGTTGCCAGCATCTTACGGAGTCACTTTGGCAAGGAACGTGCCAAAGGGCAGTGCAGAACTCTATCCAGGCAAGGGATTGCTATGTTAATAGCAGCCACCTTTGCCACCATGGACGTGCCAGGCACAGCACTGGAGGTGGCACTTGTTAATGCTTACATCTGAAGAAGGGATCAAGGAACAAACCATGATGTCAAGGCGCTCCATTGAGCGGTGGTCCATGATGGACGATAGTCTCATTGCGGGTAAAAATCCCTTCACCCTCAAATAATAGCTTGCTCGCGGCCCAGTTTGGCAGGTTATCAAATGACATATATTAATAAGAGGCCTCAGTCTATCCGACGCTGGCTGATATCCAAACATTCAGTGCTATCACACCTAGTAGAGAGGGCAATGGGACACAGAATCGAACTGTTCAACAGTAGGTCCTCCGACAGACAGGCTGATAAGTTTACACCGCTGTAGAGGACTTCCAAAGGCAGAGTCTTAAAGACACCACCTGAAGGGGGCATGGGATAGGAAGGCAAATCTTCCTGTAGAGCCTAATCCAAATCTTTCAACAATCAACCCCCCACCAGCCCAGAGTGTGACTGTGTGGAGTTTGTGAAGCTGTGCACCTTGACTGGTAATGCACAGCCTGGTTTGCATGCTCACCATTTATAATCTGGTTCACTTAACAAATCTTCCTTTTGCAAAGGGGAAGAGAAGGAATTTAAAATTAGAAAACAAACGTATTCCGAGCTGTGTCTCTCCACCACCCCACCGACACAGCGAACACAGCAAGCCCAAAAAAAGGGAAATAGCTATCCCATGAATTAGTACTTTCAACATACTCCATCCATGCAGTTCATTTCCCACCTGGTCACGTCCAGGCTGTTTTCCGTGACAGGACTCCTTTAAAACTGTCCGGGTCAGTCTCTCCAGGCCAGAGCGACTGCTCCAAGCTAACCAGAAGTTCCTGGTGGTACTGGCGGATGTTAACAGGGAAGCGGGCCCTCACCATCTCATAGGCTGCCAGCAGTCGCATGCTGCGGCGCACCATAAGGTACTGGATGACACAGGTGGGTGCAAGTGAGTAGCCATCTCGACAGTGAACTAATACCCGCTTTTTCTTCTCTGCAGATGCCTCCAGGCAGTCATTGACATCGCCAAAGCCACGAACACGCAAGGCAGCACATTCACTCTCCGGTGGCCCCTGGATGGCTACCTTCAGTCGGGACCAAGTGTGGCGCCCGCCACGGGAGCAGGTGCAAGGGACCACACTTGGGCTATGGTTCCCAGGTAAGCTGCTCATGTCGATGATGCTGTCAATGCCATGCAGGCAGAGCGCTCGGCCGCTGTAGGCTGCGTTCATGTTTCCCAGGTAGATGCAGTCTGTCACCCGGCCTATGATTGGCTCTGAAAACTGGAAGTGCTCCGGCCTGTACCCTGGGTCCTCCATCTCTTCTGGCTTTGGGTGTCCCTTTCGACTGTAGCCAAGGAACGTTTTGGAGCCTGTGCGAGATGGTGGTATGGAATCTTGCTCAAAGCTGCCATTCCATGATGGAGGAGAAAACAGTGAGAACCGGCTGGATGTCTTTGCCTTGGAAGCCAGCTCAATAGGGCTGGATGCAGTGCTCGAGCCTGTGGCACAGAAGAGTGATGCTCTCTCCAGAGAGCCTGTGCTATTTGCAGCCCCGCTGCTATGGGCCTGCTCCATCTGTGAAACAAGAAAACAAGTATTACGGAACACAGATGAGAAACTATTTTAGACACTCCTTTGAATCATACATTTGAAGCCACAACGTTCATGCAACTAAGCCGGATGGGGCGCACAGAATGCGGTGCTCAGTCAAAACTTATTCTATAGCAACAATCTAGTGGAGATTTCAATGTGGACGATTCTCTGCATGAAAAGCCACCCTTCCAATTACCATCCAGCTAACGGAGGTATGAAAGGATAATACTGTGAAGATTTTATCAATGTTAATCAATTGTAAGAGGGAGTGGAAAACTACAATCCCAGCATGCATTGCAAAACTCTTAGTGCTGAACTAGGGTGACCACCCGTCTGTAAATTTCACGGACTGTCCGCAATTTCGACCTGCTGTCCATTGTCTGTGATGAAAGAATTAACGGACGGCATTTGTCCGTAATTTTAGCCTTTCACCTAAAGGGCAACGGAGGCAGGGCGAAATTACGGGCAGATGAGTTTCCCCAGCTGGGCTGGAAGGCAGGGAGTCTCCTGTGCTCTGAGGGAGGAAGGGGCAGACAGATAAGAAAAGGCCTTCTTGCCAGGGGGTCTCCTTCCCTAAAGACATGCAAATGTGGGCAACTGGTAAATCTGCAAATACAAAGAGGCTTGAAAACCTGCATTGACTTTACTAAAAGGAGTCACTTGAAGTTTTCTGGTGGCAAAGATATTTCTTTTAGAGAGGTATTGTAATGGTGTTCCAAGGTGAGCTGTGGAGTGTGTGGTTTTAATGGAGTGTTATACAGTTTATACCTAGTGCTAAAAAAATGTATATTATTCAAATCTGTATTTGAGAAGCACTTTTATTTATTTTTTAACCAAAATGTATTTGCACATTTTGTAGCAGCCTTTATTATGATGTAATTGTATTTTTCACAGTTCTTTCAGGTATTTTGGTACCTCATAGTACTGACAAACACTGGCAAAGCAATAGGTCTCATCTACGAAAGAGTTATTGGCTTTGCTAATGTGTTTTAGCCATGTTATACACCAGAGTAGCTGCTGTTCAGCATGGCTTAAAGCTAGTGGCATAGTGGTGGGGAGTGGAGTAGAGTAGCATAGGAGCAGTGGCGTAGAGCCCAGTGGTGCAAAGTACAGTGCAGTTGTTTACAGTGCATTAGTGTAGAGTGCAGTGGTTTAGAGTGGAGTGGCATGGGACAGAGTAGAGTGGCATAGAGTACAGTGGAGTAGAGTGGCATACAATAGAGTGGCAGAGAGAGCAGTAGTGTAGAGTGGTGCAGTGGCATAGATTGCAGAATAGACACGTTGCAGGGAGTGCAGTGGTGTAGTGTAGAGTGATGCAGAGTAGAGCAAAGTGCTGTAGAGTGGAGTGATGCAGAGTAGAGTGGCATAGAATACAGTGGCATAGAGTACAGTAGTATATAGTACATTGGTGTATAGTACAGTGGTGGAGAGTGCAACACTGCAGAGTAGAGTGTCAGTGTAGTGATGTAGAGTGGAGTACAGTGGCACAGAGCAGTGGCGTAGAGTACAGTTGTACAAAGTAGAGGGCAGTGGCATTCAGTGCAGTTGTTTAGAGTGCATTGGTGCAGAGTGCAGTGGCATAGAATGGCATAGGGTAGAGTTACATAGAGTGCAGTGGAGTAGAGTGGCATACAATAGAGTAGCAGAGAGTGCAGTAATGCAGAGTGATGCAGTGTCAGAGTGAAGAGTAGACTCATGTGGCATAGATTGCAGTGGTGTAGAGTGGTGCAGAGTGGAGTATTGTAGAGTAGAGTATAGTGCCTAGAGTGCAGTGGCATAGAGTAGAGTGGTGCAGAGTTGCAGAGTAGAGTGTCAGTGCAGTGGTGTAGAGTGGTACAGAGAACAGTGGCATAGAGTACAGTGGTGCAGAGTAAAGGGCAGTGGCATACAATGCAGTTGTTTAGAGTGCACAGGTGTAGAGTGCAGTTGCATAGAGTGGCATTGGGCAGAGTAGAGTGGCATAAAATGCAGTGGCATAGAGTATATTGGTGCAGAATGCAGTAGTACAGAGCAGAGTGGTGTAGAGTATAGTGGCGGCCAGTGCAGTGTTGCAGAGTGTCAGCTTGCAGTGGTGTAGAGTTCATTGAACTAGAGTGCAGTGGTCAGAGTGGTATAGAGTACAGTGGCGTAGAATAGATTGTTTCAGAGTAGAGTGCAGTTGCATAGAGTGGAGAGGTGCAGGGTAGAGTGCAGTGGCATAGAATGCAGTGGCACAGAGTGCAGTGCATAAAGTAGATTATTTCACAGTAGAGTGAGGTGGCTTAGAGAGGAGAAGTGCAGGTTAGAGTGGAGTTGCATAAAGTGGCATAGAGTGTGATGGCATAGAGTAAAGTAGTGTAGAGTGCCGTGGCATAGAGCGCAGAGGTACAGAGTAGATTAGAGTGATGTACAGTGTATTGATATAGAGTGCAGGGGCATAGAGTTGAGTGTTACAGAGTAAAGTGCATTAGCATAGAGTGTATTAGCTTAGAGTACAGTGGCGTACAGTGCAGCGTTGCAGAGTGGCAGGGAGTGGAGTTGTGCGGATTGGATTGGTGTTGCCTAGACTGGAGTGGTATGGCGTGCAGACGAGCAGAGCGCAGTGGTGTAGAGAGGCGTAAAGTGCGGTGGCTTAGAGTAGAGTAGTACAGAGTAGAGAGGCATAGTGTGAAGTAGCATAGAGAGCAGTGGCATAAAGTGGAGTGGTTCCGAATGGAGAAGAGTGCAGTGGCATGGAGTGGCGTAAAGTGGAGTGATACAGAGTAGGGTGCAGTGGTGTGGAGTGGTGCAGAGCAGAGTGGAGTATGCATGGTGTGGTAACACACTGCCATTACAGACAACACATTTGTGATTGAAATGACCATTACATTTGCACAGATATACAGTTTTTCAAATCAAACTTTTCTGTGCACAGACGATGATGTGTGGAAATTGCATCACCTAATGCAATGATTTGTTTTAATCATGTAAAGGTATTTGTTTACAGCACAGTTCAGAATTAACAAAAATGTGCTTGATTTGTACTTCTAATTCTGATATATTCTGAAGTCTATTTAAATGTTGTCATGTGATAGAAAAAACTCTTTCCTAACCCCAGTATCCAGCAAGATTGTCGCATAAATCCTCTCACTTTGAAGTCAGAGAAAGGAAAGTAAACACTAAGCTCCCACTGAAGACAGAGCCTGACATTTGACTTTGTTCTTTGAATGCACAGCAAATATGATAAGATAAGAACAAGATTTACAGGCCTGTTTACAGAAAGGGAGCACTTGGCAGGATACTGTAAATAAGGTTTTGGCAAGGGAAGGGACGAATTCAAGCTGCATAGCCTAAAACAAATAAAGCCAGCAAATTGAAAGCAACAAATTGTGAGTTGCAAACCACAAGGCCAATGGCAAGCAACGGGCAGAATACATTCACAAGGAAGCACTATGAATTTACTTAAAGTGACAGCTGTGGGATACTTTGTGGGGAAAGTCCAGTATTTTGGTCCATATCTTGCAGAGGTTTGGCTACATCAATCACTGAGGTAGTATGACAAGAAGACCTGGAGTGGTTTCCATGTTGCAGGATAGGTCTGTACACCCATTCTATCAGTTTGCCACCATTTCCTATGGTGCAGAGCTTCTGGCACACCTCTTGTAGGGTTAGTGCTAGGTGGCAGACATGAAATAGGGCATTTAATGATTATTTAAGGTGGTTGTACGTAAGGAGTTGACCAGGGTGAAGATGGTAGTCTGCCACAAGGGTTTGGAAATTTAGTAGCTCACTGTTCAGAAACAAAGTCCCCAATTTTAAGACACCTGCAACATGCCACTGATGGAGTTGCTCTGAGCACAGCCATTCTGTGAGAGTGGGAAGGCTTAGCAAAGGTAGTGCAGGAGCATAGGGTTTCTTTGTGTCAGTGAGTTTACAGGTTCTGGCAAGGCAAGAGAACGCCATGCATGATAACCCCGGATGGTGATCCGTAGAATGGTCAGTAGGAAACAATGAGCACTGCATTAAGCCTTCCTTAAAAGTCTTTACTGGTAAACCCCATCTCATGCAGGGAGGTGGGCAGAAAGCCAAAGAGCCACCCATTGAACCTCTGCAGCTGAATAATAGCATTCTAAGTCCAGAAGACCTAATCCACCCGCAGTCACAGTTAGCTTTAGAGTGGAAAGAGCTCCCGATGGCGCCGCAGCGACCAAATCAGAAGTGTTGCATGTCTGAAGAAGGAATGAAGGACGAGCAGGGGAAGGTTTGCAAAATAATACTATCATTGGGGTAGCACACCATCTTCACTAGTGCCACGTGGCCTCTACAGAAAGCAGAAGAGAAGACCAAAAAGCAAACTGGGCTTGGAGGGACCGTTCGCTCTGCCGAGATTTTCATCCTGGAAATCAGTGTAAGAATGGTAGATATTAATCACTAGGTATCAAAAGGTAACTGGTTACCAGTTCAGTCTGAGATCTAATTGTATATGAAGGCGAAAACAGTGCCATATGTTAAAGAAACACTAATTAAATTTTAAAATTTTAAAATTGTGTTTGTGCAATTTACATCCCAAATATTTTGAAGATTCTATGTGTACTTGACACTTAGGGATAACCCAGATCTCTAGTTTGGCTTTTGCTCAATTTCAAAACCATATAAAGACATGGACAAAGCGGGCAATTGCCCTGCACAACTTTGCAAGGGGTCTGGCCCCTGCTCACCCTTCACAAGCACTAACAGCGGATCATTGCACCAGAAGAGTTTGCCAAGGTGGATGGGTGTTGATTGTTCAACCACTTGACAGTGCCCCTTCTGTTCCGCTCCTGTGTGCAGAGACAACTCCCCAGGTACCAAATACCTTCAAATAGTCTTGGTGGACCCATCTTGTCTGATTTTAGGAATTGTCCCACCTTGTTCTTCTCTTCTTTATTTATCCAGTTTTTAGCAACAACCCTTTGAATTACTTGCTGTGGATCTCCCATTTGATCTCGATTTCATCCTACTCTTTTATTATCTTTGATTGGTAGTCCGAGCTCCCATTTCTGAGATAAATGTAGAGTCCCAAACATACACTCTAATGCAGTGAGACTACAGACAAGTTATGGGTACATCACATCCTGTCATTAAGTGTGAGACTGTCACCCACACCATCTGCCCTACCTCTTAAAAAAATGTTTTGGTTGAAAGTCCATGGGCGGTTGGGGTAAACCAGATGTTTTTGTTCAATTTGTTTAAACTAGCTTAAGGTAATTACCTTAATGTTTCCCAAACTGTTTGCCAAGGGTTTTAAAATGTTCAGAAACAAAATCAAAATGTTGCTGTTACTTTCTCTTCAGGAAAGATCGGGTAGATTTGGGTAGGGGTGATGGCCTTGCCGTGAAGGGCATTAATGTACTACTGAACAAGGACGTAATGTGACACCTGAATGTAGCATACCAGGAGGCAATGACAAAAGGTCCACAGTGAATAAATAGTGCTATGTTAAAAAAGAGTAAATAAATGCACTAACAACATAGTGAGGCATAGCCTCTCTTGCGTGTGTCTGTAAAACGGACGTTTGTTCTTGAATTTTTGTCCTGAATTTTGACCCTTTGTCCTGAATTTTTGTCCTGAATTTTGACCCTTTGTCCTGAATTTTTTACAGTCCTGTCCAGAATTTGCCTCGGTGCCAGGTGGTCACCCTATGCTGAACGTTTAAGAGCAGTTTCAAACAACACTTTTACAAGCACATGAAAACATGGTAGTCAGCAATCTGCTATAGGAGGTAACATTTCAACTCTCATATTAATAATATTTGATAGTATTTATATTCACTTGTAAACACTGATAACTGGGTTTTAGATAGGCAAAAGGTAACTTGAGTAGTCCCGAAAACAAAACTAGGGAAAACAAATCCTATAAAAGTTAGCAGATGGCAGAGAGTTATGGCCACTGACGTATAGGCATAAGGTGGGGCTTCCGTACTTTAAGAACAGTTTAACAGTACTTAAACCGCCTCTATTGTCTACATTACAATACGGAAGAAAACACTTTTCAAACTTGAAAGTGTTTAATCTAGACAACGGAAGGAAATAAAGATCGGTCTTAAATTTTAAGGTTGAGACACCCGGGTTTTTCAAAAATATGGTGGCTCTTGCTAAGTAGGGCTCTATTGCCAAGGATAAGCTTATCTTATGACCTAATATTGGGTACAGAGTACTCTGTACATTTCTGGCTTAATGAGGGGTCAAATGGAGTGGTTGTGGAGCTAACTGGTTAGAGGACAGCATAATTATTAGATTTACAACTTCAGGAAAGTTGACTATTATTTGGATGGGGCAAGTGGACACCACAAAATATAAGCGCACCACCTGCTAGATGTCACGCAAATTAACTAAAATAAATCTGTGCTCAATCCCTAGTAACGTGACACAAAGCGGTCACGTTTAAATCAAAGGCGACATGTACATATTTGGGCAGTGCCTGCACAGTATAAAAAGCCACACCAAACACAATAAAATTCCACAACCAATTTTGAAATAAAGAGAAAAAGAGATATTATTTACTAGAAAGGGCTTGGAGCCTGTTCACTGTTTACCAATTGTTAGCTTCATTGTCACACTAATTTGCTACCTCCTAATTGTGCAGCATGTGCTGGCTTCATTTCCAGTTCTTTGGTCTGCAGCATGAACCAAGTACCGCTTGCTTCATCGTGATTAGTGTCCTTCCTCTTGTGTTACTCTGATTGAGATACTATTTTCTTTCTTCTTCTTTCCATGTCAACCTTTGTTGTGTCTTCCCTTCCATCCCCCATCCAATTGTCCATATTGCTTTTTCCCTCTTATCCCCACACTCCTGTTGTCTGTGTTGCTTCTTCCCTCCCATGCCTACCTCCTGTTGTCTGTTGCTTCTTCCCTCTCACCCCCTGTTGTCCATGGTGCCTCTTTCCTCCCACCTCCACCGTCTCGTTGTACATACTGCCTATTCCTCCCCGCGCCATTCACCTATTATCTGTGTTCCTCCTCCCCCTGCCATCAAAAAATAAAGGTGGTATAACGTGAACGGCTCTGGCAGTGAAATAGTGTTATTTTTAATTTTTAGCTTCCGTTTCCAGATGTCCATGGTGCCCCTTCCTTCCCACCCTCCCTCCAGTTGTCCGTACTGCCCATCCACCATAAGAAAAAAAAAAAGCACTATGAAAGGGTCAAAGCTGGCAGCATCATAGTGCTTTTTAAAATACATTTTAGCCATAATTCTGAGCAGCAATGCTGCTGTATAACATGGACAAAAGACAGTAGCAAAGTCAATAGCTATTGCATAGGTGAGACCTATTGGCTTCGCCAATGCTTGTTATCAGAGGTGCTGGGAGCTTCTGTCTGGGATGCAGCTGAAATTTAATCCAACGCCGTGGAACTGTTGATTGAATACATTTCCCCACAGGATCCCCTGAAGCTCTGGAAGAAAAGTTTTTTAAAGTTTCAAATCTTTCTTCTGGTGCCCAAACAACCACAAGAGTATACAACAATTCTAAGGATCCCAAGACCACGGGGGAAGGCACAAAGGGACTCTCAGGATGTCACCCAGAGGCCAACAGCAAAGCAAAACCAAAGCCAGTCGCCACTGGCCAGCTGGGGACTTCCCTCTTGCCCAATTGAACCTTGCAGTTCACTTTTTTTGTTCTACTTAAAAGAGGTACAAGGCCCAGTTTCAGGGCTTCTCTAAGATCACAGACAGCAAATCCAGTCCTCTTCTAATCTTCTGCAGGCCCAGAAAGCAGAAGGTGCCTTGAGGTGGAGCACTTATGCAGGGGTAACTTTTGGCCACTCCCTAACCAATGGGGTAAAGGTTTGGCGGTGGTGGGGGCAACCTTACCCCTTTTTGCGGAAGTTCATTTTTACCCTACTGTAAAACAATTCCATGGTGCCCCTCAATAACAAAATTCAAGATGATAAAACCCTTCTCCCTTTGTGCAGAGCCTGTTTGCCCACCCAGAGGTATGTGGCCAGGGTAATGAGCAGTCCACCTCTTCTGGGGTTATTCAAACCTGGTTCTGGGGGTGACTTTCCTGCAACTGGGTTTGATGCCAGCCCGAAGATGGCAACAAAAGCTGAGGCCTTCCAACAGCCACCTTGCATTTGCTTGTGACAGGGCACTTCTTTAAAGATAATTAAGTTCCTGGGTCCACCCCAACTGGTCTCTCTGTAGGTGGAAGAAAATGTCTACTCACTACAAGCCACGGTCTTTGATATGGGAGTAGTTTTTACACCTTTTCCACATCTAACTCAGACCCAATACAGGCTAAACAGTTGCTGAACAGCTAATGCCTTTCACCCTCCTGCAGCTTTAGGCAGGGCAAAGATAACTTTCTGGAAGATACATTTTCCATTTATTTATTTGATAAAAACCCAACATAACCAGTGGATCGGACTATTAATAAATAGAAAAATAGGTCTTTGAACAGAGTCGTTAGCTAGTACAGATCAAATGTTATAGATTAAACTGTGTAATCTATACTTTGTCTTTTCCTATGTACCAGTTACACCGTGACTAGTGGCAATATAATTTTGAACCAAGTAACTGGGTGAACATGTCATTTCTAATGTCACACGTCCTATTTTCAAATATTATGTATCCTATCCAATGGGCAGCAAGGTGTCCTTCAGGGCTGTCTAGTTAAGTACTTTAAAACAAGGTATTTCTATCTGACAAACGGGTGATTTTGACGGATCTGTGTAGCAGGGTTCAAGCTGCCACAGTCAGGCTACACATGAAGGGCCTGAAGCCATGTTTTCACTGCCACAAGTGGCATTTAACTGTCCATGTGAGGGGTGTATTTCTGCACCATAAAGTTTGGTCTTATAGAAAACTTAAATGTGCCAATCAGATTGAAGTCGATCTTGATATGTTTTAAGAGTAATAGCACATACTCTGGCACAGGATATCAGTGTCTCAGTGTTAGAGTTCAAGGTTACCAGCAGGTGAGTCCCAAAAAGAATAACAAAATCAGGGGTAACCACATCACAAAAAAAGGGTCACTTTGCAACAACAACTGTATGCAAGTATATACACTGGGTAAGGGAGGCTGCAGAGCAGGGTGAACGTGCAGGTTAAGCAGAGTACACCCCCCTGAATGAAAAACATACTTTAAATTGTTCAATCTCATAAGCAAGCGCAACATCTAAGCCTCACTACAAGACTACAAAGGAAATTCAAATACTTTATGCGAACCCAAAAGAAAGGAAATTGTTGGTATGTAAAAGTTATATTTGCTTTGTTTGTTTCATTCATTTTTATCTTCTCTATTTTACATTAAAAACAAAATAAATGTAAAAAATGCAATTTGAACAACGAAGATGGGAAAAAGCCTTTACAATGCAGCAATTAACATACAATACTTTTATCATGAATCCATTACAACACGCATGCCTTTAACGTGCAAAATTGTACCATGCATATGCCTTTATCTGGCATGCCATTACAACGATAATGTAAGTATTTCACAGGTAATTGCTGAACATATATCAGGGTAAGGGTGTTTTTAGGGTGGGTTAGGGTATTTGGGTGCCAAAGGTAACTTTAGTGCAGGTAGGAGTATTTGGGAGGCAAGGGTATTTTTAGGTTTTAAGGTGGGTAAGGGTATTTGGGTGACATAGGTATTTTTAGGGTTTAGGTTGGGTAGGGATATTTGGGTGGCAATAGGGCTGGTAGGGGTATTCGGGAGGCAAGTATATTTAGGTTTCAGGGTGGGTAGGGGTATTTGGGTGGGAGACAAGGGTATTTCTAGGTTTTAGGGTTCGATCTGGTAATATAAACACACACACACACATATATATATCGAAAGACAGAAGGTTTATACTTCACTGCAAAATACTTACATTTTCGCTGCAAAGGCATATGCGTGGTAACATTTTGCGTGGTAAAGGCAAGTGTAGTAAAGGCATATGTATTGCAATGGACCCGTTGTAAAGGCATGCATGGTAATGGCATGTGTGGTTCAGTCACAAAAGCCAGAAGATAGATTCTTATTGCATCACTCCTGCTCTAAAAGTGTCCACTGTTATACTGGATTACTTTTGAATTGTATTTCCATTCATTTTCCTGTCTTCCCTATCCCTCCTCTCATTATCAACATATGCATGCTTTCCCACTTGTTTCTCTTCTGCTCCACCTTAGGGGTATGACAGTGTTGATTTTTGCTCTGGGGCACTATGCTCTACTTTTCTGATCATCCCGTTTTCTTTGGTCTGTTCCTATCTGTTCTTTTGCACCTACTTTCCATTTGTTTTTGGCACCGTGACCATATAATTTCATAAACGGGTATCTCTCCATATTATTCATTATGCCTACACTACTTCAGCCAGTTCCTTCAGCAATTTCTCAAACTTGGTGGCCTGATGTTTCATCCAGTATCATAAATCACATATTTTACTGCTGAGAGAACTATTAAAACCACCTCTTTGCATTGTTCAACATCTTCGACACTCCCTTCAAAGCCAATGCCAAAGTTGTTACTGTTAACTCTAGATAATTACATTTAAGGTGCAGCACCTTTCGTCAAAAATGTTCCTAGCATTTCTGTAGCGAGACACACCTCTTTAAAATATGACTCGTGCCACCTGGAAGCAGAACACATCTTCTGCACTCATCTATCACTAGCTGTGATCCAACATGTATCACTCTGAAGTGTGTGAATTTAAACATGGCCCCTATGCCACCTACTTGTAATTATCCAGTATGCTGTTTGTTAGAACAGGAACGTTCCTCTTCATGGGAAATGGGAGTGCTCCCCTGCCGTGGCTGACGCAACGTCTTGTAAATTTGCATCCTGACCTTTTTTTCTTTTAGCAAACCTCGCTGATATGCGAATCTACTGCAAACATTGAAGCTTAGGCCTGTTCATGGGGACTCCAAGTCGTAGAAGCTCCTGGGTGGCCTGGAGTGGTGCACAGATATCAGACTACTGCCCAGGTCGTGAGTTGTTGACATACAGAGGTGATGGCAGCATACCCATTCCTGTAGACCGATAATGCTGAAAGACATTTTCAATATTTCAAAAGTGAAACCTACCAGCCCCACTCGTGCAAAACTCTGCTTCAGTGTGATACCCAGACCGTTGTGCTGTTTTCCTTGTGCATGTCGAGTGCTTGTATGTAAGGGTTGGACGGCAGCAAGATTCTATATTGACCACTTACCATCAAGTTAGTCATAACAATGCCAACCTCACAGTACAGGGCTTTCACATAGCAACTCACACTCCACGCACTCCAAGATGATCATAAGGGTGGATACCATTGCAGACTATGAGCAAAACAAACACTCACTGAACAATACAGTCATTCTTTGGGGAAGACTCCAGAGCAGTGCTTCCCAACCTGTGGGCCGGGGACCCCTGGGGTTCCGCGAAGCCTCATTAGGGGGTCCGCGACTGTTTAGAAAATGTAATAATATTAGGTTCCAACTATCAGTAATGACTCAGTGAGGGTCCCCGGATTCCAATAATGATTCAGTGGGGGTCCCCGGGCTCCAGTATAGATAAAATGGTGGTCCACAGAAGTTAAAAAGTTGGGAACCACTGCTCCAGAGCATACATGAGAGGGGTGTGTATGGCGAATCAGCATGGAGTCAGGAAGGTCCTGAGAGGACACTTGAATGACCTAGAGAATGAAATACTGGCACTCTTAATTTACAAACATCAACCTGGCTCCAAAACTCTGGCAGATATCTGGGCTCAGCTGTTGAAACTTAACAGAGCAGCAGACCGGGAGGTGAAACACCTAGGCAAACACAATAGAGTGAGAATATATGACAAGGGAGAGCGGTCAGGCAGGAAACTGGCAGCCCTTGTATCAGAAAACATATAGTGCAGATTAAGGCAGACAAAGAAGAGATTGTTTTTGGGGCTGAGCATATTCTTAAGAAAATGAGTACACATTGCACCACTTTATCTCCAATAACCCCAGCGCCCACCAAACGTTTTTGCACAAATATCATTAGCATGGCTAGACACCTCCATAACCATAGAGGCGATAAAGTGAGTAATCACTAGTATGCCCAAGTGCAAATCAAATGTAGTAACTTCTCAAGTGAATTTTAATCCTAACTCCTAGACTGCAGGTGATGTAAGAGGCGCAAACTGCTGGTACTGTACCCCCCTCTCTCCGAGAGGAACTTCTCACTTCCCTATTATACCCCACAAAGCCTCAGGATCGCTGTGAATAATATCAGCCACTCTTGCTCATCTATAGAGACAGTATGATTCATGTGAAGGTAATGGTTAACAAACTGTTGCAAAACTACCAGCCAGTCCTACTAGACCAGGCAGGATTTATTCCTCAAAGGTCAACAGCTCACAAAATTCGCAGTCTATTTGCTTTGAGGCACCAAATTGATCCGCAAGTTGATTGCCGTGGAAGTATTCCTCGACACCACTAACGCATTTGATTCATTAGAAGGGGGAATTTCTACTTGCCCTACTAGTCAGAATGAGAATGCAACTGAACTTTCTGATCTGGGTTCAGTAATTGTACCTTAACCCTGTTACAAGACCTCGCCTCAACAACCTCCTCCCCTCTCCAGAGAGGCATCCGGCAAGGTTGTCCGTTTTTCCCCAATCTTATTTGCCATGGCCCTTGAACCTCACCTGCACAATTAAGCTGCACGCTACAAAGGTGCCCAACCAGCAATCTAATTATTTCTCTGAATAGATGACATCACACTGTTCCTTCACATGTTACCTTAAACTGTAGCCTGGTCATAAGTGAATGCCCTGCATTTGGGCAGTTGTCGGGATGATCTATAAACTGGAATTAATCAATGATATTAGCACTCACACCTGGCACACTACCACTTCTTTCAAGTCTCTTTATGCTGGTTTACAACCTCAATAAAATACCTAGGCATCTGATAAAGACAAAAATACTCTGGAAAACTACAGGTTAAACACTGGATTCCTCTCCCACTATCACTAGCAGGCTTATTAGCCTTGATCAAAATAGCCATCCTCCCCAAAATACTCTAACTTTTCTTTAACATCCACATCCCTCTAAAACAAAATTTCAAGCACTTGCACTCCTGCATGGTAACTCCGGAGTGGGCTGGGGGATCATCCCAGGATTAGATGCTAGTTTCTTATACTGGTGTATGATCAGGGAGGTTCTGCTGCATCCAATCTTAAATTATACTAAAATTGTGCACAAGCACAATTTGCATATTACTGCCTACATCCACTCCTGTTCATGATGCCTGTGGCATCAGGATGAAAGAACAGTCCGCATTACTGAGAACTCGGGTTGAGCGGTGCCCTCTATGGAGTTCAAGCACCATAAACTCAGTGATCTGCACCCTAATAGCTTGGGGCAAGTTCTGTAAGAGAACCACACACCCCACCCTGTAGGCCCCGGAACAACTGATAAGCCACCACCCCTTTCATCTGCTCGCAGATGAGCATAAGATTCTTACACAATTATGGAGCTGGGGGCTTATTAGATGGGAGGTATGCTCTGAGGGGATAATTTTATAGAGGACTCAACAATCACAGTCATGCATCGCAAACGTTATGCACCTAACATCCTACAACACTATAAACTCCACACATCCTGCAGAGCGACCTTTTCCTCCTTTGCTCAGGAAATCCTGTTTGCAAAATGGTGCTACTCACCCTCAAAACAAACAAGCATACTGTCATCAGCATATGCAATTCAGTACGGGAGGAGGATCCCATCACTGCCCAGTAGTCAAACTGAAATGGGGAACACACCTTCAGTGTCCTAACTCCGACAAAGAATGGTGCTTCCGCTGGGGGCAGACGGGAACTCTAGCCCCTGATCCAAGGCTCCACTTCATCCACTTTAAGCTCCTTTATTGAGTGAACAGTATGCCGTTAGCTCAAATGTGGTATTGTGACGGATTCCAAATGCATGCAATGTGATGCCCCAGTAGCATCTTTCCACTGTCTACCTTGCAGATACCCTGAAATAAAGACTGGCTTGAGATCTTTGGCCATGCCTCCACCCTGCCTGAGATAAGGCATTTGCCTTCCTCCATGCAGTCAATACTGGCATGTCAGGTGGCTCTCCACAGTGGCCTTTCTGTTGGCCAAGCGCAGAGTGGCATGAGTATGGGGCCAGGACCAATGACTTCCGGTCAAGGCCTGGCTGGCAGTTCTAAGAGTCCAACAATCTACTGGAGACTTACCATTTTACACTTCCTCCAGCAAACAGCCCTAAAGATATAGGGGTCCTGCTACAAACTTTCCTAGTAAACAACACATTGCCATTCCTGACATTACACGCCCATCAACCTAACCAATGGATGACTAAAGATAGCCTAAACATACTGCTGGGAACTAAAAGACACCTTAAGTATTGTGGAGAATTATAGTATGTCATCTATTATTCAGCGTCAAGATGCCTACGGTTGAACGTGTGCTTTACAAATACATGTTATGTTATGTTAATAGTGGACAAAAAGGTGGAACCCAAACTTTCATCACTTTCTTTCAATTCCAAGTTTTTCTTTACTAAAGATGGAAGTGCTCCACATAAAGAGCTGCAGTGATCACAGCTGGTGACTGCACGCCAGTCAGACTCTTGGAGATGTGGGGGGCATCAGCTGAAGTCTGCAAACTTTCCAGAACAGCTGTGCCTCCCTATAGGCTCTAAGCCCACCTGCATACTCCGAGAGAGAATGTACTAACCTGGTCCAGCAAGAGGCAAGGCTGTCAAGGAGGAGAAACCCAGCTGTGCTCCCAGAATGTGGAATACCCAGAAAAGCCTACTTGTACCAGGAATGTAACTGGCTCTTTGTCAACGTGTGAGGGCTTAACCGTGTATAGTTCATGTCCATAACTTACTATCGCTACCAAGGACTACTGTGCTGGTCATTCACATTGGCAAGATCCAAAGGGTCAGGTCGCTGCCAGCAATCCAGGGCTTGATGACGACCCAAGGTGCAACTCGACAAGTGCACCACCAGCCTTTGAGCAGTGTCCCAGCAAATAGCTAACAGAGGCACTGAACTCGAGGCTGTATCTTCAACTTGCAAAGCTAAGTCTACACATTAGGGAGAATAATGGTTGCTAGTGTGAACTCTTTTGCTCAAGAACGAAACAAATGGACTTATCGGTTTACTAAAATGGTAATTGTTGCAGAACAATGAAAGTAAGCTCGAAACTGTGTTCATTTTTTGCCTGTGACCTTTTATCGCAGATAACACAACGTAACTATTGTGGAAACCATAGGAGCTGTGTTAGACCACTGCCTACACTGAGTATTATCCGCTAGTGCCCCACAGAAATGTTTGTAGAACCATCTACCTAAATCCACATTACTGTGTGTGGCATTTTGTTGTGCTGATATTACTGTGAAAGAACTTTTTTTTTTTTTTAAATAAGAAAAAGTATTGGAATGGACGATAAGCTATTGTGCATTTTTTTTTGGCAGTTTGGCCTTTTGCCCACATCCCCCTCGACCCACCCCCACCACAACCGCCTGTGGCTAGTCGCTCGCTAACCTGAGAGAGTCACGTGTGGAAAGGGTGTACTTGGCCCAGTTTGCACAACCACAGTAGGACGCACCCAGGACAAAAGAGGCAAATGACCCCAACCATCACAGTTGTGGCTGAAAAGATTTTACCTGTCCTGTCTCCCCTCAAATGGGGTCGGACAATGTTCCATTTTTAATCGTAGTGTTTCTCTATTACTCTATTGCTGTAGTATCATTTAATACCTTCCAGAAATCTCACCTGCCATGCCTCGCCTCACCCCCCTTCCACAAACAGCTCTTTTTTCCCTTTGAGTGTTCGTATGGCCTGTCACCAACATTCCACTAGTGAGCTGGTACAGCACCCTCTGCGAAGTGACCGGACACATCACAGTGTGCTGCGCAATCTGCTTTTTAAATACTTTTTACCTTCTTTTTGGAGCTTCAAGAGTCATAATATTGGCAATAATTATAGAGCATCTGTAGAGGACAAATCCAGTATTACCACCACTCACTGTATGCCAATAGGAGACGTGTGAGTGCATCTGCGCAGCTTCTGCTGTTTGCGATCGCAGTATTTTGTTACACTTCTCAGCAGTTATTAACCTTAGTACTCGGATATTGAAGTTTCCATG
Organism: Pleurodeles waltl; assembly: GCF_031143425.1. Classification (NCBI taxonomy): domain Eukaryota; kingdom Metazoa; phylum Chordata; class Amphibia; order Caudata; family Salamandridae; genus Pleurodeles; species Pleurodeles waltl. The sequence continues at coordinate 654,100,015 of NC_090440.1, read as the reverse complement.
TCCTCTGTATGCCAATATATGTTTTGGAGATTTGCTCTAATGGTCTACTGGTATGCCCTTTTACTAATTGTCAATGACTGGCTGCAAATTCTCATTTTAACGGCTGTATACTGCAAACTGGTACTGTCTTGGTATAATTTTCCTGCACTAACCCTATCAATCTCTCATGCACTACTGCCAACATATCGGTCTTATTCCTGCTCACCATTACTTTGGCAAATATTTTCAGGCCTATGTTGATTAAGAAGATGTGCCTTTTCCTTGAAAACAATCTCTGTATATTCCTTTTAATTTTTGGTGATTAATACAAACATTCCATCCATGGCCAGAAGGCGTGACAATAGACCACAAACTAAAATATCCTAAAAATATTAAAGCCCTGGATAACATTAGTTAGAAGGAACACTTAATGAAAAAAGAAAAAAAAAAAGAAAAGAAAAAAAGTCTGGTCGGATGAGAACTGCAAAGCCCTGAAGAAAGACTGTTACACCTGGGCCAAATGGAGAGCCAATACATTACTGGAGGTCCTATGTGGGCAGAAAAGGAAAACGCGCATCTTTTGTTTGCAGGCAGCGCCTTCTGAGGAGCCACATCCAGGGCATTGTTTAGCACCTGCACGGTCTGGTCTGCTCAGATGTCTCTGTGATTGCAGTCACTCGAACAGTTGGTCTGCAAGCTTTTTCGAGCACAGAATGCGAACGGCGATAAGACTGCTGGCCACAGAGCTGAGCAAATGATTTCAAACTTTGGCTTCTTAGTTTGACAAGTACATACCACGATTTCCTGAGTGGGGGCATGTACCAGCCTTATAAATTGACCATTGCCAAGGTCGTAGTCCAATCCACAGGACGTGAACTGAAGTCCTCAATCCAAGATGAAGGAAGTCGTTTTAAAGTAGTGTCAGTAATGAGACTGTTTCAGGAGAAGGGTGAATTGCAACACATTTTGCAACACATTTGTTTGTTAGTTTGTTTGTCCTGATCTTTGCCCTTGCCTTCATATTTTATCTGCTGGAGGTTGCTAGGCCTTCCTGATTTGAGGGGGTGTTTGCTGCACAGATAAACACTTCACTTTTGATCTTCATTTTTAATCAAGACTTGTAAGATTGTCAAGGAGGGTTTTTTACTGTCTGGGTATTTCCTGCTAACTGGGATCCAAGTGACACCTTTCACATATACTATTCTGTGCAGGATGACACAATGGATACCATCATGACTCACCCTAAATTGGACAATCTAGAAGGGCACTCGTCAGACCATTCGAATATCCAGTCTGTGCTAGACTGCAACATCAACAACTTTTTAACTTTAGAAACACTATGGATCCATTCCAGGACCTGGCACAAAAGTTACAATAAATGCATCATGAGAATCCAGAATTTATATAGACTTTGATGGTAAAGTGTACAGATTTCTCAGTAGTCCCTGCAAGTGCCCAGTGTTTTTCTGGAGATTCTCTGAAGCTTGAAGGCATATTTGGATTATTTTACGATGAATTTTGCTTTTTGCTGTCCAGTCTGTTCAAGATCATGTCAAAGCAGATCCCTTACTGAATTTGCTTTGGCACAGGTAACTCCTTTGGTAACACATTAAGATGCTTGTTTTCAGTACTATGACACTTTTTTCACTAGTGTTTAATGCAGTGTTTCAACGTCCTGATTTGGAATATTCCGCTAAGGAGGCACTGTATGATATTCATCAAGGTGGGATTGATGTCTTGACATATGTGACACGTTTTCATAATAGGAAGCTGAAACCACCCGAGTGAAAAGAACTCAGATGACTCTTTTTCAACATTGTTTCAAAGATGAAATTATGGATAAATTTGTGCGTTCCCAAAATCCTAACCATCAGTACCCGTGCCAAGAGAACAGTGGGTCAGAGGGATAGTTGAGGGCCCACTATTATAAGACTGAAACAAATTAAGTTGAAGGGATGAAAGACTGGTTTGTGGCAACCAGGACATCATATGCAAAGGTGGGACTTCTGCAGCACGGACAAGGAGAGTCCTAAAAATATCTGGAACATCCAACCAGAAGTAGGCTTGAACACTTCTGTGGCAGTTTAGATAGTTGCAGCAGGAAGAGACAGGTGCCTTGCAACTTTCACTGGTTGTATGGTTCCTGCTGCTGGCAATACTCGCTTTCCCCAGTTCCCGATTCCTTGCAGTTCCATTACATTTCCAGTCGTGGTTCCCTTCTCCTTCCTTTCTAATACCTCCGGTCTCAGAGTGGGTTTTCTGGTATGTTATGAGACTTGTCAACAGCTATAGCTTTGGAGTATCAGGAGAGCTTACTAATAGCTTTATATATGGTGACTCTTCAATTCAATGAGTCACTGTTGTTTGCATGCATAATAGTTACATGACATACTGCTGCTGCTAGTGCCTCTGAGCCAGTTACCTTAAAACCTTTTGACGGTCTGTTTATGTCAAACTCGCTGAATACCTAAAGGTATTCCTAGAGAAGCAGCCATTATGGAAGCCTTGAGGCTCTTGCTGATTCCAGTATCTACCTCTTCCTTTCCAATGCCTTACCCCCATCAGGGAATTGGACAATCCAGTGTTGCATCCCTGGTTTGTGTAGATCGCACCAGTAGGAGGATTGCCAGATTGGCATCTGGGTTCCTGCTTCAATATATATTTTGAGATGTCTGACAGTTTTCAGGTCGTTAACTTAGGAATGGATTCAGTTGCTAGTGTCCTACAAACTATGACTCATACCATTGCAAACAATCATGCTGATCCTGAAATTGCACGATAAGAAAGGAGCATTTTGTTATCCAAAATTACCAAGTTAAGCAAACAACAATAACATAAGTTTTCACATCTACCATTACAATCAATTTGGTTACAGTCCTGAAAAGTATGAAGGGGACCCAATGTTACTTACACCTTATGCATCAAATTCATGCCTTCTATAAGGATACCCTCAAGGTGGGTTTTGTACTCTCTCATTTAAACTACTAAATACTTACTTGTGCTACTCTGTTGATTAACAGCCACAGTGCTTTATTAAATATTTGGAAAGTTCTTGGGAGCTTTGTCTAAGTGTAAGATGCACTACATACCTCCCAATCTGCATTGGGAGCTACTTTATCTGTGACAAGAAAATCAAGATTATTTTGCACCTTACCCAGTTTCAACCGATTCAAGCTAAGGCTCAGTGGACCAATGAATTGGTAGTCACAACATTTTATCGTGGTCTACGTGAAAAATGTAAAGAGGCTGTCTTACTTGTGGTTAAATGACCTACTATCTGTGATGTTTTAATTAACTGAGCATTACAAATAGAAGCCGAACAAAGGGCTTGAAACACAGGAAAGGAATGTGGATATAGGAACTTTTTGGCACGTCCCAGACCAGAAGCTCTTGAGGAAAGGAGAGGGTCTATGCAGAGCTAGCATATGAAAAGAATGCTAACCAAGGATGAAAAATATCAAAGAAGAAAAAAATGGTAATGTCCTTATTGTGGCAAAGCAGGGCACATTGTCCAAAAAGCAAATAAGAGACTTATTCCAAGACTACAGTTTGTCACTTCCATGTGATTGCCATGCTTACCACACTAATATGTCCTCTGAGAGCAATGGCTGTTATTGACTGTGAAGCTTCTGGATGTTTTATCGATTCCACCTTTTGTACAGAACAGAAGATTCAACTGCAGAAGAAGACGCTGGCAAATCAATCCTGAGCATCGATGGACAACCTTTGATTTTGGGGGCAGGGTGCAGTAAACTGGGAAACTCAACCTTTTCCTCATCACAACAGACAATGGGAATATGGTGATTGTAGTTTTTAATGTTAATCTAAAGGCACTCATTTATTTTGCTATTAGGCATAATCTGATGAAGAACTCCTAATTATCTAATCAACTGAAATGACAAGTATCTTCTATAGACATCCGAGTACTGCTGCCTAGATCTGTGAATAAGGTGAAACAAACCTCTAACATGTTTTGCCCTCCACAAACCTAAAGAAGAATGTCAGATACCAGCAACGTAAACAGTTCAAAGAAAGTAAGGGTTTCCTATAGGGATGTTAATCTTACCCTCGACTTTCAACATAATGCTAAGATTCCCCATGGACAAATATAACTTTAGAGGTCAAGGAGGATGTAGTCTTGAAGACTTATTTGGAGGAAAATCTTCAGAATTCTTCAAAACGCCATTCATTGTATCCAGTGGGGGTTACCTTTTTCAATTTACTAAACCTGACAGCAATTGCTGCCAATGGGTGATTTACAAGGAAAGCAATGAGATAACCCTCCGAAATTGAAATCTGTTTCCTCTTCTTTCTGTCCTTTGGATCAAGTGTTAAAGTATTAAAGAAAGAGATGAAAGTAGACAGTATCTAATATGAAATACGGGCACTACAAATAACTTGTTATGTCTTTCGAGCTACGTAATGACCCAGCTGCATTCCAGTACTTTGGTAACGAGATCTTTCTGGATACCCTGGACACCTTTGTAGCAGAGTATTTAGATAGCATCTTGTTGTTTTGTAATACCTTACAGCAATATAACAACATATGAAGGAAGTACTAAGGCTAAAATGAGTTCTGAAACATTCCAGCTTACTTTCTTGGGATTCATTATTTCTGATAAATGAGTATTGATCGATGTTCATAAGATCAATGAAGTAGCTGAATGGCTCCCACCTGCCCCAAATGAAAGAAATACATGTTTCTTGGATTAAGTCATTTTGACCTACGCTTCATAGATTGTTTTTCACTAATAGTTCGAGCCAGCAAAGATTTAACTAAGAAAGGTCAAGCTTTTTGTTGGCATCTAGACCAGGAAAATAATTTTCTTTTCTTTAAAAGGGTTTCACCATTGGCTCTATTTTAAGATATCCCAATTGTTCTAACCCCTTTATAGCTGAAACAAACGCATTTGTCTTTGTATAGGAGCTATTTTGTCACAGAGACCTCCACCGACTGATGATCTACATCCAACAGCATTGTATTTCTTGAACTCTGTTATCTACAGAAAGGAACTGTACGATATCTGATCATGGACTGTTGGCAATAAAAGGTGCCGTCATATACTGGAGCCATTATTTAGAAGACCCTATTTGTCTATTACAATCTGGAGAGATCAAAAACCCTGAGTTTTTCAAGTTCAAAAAGTGTGGAAATGCAGTACCTGCTAGGTCGTCACTTTTTCCCCGTTTCAAGTAAAATATCACATAGAAGGTTTTGAGAACCAAAAAGAACTACAACAATTTAGGTTAATTCATTCATTCATGAAGTTTCATTCCAACAAACTATGTACCTATTGCAGATTTACAATTCTCCACTGGTGCTGCAATACACTCAGCGCTTGGTCCATGAAATAAAATAAAAAAATAAAAAACTACTATGGTCTGATTACGACCTTGGTGGATGGGATACTCCGTCACAAACGTGGCATATTTCCCGTCCGCGGTATTACAAGTTCCATTAAATCCTATGGAACTTGCAAAACAGCAGGAGGTATATCCGTCATGTTTGTGACAGTGTCCTAACCGCCAAGGTCGTAATCAGGCTCTTAGTATTGAGAACCTTCTAGTGGCCAGAAGTAAGAAAGGCTTCAAAACAATTTGTGAAAGCTTTACAATGATTTGTGAAGGAATGTGTCAGACGTATTCAGAGTTAGAATTCCTTAGAGAAACAAGTAGGATTATTACAGCATCTATATGTACGCAGCCTTGGTATCAGATGTCCATAGACTTTATTCCTGACCTTCCCAATTAATTTGTACAGTATTGAAGGTTTGAATTGACTATTTAACCAAGCTGATCCATTTCGTACCTCTATGTCATGCACTGTAGCAGAACTAGCAAAGACTCTTTTTTTTTTAGGGAGAACATTGGTTCCCAGAGATTGTTTCTGACAGAGGATTCCAATTCATTGCCATATTTTAGAACGCTCCCCTTAAGCAACTAAAAACTGAATTATATTACTATTTTAGAAATGCCACTTTTAAAAAGTGAGCCTTTCTCTGCACTCAAAACCATTTGTGCCTTACAGCCTGTCTCCAATCCACATCTGGATTGGGCTGGGCTGGGCGACAAATCTCTAGTGCATTTCACCCAGACACCCACAAACACTGGACACTCAGTCACACCTGCACTCATAAGCATATTGAATGGGTCTTTCTGGGCTCGAAGAGGGCCTGACACTTACATTTCAAAGGCTAGTGGCCTTCCCCTCACACAATGGACTGTCAAACCCCCTACTGGGACCCTGGCAAACAGACCTGCACTGAAAGGGGAACTTGTGCAGTTCAAAACCACACTTTGACGTTTTCTCCATTTCAAAGGCATTTTTGGGTATATAAACTGGGTCTCTGACCCCCACCAACTCAGACACTTCTGGGTCTACACCTGCAACACTGTCAAGAGGAACTGCCTGGCTGTCCAAAGGACCCATCTGGACTTCTTTTCTGAGAAGGAATGCAGCCCCGCTGGCCTCTGGTTTTGCTGAAAAGGACTCTGCCTTCCCCAAATGTGCTCTCTAAGGGATTGGATTGAGCTTGCCTCCTGTTTTCTGAAGTCTCAGGGCCAAAACGATTTTGCCTCTTCGAAGAAATTCCTTGTACCGCCTGCCAGAATCAACGCAAAGCCTGCATTGCGATCGAGAACGATGCAGCCTGAATTCCCAAGTGGAAATTCGACACAGCGCCTACCGGACCGACGCAGCGTCCTTGCCTTCTTCCAGCGCGTCAAGTATTTTTCCCTGCATCGTCCCTGGGCGTCAAAATACCCTGCATCACAGTGAGGAACCAAGACTGCGTGCAGAAAAACGACGCAAACCGCTTGCAGCATGGAAAGAAACAACGCATGGTCTGTGCTGCGTCAGAGAATTCGATGAGCCAACTTATTTTTCCATGCATCTCCTCCTCTGAAGTCTCTGTGCGTCGTTATTTTTTAAGCATACCAGGTACTGTGTGTAATAAAGAGACAGCTGTTTATTGTTAAGGATTAAGACTCTTATTAGTTTGCAAAAGTGATATTTCAACTTGTGCTTACAGGATCTGTCGTTTTTACCTTATTTTATTGAGATAAAGATCATCTATTTTTCTAAACCTGTGTGGTGTATTTTTGTGGTCTTTTCACTTTGCTACTGTGTCATTTATTGCACAAATACTTTACACATTGCCTTCTAAGTTGAGCCTGACTGCTCAGTGCCAAGCTACCAGAGGGTTGCACAGGATACTTTGGATTGTGTTTGCCTTACACTGACTAGGATTGTGGTCCCTACTTGCCAACCTCTACCAACTAGAGACCCCATTTCTAACAAAAACCATCAATTATGAATCATCCAGCTATTACCCCTGGATAGCTGGTCAAACAGAGAGACTCAATCAGACCATAGAACAGCTTTACTGTTTTGTATCAGACCAACAGTGTGATTCAGTGCTCTAGGTTCTGTTGAAATTTACATACAATAACCTATTACACTGTTGGCTAGGGTACTGTTCATTTTTCTTTATGTATGGGGTCCATTCTAGCATTATGCCATCGATATTTAGCCCACTGACAGTTGCAGCAGTTCAATATTTGTTACAGTCCTTAGCAGAAGTTCAAAAGTAAGTCACTGTAATCATTAATAGCCAAAGCATAATATAAGACGTTTCTAAAAAGAAAGAGGCTCCAGGCACCCATGTGTAATGCCAGTTATAAGCTGTGGTTATTGACAACCAATGTAGTTATTACACGCACTCACGCTAAGTTTGCACCAAGATCTGTAGGCTTCTTTACCATCTTTCAATTATTGAGATAAGGAGCCCTACAATTAAAGTCGGCATCACACTGTAGGATTCAACCAGTCTTCCATGTTTCTAGGGTGGATCTTATGGTTAAATTGTCTTTTCCACAAGCCTCACCTCATAAAAATAAAACATGCTGAATTTTAATTCCAAAATGTAAAAAGTGATGGATGGTATGCTTGAATTAATTTTAGCCACTGGTAATTACTAGTGGGTCGCATACCAGTCCACCATTATTTTGAACACCATGCCACCTCGGTTTGGACCCAGTCATATGCAAATTAGTCCTGACCCTGCTCAAATGGGAAAAGTCCAGCCCAAGCTATCAGACCAGGTCTTCCCTGAAACAGAACACAAGCAACCCAGGACTGTTTAGTGTCCCTGCACTTTATTGTTTTATTCCATTCTCTCTGATTCTGCTTCTTTGAAGTTCTTAGCCATCTGCTTCCTTTCAAGTGATTCTCTGGCGAGAGTGAAGATGTGCTGCGTTTTATTGATGTTCCCAAGTCTTGGAGCACAGTTCCTTGTATACTTTAAGACATGTCAACTACTAGAGCTGGGAGGTATTTGGTCAGTTTGCTAATAGCTGAAAGCTTAATATACAGTAACTCTTTACTCTGCACCTCCTATTTAGCAATACTCATTACAAGTATAAAAGTCACGCAACATAATGCATCTGATCATGCCTCCAAGTCTGAGTCAGTTATCCTAAGGTTTCCGCACCCGATTTCTAAAGGTCGAATGACACTTTCTCAAGACCCAAGGACGATACCAGAGAAGCAGCCAAATTCGTATCATTGAGGGGTGAGCCACTCTCAGCATCTCTCTTTTCCATTCCTACCCCCTAGCTTGCATAGTGCTAATAAAGTTACTCTTTTTTGCTGAATCTAAGGTTTTTATTGACATGACTGGTCCCAAGATACTTTTATTTCTTCACCTATGCGTGCTGCCTCTGACTTCTTTATTATGCATTAAATTATGCAGGACATCAGGCTTAGTTCAAGAAAAACCTGATGGCAGCTAAATATAGGAGGAAAGCATATGCACACCAGCACAGTGCCCAAATCACAAACTGTGTTTTGTATGAAGTAAAGTAGTACTGCGGTTGTACTACTTACAAACTACAAAATGCATTTCACAAACCTACAGCCAGAGAACACTGCCTCCTCCTCTTCTTCCATCTTTACATGCAGCAATCTCCACTCATATAGGTACATGAGTTAATAGTAAATGTGGGAAGGACAAAGGGAGCGGTGCAAACGTGGGGACTTATTACTACAAAATGGGAGGGTTAGGGAAATTTAAGGGAGAGTTTGGGAGGAACTTGCTAATGCTAAACACACACACAAAAATAAGACAATTGCAATTCATACAAAAATACACTTCTACAGTTAATACACCCCTAAAGATGTCAAAACAGGTACAAAAGTACTCAGGCCCAGCCTTGGAGTAAGTCGAGCACCACGCACGGCCAATCACTGGTACTTCACACACTCCCATAGAAAACAATTGAGGCACGGGATTAAGATAAGACCCCACTTGAACTGATGTTAAATTGAATTAGTTTTACATTTAAATATATCTAGATGTGATAAAAATGAAACATAATTATTTTTATTTCAAATAATTAACTAAAACATTTTAAAAGTAAATATACAGCTGTTAGCCAAGTTTACTGAATAAAAAAATGTAAAAAAACAATTAGTGATGGTGAGTATTTTTTACTTTTTAATGAATATATTGGATTTCTACCAATCGATTAAGTAGTAAACTTACACTCAGAAATTCAGTTGGAGGAGGCTCCACCACTACATTTAAGAGGGGGTACAGACATGTAACTACACCTACTCCTCTTGAAAATGGTGAATAGGAAAAAGAAGTTGACCCCTGGAGGAGTAAATATACACAAGTATATGTACCTGTGTGAATCGGGCCTATAGATGCTATATGTAACTCATGCTTTTTTCCATGTAAACTGCAGTATGTTGTATGATGGAAGGGTTTTCTAATCTGTGGCAACACAAAAGGATGATGGACGGAAAGCTGAACAATGCAAACACTCATTGTTCAGCACTCCGCCCATCATCCTTTTGTGTTTCTAAAGTTGCACTTAGTGGGAAGGGTATGCCAAGATGTGGGTCCTGTGCTCACTGTGCCACTGGATTCAAGCTAGCCTGGCTATTGAAGTTTGATATCCTGAAACCGGTCCCAGGATGCTTGTTTCCGTTCCAGGGAGGATCTGGCTTGGCAATTCGGGCTGGACTGTTCCCATGAGGAGCAGGGTCAGACTGATTTGCATATGGCTGGGTTCAAACTGGGGTGGCATAGTGAGCAATAGAACAATGGATTAAATCCAGATCTGTGACTGGGGGTGAGTGTTTGCATTGTTCATCACTCTGTCCATCATCCTTTTCTGTTGCTAAAGTTATCTAATCTGTGAGCAGCCCTCGGAAACTGCTGCTTCTTTTCTCACCCTGTGCTTGTATTCATAGTTTTGCATTTACACCTCACAAGCCCGGGGATCTTGAAGGTGGAGGAGAGGGGCAAACTTTTGGGATTCTGGGTCTGCAGTCATGTCTCTGCTCAGCAAGGTCTGCTGGAACTAAGGAGCTCACCTGAGCCTGTCTACTAATTTGGAGCTGGTTGCTGGGAATCTACTGTGCAAGACGCTGCTAGGGTCTGGAATGAATGGCTGGTGTGGGCCTCAACAGCATAACGGACGCGTTTTACGCTCTTTGTTTGTTGCTCGACTGGGACTTGAAAATGCCCTGGTTGTACGTTTCATGCAGAGTAAAGGTCAGAGAAAGATGCCATACACGCTGGAAAAATGTTTTCTGAACTGGATGGTGCCACGTTAGTCTTAGGCATAAATCCAACATAGGATACTCACATTTTGCTCTTTGGGATTATGCCAACAGCCCATGGTTAACATTATTTCCAGGGTATGTTGTTTGCTTCTTGTCTTTTTTTTTAGGTATATAAAGCACTGCTGATACACTTTCGGTATGTGACAAATCTTTTAACTTCTTTTAGCCGATGGGATGGTCATCCACTTGGTTATATTTTTGCCAATGTTCGTTTTTACCCCTTTTTCTTCCCTTCGGATTCCTGGAACTTGCCTATGCCTTTTACTATTGGTTCTGCCTAGACTGGCAGTCATTGAGCTTGACTAGCACCATACTTTGCTATAAGATCCTATTTTTTAACCACTTGCATTTCACAAGTTGTCTTGGAGGTTTTTACGTTGTTGGCTTTTTCCTGTATTTTGGTGGTATCTTTTAGGAGGACACTGTTTGAGGGAAATATCCACGAGTTGGTAAAAGAGACAGGCCGTACTCCAAATCCAAGACAACTAGGATAAAGGAGAGACCACTGAGATCTGAACTTGTGAGGGGGAGGAAGATCAAGAGGAGGTGCACACCTGGAGTAAGAGGAGAACTAGGAGAAGGAGGGCCATGCAAAGCAGAAGGAAGACCAGGAGGAGGAGGGCCAGTGTTACTAGGATCAGGAGACAATCCAGGACTACTTGGATGAGCATGAACAGGAAAGATGGAGATTGCCCCTCTCCCCCAACTCAAATAAGAGAAAAATGCAAACATTATTTGGAATGGAAAACTACAAATATGCACAGAACACCACAAATATCTTCCAAAACTGAACTCATTTTACCTTCATGCAAACCAGTTTGAATCTAAAGACTCAACAAACTGGCTCTCTCTACTGATTTAACACAACCAGAAAAATAACACACACTATCAGACAACAGTTCCTTCAGTTCAATTAGAAAGGGTGTCCAGATGAACAAAGTGCTAAGATACCATAACAATAATTGAAAGCGCTATAAACGTGATCATAAATTATATTGCAGTGACTCATAAGAATCTACTATATCTACAATATACTTGTTAGAATCTACTCTGCCGTCATTTAGAGTCTCATCAGGTTCTTGAAATTTGGATTATTTTTACCACAAAGCAATGTCTATGCTCTATGTTAAACATAACAGTGTTATTCTGGTGTGTTAAAGTATACAAAACAAATCTGTCTTCAGTCAACAAAATAACTAAAACCATGCCCCCGCAATCACTTCCAGAGACATCTTATTAATTACCATTTCACAATGGCAAAGTTATGCAGATTTTTGTTCGCCATGTCTTGATTCTTTCAGTCCTATGTCTGAAGAAGAACTGTCTGGAGCCATTAGGTCTATAACCGAATCAACTTCAGAGCGAAATACAGTGGTTTGCGAGTCCTTGGTGCTCCTTGTCTTACTGTTGTGAACAAAAAAAATATATACGTTTGCTGTTTTTGTACATTCCCCAGCACTGGGAAGTAGTAATATATGACTATGCCTCAATGTTTATGCTAGCAAACATTTCTGGGCAGGCGCATTGTTGGTAAGTGATATTTCACATTTTGTTTACCCTCTTGCACTATTTAATGAAATGCCTACAAATCAAATGCCAGGAATCCGCTTTGAAATCCTCGAGAACAATTTACAGTCAATGCTTCTGAAACCTTGGTGGTCGCAGAATATGCTGTTACGTTACTACAGGACTTTGCCTGAAGTACGTGTGCTAAACTTTGAGGATTCCTATTTTCCTGGTTTTACACGTACCTTTTCAGCCTTTTCCAACACTTGAAGTGACTGTTTTAACTGAGGACTCGAAGTAAATGTTTGGTACTTGACTGAGGATGGTGGCCCATTGCCTGTTCACAAATTTGTAACCACTCCTTTCTGCAGAGAGAATCCACTATTGTATTCGCTGTTCTGATCCACACAAATGTCACCTCATGCCACTGTAAATTAGCATGGCTTTACAGGAAATAACATATCTTTAATGTTTTAGAGTTTATGTATTGTTACTCAGTGTGACCGGATAAAAGCCAGCAACTGAAATAATTATGCTCATCTTTTTGCAAATACTTTTATTGCAAGTCTGGTAACAGATTTAACACAGGGCATTCTCCGATGCATTAATCGTTTCAGTAGTTGTAAATAAACAACCCATTAAAAACACGTTTACGTATTCTAGCAAAGTACAGGTTATGGCCCGTTTATAACCAGAATGACTTTTAAAACTAGTGCTGACAAGGTCCCAGCATTGAATGTCATCTGGTAGCCGATCTGAGTTTGTTAAAAAAGAAAATGCAACTAGAGACTTCAGACAAGAGTTCTTCTCACAAGGTATGATTCATGAAATACATGCATTTTCGTCAGAGTCCGAAGTTGTCACAAATGGCATCCATTAGCAGGAGGCAGACTGGTTCTGTTTTCATTTCTCAAACTAGAAGAATTATTGCAGATGTAATCACATGATGTCATCTTATATAAAGCAGGCAATTGTAAAAATATAGTTTTGCACAGGAATAGTAAGCAATTCTTCTTAACATTATCATAGTGTGTGATATCTGTTCATTAGAGAGCAATTGTAAGTGGAGGAACGGTGGAATGGTAATTCATCCTTCAAGATAAGGTTAGGCAAAGCTGCTCTAGTCCACTCTCAGTTGGGACATTGAACTGATTTTTTTCGGCGACTGAAGAAGTACAAAACAACTTACAGTCTCACTCTACCAGCCTAGCAACCATCAATCAACAATCACCTGCCTGGCACAATGGGATGAAATCTGAGAAGCACAATCCGAACTCTGTGCTAGCCCATAAAATGTCAAGCAAAATGGCCAGCCTATGAAGGCCCTGTGTATCAGAAGATAATGTGCAAGTAATGGGTCCATATGGAAAACGGGTGAACTGTCTACAGAAAAACGCTGATGTTTCCCTCCCTCCCCCGGACAGTTGGCAGATAAATGTAGCTAGTAAGAAACACATTGGGGAGATTAATGAATTGCTTGCACATGGGAAGTCCCACTACACATAGATGGGTCCTTAGAGCTTGGGGAATATGAATGACTATAAGGAGCAGAACCCTTAATTGTTTTGTATTGGTATTGATATAGAGCTTTCCAGGCTAAGGCGCATAATCTGGTGACAAAACATGCTAAAAAGAGGAGAATGGCCGTGTGTGGGAGAGCAGAGAGGGCACAGCCTGGAGGACGAGGAGTACAATGTAAGCATGGTGTGTAACAGGAGCGAAGACAGCAAGGAAGGGAGAGGAGCTCAGAAATGAAGAGCAGGAGGGAATTCTCAGTGTCTTCCCAATATGAAATTGTTGTATGTGTGACGGGAGGAGTGGACAAACAACAAAGGCGCCATCATCCAGTCACCATCCCCTCAACTGCGGAACTGGACCTTCAGCACAAAAAGCAAATGGGCCATACACAACGCAATGAAAGTACCAGAGACCATCACCAACATCTTTTTGTGACAAGACTGACCTCAATACCTGTCCTTACCTGAGACTGGAGGTTCTTGCGCCAGTCCTGGGACCGCAGCCGGGGCTCAGAGGAGAGTGAAAGACAGAGCGGGCGGTGAGGGCGCTGAAGTTGTGGCGTGGACGACGGTCGAAGGTCTGCTATCTCATTCCTGCTCATCATCAAGTCAGGGCAGGAGCCTGTATGCCAGGAGAGGTGAGAAGTGAAAACAGTATGACGGGAAATCACAATACGAAAGGCTACGGAACTGGGAAAAAGTTAGGGTACTGGAGAAACGGCCTCCCTTGGAAGGGCAAATGGAATAAGAGGCAAAAGATGTGAGGTGGGAAAAGGACATCAAAGAATCAAACTTCTAGGTGTGCTGAGAGAAGAAAGAAAGGACTAGTGAGATAGGAGTGGGAAGGGCAGATGAAAGGATGAAAAAATATACTAGAGAAAAGGAGATGAATGGGGAATGGGAAGGGCATGCGTTGCTGGAATAAATCAAGCGGGAGGTGTGAGAACTAAGTATTTGTTAATGGCCTGAATTCGAATCTGAAATGGTGCTACCAGAGAGAGCAGAAAAAGTATACATAGCAGAAACAGAATAATTAACACTGCAAATAAAACACTTAAAAAAAAAAAAAAAAAAAAAAAAAAACATCATAACATTAGTAGAGCTTTACAAAAAAAACAATCTCCTTTCAAATCAAGAAATGCCAGAACATACAATTCATATAGTGCTCAAAGGAAGATCTGCTCATCCCATATGACACTGACCAGCGGTCCCTTTTCCTTGTGATACCGCGTATCATTCTGGCAACACTTTGTAGATACATGTTACTGCTCCTTTTCCATGTCCCTTGTCCTTGCCTTTTGGAGCAAGATCAATCCACCCTTGCTGCCAGGCAAGCCTGTGTCTACCTGTCTGGTGTGCCCTTTTCAAGACATTATAAGCCAGGGAACAAATGTGGGTAATACTCCTGTTCTGTTCCTCTATGCCTTATTGATCATACTGCCAGGATGTGTCCTTGCATCCGAGTCAGCATCTTCTAGTCATAATGTATGTTCTAGCTAGAACTCAGGCTTGACAGTTTCTGCCTTTTTGCAACACAAGCCTAAGAATCATCCCTTTCTCTATACAATATCAATGTGTCTTTGAAAAAGTCAGATGACCTGATCCCAACTCGGCAGTTCCATTCCAGTAAATACAAGCTTTGAGGTACTGCCCTGAGGACTGGTCCAGTCAACAGAGTAGCACAAAAAAACACGTCTTAGTGGCATTTCTTCTTGGTGCCTTTAGGCACTATCTTCTGTAGGACCGGGATGGGGGCCATCATTACGTAACTTTAGGAAAACGACAGTTTCTGCGTGTTCACCCCAGATTTCTCTCCTTTTGCTGGAGCTATATTTTTGCTGGCTTTAGAACACTGTGCGCTGAACCCCTGCTCTCCAGTAGAGTATGTGTACGCCCAATTAAACACAGTTGAATTAACATAGTCCTAATTGGTATATTTAGCTTAACTACATGTCCCTACTGTAAGCAGTGCATAGAAGTTAAAAGTCACTACCGGACTGTGGCACCTATTGTGCCTTCCACTACAGTGGTAGTGCAAACATGGCTTCAGGACTACCATTATAACCTGACGGTAACAAAGCAAAACATGCACTGTTAACTGTCAAATTAAACTGCTTTTGGCAGGTAAAAGCTACATTTTAAATATTAACAAGTCACCATTATGTAGGCCTTATAGCCCACAAGGCAGGGTGCATGGTATTTAAAAGTAGGACATGAGGAAATTTAAAGTTAGCATATCCTTACAGCGACTAGCCCCTAAAAGCTATTTTCACTGTATGAAGGCTATCAAATCCATAGCCAACCACTGGGAAGCAACAGTACTACTAATAATGTTTGTCGGGACAGAGAACAGCTTAAAAAACATAATTAAACCACTTTTTAAATAGGTATTAAAAATTCAATTGAATGGTAAAGTAGGATGTTTAATAAATATTAAGGAAAATTACCTTTTAAAAAGTCACACTTTACCTGCCTGAAATGTCAGAAGGCTAATTAGCATACACCTCTGCCACCTCAGAGCCAGTGATTAGCCTTGGGTAGGTGTGAATAAGTGTGAAATGCCTACCAGGAGCAAGAAAATAGGGTGACCTGAATGGGTAGAGAGACTCCCCTCAACTCCACAGAACATGACCGTATGGGGGCTCCACAGTGCGGGGGCTGAGAGCACCCTTTATGACATTACATTGTCAGAGTATCCTCAATGGCAAGAATGTGGTCTGCCCGCCGAATTTAAAAGTGCGTGCACGTTAGGGTTTATCACGGTGGAGACTACTTCCTCTACACCATGATTAATCTCTTCTGATGACCCTGGACGTACCCAGCTGACCTCTGGCAACAGGACCTGGACTGGACCCTGCTGTTGCCTTCTGCATAACACCCTGTGAGTCTTAAGTACCTCTCCTGAGGTCCTGAGGGGTTTTAGAAGTGTACTCTTGTGGTGGATTGTGGTCTATAGGACTAAGGAGCCTATTTAATTATGGGTGGTAAGGATACTCTGTCGCAATGGCAACGGAATATCCTCACTGGCAAGCATGTGGTCCGTCCGCTAAATTGAAAAGTGGGTGAATCTTAGGGTTAATCACAGTGGAGACTACTCTATCTCCACCATGATTAATCCCCTCCGATAACGCTGCGGAGTAAGTGCTGTCAGAGGCTGACCTGTCATTCTGCTCACCTAACTTAGATGAGTGGAAAGACAGGTCAGTTTTTACAGCCCATCACCACCAGGAAAACCCTGGTGCTAAGGGGCAGTGAAAACCGCTAAAAGCTCCCCTTGCCATGGGAGAGGATTCTCACGATGAGGGGAGCACTGTATTTCTAATTTTTAAAATGAAAATCCCATTTCAGGATTTTCCTTTTGAAAATAAAAAAGGAACTTGTTTGATATAGCACTTCATCCAGTTGATAGAGCCCTGCACCAAACAGAAGCTTGGCAGTCATTTATACATTTCTCGGGTGGTCCCTTGCCCAGGGCGACAGAGCACTTTGCTTCACCGCCCTGGCAGAACAACAGGCCCTCTGAAAATATATAAATGAGACCCTAATTCAAAAGGGAAAATCTTTGACCAGGACAAGCCTGGTTAGTGTATTTGACCCATGCATCATTGTGGTAAGCCTCAAATTGCACCTAGGTCCTGGGCTACCATGACCACTGACTATCACTGGCATTTTGTGCCTTTATGCCTTATTTCTACTTAAAATCATATTTTGGTTTGCCTGTATTGAATGTTTGTTAAAAGAAAAAAATAACGGAAGCCCAAGGATGATTAGGGACCAAGAGTAATGCAATGGTAAAAGTAACAGAGGTCCCTAACTAGCAAAGAATGGGCAGTACACGGGGAGCAAAAATAATGCCCAGGTTAAGTTGAATCAACAATTAAAATCACATTTATTAAACAGTACATACCAAATTGAGGAATAGGGGTAACAACCCCTGAAGACTATCCTAAACAGGTATCCAAACATACACAGGCAAAACTGGGTGATACAACAAAAACCTAAAGTAATAAAGGTCGCAGCTTCATATTAGTTAACACTACTGCTCCCTTAGTCAAATCATAATTGCTTCTTGGTGCCAGAGTGTTTTGAAGTTCAACGATGTTTCGATCCATTTTAATAACAGGATCATCAGGACAATCTAATGCTTGCCTGTGATGAAAGTACACAAATCAAATTAAAACAATGGAGTGAAACCTCCATAGGTCAATCACAATAAGGAAGTTGGGGTTATAGAAACGCCAATTATATGGTGCGTGAGGCCTCTTAAAAGTGATGGAATGCCCCACCTTGAAACCGCGGGGGAACTAGTCTCTACTTTTACAATGAGAACAATCAATGGTAACCATACAGAGTTAATAACTGCATCAGCACTGGAACCTCTAGCATCAGAAATTCAGCATGAACACGATGTGGGGAACTGCTGCCAACTGAGAAGGTCATGCTGTGAGTACGGGACTCACCGCACAACCTCCTCGAATGGTTACCATTGAATATTCCCACTGTGAAAGCAGAGAGTATTTCCCCCGCAGTTTCAAGATAGGGCATTCCATCACTTTTGAGCGCCCTCACTCGCCTTTCCATTGGGGTTTCTAAACCCCCTGCATGCGATTGACCTATGGAGATTTCACTCCATGGTTTAAATTTAATTTGTGAATTTTCATCACTGGAAAGCATTGGTTTGTCCAGATGATGATACTGTTTTTAAGAATGGATCAAAATGTCAGACTTAAAAACATTCTGACACCAATAAGCAAATGATTTGACTAAGATTGCAGTAGTGTTAACTAATATAAAGCTGTGACCTTGATTACTTTAAGTTTTTGTTGTGTCCCCCAATTTTGCATGTGTACGTTTTGATACCTGTTTAGCATACCCTGGAGGGCTTCTTACCCCTTATATATTTATTTTTTGTGTCTTGTTTAATGAATGCAAGTTTAAATGTTGATTCAACCTCATCCGGACATTACTGTTTGCTCCTAGTGTACTTTTTGATTGTATTGAATGCTTGTCATATTGGTGTCATTTTATTTATTAAAATTCACTCTATTTTCCCAATTCAGTTTGGGATTTGTATTGTTTTGCATTTTGACTCATTACTGTTTTGATACTGCATAAGTACTTTACAAATTGGACTAACTTAAGCCTGTCTGCTCCATGTCATAGAGACCAGGGCATTGAGCTCAGGTTAATTTAGCGGCTTTAAGGGTTGACCCTGACAAGAACTGTGAATATTCCTTAAAGTGGGCAGTCCCTCACCCCAAATAATAATCACATTGCATACAGTAACCTATGTTGCTCCTGCTGTAGACAGTGTGATCACAGAAAGGGTCACACACACTTTACATAAGGAAAGAATCAGCCTTTAAGTCCAGAACTTGGCATCTAGCCACACCCAATGACTCCATGGCCCAGCCTGTAATGTTAATGACGTTAGGCTATGATAAGAGGTACCTGGAGATCCAGTGAAGACAGTTTGATTAGGGGATTAGGGATAAGGAGGGCTGAACACAGAATACTTCATAGCTTCTGGTGAGGTGTGTGCATTTAGCTACCTAGAGGAATGCCTATTAAAAAACTAGTAACTTTTCAATATTATGTTTGAATGGCAATTATGATAAGTAAGAAATGAGTGTGAAGTTAAAGACCAGAAGAATGTGGTTTATGGGCTGAAGGAAACGATTAGGATAAAAGGATCATAAAAAAATGAAAGCCAGGGCCGCAAGAAAAATCTTACAGAGATGAGAAAGAGGAAAAGGAATCATGAGATGAAGGATGCATCACTGGGGCTCAAGCAATGCAGTAAAAGATAAAGTCTGTCGCGAAAAAGTGAGTTGAAAAGCACCACAGGGGTGTCAGAAAAAAAGAAGACATTGAAAAGAATGGGTTACTTCTGAGGATTTAAAGACATAGGGCGAGTGGAAGATGAAAGGAGAGAAGTATCATAAGGTCACAATTTGTTTAGAATAAAAATTAGCTTCCCAGCAGTAGCAGTCTAGCAAGAGCAGCGCAATTACGCAGTAACATCACAACAGTATTGTCTTGCCCCTCATACCTGTACAGTGCTGTGAGAGTGGTGCAGGTCCAGGAAGCGGTAAGGAGCTGGGCATTGTCTGGGTTTTCTGATGATGTTTTGCAATGATGCCTGAAACAGAAAAGTCCTGTTAACAAACTGAAAACACTCCGCAGAAATGAATGCACCTAGCAACTGGCTGTACAGTGACATCTGCGATCTGTGCCCAGTGAAGTGGATCAAGGACTGCAGTCCAGCAGCATACTGGTGACCTGCTTTGCTCCCTATAGAAAGGGAAATACACATAAAAGAAAATACTGGAGAGTAATGGGTACACTGGATTTGGTCCAATCGTCTAACCACACTGCCCTCGTTAAATACTCTGGTTGGCAACATGAGCAGTGAGCCTCAAGAACACTCTAATGGTGCTGGTGCTGGATAAGAAGGGGATGCTCAAGTTGGAAACTCACATTGTCCTTTAGATGAATTACCAGCTATGGATTTCTTACTAATACTCACAGAGCACAATAAAGAGTAAAATGTTTTTCTGCTTAAAAATATACTCCCCTGCCCCAGGAATGACATTTCCTTTTTTAACTCCCTACAAAACTATTTTACTTTCAAATGAAAAAAAGGTTATTAATGCTGACAACTCAATACTCTGCCTTAAGCCTTGAGAACTGGACATTCAACAGTCTTAACATTGTGGGTGTTGTCCAGGTCCCCTAACTCTAGTACAGGCACTTAAAAGGTGGTTAACCACGGCCCTGTACCTCACTCCAGATACTGGAAGTACTGACACGTCAAACAAGCATTGGTGAAGCCAACAGGTCTCACCTTTGGGACATACTGATTTTGCTAGTGGTTTGTAGCAATGCTGCACAGAATCCCACGTAAGAAAAAGCAATGTTGGGGTGACAGGTGATGGAAGAGAAGCGCACACGTCTGAGAGAGAATAATATGGAGCTGTTGTAATATGGACCTGTTGTAATATGGAGCTGTTGGGGGCTAGAATAAAGGCAAGAACACAGTGAGGGAGAAGCCCACCAAGGAGAGAACAACATGGAGGGTGGAGGCAAGAGTGAGCAACACAGAACACAGTGAAGGGGAGGGAAAGCACTACATGAGGTGGTGCTTAACCAAAAAGAACACAGTGCTTCAAAAAAGTGAGCAGTGTAATTACACAAGTATGCTTTTATGCTTCACAAGCTGGACAAACACAATAAGAGGAGGTAAAGCCTGCATGAGCAGATGAATAAAAAGCAAGTAAATGGGAGCAATAATAAAGCTATCCAAAGCTACAAAATGGGAGGGCTCCAAGCCCACCTGTAAGCACTCAGTAGGTCTTTTCGCCAATAGACAACATGAACTATCTTGTAGGGGAGACCTAAAATGTGTCAAAAAGCAGGGGTGATCTTGAACACTGAACAAAATCAAAATAAATCATATTTCAAATATGACTTGTTCAGAGAGTGCCCAACCAATACGGCCAACAGCATGTAGTTTCTGCCGACTCCGCAGCCCTTCTTACATCAAGAAGAATCCTGGTCAAAGGCCGCCTCACAACATTGCTTTAGGCACTGCTAGCTTTCTGTGAAGGATATAGTGCATTGTGGGTTTCTGGGGTTCCATGTGGCCGTTCTGAGCAACACTAATCATGGTCATCGGGCAGTCCGGCATAGCTGTACCAGTCGCACACTGAGCAGGTGCTGCACCATCTTGTGCAGGGCTTGGAAGTCATTGGCAATGTGTGCTGGTGGCCCTCTCCCCTCATGACAGAGGACATGGACTGCAGCATTCTAGGGGGACAACTTCACACCTCAGCTTGTGATTAACGGCACCCCCAATATGGAGTCCTGGTATGGAAGGTGCCCTGTTTGTTGCTTGGCCCCTCGTGCATACCTTGGTCCTAATCAATATGAAGATGCAGCGCTGAGGTGAGCTCCAGCCTTATTCTGGACGCCCTGAACCATCGTCAGGACAGTTTTTGAGAGGGTCAGCAGACTATCTCTGTGATGCTGTTTTTGGGGAGATATCCGAGCATGGGGTTTCCCACTCTCTCCCACTTAGTCAATACAAATTATAACTCTGGAGGCCCCCCATCTAACTTCACTAACACTCCTACAGTTTTAATCTGAGACCCTCTTTTGTGTCTTGAACCATATGTGGAGTGAAGGTCCCTGGGCACTAGAGTCTCCTCGTTGATGCTCCTTGTGAGAGTCATAAATGTTGTGAATGCCCGCTGCTCAAGCTCTGTGGGAAGCTGCCAGAATCGGAGGAATATATTGTTGTGTAGCCATTTTAGCTACAGTTTTATACACGTATTTTAGCAAACTAGGCCTGACACTGTGCACTTTAACCTAGATATATTTTATTTTAGCTATGTTTTAACATGAGCCACATTTGCGTTTTTGTTTTATTTTCTCTATCTAGCTGTTCTTCGCCTAGGTCAGCACTACGTTCTTAAACAAGACATTTCTTTCACTCTGTGCTTTTCTAAAGGCTGCAGTAAGATAGGTTGCAGGCAAAAGTGGTACGCTTTGTCTCCAGTATTCACATAAACATACACACTCTTACGTGGGGGATCCTTTCTTGGAACATCAGACGTTTTATTATAAAAACACTACTTTGACCCATGTACATTAGAGGGAGATTCCAGCCAGGTGACCACAACTGTATTGTGATTGCTTATCACTTCGCTACAGCTGCTTAGGTAGACTACAGCCCTCTTGCTCAGGTATGAGGGATGATGTCTTCCCAGGTAGAACCTGAAAGGCAGAATTAGTTTAATATGCTGTGCTCTAACATAGCTTACGTAGGGACTATCCCTACAAACCTTAGTGACAGTATGGTAGCATTATTTTTACTCTCCTTGTCACAATTTTAATCTTATTGTGCTTCATCGTCCTAGTTATTGCAATACATGGTTCATTATCTAAGATGCAGTTATTTCAATAAAACCTTATTGAACTATATTCTGCCTCCGATTGTCCTTGCATATGTGAGACTAATGTAACAGAGAATCGGATGAGATCTGAGTGACCTCGATTCCCCCGAGGAGTCATGTATGGCATGCGCCCGGTTGCCCCAATCATCCCTGCTCTTGAGTGGAGATGGGGCACAGCTGGTTAGCCAGAACAAACCCAGATTAGGCCGACAGGTGTCACATGGTGCAGGATTAGACTCAGTCCCCCACAGTACAAGTGATTCTGCCACCTGAATCCAGTAGTCTCATTAGAAGAATGAGAACCTACGCGACAATATCTTGCAGCCAACACCACCAGGTTGCTTATCCAGACTGGAAAAAAAAATCTCTCTCTCTCTCTGTCTGTCTGTCTGTCTGTCTCTCTCTCTCTCTCTCTCATATCCCAGGTACGTCACATCATATCATGAAGAAAGATGATAAGCCAATCCAATGCAACAAAAGGAATTTGCCCAATATCCATCAAGGACCAAGGGAGCTGGCATGGAGATGCAGGTTGTTGGTGGGCCATCTCCTGCATAGAATGGCCCCACAGGGACTCAGAGCCTGGAGGTCAATGAGAAATCAGGGGAAAACTGGAAACTAAGATCAATGCCATTTCACTGGAAGTCAACCTTTTGCAGAATGGCCCAAGGAAGGTCAATGAAAGATCCCTCCAAACACAAAAATCTGTTGTAGTCCTTAAATCGGAACGTAGTGATTTAAAAAAAAAAAAAAAAAAAAATCACCCCTTCTCGGAGCTAGCTCATCATCTAGAAAATGGGTGGATGATGCAGAGGGAGCTCCGGAAGATGAATAGTGAGATTTGGGGCGTTCATGGAGGTCTCCAAGTGGCAAAGACATTATTGGAGATCTGGATGGTAATTAATTTAAATCCAGTGAGACTTTCACAGTGTTCCATAACTGAGTGGGCACAAAGGGCTCTGACCACTACACCTTCTCCCGGGGCTCTAGTGAGGGCTGGCATTTGCAAAACCCTAAATTCTAGCGACCTGGATGCCATCCTGCAAAGGGCTAGAGGAATGGGAAACCTTAAATATGAAGGGGCTGTCATCCAATTTTTTCCAGACTACACATAGAGGATTCAGTGCCTCACAAGGAACAAGGACTCAGTAAATAAAAATAAATAAAAAATAAAACAGAGGCCATGGGGCTGAAATACACATGATACTCTTCCCTGCCAAATTCTGGGTCATTCATGCTGGAAAGTCTTAATTTTTGCCACTGCATCCGAAGAGCTATGGGAGTGGCAGGACGTTCTAGGGGGACCACTATGGGTTGTGGGGCTCACAGCCACTCAGGTGTGTGTCTAGCTCAATTGCTGAGAGGTAGAGAGTCTGCACAAGGAACAGAAAGAACTCTGGAAGGCTGGTGATCATGGCAGATGGTACCAATCACTTTCGGGACCACCTCTCCAGGTAGGACATTAAAGGAGACTTCTGGGGAGGATGGAAACTGGAGCCAAAGTAACTTTATGGAACAAAACTGAAGAGGGACTGGTTGACAATACAGGAAAATAGCCTTCTAACACTGGGACTTAAATAAGCCATTTCTACTCCTAGAGCAAATTTCTTTGAATTACAAGTGTGGCCTCTAAGGTATAATATGATGATAATGGGTACTACAGTGGTGGCCGTGGGCTGCCTTGTTAGTGTAGTTGGTGGTGGTCCTCACTAGCGCTTACTCTTCTTATACGTTTTTGGTGCTTTTCGAAGCTGTCATCCTGTGCATATTACAGATAAAGGTTATTATTACACAAATCACAAAATATCAGGTAGTAGGCCGATATTATTTTTCTAGGATTGTTTTCAAATTTATGTTGGGCTACTAAACTGTACCATTATTTCTGCCAGAACTGATAGCTAGGCACGGTGTTGGTTTGTTTTAAAGTGTTCATCTGAGATGGGACGTCAGGGTGGAGGGGTTCGCTTTTTGCAAGTTGGAAGGTGAACAAAGGTTCACACATTTTACTGTATTACTCCTGTTCTAGATGGCATACCCTACTGCATATTGTTCCCACGGGAATCACAGCAATTACAACACAATGCACATTCATCATCAGACAATGGGAACATATTCAAATGAGAACATCTGTTCACTACAAAGTAATGACATGGAATGCTAGAGGGCTAGACAGATAACAGAACTGGCATAGGGTGCTATCCTGCCATAGATAACACAAGGTGGACATAGCTTGCCTCCAAGAGAGACACCTCACGGATATGGAGGATAACAAAATAAAGAAAGAAACTGAATTGCCAATGGTTATTGTCCACCTTCCCACCCTATGCCAGGGGAGTGTCAACTTGGATAGCTTCCGGGATACCATTTGGCCACAGGTTTACAGAAATCGATGCTGAAGGCTGGTATATTTTTTATACATGGTGAACTAAATGGGATGGAAATACGTATACTTCTCTCATTTGCACCAAATATAGATGACAAATCCTTTTTCTTCACCAATGCAAGCTTTACTGATCACATATGGAACCACTGACTCTAGAGAATCTGATATCTGAATTGACCCCCAGTTATGTACATAATGCAAGCAATCTGGTAAGGTTCTTGTCCGATTACTCACCCTTATTAGTGGATTATGAAATGGGCCATACTGCATGGATGGCATCCACCAGGAGGTTGCCCCTAGGGGTCTTCATAGATTATTTGCCTCAATGCAACCCACACAACACTTGGGGCCAGATGCAGAAAGGGTTTAATGTGTCACAAACAGCGAAAATCGCTGCTTGCAAAGCGCAAAACCCACATCGCGATGCCCAATCCCATTTTGCGAGTCGCAACGGGACTGTGAGTCGCAAATAGGAAGGGGTGTTCCCCTTCCTATTTGCGAGTCGCAGCGCGACGCAGGGTTGCTTTGTGACCACAAACGTGGTGACAAAGCAATCGCAGTTACCACCAGTGTCACACTGGTTGTAACTCATTCGCAAAAGAGAAGGGGTCCCGATGGGACCCCTTCCCCTTTGTGAATGGCCTTGAAAACATTTTTTCAGAGCAGGCAGTGGTCCTATGGACCACTGCCTGCTCTGAAAAAATTAAACTGACAAGTTTCATCTTTTAAATTTTGTAATGCATCTCATTTTCCTTTATTTAAAAGCAGTCACAGACATGGAGGTCTGCTGTCTCCAGCAGGCCACAATCCCCGTGAGTGCTGAGACTCACAAGGGGGTCGCAAATTGCAACCCACCTCATTAATATTAATGAGGTGGGCCTTTGCGACCCCCTTGCGACTCGCAGATGGTGTCAGGGACACCATCTTGCATCCTGCATTGCGACTCGCAAATTGCGAGTCGCTCAGACTCACAATTTGCGAGTCGCAATGCAGGATTTTCCTACATCTGGCCATGGCTGCATAGCTGAAGGTAAACTGGGGTACCTCAGGCACCAGGGCAAATGAGTGGGAAACTGAAGGCCGTCCTGAGGGTTTTAGGAAAAATATATGGTATCAAACAACAACTACACCAAGACCTTAAAGACCAAGAAGATACGTTAGCAGGTATGCCACAGTTGACCAGGCTAACATTGAAGGAGCAGTTGGAGCTACTAGGAGTGAAGAAACATTTTAAGGCGTATGGGGCAGGGTGGACAGGCTGACTGTGAGGGACTACTGATAGTGATTGAATGGAAAATGTGATATCCAGTAAATGGCTGTCCTGGTTACTCAAAGAGGACTGGCAAATAACACAGATTCTCGGTTTGACGTAATGGCAGCTTGACAATGACGACACAAGTAGAAATTAATAGAACTACAAGTACACGTCTCTAGGTAGTGTAGACAAATTTGGAACCTCAGACGGTAGAGCTGGCATATGCTTATCTTGGAGATCTGAATCTGAGTTAAACTCATTTACCCTGGAGGGGGATCTGAGAAGCACTGAGTCCAATGTAGGCAAGAAAGATGCTTGGAGGCAATGGCTTCCTGGTGTGATTCTACCAAATCATACTCCACAGTTAGGTGAAAAGTTGCTTGAGGTTTTTAGAGAGGACAGTAACTGGGCATACTCCCACAAATCATTCTGGACGGTATAAATTGTATGATACTTAAACCAGGTTGATACCTCAAAGACCCTTCATCTGAACAACCACTGACATTTAAATTTGGAAATTAAATTCCTTTGTAAATTCCAAGCTAATACACTGCGACTGGTGCTGGTAGGCCCAGTACTTGAAGACCAGCGTGGATTCATCCCAAGCCGTGGCAGGACGATGAACATTTGCAGAATGACCAATGAGCTGCATTATTTAAGTGAATACAATGAAAAACTCCCACTGTTGTCAGTAGACCTATAAAATGCCTTCTATTCTGTCAACTGGGATTACTTAATGGTCTCCCTCCAATACATGGGGTTCGGCCCGGTTTCTTGTACCTGGGTACGATTACTTTAGATGGATCCCACTGCCAGGGTGAGGAGTGACCGAGTGATTTCGGCGAACAGGAGTGTCCAATGAAGCACTAAACAGGGATGTGCCTTTTCGCCTCTGCTATTTGCTTTGGTCCTGGGCTCCTGGCGATTAAGGTCAGAATTGAAATAGAGAGTTGGGGAATCAAAGGGGGAAGACTATGCATCGGATATCCCTATACGCAGAGGATGCATTATTTTATTTGACAAAACCCAGAGAACCTGTACCTAAACTAATGGCATGCTTTGCAACATTTGGCTCAACAGCAGTGCTTACGGTCAACAAATGAAAGACCATCCTGTTCATACTGGGACACTGGTGGGGTGCCCATGTGGGCAGTTACCGGAATTGGGATTTAGGTGGGAAAGAGAAAGGTTCAGATGTGTGGGCATTTATGTGGAGACAGAAACTGACCAGCAGTATGATAACATAGGAAGGGTACTAGAGGGACTGCAACCTTCAATAAACTTTTGAAACACAATGCCGTTATCCATCATGGGAAGGAGAGTCAATTTAAAAATTGTGTTTCTTCTAAGATGTGTACACACTTTGCAAAATTCATTGTGCCTGCTACCTCTTGCCACATACACAAAATGTAACACTATGCTGGCCTTTCTTGTTTGGGCAGGTAAATGTAGCAAGGCAGCTCTGGCCACATCAAAGCAAAATGAAGTTGAGGGTGGGCTACACTTGCTGGACATGGAACCTTACTAATAAGCAACACAGATACAGCATGCAGCCATGTTTTTAACACCCAATGACAACTGGGAGAAACTACCAGGATGCCACCCTGTGACCCTGCTGTATAACGCTTTAAAGGCAGACAAAGACAAACCTACATTTGGGTGTTGTAGCAGATGAAAGCAGGATATTGAAGAGATGCTTACAGATTCAAACTGGAAAGCGGCGGTTAATTTGGTGCATGGAGACTCTTCTAATGCACAAATCAAACAGCTGCATTAAATTATCTCTGCTGTTTCAATTTGACCCCGGTGAAGCGGAGTAGAATTTATCCTGGCAGGTCGGCAACATGCCCACAGTGCAGATGGAATGGTGCTTCCTTCTATTACTTTGTGTGGATCTGCAATGAAGTTACTGAGTTTTGGAGAGATTTGTCTGAAAGATACATAGAGCCACCAGTGTCAGCTTCGTGTTTTCTCCGGACAGCTGCTTATTGGGCATTACTGCCAGGCCGAAAAACTAAAAAGGCAATTCAAACGTTTGCAATTGGCGCTGGTGTTGGCAAAAAGTTACATATCTATTGGGAGAGTGGCTGGCCTCAGGGGGCTCCAATATAGATGCATGGATAAGGGACACAAGGGAGTTGCCTTAAAACGTCCAGAAAAGATAAGAAGGTTGCAGAGGATCTGGAGGAACACAATGAATGCATTACGTACCAAAACACGCCCTGACAAGGTGCCCTGTCCCAGATCCCACTCTTTGAGTAAGTCGATTAAACTACGAGGAGAGACTTTTTGGTGCAGAAAGAGGAACTGTTGGCTGAGGGGGAGCACCCACAAATAATTTGTGATAATGTGAAAGTGATGTTCTATATAAATGCAGTGTTCATGCTGGGGCACACATCATAGTATTATTATTGTGATACTGTATTTTGATATTTAGACATAAATGAAATGTAAATTGTGTTTGAGACAATATTGTTTGCTGTACTATTAATATTTGTGCAAAAAATCAAAAATAAATATATTAAAAACAATACAATACACAACCCTGGTATGGTGGGAACTTCTGAGAGAAGTACACCTTACCAATGCTGGAGTGGTTGTGGAGAGCCAAGTTCACTGGAGGCTAACGAGGATACCTGTAAACATGTATTGATTTTGCATATAGAGCGGATTGTGGCACACTGGCCTCTAGGAGCTTTAACAAAAAGCTCCTGCACAGGTGTGCATCAGTATAACCTACAGCACGAAAGATCTGTGAAATCTCTATACATGTTAAAGGAGAAATGGCCAAACTGAATTTGTTTTTGTTAGGGGGGATTTAAAGAATGCATTTCAACCACAATGTGAGAAAAAAAGAGCTAGACTACTACGGATGTGCAAATATGCCTGCAAAATCTCAAATTATCAAAACTCAGACCACAAATCGACAGTTCAAGTGACAAGCAGAAGAGTGGTATCAGAATACCATTGCCAGAATATCTTCTGACATTAATTTTGTGTCCTAAGGTTCGTTTATAACAGTTTAGACCCAATGGAGTTAACAAATCTACACCCAATGGGTCAACATTAAGGGCATAATATTTATGTAAGATGGTACTTCTCTATAAAGATATTCTGACATACAGCCAGCCACATAGTGGACGTTGCTATACAATTTAAGGTTTTATAACAATTAACAAGAATATGAATTGCATTTAAAAGACCAAAGGCAACCATCACAAATCACCCCAGATGGTGATCTAGGGTGGTGAGAGGGGTTATGATCAATGTGAGACTAACTCCTTTCAGGATCCAAGCTGCAGCATTCTACACAAAAAGCTTTTACAACGGGACATTCCCATAAGGAAGAGATGCTGACATGCAGTCATGCATAAAAATCTCGAGGATGGAAGACATTAGGAGAGGATGAAACTCCTAAATTATTCTTCCAATGAACAGCCCGATCTTGGATGTGCAACTACCTGAATATGGGGGATTAAACTGACAAAAAAAAGACACCAAAGATGGTAAACTGCATTCCATAAATTGTTACCGAATTGCAAATTGGATTCGCGGCTACAAACCGATTCAGTATGAGGAAGGGGCATATCAAGGGCATCCCTTCCTAATACAGAATTGCAGAGGTATGTATGATTGTTCTGTGACCGTGAATGTGGTCGCAAAACAATCGCAGTTACCATCTACTTCAAGTAGGTGGTAACCCATTCGAAGAGGGTACTTCCCCTTTGTGAATGCATGCAAAAATGTTTTTTTAAGAGTAGGCAGTGGTCCCACGGACCACTGCCTACTCTTTAAAAATGGAAAATGAAAAGTTTTTTCTTTTAATTTTTTAACGCATCCCGTTTTCCTTCAAAGGAAAACTGGCTGCACTTTAAAAAAAAAAAATGCTTTATTGAAAAGCAAATCAGTCATGGTGGTCTGCTGAGCCCAGCATGCCATCATCCCTGTGATTGTAGCCTTCGCAATGGCTCGCAAATTGCGACCTACCTCATGAATATTGATGAGGTAGGTCGATTTGCGAGCCCTTGCGAATCGCAGTATGAAACTCCTGGAGTTTCATACATTCCAACAGTGGTTACTTAATTCGCTAAAAATCGCAATTAGGTAATCGCTATTGTAAAGACTGATACATTTGGCCCTTAATCCGCTCTATGCAGTTTTCTTTGCAATAGTTTATCAATACAAGTGCTCTCCTCTTTCCTATGTTTGCCTGTGCTTCGGTGGTCATAACTGGGACTTGAGGTCTGTATGAATAAATGTCCTGCTAACAGACAAGAAGACAGGGCTACCTCACAATTTCATATCTAGGAGGGTCAATATAAGATGCATGTTGGAAACATAGTCATCAATGTGTAAGCAATCTTCTGTGCTACTTTCCTACAAAGAATGATAATTGTGGACCTTTTTTTTTTTCTTCAACTCCTCATACTTGTTTTAATAGTTTGTGAAGTTTATTTAGTACGAGTTAATGATAAACAATTATATTCTCCGTTGATGCTTATGATATGAGCGGTGATGGTTAAGTCAGTGGTATTTTTGTAGAACCAGAGCACTTCTGATTTCGACTGAATGGTAACCAACTACTGGACCTGCATGAGACTGTGACTTCGAGAGAGCTAGTTGTGCAGGCCATTAGTTACACCATCTCCACATCAGAAAGAGAGAGAACTCCTAAGCGTTCAAGGGCACCCACCGGATCTGCTAACTCTTCCACACAATACCACAATATTTGTACTTTTAAGCTTCAGATGTACCAATGCAATCTTCTCACCTGTTACTCCATTCTTCTTGGTGATCAGCTTCTTCTCCAGATTCTTGAGGCACGGGCTCTCTTTGCCCAATTTCTCTGTTGACTCCATTTTCCTCAAGCCTAAAAAAAACAAAGAAAACAGAAAAATAGTACAATTCAGTGAAAGTGCAGTAGACTGCATGCCACTGTTTCATCACACCTGCTCTGTCTTGGAGTCTCTGAGAGCACGCTTCCTTTGGAATTTCAGAGACATTGGAGCAGGCACTGGCAAACAAAAATTGAGAATCTGAGTAAAAACAATAAATGCAGCAATGAAAGTTTATGATTCACCCTATACGTCACAAGGTATTATTTATACCAGTGTACATACATTTTAATTGTATTTTATGATTGAGCAGATGACGTAGAGAGAAAAGAATAAACCTTCAGAAACCCATAAGAAGGTGCGAATGGCCAAAGGCAATTATTTACAATGTAGCCTATGTGTCTGGCAGGAAGTCACTTCCAAGGCTAAAGAAAATATGACGACGCCAAAAGGAAGAATTAAATTCAGTTTATTCATACATGAATACAGTCTCCACTTAAATCAAAACATTCTATAGAGAACACTCCAACAGAATATACTATGATGTTAAAGGGATACATAACATTATAGGCAATGCCACACACACTCCCCTCCCCAAACAAAATAGAAAAGGAAAGAAACATAAAAGAACACAAGAGAAAAAACACCCAGCAACTACAATCCTGTTGAAATTTAAAATATGCCAATCATCCATTTTGGTTGCACTCCAAAATATTTCAGTCACTGTCTAAGATTTGGTAAAACCTGAGATGCGCAGACAACTTTATCCTTACAAGGTCTCCAACACCAAATATATATATCTCCCCCTTCCTCCCTCCCCCCTTGTCAGAAATGGGAAAACCCCGTGTTACTACTGTAGTTTTTCACCCAGGGAGGACTCATAGGAGTGTTGGGTTTGTTTCCTGAACAGTACAAAAGGGGTAACTCCTGTATGGAGTGAGGGGTATACCCATACTCTTTCACCCTTTTCATCACAGCTTGAACCCAATTAACACCACTACTCTTCCCTATTTGAATAGTTTCTTCAACCATACCGTAAGTCTATATAGGGAACATGTTTTGTGTATTGTTCCAGCATTCGGGAAATTTGCCATTGCTCCAGATATTAGTTGCTATCCATTATCAGCAAGTATGAATTTGGATTACCCTCGCTAGTAAAAACCTCTCAGACAAAAATCTTGTTACTGCACCAGTGGAAATTTCACAAGTGATTTCTACTTCTGGCCACCTAGACAACATGTCTTGGCTACCAGTAAATGCTTACTGGATCCTCCAGCACTGGTAGGACCAACACTAACCAAACCTATTTCCTCCCACACCTCATTAGGCATCTCTTTGCAAACCAACGGAGCTTTCCTCACTTTCATGGTTTTATCACACATGTTGCACTCTCCACACTCTCTTACCAAATGTTCAGTGACTATATCCATTCCCAGACACCAATATTCCTTCCTGACTCTTTCTTTCATCATACATATGCCTTGATGTCCTTCATGAACCAAACCTATGAAACGATTCCTGAGGCCCTTTGGTGTAACCAATCTGTTGTCCCTCAGCACAAGGTCATTGGCCACAATCAACTAATTTGAAATCCTTGAAAACCTCAAGAACCTTTTCTCTTTTTTTCCCCAGGTAGAGTCTGCAGCTACAATTAACTAATGGACTTGCTTCAGGTCCTCGTCCAACTCCAGCTACTGCAACCATTCATCCTCTGATATGCACCCCAAAGTTATTCTATATACTTTTACATCATCATCCTTCCATAAGGCATCACTCTTGCGCTCCTGATTACATGCATCCACCGTCCACCTAAAATGACCATCTGCCACTTTATTGTCTATTTCGGACAATTATGAAACATGCTGAACATTTTGCAACCCTACCATTCACTTGCAAATGCTCAATGATCTGTGATCCAATCCCTTCTTATCAAAATTTCCTTCAACAGCTTATGGTCAGTTTGAACAAGAAACTTGTCTGAGTTTAATCACCCAATAACCAACTAGCACATCTTTTTCAATGGTAAACTAGCGCTCTTCAACTCCCTTCAAAGACCTTGAAGCAAAGGTAATAGTAACATTTTTGCCTCCCTGTTGCTGTCTCAAAACAGCTCCTAAAGCCTTCTTACTAGCATCCGTCACTATGACGGATTGTTGGCCAGGTAGAAAGCTCTTCAAACTTTGTGCAGTCTAAAGTGCAGATTTTACATCCTCAAATTCATTCTGACATGCCCCAGACCACTCAAATTTGACATTCATCTTAAGCAATACCCTAGAACTTTGAGCATGGCTTGCAAAATTTGAGACAAATCTAGAACAATAATCTGCCATACCCAAAATGGATTGCGCTTTTTCTTTCTTTTTTGGAGTCGGCAAACTCAAAAAAGTCCTGATCAAATCTTCCTTGGGTCTCACACCCTCTCCTGATACTACATGTCCAAGTATGTGATTTCACAGGAGAAAAACAATATGTACTGAATTTCAGTGTCATCCCTTTCCATTTAAAACTCTTCACGACTTCCCTGATCTTGCACATATGTTCCTACAAATTCGCACTAAAAATTAGCACACCATCTTGAAAGAACTTGGCACCTGCTCTCCATTTGAACAGGTCCGACATAAGTCTTTGAAAAACAAACGCCGAAGAACAAAGTCAAAAAGGCATTCTATTGAAACAGAAAACATCAAATTTTGTACTGAACGCAGTGAGTTTTTTGGTATCTTCACTGAACCTATGTGTCTGTCTGATTTCTTTAATAAATTGGATAATCTCATTACCAAACTTATCAATTGAGGTTACCTAAGAGGTTTAGTGAGACAAGAGAGGAAAAGGGTATGATACAACTCCAAAGAAGACCTCCTTGAACCACGCAAGTGAGAGAATGATGGTGAACACATCATCTGTGTAACCACTTTCAACCCTGCAAGCAATGAGGTCAAACACACTGTCAAAAACATTGGAAATTGGTACAAGATCATCTTGCCACTAAAGATGAACCCCTTTTTTCATCTGAAAGAGGTAATAACCTTAGGGAAGCTCTAGTGAGAGTAGCTTCACCTCCACAACCCAAGACCACTCTCAACTCACAATGGGGCCTAGTAGCTCTGGCAGGCAATTCAAAGTGTGACCAATGTGTAGTATGTAATTATTGTGTTAGCACAAAGGTTTTTACAAACAAAAATGTTAAATTCTAATTAAATGTATTCACTAAGTTTAACACACATGACATCATGTACTCAGTATGGTGCCCATGTGACTTGTTAGACCATGCAGAAAGTAAAATGTCAGATTCTAAAACATCGCAGCAGAATCAAGTGTGGAGTCATAGCAGCACCATTAGTGGAACATTTCTCACTCTGTCAACATACAAATGAAGACATACGCTGAAAGGAGATTGAACATCACACTTGGTCAACATGGCGAAGACAAATCAAACTTACTGTCATGGAAAGAACTGCAATGGATAGAAAGATTGGGCTCCATTATTGATGGCCTAAATGCATTGGCGGATTGGAGGCAAGCTGCATTCATTTGAATGCACTGAACATTTTTAAATGTTTTCTCATTCTTGGTTTTCCTAAGGAGCCCTTGTTAACTTAGTTTATCTCAACCAACAATTTATCAGCCCTGGGTCAGATGTTATCTTTTTATGCATTAAGTACCCACTGTATCATTTGTTGACTTATCCTTGATGTTTTATGTACCCAACTGCTACTGATATTCGGGAAGTCATTTTTGTTATTGTTTTTTTTTTATAGAGCTTACTACCCATGAAGAGGCGTCTAAAGACTTTTCAGTGAGTAGCAAGCTACTCGAAAACCCAAAAGAAAGAATTAGTGGTGGATTATTAGAGGGAAATATGAGTAAAGTATTAGTATGGGGAGGTATGAGTTAATTTAAAAAGAGGAAATGTGAGTCTGACAGTTGGATTGAACAGAATAGCGAAGGGATAGAGGATGGAAGAATCCAGAAGTGTTAATTGGGAGATCATAGTAGTAAGATGAGGTCTGGGATGAGTAAAGGAGCGGTGGAGGATAGAACAGTCTACAGAAAGGGTTTAGGGAGATCATAGTAGTAAGATGGGGTTTACGATCAGTCATGAGGGAGAATTTAGTAGGGTTGTTTGGGAGATCACAGTAGTAAACTGAGGTTTGGGGTGAGCCAGGCAGAGTAGAGGAGGGAAGAGTCTAGGAGGGTTATTTTGGAAATCATAGTAGTAGAATGGGTTTGGGATGAGTAAAGAGGGTGGAGATCGAGGATAGATTGATAGAGGTATGGAGTGAGAGAGTAAAGCTTTCAAGAGAGTATTTTTTTTCCCTCTTGTACAGTAGGACTAAAAGGAGTAAATAGATACAAAAATAGTAAGGGAATATATGTGTAAGAAATATAATATATTGAGATTTAAAGTTGTATTGTATAAAACACAGACTTTCAAGAGTTGCAGTACTTTTATAACATTATCTTTCCTCAATATTTCAATAGTGAAATGGGTATGTATGAATTCATAGATTCATGGATTCACAGGTACACACTGCACTGTCTTTACATATAACCTAGCCGGTAGGATTAACTCGCATTTTCACTCATCCAGTATCCAACACTATTGGGAGGAATTCTTTTAGCTTCATTGTCATTTGCTAATGAATATGATGCCTGATTGTTAACATTTAGTTAATTCTACTAGACATGCCTTTATATTTCTGGCTTCTTTTACCTTTATTTTTTTACCCATTGGATTAATTTCCGTCTCTGGATTAACAATTTAGCCAGCATTACCACATGTAGGCTTTCTCCATTGTAAACTTAATATTTAGGCAGCTTGGGCGCACTCACACACTTACAGCCAGCAGCGATGACAGCAGAGTCCTGCACTGCAACAAGTAAGTGTTTTTGTATCCACTGGAAGGCGGTCTGCCATTAATGTTGGTTCTTTGGGAGTCGTCTCTGATGGTTTTTTTGTAAACTATTTTTGCAACTTCACAGATCGCACAATAGTTTTATTTTCTCCAGTGGATGATGATCGCTAATTTGCCATTGGAGGGTGATTGATAATTCATTAACCCTTGGGAACACCAATCAGTTGGTGGTGAATGGGGTTTCCAATCTAAGTTGTCCCATGTAGAATTTTTCCAGTCATTTATTGAGGCACGTCACAAGTGTTGATTAGGATTAGTCCTTCACATCGTTGCATTATATGTTAATGCATGTGACGGTTTCTCCAAAAATTGCACTTCATCCTGATGATGATCCCCAAGTAAGTGATTATATGGGGTTGAAACATTGACAAAAATAATAGTGGACTGTTTTTTTAATTTGATTTGGAGTATGACACGCTGACAAAGAGTGGCATTTAGTAACAAATGTATCCGTAACAGGCATTTGTACATATTTTTCTGTATAGCACAGGCTCACTTTAAATCACCCTTTTCACTTTCATTGTGCAGTAATATTTTTGAAGCACCTTGTTGCATTAAAATATGTGTTAAATTATGTGAAAAGGAGGTATCATTAATCTCATTGTTTTCAATGAAGTGAATACATTTTGACTGAATCTTTGTTCAAACCAATAAAGTGATGGTTTTGTATGGTTGCTGTGAAAGTTGAGGCTTACACTTGTCCCATAGGGACTTTCTGTTCTTAAGTCGAGCCTAGCTGCGTGGAAGCGCTGCTCTTCTCGACATGTTGTCATCTTTTCTGTGGGCTTTAACCACACCCATCTCACACTCATCACTTTCATTCCTTCTTGTGCCTGCCTTTCAAAATTCCCTTGATTTCGTAGATAAATGCTTTACCTTTGTCCTGCCTTGAGGCTGTTTTGTTATGCCTTACAGACTGACCCTGTTACATGGATTATTGCACAATCAGCCATATACTTTAGTGTGTGTGCACTACTTTTTTATTTTGTCTCTCCCCTTCGCGCTCCATGCCGCTCTGATGTTTCATATAGCGAACTAGATCTGTGGTATTGGAGCACTTTGCATGAGTATGAGTTATGTCACACTGTTGTCAAATCTGAGTCATTTAAATTTTTCTTGTGTCTCTTCTGTTCATGCTCCATGACGGCCATAGCAGGTTGAAGCGTGAACTCAATCGGAGGTATTGGAGTGCTTTGCATAAGCACCAGTACGTCACACTGTTACAGAATCGGAGTCATTTAAATGTGCAACCCCATTCCTAAATTCTTCCCAGGTTCAGCATATGAAAAATACGCAAACTGCAGCCGTTTCAATAGTACAATAGGAAAAAAAAAAAAAAAAAAAAAAACACAGAAATCCTCAAAGCGGCTCTACCGGCACAGTGGGAGAGCCGATACTACAATATTCACTGCACTCTGAAAAGTCGCCCCATAATGCTTTACCGGGCATTCCTTTTACAAAACATTTTTTCCCATAACACACTGTGGTGGTCCTAGGACAATGGGACCACCTTCAAAACGTTCAACACAACAAGCTCTTGCAAGACCATCTCTGGGTGCCCATACTAGGTTAGTGGTGACCCCAAAATAATAATCCCTCCCACCATTCAATGTCTTTTTAAGCTCTCTCTGGCTGGAACTTTTGTTTTACAGATAGGAGTACTTTGTGTTTTAAGGGCCTTGTTGTAATAATATTCTAGTAGGCTTGTTAGCCCTGAAAATGTGCAATGTACTACGTCCTCTAAGGGCTTAATATATGGTAACACTGTATTATTTTCAGCCATCCTGTTTTCATGTGGTTATGTCCTCTAGGGGCCGACTGTATGGTTACATGGACATGTTTCTTCCAAATGCTATTTTTGTTGTGGTGCCCTCTAAGGGCTGTTTTGAGCATTACAGTCTAATGACAAACATTTATTTCTGATAAAAGGTATTTATTGGGTTTACATGATGATTGTATATGTTTTAACATATATTTAACATCCTTATTACATCCTTATTACACTATGACTGTTTAAGCACTCTTGAGATGTTTGGGTGACCCTTCTAGTTTATTTCTCTTGTTACTCCTCCGTAGCGGTCATGTGTCTTTTTTGGGGGGAATTCAATTAGCCAGCCAGCAACTCTGATAGTGGGATGGTGAAAGGGATATTCTATTGGAATTAGAATGGCAAGATTTTCATGTTTTGCTGCAGACAGAAGAAGAAGGTAAATGGAAGTGCTTTAGTTATATGCAGGACCACTGGAATTATGTGGCAGGAAAACACCAAATCATGAATTTATGTGGCAAGAAAAGTCCACTTATGCATTTACAATGCCAAAACCTCTAACTCTCGCAAATGCAAGACATATTGCATTGCAAATGCTTATTTCTTTACGTATTGTGACTAGCGGGTGAAAACAGTGGCAGTGATGCTGGATGTTATTTTGTGAGTCATGTGGAACTGGAATTCCTGGTGT
Organism: Pleurodeles waltl; assembly: GCF_031143425.1. NCBI lineage: Eukaryota > Metazoa > Chordata > Amphibia > Caudata > Salamandridae > Pleurodeles > Pleurodeles waltl. Next base: position 654,061,572 of record NC_090440.1, on the reverse strand, counting down.
CCGTCCCTTGGACACGATACAAAGGAGAGTGATTGTTCTTTCACACTACCCGTTACATCTTGTGCAGGACTAGCTTAATGCAGATTTAGTTAAAGAACTAAAGAACTAGCTGGTAATTGCCCAGCGCCAGCAACCCTTCTGGTTATTGAAAGCTGACAATATACTTCACAGTCTCTGGTTCAGTTTACTTTACCACAAAATATCTTCCATTTACCACATATTTCATTCCGAAGCCTTCAGTAAACCACAAATGTCAATTTACTGCACATATGCAACCAAAAAAAGACAACTGCGACACATAACCCCATTTAACATCGACCCTCTAATTCGATCTAAGCAGTCCATTGTTAATTTAAAACAGGGGTGCACAAAGTTCATCCACGAAGGCTGAAGTCATTGCATATTTTTAAGATTAATGATTTGAAAAGGGATACATTTAAATTGCCAGCGGTTATCCTAAAAACTGGCGGGCCTGCACTGTATACCTGTACAATAAAGAAGCCACTAATAGACCTCACTCTATGCTGGCACTCCACCAAACTCATGCATGGGCTCCAAACAATACAGAACACTGCAGCCAGACTGATTCTTGACCTGCCCAAACGAGCTCACATCTCCCAGCACCTCAAAGACCTCCACTGGCACCTGGTCCAGATGCGATGCCACTTCAAGCTCCTCACCCACACCTACAAAGCCCTCCATGACCAAGGACCAGCCTACCTGAACTAGCACCTGCACTTCCACCACCCCAGCAAGAGCCTCTTCTCCGCACACCAGGCCCTCGCACAGATCCCTCACATCCATCGCTGCCTCGCAGGAGGAAGCCCCTTCTCCCATCTCTCCCCAACAGCCTGGAATGCCCTCCACCTCTGCACCGCCCCTTCACTCAGGGACTTCAAGAAAGGACACAAAACCTGGCTTTCGATTGAGACCATCCTCAGCATCTAGATACCCTCACGGGTGACAAGTCGCACATTACAAATACTTGAGTGACTGACCAGATTTTGTTCACAAAACATTAATATATAACATAAGGAATTGATATTTAGAAGAGACGCCCCAAACACACCCCTTCCAAGTACCAGTGTCTTATTGTTTCCTGAACCTATTTAACAATTTGGAAAACCTTTTTCAAAATTGTTAATTGGGTTTGGTACATTTAAAAATTGTACTGGTGGTCGCAAACCCATAGATTCGGTAATTCACTTTATACATGAGGCCTTAAGTACCTTATCCCTTTCTGTAATGCTCTTTGAAGGATAGCTTTGCAACTATCACAACAAATACCCGTGTAGAAAATGAAATCTTGCAATGGACTATGGGACCAAAGGCCTTTTTGAAGAATAAGTAGGAGGGTATTTATTTTTCTCTTTTTTTTTTAATTATGCAGCACAACGAAAGGTGGCGAAATACCTAAAGGGATGTCAATGGAAAAGGGCTGTATATCCTTCTTGATGACCAGGACTCTAATCCAAGCACAATCGTGCATTATATGGAGAGAGGCACGGGTGCCATGTGTGGCTTTGCACAACTGATCTGAAGTTTGGTGGAGTCGTCAAGGGTTTTGCTATGTTACTATACAAAAAAAAAAAAAAAACTAGTGTGGTCGTTATTGTTTTTACCTTGCCCTGTACACATTACACATCTGATCGTAATACCCTGCTGACAAATATGATCAGTACTGCACTGTAAGCATTGTTGAACAGCACATAATTTCAGAAGTTCTGACCGCAATCTGTGCCCACAGTTTGTTCAGTTCTTTTTAAACCTATAATGTAGAAGTGCAAGGGTTCTCCCTGATTAACTCCTGGTGTACAACTAGAAGCCCAACTTTGAGATCTTGAACTACAGACAAAATCCTGGAATATGCCCAATACAGCAAAGTACAACTTTATGTGCTCAAAAACAGCTGCTTGTGCCCAGCTACAGTCCTGTCTGCTGTGCAGCATCTTCAAAAAATGCAACATGCTTTTGGCCAATGCTGAAGAGCATTAGCAAAAGAAAAAAAAAAGAAAAGAAAGAAGTGTGATAATGTGACGGTTGTTGCTAGTTGCATCATTCTGTAGGCGCATGGGTGTCATCATGCAGGCACCATTTACTGTTTTTTCTTTAAGTGCCCAATCAAAGTTAGCAGGCACCACTTAGGTTGACAAATTTTACAAAAAGTGTGATAAAGTGATTTCTGATGTAGTGTAACACTCAGGAGAATATGGCAAGTGTAGGGCCCACAAAAAAAAAAAAAAACAATGGAGCAGAATAAAACATCAAAAAAGCCAAGAGGGGAAAGAGGACCAAAGCAGCACACAAGGGAGGGGCAGAACAACAAACAGCACAGTGAGTTGGGGGAGAGGCCAGCACACATTAGAGAGAGAACCACAGACAGTGGAAAAAGAAGGAAACAAGGAGACAGAAATGCACAATGAGGACAGAGAAACACAGTGGCGACGGGTATTTGGGAGGGCAGAAGCAGCACACAAGGGAGATAGGCAATAAATACGCCTTCATTGCTGCGGAAAGAAAAAGAAACAAGCATTTGCAATGGGTCTTGCATTTGCTTGAGTTAGAGCTACTGGTGTTGTATATTCATAACTGGACTTTTCTTGCCACATAAATTGGTCAACCCTGCCTCAGAATTTGGTCTTTTCCTGACATAATTCGAGCGGCCCTGCATATAACTAAAGCACTTCCATTTAACTTCTTCTATCTGCAGGCAAAAATAAAAATGTTGTCATTTAGAATTCTAATTTAAATCTGCCATGCTAATTCCAATAGAATACCACTTTCACCACCCAGCCATCAGAGTTGCTTGCTGGCTGGCTAACACAATTCTTAAAACAAGACAACCATGGAGGAGTAAAGAGAGAAATAAACTAGAAGGGTCACCCAAACATATCAAGAGTGTTGAAACAGTCATAGTGTAATAAGGATGTTAAGTTGGCCTGAATCATGGTCATAATTGAAATAAGGAGAGATTAATCAAACATATACAGTTATCATATAACCCAATAAAAACCTATATCAGAAATAAATGTTTGGCATTAGACTAATGCTCAGAATAGCCCCTAAAGGACACCACAATGAAGATAGCATTTGTAAGAAACATGGTCATGATACCATATAGTTAGCCCGTAGAGGACAAACATGTGAAAAAAAATACTGAAAGAATTGCAATATAACCATATATTTAAATATACCATATATGGTACAGTACACATTTTCAGGGCTAGCATGTCTACTGCAATGATAATACAAACAGCACCCATAAAACACAAAATACTCTCCACAGTAGAACTAAAGTTCCAGCCGTGTGAGAGGTTACAAAGACACTGAATGGAGGGAGGGGTTATTAGTTAGTCCCAACTAACCTAGTGTGGGGACCCAAAGATGATCTCGACAGAAAGAGCAGGTTGTGCTAAACTTTTTGAAGGTGGTCCCATTGCCCTAGGACCACCACAGGCTGAATTATGAACAAAAATGTTTTGCAAAAGAATGCCCTGCAAAGCATTATGGGTCGACCAAGTGCAGCATGTAGACTGTAATGCACAGAACAGCCCCTTGAGGACACCACAATAAAAATACCATTTGTAAGAAACACTGTCACATAGCAATTTAATTAGCCCCTTCAGGGCATCACCTCATAAAAATAGAATATGACAAAGTAATTAAATGCCACCATATATTCAGCCCCTAAAGCGTATAGTGCCTTATACATTTTCAGGACTAATGCAATATTAAGGCCCTCAGAACACAAACTACTCCAAGCTGTAAAACAAAATTTCCACCCATAAGAGAGCTTAAAACAAGACTGAATGGTGGGAGGGGTTATTATTTTCAGGTCCCCACTCACCTAGTGTGGGGACCCAGCGATGACCTAAACAGAAAGAGTGTCTCATGCTGAATGTTTGGATGGTGGTCCCACTGTCCTAGGACCCCCACTGGCTGAGTTATGGGCAAAAATGTTTTGAAAAAGAATGCTTTCAAAGCATTATAGGGCAGCTTTTCCCGAGTGCAGTGAATATTGTAGTATTGGCACTCCCGCTGTGCCGGGAGAACCGCGTTGTAGATTTCTGTGTTTTTTACTAAAGCACTTATCAATTATAAGTGTTTTTGAGAAAGCTAAGGAGCGTGAAGGGCAGAGCCAAAAGAAATTACTCTGATTAGGTAACAGTGTGAACAATGTGACCGGCGCTCCAATACCGCCGATGGAGTTTGTGCTGTTGGCGCTGTGAGATCTGTGAGGGCCATGGCTGCCATGGGGCACGAAGGGGACAGCCAAAAGAAAAAAATAGTTTGCCCATGCTGAAGTATATCAATCAATCAATCAATTTGTAAAGCGCGCTGTCCTTGATTTTTCGGTGGAAGGCTGTTGCTAGGGCGTCGCATAGTTCTTGGGAGGGGGTGATGTCGTTGACGGTGGCGTTTGGGTTGGAGAGTTCTTTTACGATGCTGAAAAGTTATTTGCAGTCGTGGGCGTTGTTTTCTAGGCGGGTCTCGAAGGAGGATCTTTTTGCTAGCCTGATGAGTTGGTGGTGTTTGCGTGTGGCATCCTTGAGTGCCGTGTGGTTGTCTGGAGTGCGTTAGAGTAGCCATATTTGCTTGAGTTTTCGGCAGTGGCGTTTGGAGGCTAGGAAGTCATCGGTGAACCAGGTGGCTTTTTTGTTGATGTGGTTGTTGGAGGGTTTTCTGAGTTGAGCAAGGCGGTCGGCGCAGTCGTTGATCCATAGTTTGAGGTTGTGTGCGGCGATGTCAGGGTCGGTGGGGTCAACGGGCGGTTTCTGGGCTAGGGCGTTGGACAGTTGAAGTTCGGTGACTTTACCCCATCGTCGGCGGGGTGCTTGTTCGGTGAGGTGGTGTTCTGTCTGCTTCATGAAGGTGAAGTGGACGCAGTGGTGGTCGGTCCAGTAGAGTTCGGTGGTATGGTTGAAGGTGACGTGGTTGCTTGTGGAGAAGCTGGGGTCAAGAGTGTGACCGGCTGTGTGGGTGGGTGTGTTGACGAGCTGTGTGAAGCCGATATTGGCGAGGTTTTCGGTGAGGGTGGTGGAGTTGGTGTCATTGTTGTTTTCGAGGTGGAAGTTCAGGTCCCCGAGGAGGATGTAGTCCGTGGAGGCGAGTGCGTGGTTGCTGGCCAGGTCAGCGATGGCGTTGCTGAAAGGTGCCCTGGGGGTCTATAGATGAGTGTTCCTCTGAGCGTGGTGTTGGGGTCCGTGCGGACTTGGAAGTGAAGGAGTTTGGCGGCGCTGAAGGAGTCGTCCAGGGTGGTTTTGACTTTGAGGGTGGCTTTGTGGACGATGGCTATGCCTCCTCCGGTTCTGTTGGTGCGGTCTCGGCGAGCGACTTTGTATCCGTTCGGGATGGCTATGGCGATGTCGGGTGCCGAGGAGTCGTTCCACCAAGTTTCGGTTAGAAAGGCCACGTCTGGGGAGGTGGAGTCGAGCAGGTCCCAGACTTCGATGGCGTGCTTGCGTGCTGAGCGGGTGTTGAGGAGTATGCAATGGAGGTGGTTGGTCTTGATCCTAGGAGGTATGTGGGCTCTGTTGCAGGTGAAGCTACAGTTGTGGCAGGAGAAGGGTCCGTGCGTGCTCTTTGGAGAGGCCTGGAAGCAGGTGGTGTCTCGGTTGGTGTTGAGTGCACAGGAGGGTGTTGGCATCGTAGCGAATGCTGGCGGGGTGGCTGTTGCTGGGGCCAGGGGTTCTGGCGCTGGGGGCAGTCCAGGCACAGACGGGCTTGCCTTTGGCGCGCCAGCGTCACGCCCGCTGCGAGGCCGCGCCACGGCTGCCATAAGAAGAGGGGAGGGGAGGGTGGGGGTGGGAGTGGGAGTGGCAGCTGGGAGGCAGGAGGGCCTGACAAATGAGAGGGCTGGGGCCGCAGGGGACGCAGCGGCGGGAAAAAAGCAAAAAGCAAAATCAGGAGGTGGCAGCAAGGAAAACAGGACAGAGCGCGGAAGGCGGAGCGGGGAGCGACCTGCCTGCAGTAGCAGTATAGCGGGAATCATGCATTTATCCATGTAACAGGGTCAGTCTGCAAGGCAGTAACAAAACCACCCCAAAGAGGGACAAACAGAAAGCAATTAACAATGACATTAAGAGATTTTTGAAAGGCAAGCCCACGAACGAGCGAATGTGATGGGCGTGAGGTGGGCATGGTTAAAAGCCTACAATACTTCCAACAAGTCAAAGCGCTGGTGCACGCGACCTAAAAAGCAGTTCCATAAATATGAGTAGTGAAAGGATACAGCACACCTAAATCAAAAGATTGGTGAAGAGGATATGCTCCAGGGAAAGTCCAAAGAGGAGAGGAAGGAAAGCTACTGAATAAGAAGCAAATGAGGTTGGCAATAAAGACAGTCAATGATAAAGAGCAGGTGGGCTCTAAGCCCATTAAGTTTTTGGTTATTTTTTGGATAAACCAACAATAGGTGTTACATAATCAGGAAGCTTGCACTGGCTGGTAGGCAGGACCTCAAAAAAGCACTCAAACAAAATCTGTAAAAGCATTCCTAAAACTTAAATAGGTTTTCACATTTCTAGGGATTCATAAAAATGACCTGAAAGTTGAAAACTGAGCAATTGTAGGTGTCCATGTATACTTCACCGCCTTGTCGAACACTTCACTCCCCAAAAACCCTTTAACACCAAATAGTTCTTCTGTGTTACTTTTGGGAATTGACCAGAGTACAAATGAGTGTGGTAGACCGGTGTACTTGCCCGAAATCTTTTCTTCTATGAGGGAATTATTTTCCCTGGTAACAAAGTCCTTCACCCACATTGCAGAACATCTGATGAAAAATGATGGAGACACGAAGTCCCTCTTTTGACAGCAGTCACTTGTGTGTCCTTGCTGGGTGCCATACAAAATGTTACTGAAAGCCAACAAACATGTTTAATGGTGTTCTACACATTTTAGGGGGCACCTCAAACAAGCCCCTGGTCACTACCCTCACTCTTAGCCTAAAACCACAGAAAATCTGCTCTCTTGGTCGATCGATGCAGTACTAAGTTTAGTCCAACTAAGGAATATATTTTCATAAATTTTGATTCTTTTATTAAGGATCTCAGAATCTGTGCTCTTGGGGGTTTTTTTGGTCGTCGACACCGTTCGCAATTATCAGTGAATTAGGCCCAACATTCGTTCTCTGATGCATGGAGCCAATTATTACTGGAGTTTACCAGAGTTCAGTGGGACTCGGTTGGAAGAAGGCTGGATTCACGGTGAAAAGAAATCCATAGGGGCTCAATTTATGTGGTCCCAAGTGATTTACATTTGTTAGCACCATTTTTATGAGTGCCAGCCTCTTGGAGCTACATCCCTCCTGTGTTCCTGCATGAACAGGTGCAGAGTTCAGCGTAAAGGAAAAGGTTTTGAACCATGATTATTAAACAAACGTCAGGCGTTCTTATGGTATAGACATATATTGAATTTCACTGCCTATCATAACAATGTGTGTTCCTCTGCTTTTCTATTAAAATGGTGCTATCGTACCCACACGAAAAATGCTTTCATGTGATAATTATGGAGTACTTTAAACACAAAGCTTCATAACACCATATACCTACAATAGTTACAGATTTTACTGTAAAGAATAAGTTGTTCTCTCTAGACACATTTTGGATGAAGTACAATATGAATACAAAGTTGAGTGGTTTGTTAAATAAAAACGGGTATTCCTTTCTTGCTGCAGATACATGAATAATAGTTTCAATATATATTTACTGCAAATATGATTGACTGAAATCATGGTTAATGAGGGATATGAGTATTATTACATAACTAAAATGAAATATGCATTTGTGCAATTACCTCAGTCAATCAGGGCTCGTGAAGCGCAACAACTCACCCGTTAGGGTCTCAAGCCTGACTGAAGACCAATTGTATGACCATGTATTATAAGGAATAAAATACCCTCCTGGTGTATGGTACAATGAAATAAAATGTTATTGGCATTTCGACATACATCTGCATAAACAGGCATATATGAAACAAAATGTACCCTCCCAATCCCCAATGGTACAATGATATTGCAAGTCTCCTCAAGGTTCCATGACATTACAAAAACTCCTCTGTGACAAGATGTATCCTTATAATGTACGAAAAGGGTGCCAGGGTATATATATATAACATACAATAACCATTCAAGGCTATCTATTGATAACAGAATAGATAAACCGTGCAACTGGGTTCCCAAGAGTTCTGTGTCATACTCCCATTTAATGGAGGGATTTTGACACCCTTGTAATGTTGTAAATTGAGTACTGTGTTTCTAATGACGTCAGCACTTATTTTGACTATGAATTAAGTAATATGCAATTAGTTTTGAGCAGAACTTTGGTCTCATTCTCTCACTTTCTTTCTATGTCTTCCCTCCCTTGTACTGTCAAGATCTTTCTACTTTCTCCTCTCCCTTCAAAACTACCCACCTGTAGCTCTCTCTTTCCCCAACTTGCCTGGCTGTACCTTGTTTTCACTCTTCCTGTCTTTTTTTCATTCTGACTTTGTCTACTTCTCTGCACTTCCTATCCAGCCTCTCTGCCTGTGGAGAGCTGCAAATGTCCCATATTTTGCAGGTTTGTCATGCAATCATGGCTCCCATTCTGCTACCCACATGTAGCAATGAGGTACGCCCATTGTCTTGCATTTTGATTCTCTGCCACTTTTAACCCTCTCAAGGGACAAATAACTCTCAATGTTTCAGCCCTTTATAAGGTGTGAAAGAAGTACCTGTCTGTGGTTAGGAAGACAGAGCTCCAGTACAGGAAGGGATTCTCCACAATACAAACTTCGGAGGTAGGGACAGCTATTGAGGTGCAAATGCAGCAGCTTTCAGGTAAACAACTCTGAGTGAATTAGTGAATACCATATTATGGTCTGTCCTGGGGGTATACCCTGGTAGGAATTTCTTCCATTAAGGCCTGGGCCACTGGAGTTATGAGATTCTGCGGCTGCAGCCTTTTCGCATAATTAAGGATTTGCCTCAGATTTGCACAAAAAACAAAGTGTTTCTAGCTCAAACACATCAAAAGTTACTAAAAATGTGGCAATGGGTGTTCACATGTGCTGGAAGACCATTTGTGAAGGTTAGCTGGTCATCTTTCAGTTGCTTATTTATGTATGTGGTTGTTAAATAGGTACTAATAAGGTAAAATATTTGCCCAGACAGCATTACCATGTGTAAAAATGAGAAGATGAGGAAGCAATACTACAAAAAAGTGCTGCATTATTTGCCTTTTCTTGCTGGGTGATTTAGTCAACTCTGCCACGTAATTTGGTGCTTCCCTGCTGCATAATTCCAGTAACCCTGATTAAGCCTGCTGAAGAGCTCCGATATATTGTCAGATCAGTGGACAGGGGCACATGGAGAGCACGTGTTTTCCATGATCAATTCGTTTGTTAAAGTAATAGACCTGAGACTGCAACACAGTGCAAAGGCTATATATACTCACTGCAGGTTACATTTTGGTCAATATGCCATGTAACCAATCGCTTCTTGCTCTTCTTGGGTTTATGTTCTCTTCCCCAAGCCTCTTTCTCTTGATCACGTGCACTTTTCACTGGACGAAGGCTTCATTCTTTTACTTCTGTTATCGTAACTTACTCCACACGTCCCTGCCAAGTTCCCATGTATATGCGTGATGTGCTGCTCCGGTCTAGGTTTCACAGCCTGTCTCTTTTTTAAGCAGATTCTCTACCTATCACTCTTACCTCACCTGTCTCTTGGGCTGCATCCCAAGAAGGTCTCTTTCTGCCTTGTAGTGCATCTCTTCACTCTGTCTCTTTAGCGTATTCTTTGCACTTCGCCCAGTGTCTTCCCATCCTTGCAATTCCCAGTGCACTCCAAGTCTTACTGGAGGACTATTGGCTTCCTTCCCGCCGCTCTCTCTGTAGTCCTCGTCCTTTCCAGACTGCCTCTTCCTGCGACCCTTTTCCACCCCCTCCCTTTCTGAGGTGCTTCTTACGACCCCGACTGTCTCTTGCTGCAGCTCCCTTCCTCCGTAGTGTGTTTTCCGGTCTCTTTTGTCATTTCCGGAAGCTTCCCTCTTTAAACTCCCCGCCTGTCCCATTCTCTCTCCCTCTCGGTTTTCCTTCTCCAAAATCTGCCTCTTAGCTTTACTCCCCTCCGGGACGCCCTGCCCTCCACCCCTGCGTCTCACCTGTGCACGCCGGGCTGGCCGTCTGCTCGGTTTGCGCTTTCGGAAGGGGAGTCTGGTCTCGCCCTCATGGAGGGTCCGCGGGCGGGTTTAGGTGGTCCTGGAGCGGTGATTGGCTGGCGTTGCTGATTCAGTGTTTCTAGGAGACTGGCGGGCGGGCAAGTACGTCAGCAGGCGGGCACTCTGCACGCAGGAGACATCCCGGGAACACCTGGCACTGCAGCACCGAGAGACACACCCACCTCTCTGCGGATGCACCTCATCACTTACCTGCTATATCCCCCCAGTCCCAGTACCAACTCCGTTAACCGAGCACTGGCACTACGAAAAGCACCGCCGCAGCACTCCGATCTCGCAGCAACCCTGAAATTCCGGAACTGCCAGTCTCACGCTCCTATAACGTAGAGCCACAGGCTCGAAACACCCATCAATCCTGCTCTGCATGCACCTCGCACCCTGATATCCTAGTACTGTGACTCGGGCAGAAATCCGCATCGCCATCCAGATTTATAGTAATGCCTGCCATTCCTCTTGCTACCAGCACACAACTGTGCAAATGCACCGACCCTGACATTTCTGCAGTGTGATTCTTAACGCTACTCTGGCAATGTACTAAATCTTGACTTTCACTAGGGGTGCAACTAGACTTTTACTTCAGGGAAGGGGGTAGTAGTTCAAGCCACGGTGGTAGGCTACCACTTCACGTAATGGGGGTAGAGGCATCCTCAGAACACACAGTACTAAAGCCAACCGGTCTGCTTTTCATATGCTAACGCATGCAAACAGCATTAATGCATGGCTGCTTTTTTTCTTTAAATCCAGATGTACTGGCTTTGCCCATGCTTCCCTGAGACATTTAGCACCCCTTAGCTGCTGCCCCAACCCCATTGCTGAGCCCTTTTTCGGCTATTTGGGGCATTTCACACTTAGGCCCCATAACGTTTTGTCCACATAAGCTATCCATGCCAAATTTGCATCCTTTTTTCCCAACATTCTGGGGATTCTAAAGGTACCCAGAGTTTGTGGGTTCCCATGGAGGAGACCGTGAAATTAGCCAAAATAAAGCTAAAATGGGTTTTTTTGATGTAAAAATGGGAAAAAGTGCTGCAGAAGGAAGCATCTGTGTTTTTTCCCCTGCAAATGGGATCAACAAAGGGTTTATGGTGCTAAATTAACCATCTTCACAGCTTTCAGGAACATGCAGACTTGAATCAGAAAACAAACATTTTCAACTTAGTTTTGGCATTTTACTGGGGCATACCCCATTTCTACAATTTTTTTGTGCTTTCAGCCTCCTTCCAGTTAGTGACAGAAATGGGTGTGAAACCAATGGTGGATCCCGGACAGCTAAACATTTCTGAAAAGAAGATACATTTCTGAATTCATTAAGGGATTATTTGTGTAGATCCTTTGAAGTTTTCCTATAGAAAGTAACAGTTGAAATAAAAAAAAAATGAAATTGAGTTGAATAAAACAGCCAATAATGTCTACGTTTTCTTCTGTAACTTTTTCCAGCTATGGCAGATTTTTTAAAACATTATACCGTTACGTGTGCTGGACCCTTCTAGTTTCGGGGATCTATAAGGCTTGTAGGTTTATCAAGAACCCAAGGTACCCAGAGCTAATAAATGAGCTGCACTTTGCAATGGGTTTTCACTGTATACAGGGTAAACAGCAAGTCATTTGGTAAATTATACAGAGTGAGAAATAGGTATCAAGGAAACCTCTGAATTTCCAAAATGGGCACAAGATATGAAGTTTAGAAGCAGTGGTTATTTGCGCTTCCCTGAATTCGACGGTACCCATATGAGCATGTGAATTACAGGGCATTTTTCAAAACGACTTCTTTCTTACACACTGTCTTACATGTGGAAGCACAAATGGACAGAAAGAAAATTGGCAATAACACTTGTTCTTCTATTCTGTGTTCCTCCAAGACTTCCGATAAAAATGGTATCTCACTTGTGAGGGTAGGCATAGTGTCTGTGACAGGAAACGCCCCAAAACGCAATGTGGACAAAGTGCCTAGCTGTGGATATTGGCCTCTAGCTCAGCTGGCACCTAGGGAAACATAGCAAACCTACACATTTGTTAAAACTAGACACCTAGGGGAATGCAGAATGGGGTGACTTATCGGGCTCTTCCCAGGTTCTGTCACCTAGAATCCTATGCAAACCTCAAAATTTGTCTAAAACACATTTTCCTCATATTTCAGCGAAGCAAAGTTCTGGAATCGGAGGGGAGCCACACACTTCCTTCTACCCAGTATTCCCCCACTTCTCTCGATAACAATGGTACCTCACTTGTGTGGGTAGACCTAGTGCCTGTGACAGGAAACACCCCAAAACACAACATGGACACATCACATTTTTCCAATTAAAACAGACAAGTTTTTGCCAAGTGCCTAGCTGTGGATTTTGACCACTAGCTCAGCCAGCACCTGTAGGAAAGTACCATCTTGCCTGGCATGTTACCCCCATTTTTACTGTATGTATGTTTGTTTTTGGCTGTGTCACTGGGATCCTGCTAGCCAGGACCCCAGTGCTCATAAAGTGTGCCCTGTATGTGTTCCCTGTGTGGTGCCTAACTCTATCACTGAGGCTCTGCTAACCAGAACCTCAGTGCCTATGCTCTCTCTGCTTTTAAAATTGTCACTGCAGGCTAGTGACTAATTTTACCAATTCTGATTGGCACACTGGAACACCCTTATAATTCCCTAGTATATGGTACCTAGGTACCCAGGGTATTGGGGTTCCAGGAGATCCCTATCGGCTGCAGCATTTCTTTTGCCACCCATAGGGAGCTCAGACAATTCTTACACAGGACTGCCACTGCAGCCTGAGTGAAATAACGTCCACGTTATTTCAAAGCCATTTTACACTGCACTTAAGTAACTTATAAGTCACCTATATGTCTAACCCTCGCTTAGTGAAGGTTAGGTGCAAAGTTACTTAGTTTGAGGGTACCCTGGCACTAGCCAAGGTACCCCCACATTGTTCAGGGCAATTTCCCCAGACTTTGTGAGTGTGGGGACACCATTACATGCGTGCACTACATATAGGTCAATACCTATATGTAGCGTCACCATGGTAACTCCGAACATGGCCATGTAACATGTCTAGGATCATGGAATTGTCACCCCAATACCATTCTTGTATTGGGGGGACAATTCCATGTATCCTCGGGGGTCCAGTATAGAGCCCGGGTACTACCAAACTAACTTTCCGGGGTTTTCTCTGCAGCTACCCCTCAGACAGGTTTCTGCCCCCCTGGGGCCTGGGCAGTCCAGTCCCAGGAAGGCAGAACAAAGGATTTACTCTGAGAGAGGGTGTTACACCCTCTCCCTTTGGAAATAGGTGTTAAGGGCCTGAGAGGAGTAGCCTCTCCTGGCCTCTGGAAATGCTTTGAAGGGCACAGATGATGCCCTCCTTGCATAAGCCAGTCTACACCGGTTCAGGGATCCCCCCAGCCCTGCTCTGGGGTGAAACTGGACAAAGGAAAGGGGAGTGACCACTCCCCTGACCAGCACCTCCCAAGGGGAGGTGCCCAGAGCTCCTCCAGTGTGTCCCAGACCTCTGCCATCTTGGATGCAGAGGTGTGAGGGCACAATGGACACCTCTGAGTGGCCAGTGCCAGCAGGCGATGTCAGAGACCCCTCCTAATAGGTGCTTACCTTTCTCTGTAGCCAATCCTCCTCTGAGGGCTATTTAGGGTCTCTCCTGTGGGTTTCTCACCAGATAACAAATGCAAGAGCTCACCAGAGTTCCTCTGCACTTCCCTCTTCGACTTCTGCCAAGGATCGACCGATGACTGCTCCAGGACACCTGCAAAACCGCAACAAAGTAGCAAGAAGACTACCAGCAACATTGTAGCACCTCATCCTGCTGGCTTTCTCAACTGTTTCCTGGTGGTGCATGCTCTGAGGGCTGTCTGCCTTCACCCTGCACTGGAAGCCAAGAAGAAATCTCCAGTGAGTCGACAGAATCTTCCCCCTGCCAACGCAGGCACCAAACTTCTGCATCACTGGTCCTCTGGGTCCCCTCTCATCCTGACGAGCGTGGTCCGACAGTCCAGTGGCCCTTCTGTCCAAATTTGGTGGAGGTAAGTCCCGTGTACTGTGTGAACTGCAGCTGATCGGGCTTCTGTGGACTTTTGCAAGACTTCCTGTGTGCATAGCCTAGCCCAGGTCCCCAGCACTCTGTCCTGCATTGCCCAACTTGCTGAGTTGGACTCCGACTTCGTGGGACCCTCTTTTGTTGTGCTGAGTCGGCCGTCGTGCTCAGATCTTCTGAGTGCTTCTGCGGGTGCTGCCTGTTCTGCGTGGGTTCTCCGTGTTGCTGAGCGCCCCCTCTGTCTCCTCCTCCAAGGGGCGACCTCCTGGTCCTTCCTGGGCCCAGGCAGCATCCAAAATCCTCAACCATCGCTCTTGCAGCTACCAAGGCTTGTTTGCGGTCTTTCTGCATGGAAACAACTCTGCATCCCCCAGCACGCCATGGGGCATCTTCTGACCAAAGGAGAAGTTCCTGGCACCTTCCGTTGTTGCAGAATCTTCGGCTTCTTCCAACCGGAGGCAGCCCTTTTGCACCTTCATCTGGGGTTTAGTGGGCTTCTGCCCCCCCCCGGACACTTGCGTGACTCTTGGACTTGGTCCCCTTCCTTTACAGGTTCTCAGGTCCGGGAATCCGTCTTCAGTGCTTTGCAGTCAGTTGTTGTCCTTGCAGAATCCCCTATCTCGTCTTTACTGTCTTTCTGGGGTAGTAGGGTAACCGTACTCCTACTTTTCAGGGTCTTGGGGTGGGGTATCTTGGGCACCCTTAGTGTTTTCTTACACTCCCAGCGACCCTCTACACACTACACTGGGCCTAGGGTCCATTCGTGGTTCGCATTCCACTTTTGGAGTATATGGTTTGTGTTGCCCCTAGCATCTAGAAGGACCATCTCTAAGATGCCCTCTGTGTGCATTTTTTAATAAATCCAACACTGGCATCAGTGTGGGTTTATTATTCTGAGAAGTTTGATACCAAACTTCCCAGTATTCAGAGTAGCCATTATGGAGCTGTAGAGTTCGTCTTTGACAGACTCCCAGACCATATACTCATGGCTACCCTGCACTTACAATGTCTAAGGTTTTGCTTAGACACTGTAGGGGCATAGTGCTCATGCACCTATGTCCTCACCTGTGGTCTAGTGCACCCTGCCTTAGGGCTGTAAGGCCTGCTAGAGGGGTGACTTACCTATGCCACAGGCAGTGTGAGGTTTGCATGGCACCCTGAGGGGAGTGCCATGTCGACTTAGTCGTTTTCTCCCCACCTGCACACACAAGCTGGCAAGCAGTGTGTCTGTGCTGAGTGAGGGGTCCCTAGGGTGGCATAAGACATGCTGCAGCCCTTAGAGACCTTCCCTGGCATCAGGGCCCTTGGTACCAGGGGTACCAGTTACAAGGGACTTACCTGGGTGCCAGGGTTGTGCCAATTGTGGAGACAATGGTACATTTTAGGTGAAAGAACACTGGTGCTGGGGCCTGGTTAGCAGGGTCCCAGCACACTTCTCAGTCAAGTCAGCATCAGTATCAGGCAAAAAGTGGGGGGTAACTGCAACAGGGAGCCATTTCTTTACAAAAGTTCTGGAATCTGAGGGGAGACACAAACTTCCTTCCACCCAGCATTCCCTCAAGCCTTCCAATAAAAATGGTACCTTACTTGTGTTGGTAGGCCAACTGCCTGCAACAGGGAAGGGTCCAAAATGTACTGTGACATTAATGATAACTGAGGTGAGTGTACTAATTAGTCCTGGGATCTGGAACCACTTATAGAAACATACCAAACCCAGACATTTCTGAAAACTTGACATCCAGGGGAGTCCATGGAGGTGTGGCTTGTGTGGATTCCCCAAAGTTTATTTTTACACAGAATACCCTGCAAAGGTGAAACATTGAATCAAACACAATTTTCCCCTACATTTCTGTGAAGCTACAGGAATATGCATGGATCCGCAAACATCTTACCACCTAGTGTTCCCAAACTTGTCCTGATAAAAACGCTACACCACTGGTGTGTCAAGGTCTAGTGACCATAGCAAGAATGGATCACACAAGTTTCAATGGTAGTCCTTGCATGAGGGCTACTGTTGACCCTAGAGTGATCCATTCCTGATGCGGGCACTAGACACAGGCGCACAAGTGGGGTTGTGTTTTTATCAGGGCAATTGGGGAAACACTGGGTGGTAGGAATTTTGTGGATCCCTGCACATTCCTGTAGTTTACGTCACAGAAAAGCAAGGAAAAATAGTGTTTTAATCAACTTATCAACTTTGTAGGATATTCTAGGTAAGAAGACTTTATGAACTCCACACAACCCACACCTCCTTGGACTGCCCCGGGAGTCTAATTTTTCAGAAATGTCTAGGTTTGATAGATTTCCCTGTATGCCAGCCGAGCCCAGGACCAAAGACACAGGTGACCATCTTACAAAGCCAGGATGTTTTGTGATAGGTCATTTTGATGTCTCCACAATATGTTTTGGGCCCTTCCCTGCCACGGTCACTTGCCCACCAACACAGGTGAGGCAACTTTTTTCACTGGAGACTTAGGGGAACGCTGGGTGGTAGGACATTTTTGGCTGCCAGGAATTCCTCTCACGGAAATGCAAAGAAAAAAATGTGTTTTTTATGCAGTTTGTGATTTCAAGGGGATTCTGGGTGAAGGAAAACTGGTGTGAGCCACACAAGTCCTGCACCTTTGAACTCCCCTCGTACAAGTATGTTAAAGTTAATCCACCACACACACTGGTTAGTTTAGCACCTCCAGTAATTATGGTTCCAAAGCATGAATACTTAGCAAAGTATCTGAATATTGAAACCAAGCCTTCTGAAGGTGAGCCATAAAGCCACTTCACGGCACTAACCGCTTTACGGTCCATTCAGACGTCATTCATGCACAACACACACCACTTTCATACCACCAGGGGCCCAATCTGCAATCACATCAACTTACTGCCACCAGACAAGGGCTCATCACATTCATACGCCACAGGGCGCAATACATTTGACCACATTTTACCACCTATCAAGTAATCGCCTCCTTCTTCCTGAACATTACAGAAGGCATGCATAAGGAACCTTTACTAATGGCTCCCATGACACCACATTAGGCTCAGGAAGACATGTTGATAATGCACCTTTAGTGCACTCATTGTGTTAAATTCAACTCCTTCCAGCTTGTGGATGCAAGTTGGAAGTTTCCAAGTTTGCCTATGCCTCAAACTGAGCGAGCATATTTACCTTTGAATCTAAGGCAGACATGCTGGGGAATTTTTGTGAAGTTCCCTAAAGAGAACATCATAAACTGTGAAAAAGGGTAGTGTTTGGCACACACGGTAGCCCATGAAAACGTAGCATAAAATCCAGCCATCGTTATGTGCAGTGCTGTGACTATAATGCACTTATCATAAAGCTAATTGAACATCTACTAAGTTCTGATGGAAGATGAACATGGCAAGGTGGTCAAACACTGACCCATACAAGACATTGTCCTTCAGTGCCTTTCGCCATTAGCTACTTGAAGCTCAAGTAAATATGCCTTTCTTTCCCCATCAGCGCACTTACTGTGCTAAATCTAACTTCTTCCAGATTGTGTAAGCAAGATGGGGGTGTCCGAGCATGCCTTGTGAGACCTATTCGTTGAACTGAGCAAGCATATCTACAGTTGAAACTAAGGCAGACATGATGGTGAATACTACCTAAGGTCTCTAAAGTAAAACGCCAAACAAATATACTGTGGGACTCATTCACCAACACTTCTACTTTTGCTTTGAAAGTGAAGCTACAAATTGGCTATGCACACTTTTAAACAAGCAGAAATGTTGATGGATATGTCCCACAAGACATTTGTTTGACTTATGACACTTACTCTGGTTCTCGTTGGCAATCAGAGTGGTCCTTGTGAGGCATACATAAGTTCCCTAACAAAGCACTTCAAAATTCAATCATGAATTTAACATTTTGCCACACTGGGTACTCAGTGACAATGTGGCATATATTCTGTCCACTAGTATGTGCAGTGTGGGGAGGACTTTAATGCACGTTAATGGAACAGAACACCTACCACGTTCTGACGGCGGATAAAGGTGTCGAGCAGGCCATAAGGAAGTCCATGATTTCCTGAATTAGATGTACTAAAATTCTGTGGCTGCTTGCTTAACAAAGCAGTGGCCCATGGACGTTCGGTATCCATACACAGCCACTGAAAGGTTTACCCAAAGGCAGCTCCACCTTAGTCGATTTCCCAGAACTTTACTTTAGTATGATACAACGTAAAGCAAATAGGAAACAGAGGCCTGGCTGAGATGAACACTGGTGGCAGTAATAATGACTCTTCTGCCTCTTTCCATGCCTCGAGCATACTTTACAGCGACAACATGGATGACCCTTTTTGGATGTTTTAGGAATGCGGTCCACAAAGTGTCGCTCCTGCAGCCTTGCCAGATCCTCCAAAACATATGAAGTGGAGGCTGCTCCTTCTGTAGCAGCAATGAGGCTTTCAATCACAGACAAATGGAAGTCACGGAACGGCATGAGACTTCCTGTGTTTGCTGTCATCTGGATCAGATGGGTAAACAGTTTATTGTACCAAGTGCAAGTTTTATTACACGCATTGTATGGTTGAAGAACCTGGCCGTTCTTGTCCACCGCGCCCATGTACTTATTGTAATAAAGTACACAGGTGGGCTTGTGGACTTCTGCCATCTGACCCCCAAACCGTGATGGGGCAAGTGCTCTTATGAATTGTAGTGAGCACATATACATCACGCCTATCTGAGAACTTGACTGCCAGCAGTACTCTGGAATGCAACGCAGTACTCTGGGATTTCTGGAGCTTTTGCAAACAAGCTCCTGTGGGTATCCTTTGCAGTTACCATGAACTGTACCGGAGGCCACAGTGCTAGCTTTGTACAGCTCACTGAACATCTCTACTCCTGTATAGAAATTGTCCACATAAAGCTATAACCTTTGTGAAGGAGTGGCTGGACAGGCTCCCATACAATTTTCCCAGTGACCCCTAATGTGGGAGAGCAACCAACAGGGTTTAGCGTGGAGTCCTTCCCTGTATACACTCTCAAGTTGTACACATAACCAGAAGAGCTCTCACACAGCATGTACAGCTTGATGCCATGGGAAGCTTTTTTGCTTGCAATGTACTGCCTGAATAGAAGCCGCCCTTTGTCCAGGATCAAGGACTCATCGATTGCTATATTCTTTCCAGGAGTATAGATCTCTGGAAACCTAACAGACAAATGTTCCACGACAGGCCGAATTTTGAACCACCTGTCATCGTCTGGACGGTCCGGGGGCAGTGCAACAGAATTGTCATGGAAATGTAGCATGCGCTGCAGCAGCAAAAAATGATCTCTGCTCATGTACAGTGTTAATGATGGTTACCCAAACCGTGCAAGTCGCCCAGTAGGACTGCAAGGTGGGTGTCTGTACTACCCTCATTTTGAGCGTAATGCCCAAAAATATTTTCAACTCTACCAGCGAAGTGGGAGTCCAATGGCGTGCCCTAAAACGGGGCCCTAGAGTGCCCCCATGCTCCCTCAGATATTGTTATGCACAAAAATTTGTTTGCTGCACAATTTGCTGAAGGAAGTCAACCTCCAAAATGAGATGTGTGTATTAGACTGGCAAAAAGTTGGCCATATCAACTTTATATCCTGCGTCACCAGAAAAAGCTGGAATTTGGGGCTGAACTAAATTTGGGGACTTCCAAGAGAGCACTCTGTCTGTGGTTGCTGCCGCACGCACCTGCTCTCTGGGTTGGGCTAACCTGCTGGTGTCCCGCTGCACAAACTGTGCTCGGAAAGGGACAGCATAACTGTCCTTATCGTATCCCTCAGAATCACTGGTGGTGTCGTTGGATGGGACTTCACTGCCTGAAAAATCACTCACAGATTCTGCTCCATTGTCCTCTCCCTCAGATGCTATCTCTGTATCTCTTGTCTCAGTCTCTGATTCTGCCTCAGAGCTGTCTGCCATAACCTGAGTTACAGTTTCAGCAGCAGTCACCCAATGAGACGCCATCTCTGCTACTGGCTAAACTGTCCCTCTAAATCACTAGCCTACTTAAAAGACAGATATGGTTACAAAATTGCTAGTGGGAGTGTGTGTGATGTGTGCAACAGTAAATGTCAGTCACCTTACCTTCACTTCTTCCCTCAATCAGTAGGTTCTTGGAAGGCACTAAAACAAAACCCAAAACGACACATTATTACATCACCTTGACACATACCCATCATAACAGCCTTTAGCACTGGTGGAACCAAGTGCGACAAGCTTTTTTGCTGTTTCCACTCCCATGACCTCATCCTTGGATTCCCTCACTATCACCCAGCAAAATTGCCCTTCATCTCTCCATAGCCTCACTCGCATATACATTTCATTTGTTTTAGAGCGTAGGTAATGGCTGGGTTTACTAATCTACTCAACTATTCACATAAAATACAGATCTGTTCCTTGCAGCAGGCATTTAAACATTCTGTGCTACTTTGTGGTATCAATCTATCTATCTATCTATCTATCTATCTATCTATCTATCTATCTATCTATCTATCTATCTATCTATCTATCTATCTATCTATCTATCTATCTATCAAATATCCTAGTGGCGGTTGCCACTAGGTAGGTATAGTTAGGACTTAGTTTCTATATAAAAAGCGTTTTTTTACTTGCCTATAATCTTTGGTGCCGCTTGATGAACCTTCATGAAATTTTCTAAAACAATTTACCAGTCACGTCAACTGCTGCCTGGAAAGGTTTGGGGTGATCCGTCCGAAGGGTGGCGAGCGGGCAGAAGAAAAAGGGGGGGTCCAAAAGCACGTTTTCCCCATTCATTTTTACATAGGAATTTTGAACAGCGATAGCATAGAAACTAATGGACGGAATTACACCAAATTTGGCAGAAAGGTAGGTCCTGGTCCACAAAGCAGCTTTTTTTGTTTTGGTGTAAATCTGTTATATAGTTGGCAGCCATCTTAAGACTCAGTAGCCGAGTCCCAGAAACAAATGTAAAAAATAAGGAAAGTAGCCAGGGTACAGACACCCTGATCCCTTGGCTCTGGTGGTGGGGTCCCAGAGGGATCACCACATCCCCGGGGCAAAATTATTTTTTGGCATGGAGAGGTCCGTTGGCCTCCCCCTTAGGCCCAGGAACGGCCACCTCCCTGGGGCTTGAATTATTTAATAAGCTGTAGTGAATTCTATCTTGTTTGAATGGGAAGCAGGAGTTAGCTTAGCCTCCTGGTTTGTATGTTCACCCAGTGACTTTTACCCTACTTAGTTTGCTCTGTTTTAGCACAATTATTTAATTATATCTTTCCCAGATGGCTGCATTGTTTTTGGTTAGGCCAATGTTTTATTTGTATGTTATCAGTGCCACCACGCTAAGGCGTCACTATCAAGCGACAAAGGTAAACAAACTGTAGGTATTCACACTAGGTACTTTCCCTCTTTGCGCTTTTGAGGGAATTGTTTATATAAATTACTACCCCAGGCATGTCTTATCTATTGTTTGGGAAAAGACCTAGGTCAGGGGTCCGATCAGATCTGTATATATACATCTCACACAGACAGTTAGTCAGAGGGATTCCAACCAGATGCCATTGCTGCTATTGATGCTACACGTCGCCTTGATGCTGACCCAGTCTTCGTGTCCCCACAGAGTCTGATCTAGAGACCTTATTCCAAGGTAACAAGGGTTGGGGGGCTATTCTCATGGACAAGGTATTGGCAGATTGGGTTTATCACATCTAGCTCTCTTTAGGTTAGGGGTTAGGTTCATCATGCTAGGGTATTAGGACATATATCATATCTCATGTCATTTCATGTTTTTGCAAGATGGTGTGGTCTTTGTACTAATAGGTCTCGTTTTCACAATTCTGTTTCTTGCACTGTTCATTATCCGATCATTGCAGCCAATGCAATTTATCGTAGATTGCGGTATTGAAAATAAAAACCTATTAAGCTTTTACTGCATCACCTTCATTACTTGTGTGTTTGATTAAGACATGATGTTCATGTGAGAAAGAGGTAATCTCAGTTTAACCATGACGCTCCTTGAGATGTCGCACTCTTGAGTCGATGTGTAAAGACTGCCACAAACCACCTTTTACTATATGGGTTTTTGGTGAGGTACTGCTTGTGATTCGGAAGGGTTGGGACAACAGTTTCGACTTGTTGTAGGACATGCATAGTCACCTACAAACATAAGTACTGTCCTCCTTAAACCAGTAGTCTTGCATAGAGCAAGAGTCAAACTACGATAATGCAGGGAGGCCATCCAACACCCCCTGCTGGCCCTAGGATCGCCCACCCCCGGGGCTATACAATATAAATGGGGGAGTGCGGGCCTGACCCCTCCCCTGCTCTAGTGACCACCACATCCCCTGCTCCGGTGACCACCACACTTCATTAGTATTTCATACGGGGGCGTGGCCCTCCACTGCTCCGGGGATCACCACCTCCCAGGGGAGTAGATAAACAAAATAGTGAAGAGTGTCTGTTTCAGACCCCCTTTGGCCCCAGGGATCACTACCTCCCCGGGGCTATATGTTGATGGAGGGGCCCCCCTCATGGAGCCACTGATGGCCCTGGGGACCACCACCCCAAGGGCTGGCTCCTGCTATGTCGTGGGCTGCCAAAACCCGGGACATAGCTGTTTGCTGTGGCTTGGCTGCAGCTTTGAAGCTGCAGCTGGTCCACAGCAAACACTTTGGTTTTTGACAGCAGGACCTGTTTGACAGGTCCGCTGCCAAAAAACAAAGGCCCTCATTACGACCCTGGCGGTGGGTAATAAAGTGGCGGTAATACTGCCAACAGGCTGGCAGTAATTACTGCCAAATTATGACCATGGTGGTGATATCTCCAATAGACAGCCAATGTACCACACCGACCACCAGGGCGGAAACAAAAACACCATGGCGGTAGCCGCCTACAGCCAGACGGAAGACAAAGTACCGTCTATCATATTTTGACACACAAATCCGCCACCTTTTCCGGGGCGGTACCAATGCCATCAAAAGCCCGGTGGAAACAGAGCACAAAAGTTAAAGGACTCACCATTGAAGACACAGGGAAGAACCACGCCGCCATGGAACCCGAATTGCAAGTCTTTCCGATGATCTTCTATGTCATGCTCCACCTGGAACACCAACGCCGGTGAAGATGTCAATGGTCAGTACAGCCGCCTAGCACACAAGGGAGGGTGGGGGGAAAACGAGAGTGACACACACACGCACAACACACACCATGTGCATTACCAAAACAATTTGACCTCGAAAATCTGCAGAATAATGCAAGGAGAACAGGAATTGACGAAAGTGATTGTAATCAGTCCAACAATAAAATCAACAATTCGATTTGGCAATTAAACAGATATGTACACATGTATATAAAAGGGACACTGCCCACATGGCAGAGCCCACATGGCAACAGAGCACAGTCCAAGTCCCCACTCGAATCCTGCACTAATCCGCACAGAACACTGCAGGGGCATCAGTTGTCAAATAGACAGGCACCTCGGGGGGCACATCAGCTGGATGCGGGAAGAAGCCCACTGGTTCTGGAGGGGGCAACATGCCCATTGCTCTTTGTCCTGGGGAGTGCAAGGCCATAGTCGCTCAAGAGGGTGTCCTTCCCACTGATTATGGAGGGGGCAATATACCCATTGCTTTTTGTCCTGGGGAGTGCAAGGCCACAGTCTCTGGAGTGGTTGAATATCCCACTGGTTCTGGAGGGGGCAATATGCCCATTGCTCTTTGTCATTGGGAGTGCAAGGCCACAATCTCTGGAGGGGGTGAATACCCCACTGGTTCTGGAGGGGGCAACATGCCCATTGCTCTTTGTCCTGGGGAGTGCAAGGCCACAGTCTCTGGAGTGGGTGTCTTTCCCACTGGTTCTGGAGGGGGAACATGCCCATTGCTCTTTGTCCTGGGGAGTGCAAGGCCACAGTCTCTCAAGTGGGTGTCTTTCCCACTGGTTCTGGAGGGGGCAACATGCCCATTGCTCTTTGTCCTGGGGAGTGCAAGGCCACAGTCTCTGGAGTGGGTGTCTTTCCCACTGGTTCTGGAGGGGGCAACATGCTCATTGCTCTTTAACCTGGGGAGTGCAAGGCCACAATCTCTGGAGTGGGTGAATACCCCCTGGTTCTGGTGGGGGCAGGCTGGTCTATATGGCATCTGCCGGCAGTGATGGCTGCACTGTGCTAGTGGATGTGGGAGGCTCCTGCTCAACCCCTGCACCCTCTGATGGCTGCACTGTGGTGGTGGTTGTGGGAGACTCCTGCTCAGCCCCTGCTCCCTCTGATGGCTGCACTGAGGTGGTTGTGGGAGACTCCTGCTCAGCCCTTGCACCCTCTGATGGCTGCACTGTGGTGGTGGTTGTGGGAGGCCCCTTCTCAGCCCATGCACACTCTGATGGTTGCACAACCACGGCTGGCGGTGGGGTCCCTGTGACAGCTGGTGGTGGTGGCGGTTTGTGGCTGGAAGCTTCCGCTGGCGTAGATTGCCTCCTCTCCTCCTGGTCATGTGTTGGTGATCCCTTACCCTTCCTGGCAGGGGTGGATGGGCTCATTCCCCTTCTTTCCAGCTGGTGCAGGCTCCTTCCCCTTCTGACAAGCTGGTGCAGGCTCCTTCCCCTTCTGACAAGCTGGTGCAGGTTCATTCCCTTTCAGTATTGTTGGTCTGGAATCCCTACCACCACGAGTAGGTGGTGCTACCAGTGGACCCGTGAACTGTTTGGCTGAGGTGCTGGGCTGGGTCCTTGCTACTCTGCTCATATGTGCAGGACGGGGGGTAGGGAAGAGGCCAATCATGGAAAGGAAAAGCTTTTTAGTTACGTTGGGCTGGAAAGAGGGAGGAGTAATGGGAGTGGAGGATGAGGGAGTGGTTGTTGGAGGTGTTTGTCTGCTGGATTTGGGTGCAGGTGCATGGCCTGTATGCTGTAGTGAGGTGGATGGCTGTTGGGTGTCTGAGTGCTTGCGTTTGTGTACTTTAGGAGGGGGGTTGACAGACACGGTGGGAGAGGACACAGGGGAAACGTGCATGGATGTTGTGGAGGTGTCTGCCAGTGAGGTGGGTGTTCTGCTTGGTGTGGTGATGGTAGTGGATATTGATGTAGTGCATACAGGTATGAGTGCAGACGTAACTGGGTGGGATGTGGAGGAGGAGGGGGAGACAGTGGAGATAGTGGATGTTGTTGTGTCTGCAACTGAATGGTGTTTGTGTGAGTGCCTGTGTGATGAAGTGTGGTGGTTGTGTTTGCCTGTGACACTCTTGAATGTTGTCTTGTGTGTATGCTCGTCTGGCTGTGTGCTTGGGATGGATTGGGGTTGAGGAGAATGGTACTGGGAAGTGGAAGTTGGAGGGGGTACGGTTGAAACAGGGACAATAGCTGCCAACAGAGAGGAGGCCAAGCCTGAATCGATCAATGTTGGGCCGCCAATGTACTGTGAATGCCCTCCAGGAATGCATTGCATTGCTGCATCTGGGATGACAGCCCCTGGATGGCATTCACAATGGTTGTTTGCCCTACAGAGATGGAGCTCAGGAGGTCAATAGCCTCCTTACTCAGGGCAGGTGGGCTCACTTGGGCAGGGCCTGAGGTGCCTGGGGTGAAAGAGATGCCCACCCTCCTGGGTAAGCGGGCACGGGCAACTCGCTGAGGGGCTACTGGGAGGGAGGTGCTGGTTGGGGGGTGGCAGCTGTACGTGCAGCTGGGGTGGTCACAGACGTGTCCGCCACCACCAGGGAGCTTCCATTGGAGGAGGTATCAGTGTCTGTGTTGTCCCATCCAGTCTCCACCATCGTACTCCCCTCGCCCTCCGTCCCACTGGTGCCCTCAGCATCAGTGGATTCTGCCTCCAGGGTCCTGTGGGATGCAGCTCCCTCTGCCGCTGGTACCTCTGCTCCTCCACCAGAAGATGCTAATGCACATAAGTACAGGATGACAGAACAAGAAATGGGAGAGAGAGACAAAGGATATACTGGGTCAATGACTGCACCAACACCACCGTTGGCGTACACAGCACCCTCACACACAGGGAACAGGCCTACGCACTATGCATTGCACTACCAGTGAAATGGCTAGTCACCCAGGAATGAGGAGGGACACACACTGCCAACTGCAGCACACCTGGGACCCATGCAGCCCTGCCCAGGACTGAATACTAACAAGCTGGATAAGCTGTATTTCACACTCAAACTCTTAACCACCAGAGGACCTACGCTGCTATGTCTGGCCTGGCCTAGGGGCACCCAAGGACACACAACCACCACCTGAATACCACCCCAACAGCGGTAAGTTGTAATGATAGCCATTGTACTCACCCCCTTGTGGCTGCTGTGATGCCCTCAAGCGGCCATCTAGCTCAGGAGAGGCCACCACCAGTAGGCAGGCCATCAGGGGTGTCAGGGTCCGACGGGCACCCCTTCCTTGTTGGGAGGCCATCCCAAGCTGGGCATCCGCGGTCTTCCGTGCCCAACGTCTCAGGTCCTCCCACCGTTTGCAATAGTGGGTGCTCCACCTGCCATAGACCCCCAGGGTCCGCACCTCCTTTGCGATGGTACGCCATATTTCCGTCTTTTCATGGGTGCTGACCTGCAGAGGCAATACAGACAGGAGAACACCATTAGACAAACAGTCCAGCCTGTCACACAAATGGCCCACCATACCCCTTTGCATCACCATTGGCACACACATAGCTGAGCCCACAACATGTACACCGCCAAGAGGACATTCACCCCCCCCTTACACAAGGCCTTCACACACAACTCCATGCATTCATGCCACATGTATTGTGCACAAGGTATACTCACTTGTTGGTCTGGAGGCCCCATCCACCAGTCGCTCCAACTCCTCAGAAGTGAAGGCTGGGGCCCTTTCCCCGGTCACATGGGCCATGGTAGATTCCAGACACAGGTCACAGCAGCTCATGCAGTGTAGGTCCTCTTCTATCGAAGGTCAGGAAACAAGTGAGGAATCAGATAGAAAATGGCGGTCACGTCTGCGGTGGTGCATACCGTAACCGCCGGCGTAGATCACCATTGGCCACTGTACCCCATATGCCCCAATATTAACCAATGAGGAATTGCACGGCTGTTCACGACCGCCACAGCGCACGTCAGCGGCATTAGCTCTCTTCCACCTGTCCCTACACACAGGACAGGCGGTCGCCATTTCAGGGGGGGTGAACAGGCCTATCAATTATTGCTGCATCACAGGATAAATAGGCACATACTTCAATAATTACACTGTCCCATAACGTGTTTGCACATTGTGGACTGCTGTTGTGGCTCTATTGTTCAGTGTGTGACAGCCTACTCACTCTCATGTCCCTTAGATACCTACCGCTTCGGATGAATAGGAGATGGAGACATACCCCGTGTACAGACCCCTGGTGGGCTTGGCTACACTGGAGGACGGGCACAAAATACTCACCTATAGACTGGACAGGGACACAATCACAGAGCTGTGTGCCCAGTTGGAGCATGACCTGATATCTGCTATCCGTCACCCCACTGGGATCCCCCCTCTTGTGCAAGTGCTATCAGTGCTCCATTTCCTGGCAACTGGTTCTTTACAAGTGACAGTGGGCTTGGCAGCATGAATGTCACAGCCAATGTTCTCAAACGTGGTAACAAGAGTGTTGTCTGCCCTGATCAAACCCCTGTGCAGCTACATTGCTTTCCCCCAGGTTGAGTATTTGGCCACTGTGAAGGCCAGATGCTATGCAATGGGACATATCCCCAATATAACTGGTGCGATTGACGGAACACATATTGCATTTGTCCCTCCCTCCCAGAATGAACAGGTGTTTAGGAATTGTAAGAGTTTCCACTCCATGAATGTCCAGATGGTGTGCTTGGTGGACCAGTACATCTCCCACGTCAATGCTAAGTATTCTGGGTCGGTGCATGATGCCTTTGTCCTGAGGAATAGCAGCATCCCAAATGTGATGTCCCAACTACAGAGGCACAGGGTATGGCTAATAGGTGAGCCCTGGTTCCCACCCAGTATATGTTGGTGTATGCCTATGGTGTTGGCCATATAGGATAGTGTATGGCTAAATGTTGTCCCTCAATATTTGCAGGTGACTCTGGTTACCCAAACCTATCATGGCTGCTGACCCCTGTGAGGAATGCCAGGACAAGGGCAGACGAACGTTATAATGAGGCACATGGGTGAACCAGAATGATCATTGAAAGGACCTTTGGCTTCCTGAAGGCAAGGTACCGGTGCCTCCATCTGACAGATGGATCCCTGTGCTACTCACCCAAGAAGGGCTGCCAGATAGTAGTGGCATGCTGAATGTTGCACAACCTGACCCTCAGATGGCATGTACCTTTTCTGCAGGAGGAGGAGACTGGAGATGCCTCTGTGGCAGCAGTGGATCCTGAGGACAGTGAGGATGAGGAGGCAGAGGATGAGGATGTGGAGATCAGTGATACATCAGTACTTCCAATGATACACAAGTGAGACAGTGCAACTTCACATTTCTATGACTATTGGTGTATTCTGTGTGGCATTGCCATGCTGTCATTACCCACTTCTTTGCCCTACTTACTGTTACCTCTGGATATTCATTTTGCAGATGTTGGTGGTATGACACATTCTACTGGTGTGGTCACAACAGCCAGCTACAGGTCATTCATTTTATGTTCATTCTATGTACAGTTCATTTGCAATGGTTGTAGCTGTTTCAATCAATACAAATTAGCAATACATAAAATACTAGTAGTCAAGTTTTATCCAAGGGCGTTTACTGTTGTGCTAAAATATTGAGGGGAAAGTGCAATGGAATGGGGTGATGATGGAGGAAAGTCCTTGGTATTGTTCCAGTCTGTTTGTAGCACAGGTGCATTGTCCATGGGGACATAGGAAGGGGAGCAATGGCAGTTCAAGGTGGACAAGGTGAGTGAGTGGGACACAAGGGAGACAATCAGGAGAGTCTAATTTCCTGGCGGTGGTCTTGGCAAGTGTCTCTGGCTTCTGTCTGGTTCGCAGAGAACATTTGCGGGGTGGTTCACCTTCTGCAGGGGGGGTTGCTGGTGGCCTGTTGGTCCTGTGGCGGGGCCTTCTGGCCATTAGCAGCAGCAGAAGTGTAGGGCTGTTGAGATGACTGGCTAGTGGTAGGGGCCCGCTGGTGTGACACTGCCTCCCTCATGATATTGACCATGTCAGCCAGCACCCCTGCTATGGAGGCCAGGGTGATGTTAATGGCCTGCAAGTCCTCCCTGACCCCCTGATACTGTCCCTCCTGCAGCCGCCTGTTCTCCTGAACGTTGTCTAGGATCTGGCCCATTGTGTCCTGGGAATGTCGGTAGGCACCCAGGATCTTAGAGAGTGCCTCCTGGAGAGTCAGATCCCTGGTCCTGTCCTCCCCCTGGCACACAGCAGTCCCCCCAGTGTCCCTGTTGGCCTGTGCCTCTGTCCCCTTAACGGTGTGCCCACTGCCACTGACCCCAGGTCCCTGATTGTTTTGTGTACAAGGTGTGGCCTGGGGTCCCTGAACAGGTGGGCACACTGCTGATTGACATGTCCTGGGGACAGAGGTGTGGGTACGCTGGGTGGGTGCTGTGGTGTTAGATCCTGATGGGGGAGGCTCTGTGGTGATCTGTGACTGGGCTTGGTGACTGATTGTCCAGTGGTCCCTGATGGGCCAGGTAGATCCTCCAGATCCTGAAGTTCAGAGTTACTGTCATCACTGTGGGCCTCTTCTGTTGGGGGACTGGATAGAGGTGGCACCTCGTCTCCAGTGACATTGGCTGGGGTACGTGTGGGGATGTAAATGATGTATTACGCTTCAGGTGTCTGACATTTGTACTTCTGTAGCTTCCCCTCTATGGTTGTTGTTCCCCTGCCAGCTTTTGCTTGTGTATGCTGGTGTATAATGGTTATGACAGTTTCACTATGCTGTGCATGCTTTGGTGATGAGTGTCCATGCAGGGCTGGGAGGGGTGTCCATGCATTGGTACATCATGCAGCGCTTGGCATTGGGATTAGTGTGATGTGATGGTGGACTGTGTGGGATAGAGTGGAGTGATGGGAGTGAGGGTGAGGGTGTGTAATGGCATGTAGGTATGGGGGTGATAGTTGTTAAAAGTTGACTTACCAGTGTCCAGGTCTCCTCTAACTCCGACCAGGCCCTCAGGATGCAGTATTGCCAGTACCTGCTCCTCCCATGCAGTGAGCTGTGGGGGAGAAGGTGGGGGTCCACCGCCCGTCCTCTGTAAAGCGAGCTGGTGTCTTACTGCTATGGAACATACCTTCCCCGGTAGGTCGTTCCACTGCGTCCTGATGTCGTCCCTTGTTCTTGGGTGCTGTCCCACGGCATTGACCCTGAAGGGGATTCTCCGCCATAGCTCTATCTTCCTTTCTATTGATATCTGCTGCACCTGAGCTCCAAAGAGCTGTGGCTCTACCCTGATGATTTCCTCCACCATGACCCTTAACTCCTCAGTGAAACGGGGATGCCTTTGTGGTGCCATGGGTGTATTGTGATGTGTGTTGGTGTGTTGGGTAATATGTTGGGGTGTGTGATGTGGAGTGCGTGAGGGGTGTATGGGTGTGAGTGGTGTGCGTGTCTGGTTGTCTCTGCTGTTCGTGTCAATCTCCTGGCAGTAATTGTTGTTGGGAAGGGTTGTGGGTAATGTGGGTGTGTGTTTTATAGTGGTGTGGGTGTGGTGTGTGTATGAGTGTCAGGTGTGTGTTTTTTTAATTGGCCGATGTGGTATTGTTTTGTCTGTGGGTGTCCATTGTGAGCGTGGCGGTATGTACCGCCAATGGTTTACCGCTGTTGAATGTCTGTCATGGTGATTCGTGGGTCATAATGTGATGGGCGTTGTTCTGTTGGCATAGCGGTGTGTCTTTTGGGACCGCCAGTGTATCACTGATCTTTGGTCTGGCTGGTTTGTGTATGTGGCTGTATTCTGTTGGATTGTTGTGTGTCATAATATGGTGAACGGATATTCGCCAGCGCGGCGGTAATTTGGCAGCAGTCAGCATGGCGGTAAGCAGCATTTACCGCCAATGTCATAATGAAGGCCAAAGTGTTTTTGCCAAAAACCGGAGCTTTCATCTTTGGCCCCTGCACGCGTGCAAGAAACAGAGATTAAGGGGGTCATTACAACATTGGCGGTAAAAGCCGCTTACCGCCGTGCAGAAGACCGCCAATACACCACCGCGGCCGCAGAATTCCTCCACAGCTATTATGACCCACATCTCGGAATATGCCAAAATTCAGACACCCACACAAGTCCGCCACACCAAAGGTCAGTGATAAACTGGTGAAAACAAACCCTCCACTGTCACGCCAACAGAAACACGCCCATGCTATCACGACACACGAATCCACGCGGCGGTCTTTCAACCGCGGTATTCCATTGGCGGTACACACCGCCGCGCTCAAAATACACACACATCTCTAAAACACTGCCACATTGGACAATTCCAAATACACACACCTGATACACATACACACACCACTCCCACACAATCAATACTATATAAAACACACACCCACATCACCCACAAACCCCTACGACCAAAAATGTTGACGAAGGCCAGAGAGACAGCACAGCATAGACAACCCCACCACACAGAGGCACACAACACCATCACCCACACTACATCCACGCACAAAACACCACATACCACTACATATCACCACACTCATCACCACATACACCACCCGACACATCACCGACACCACCCCATAGCACGGCAAAGACACCCCAGGTTCTCGGAGGAGGAGCTCAGGGTCATGGTGGAGGAAATTGTACGGGTAGAGCCACAGCTATTTGGATCACAGGTGCAGCACACCTCCATAGCTAGGAAGATGGAGCTATGGCGACGAATAGTCAACAGGGTAAACGCAGTGGGACAGCACCCAAGAAATCGGGACGACATCAGGAAGAGGTGGAACGACCTACGGGGGAAGGTGCGTTCCGTGGTCTCCAGGCACAACATCGCGGTACAGCGGACTGGCGGCAGACCCCCACCTCCTCCCCCACAACTAACAACATGGGAGGAGCAGGTCTTGACCATTATGCATTCTGAGGGCCTCGGAGGAGTCGGTGGAGGAATGGACTCTGGTAAGTCAAATCTTAACTATCATATCCCCCACCCTACCTGCATGCTATCACAGACCCCCACCCTAAACCCCTCCCCTATCACTCCAACTCCTCACATATGTACTACTAACACAAACCACCCATCCCAACACCAAGCCCTGCATGACACAACAAAGCATGGACACCCCTCACTA
This sequence comes from Pleurodeles waltl, assembly GCF_031143425.1. Lineage (NCBI taxonomy): Eukaryota > Metazoa > Chordata > Amphibia > Caudata > Salamandridae > Pleurodeles > Pleurodeles waltl. The sequence goes on along the minus strand of NC_090440.1, from coordinate 654,029,118 downwards.
AAGCATGCCCACTGCACATACCCATAACACCCCCCCAACCATCATCACACAAGCCCCCACACAGGAATGCTAGCACTGGGGTACACGCTCACCCACCCATTGCACACCATGACACACACAGATGCAATAATCATGCTTTTACACCCCTGCAGGACCACTACCCAACGTCACCAGACAGGAGGGTCCAGATATATCTACCCCACCCACAGAAGAGGCCCACAGTGATGACAGCAGCTCTGTCCAACTGGATCCAGGTGACCAGCCCGGACCATCGTGGGCCTCGGCACAGTCGGTTCCCCACACCCAGTCACAGGCCACCACAGACCTTCCACCCTCTGGTAACACCAGCACAGCACCCACCCAGCGGGCCCATACCTCTGTACCCAGGACACGTCAATCAGCTGTAAGTCCACCACTACAGGGAACCAAGGAAAACCCACCACCCCAACAACAACAGGGACCTGGGGGCCGTGGTAGTGGGCACACGGTCCAAGAGACGGAGGCCCAGGAACACAGGGGAACTGGGAGGGCTGCTGGGGAACCCACTCTCCACGAGGCCCTCTCCTCCATCATGGGAGCCTACCACCACTCCCAGGAGACAATGGCAATGGTACTGGCCAAGTTTCAGGAGACCCAGCGCCTGCAGGAGGAACAGTATTTGGGCTTCAGGGAGGAACTCAGAACCATCAGCACCGTCCTGGGCACCATCGTAGGGGTGCTGAAGGAGATACTGAACACCAGGAGGGACACCGTGGCACTCCAAAGGGCCCCTGCCACTAGCATGGACGAAGAACTGCCCACCACCTCTGCCGGCGCTAGTGGACAGGAGGCACCGCCACAGGACCACCACACCAGCACCCCACCCCCTGCAGACGGAGAACCTCCCCGCAAGCGATCCCTGATATCCAGGAACAGGACAGAGCACGATGCCAAGACCCCCGCCAAGAAATGAGACCACCCTGATTGTCATCCCACTGTCCCACTTTGTAACCCTGTCTATATTGGAACTGCCCCAGCTCCACTTCCTATGCCCATATGGGCAATGCACCTGTGAGACTAATAGACTGGAATAAGCCATGGACGTTCCTCCACCATCCCCCCTCACCATTTTACAACCCCCTCCAATATTGAGCACTTCAATAAACATCCTTGAAGCACAAAACAATCTGGAGTCAGTCTGTGATTTTGAAAATGTGTATTAGCAATGACAGTGACAAAATCCGTTCTCAAATGTAATGTCAACATACCTATGTCACACATCTCAAGTCTATGAGGAATGTAAGCAGGTGACACACGTTGGTAACCACACCTGTGAAACCGTAATGGAAATGTACAACTCAGTTACCATATACTGGTTGAAATCGACAGGCAGGATAGAGGTAGAAGTGGGAAAGTACTTGTAGTAGGCAGGAATGTGTTCTCACCTGTGTGTCACTGGAAATATTACTGGATAACTGAGTCCCTGTTGTCAATGTCTTCTTCCTCTGCTTCCTCCTCATCACTGTCCACAGGCTCCACAGCTGCCACAACACCGTCAGCTGGACCATCCTCCTGCAGAAAAGGCACCTGGCGTCGCAAAGCCAGATTGTGAAGCATACAGCAGGCGATGATGATCTGGCACACCTTCCTTGGTGAGTAGAATAGGGAACCACCTGTCATATGGAGGCACCTGAACCTGGCCTTCAGGAGGCCGAAGGTGGGTTCGATCACCCTCCTAGTCCGCCCATGGGCCTAATTGTAGCGTTCCTCTGCCCTGGTCCTGGGATTCCTTACTGGGGTCAGTAACCATGACAGGTTGGGGTAACCAGATTCCCCTAATAGCCACACCCGGTGCCTCTGGAATTGACCCATCACATAAGGGATGCTGCTATTCCGCAGGATGTAGGCATCATGCACAGAGCCAGGGAACATAGCATTTACCTGGGAGATGTACTGGTCTGCCAAACATACCATCTGTACATTCATGGAATGATAACTCTTCCGGTTCCTGTACACCTGTTCACTCCTGTGGGGGGGGACCAGAGCTACATGGGTCCCATCAATGGCACCTATGATGTTAGGGATATGTCCAAGGGCATAGAAGTCACCTTTAACTGTAGCCAAATCCTCCACCTGAGGGAAAACGATGTAGCTCTGCATGTGTTTCAGCAGGGCAGACAACACTCTGGACAACACGTTGGAAAACATAGGCTGGGACATCCCTGATGCCATGGCCACTGTTGTTTGAAATGACCCACTTGCAAGGAAATGGAGCACTGATAGCACCTGCACTTGAGGGGGGATCCCTGTGGGATGGCGGATTGCTGACATCAGGTCTGGCTCCAACTGGGTACACAGTTCCTGGATTGTGGCACGGTCAATCCTGTAGGTGATGATTAAATGTCGCTCCTCCATTGTCAACAGGTCCACCAGCGGTCGGTACACCGGAGGATTCCGCCATCTCCTCACATGTCCCAGCGGACGGTGCCTAGGAAGGACAACAGCGACCACAGAGTCAAACAACTCAGAGGTATGTACCCACAGTCTACACAGAACACGAAACATAATCCAAAAAGTTGTCTGTATGTGTGTTGAGTCTAGGCCTAGGTATGTGTGATGCAGTTGAAAATGAAGCCATGTGGGCCCCTGAAATGGCGGCTGCCTGACCTCTAAACTGGGACAATGGGATGTGAGGTAACTGCGCTGGTGTTGTACACCGTCGCGGTAGGCGGACGAAGACCGCGGCGCAATGCTGTATTGGTTAACGTTGGACCCTATGGGTCCCAGGAGCCAATGATGAAGTGCGCCGGCGGTGATGATACGCACCGCCGCGGACGTGACCGCCGGGGACGTGACCGGCATTTTCTATCTGTTCAATCACTCGATACCTGATCTTCGACAGGAGAGGACCTACACAGCAAGTGCTGCTGTGACCTCGGTCTGGAAGAGACAATGGCTCGTGCGTCTGGGAAAAGGGCCCCTGCCTTCACTGCACAGGAGTTGGAGAAGCTCGTGGACGGCGTCCTCCCCCAGTTCACGCTACTCTACGGTCCTCCAGACCAACAGGTAAGTACACAGGGAGCAAGTTGTATGGGCTATGCCTGTGTGGAGAGGGCTTGTTGTAAGAAGGAAGGGGCCACAATTCTGCATGCATGAAGGACTGTGAATGCATGTGCCACATGGCAAGGGTAGGGATGTGGGCCACTCACTTTGACGGTGCAGTTGGTAATGACTTCTCTTCTTCCCCTGTACATGTCATGTAGGTCAGCGCCCACCAGAAGAAGAATATTTGGCGTGGCATCGCCAAGGACGTCCGGACCCTGGGGGTCCACCACAGACGGAGCACCCACTGCCGCAAAAGATGGGAGGACATTCGCCGCTGAGGCAAGAAGACGGCGGAGGCTCAGCTGGGGATGGCCTCCCAACGTGGGAGGGGTGCCCGTCGCACCATGACCCCCCTGATGTTCCGGATCCTGGCGGGCTACCCTGATTTGGATGGGCACTTGAGGGCATCACAGCAGACACAAGGGGGTGAGTACAACATCATTCTGCGGACTATGCACGCCGTCAAGGTGTCTGGGTGGGGTAGGAGGGCTGTGGGTTCCCCTAGGCCAGGGCGAGTTCCGTAGGCTAGGCCCCTCCGTAATGCAGGCCATGTGGCACTCCACCCCACCTCTGTAGAGTGGCAAGTACAGGTATACATTCCCCTGTGTCATCTATGTGTGCTGATGTCCACCATAGCCATGTAGGCCATATCCCAGGAACTGCATCTGTAGAGCCCAACAGCGCAGCGTAGTGCAGGGGGCTGCTGTGTCTGTATTGTCCGCCAACGGTAGCGGTAAGCCATGCACTCAACCTGTCTTTCTTCTGTCGTCCCCCTCCCTTTTTGTGCTCTCCCTGTTCTTGTGTGCATCAGCATCATCAGGCAGAGGTACAGTGGCACCGGATCACGAGGGAGCTGCATCCCACATGACCATGGAGGGCCACACCACGGACTCGGAATACACCAGTGGGACGGAGGGCGAGGGGAGCTTCACGGCGGTCACAGGATCAGCAACCAGCGACACGGACTCGTCCTCCGATGGGAGCTCCCTTGTGGTGGCGGAAAAATCTGTGCCCCCCACTTCTACATGTACAGCCGCCACCCCCCCTACCAGCACCGCCCTCCCAGCAGCCCCTCAGCCTTCGCCCCGTGCCCGCTCACCCAGGAGGGTGGGCATCACCTTCGCCCCAGGCACCTCAACCCTGCCCCTGTCACCTCTGCTGCCCTCAGTGAGGAGGCCATTGACCTCATCAAGTCACTAACTGTTGGGCAGTCTACCATTTTGAATGCCATCCAGGGTGTAGAAAGGGAATTGCAACACACAAATGCATTCCTGGAGGGCATTCATTCTGGTCAGGCTGCCCTTCATCGAACCCTGCAAACTCTGGCCTCAGCACTGATGGCAGCCATTGTCCCTGTCTCTAGCCTCCCTCCTCCAACTTCCTCCACCCATACCCAATCCCCTGTACCCCAGCCTATCCGAAGCACACCATCAGACCAGCCTGCACACACCTCACCACACAAGGGAAGCTCAGGCAAACATAAGCACCACACATCCCACAGGCACTCACGCAAGCATCACACACATACAGACACACCAATGTCCACGGCCTCCACTGTGTCCCCCTCGTCGTCCCTCCCAGTGTCGTCTACACTCACCTGCATGCACTACCACTACAGCCACTAGGTCCCGCACCAGCACACCCACCAGCACACCCGCTCACCTGCACTCACCACCCCCACTACCATTTACACGTCCCCTGTGTCCTCTCCCAGTGTGTCTGTGACGCCCCCTCCCAAAGTACACAAACGCAGGCACACACCCACCCAACATACATCCACCACTCACCAGCCTCCAGCGCATGCACCTGCACCCAAAGTCATAAAAGTTACACCTCCTACAACCACCTCCTCTTCCTCCACTCCCAGACCCCCTCCAGCTACCCATCCCAGTGTTCCTAAGAAACTTTTCCTGACCAAGCTTGACCTCTTTCCCACCCCCCCCCTCCAATTCATAGGTCCTGTACTAGCACCTCAGCCAAAAAATCTCCGGTACCAGTGGTGCCTGTTAGAGGTATGTGGAGTGCACCGGGCACCAGGGCAGCCAGTGTGACACGGAGCCACAGCACAGCCAGTCCCCCCCCTGTGAAGCACCAGAAGTTGCACAGTGCCCGGCGGGAGTGGGGGAAGGCTCCAGCCAGCAAAGCCGCTCACAAGGGTCCCGGGGGAGTGTCCACTCAGCTGTGACTCCTCCCAAGGTGGGGAAGGGGCAGAAGAAATCGGCAAAGTCTGGGAAGAGCAGCACGGCGGAGAAGACCGCCATCATCCCCGCTGCCCAGGAGGCCACCGCCAGCCCCATCGTCACTGGCCAGGAGGCCACCGCCAGAGTCAGTGCCCAGGAGGGCAGCCCCATCGTCAGTGGCCAGGAGGCCACCGCCAGAGTCAGTGCCCAGGAGGGCAGCCCCATCGTCAGTGGCCAGGAGGCCACCGCCAGAGTCACTGCCTAGGAGGGCAGCCCCATCGTCAGTGGCCAGGAGGCCACCGCCAGAGTCAGTGCCCAGGAGGCCACCGGCAGCCACAGCCCAGCTGCCCAGGAGGGCCCCGGCAGCCACAGCCCAGCTGCCCAATGAAGGACCGCCAGCCCCAGCCCAGCTGGGCAATGAAGGACCACCATGGCAAGCACCGCTGAACAGGGCAAAGACCGCCATGGCAAGCACCGCTGAACAGATCAGAAACTGCAAAGTCAAGCGCCGCTGAACAGGGCAAGCACCGCTGAACAGGGCAAAGACCGCCATGGCAAGCACCGCTGAACAGGTCAGAAACTGAAAAGTCAAGCACCGCTGAACAGGGCAAAGACCGCTGAACAGGGCAAGCACCGCTGAACAGGTCAAAAACTGCAAAGTCAAGCACCGCTGAACAGGGCAAAGACCGCCATGGCAAGCACCGCTGAACAGGGCAAAGACCGCTGAACAGGGCAAGGACCGCCAACTCAAGCACCTCTAGCCCATGTGCGGCAGGGGCAGTGAGCGAACTGGGACCGTCACGGGGAGAGTGATGCACTCTGGGCACCAGTCCCCCTCCAGAACCAGTGGAGACATGCATCCACTCTGTCTGTCCTTCACTGGATGAAGCACTCTGGGCACCAGCCCCCCTCCAGAACCAGTGGAGACATGCATCCACTCCGTCTGTCCTTCACAGAATGAAGCACTCTGGGCACCAGTCCCCCTCCAGAACCAGTGGAGACATGCATCCACTCCGTCTGTCCTTAAGAGGATGAAGCACTCTGGGCACCAGTTCCCCTCCAGAACCAGTGGAGACATGCATCCACTCCATTTGTCCTTCACAGGATGAAGCACTCTGGGCACCAGTCCCCCTCCTGAACCAGTGGAGACTGTTATCCACTTGAGAGACTGTGGCTTTGCACTCCCCAGGATGGTACAGTGGGCAAACCACCCACTGTAGAGACTTGAGAGACTGTGGCTTTGCACTCCCCAGGATGGTACAGTGGGCAAACCACCCACTGGAGAGACTTGAGAGACTGTGGCTGTGCACTCCCCATGATGGTACAGTGGGCAACCCACCCACTGTAGAGACTTGAGAGACTGTGCCTTTGCACTCCCCAGGATGGTACAGTGGGCAAACCACCCACTGTAGAGACTTGAGAGACTGTGGCTTTGCACTCCCCAGGATGGTACAGTGGGCAAACCACCCACTGTAGAGACTTGAGATACTGTGGCTTTGCACCTCCCAGGATACATCAATGGGCATGGAGCCCCCTCGTGGATCTGGCTTGGTGCACTCATCCGGCTGAGGTGCCTCCCCTTCCCCCTGAGGTGCCTCTTGTATTTCTATCTGATGCCCGGCAGTGTTCTCTCCGTTTTGATCAGGTATCTGATGTGGGCCTCGCCCATGCATTTTGGGCCCAATGGTCCACGGACAATGAATGGTGCATTACCTGCACTACTAATCGTGATGTATATTTTGTTGAATGTGTATATATACCTGTATATATTTGGTTACTGTATTTTGATATATTACAATGGTTGAACTCATTTCCTTTTCTCTTTGCATTCTTCCGGGGGGGTTGGGGGTTGTTACTGTAATGTTTGGATATGCATTGGTGTGTGTGTTGTAGTGGGTGAGGGTCGGGGTGGGTGTGGGGGTGTTGCGTGTGTGTGTCCCTGACTTTTGCCTCCCCCTCCCCTATGTCATAGGTGCAGTACTCACCGTTGTCTTCGGCGCCGGCGTTGATGATGGTCGTATAGGAGCAGGAAGACTATCGCAGGGAGAATTTGGAGTGCCGGTTCCATGGTGTCCTCCTTCCTCGTGGAGTGTGTTGAGGTGAGCGTTTTCCCTTTGAAATGGCTGTTTTTGCCGTGTTTTTATCCACTGTGAATCCGCCCCGGAAAAGGTGGCGGATTGGTAGGTTGTGATACTGTGGGCGGTACATTGTCTTCCGCCTGTCTGTTGGCGGTAACCGCCAAGCTGTTTGTCTGTACCGCCGTGGCGGTCGGAGTGTTAAAGTGGCTGTCTTTGTTGGCGGTTTCCACCACGGTCATAATTCCCATTTTTTTACCGCCGGCCTGTTTGCGGTCTTACCGCCGCTTTAACACCGTCCGCCAGGGTTGTAATGACCCCCAATATGTTTTAGCAAGCAGCTCCCTGCTTGCTGAAGCAATGGCACCACGAGGTAAGCTGGACTCACTTCCCTCTTTTTCCCCCCAAGTACAAATTATTTTAATTTTTAAAAATTACAGATACATTTTTTATTGTAAATTGTATTGTAGTATCTCATTCTATGTATATCGGACATCAAAGCCTAAAAAACTATCTCTCTCCCTCTTTTCTTTCTCTCTCTCTGTCTCTCTTTCAGTCAATTCCTCTCACTAACAGACCCAATCATACACTTATACACCCACTCACAAACCCACTCAGACACTCACGCACCCACTCATAGACCCACTCAGAGCCTCGTGCACCCACTCACAACCCCAATTAGACCCTCACGAACCCACTCCCAGACCCACCCAGACAGTTACGCACCAACGCACAGCATGGGGTTGGGTGGTTAGGGGCGTTGGCCACAGGGTCTGGCTACAGGCCAGGTGTTGTGGACAACCTCTGCTGAGCACGGGCAAAGGCAGTGCACGGTGGAAGGTTGGTTGCTGATAGGGGGTTGGCCCTCTGGCCAACCGCTGCCGCGCATAGTCGGAGGCAGTGCATGGTGGTGGTTGGATCAACATATGGTAATGAAAATTAATATACGTTAAAAAAAACATGGAAATTCACTGAAAAAAACAAAGGTTACTGGGATGTTATAGTTAGGAAATAGAATCTTGAAAAAATCATGGACATTCACTTAAAAAATCAAATTTTACAGGGAAGTTATAGTTAGGCTCACATTTTCAACTAACGAAACCATAGAAATTCGCCAGTTATAGTTAACTCAAGTAAATATAACTCATGTCCTAACGTGACTATAACTCGAGCCCTCGTCATGCACTGCTAATGTCCCCACAAATTATGGCACTCATGACATCTTTGATAACATTATTGAGAATATCAATGTAATATTTACAGTAAAATTGTTGACAAAAAAACTGTGCTTGGCGGGGGCGGGAGTTATAGTTACATTAGGGCAAGAGTTGTAGTTACTTTAAGTAACTCTAACTATAACTGGTGATTCGCTATGGTTTTGTATATTTAAATTGTGAGCCTAACTATAATGTCTCTCTCTCTCTATCTCTCTCTCTCTCTCTCTCTATATATATATATATATATATATATATATATATATATATATATATATATATAGAGAGAGATCACTTTTTTTTATAGATGTGTGGTTTCCCTGGGGGAGTGGGGGGGGGAATATTGCCCCCAGGTAAACCACACATCTTTAAAAAAAATAATTAGCCTCCGCAGGGGGTAGGGCTTGCTCACGGGTGACCCCCCCTGTCAATTTCTTTATTTTTTAAAATTATTTTCAACCCCTGGGTGGGCGTTCCCATTACCACATGTGCCAACCACCCCTAGTTTCCCTCGTTGCCATTTAAAAAAATGTATTTTCCCCTGCCCCCCCACCCCAACCCTCCTTGGGAAAACACACAGATATTTGTTTTTTAAATATGACCCCGGTTAGGGTGCCAGCCCATTACCACATGGGTTGACTCCCCCTTACTATGCCTGGTGGCCTAGTGGGGCCTAGTGGGATTTCTGCTCATGGAATCTGTTTGTGTGAGGCATCACTGGGAAGGGGAGAGTCTCCCCTTTCCAGTGACACCTTTCACAAACATGGGAGGCTTCTAAAATGCCCTCAAAACACCACTGAACGTGAGAGCACACCTTACCTGCTCTCGATGGCTGCTCCGGTGGGGTTTTGTGAAGTCAGCGGGCTGTGGTGGGGGGAGGACGGGTGGAGATGTGGAAGCTCTGCCGCGTCTCTCGAGGGGATTTTTAACACCCCTCCCTGGTGTGGGCCAATGGTCCTGGCCTGCACCAGAGAGGGTGTGTGTGTGTGCAGGCCATTAGCTGACACACACACCATTATGTTTAAGAGAGTCCAAGACAGTACCAAGTGAGTCTTGTGTCTGGTCTTCATGACTGACACACAGAAATGTAAACACTGAAGCCTTATTGAAAAGGTGTCTTTTCTTATAAAAAGCAATAGAAGCAACATAAGCCACATAATAAACAAATGCTCTCCCAATGAGCACATGAATGTGCTTCCACAGACACAGAAGTAGACGAATCCCATTAATGAGACGGAGCATGTACTGGGCTTAATAAAACTATGGGGGTCACAAAATGAGGATATATCACCAAGAGCTCAAATGGTAAGGACATTCACAAAGCAGAATAAGTGGAATATCTGTTCACAAATGTAAAAACAAATATGTTCTGATATTTATATTGCATAGTCCTAGCTGGTTAGCACCAGAGCACTATACATTATGGGAAGTGATCTCAAGTGGGGGCTTAAATATTAAAATTACACATATTTGCACTAGCATCTCACAAATTGAAAGTGTAGGCACAGTGAGATTAAGTGATTTTCCCAGAACTGCAGAATTTTCAGTGAAGTACCAATCTAGATTCAAACCCAGATCCCTAGGTGTCAAGGTGCTGGTGTTCAAAATGTTTACGTTGCAGATTGGTTCATGGGACAACCAAAGCCAGCACTGGCATCACCAACTGACATTGTGACATCCAGATTTCTGGTGAAGAAGGGAGCAAAAGGATTGGTGTAATGTGCTGTATAATTTGCCTTAGCATCATTGTTGTGCTGCTTGTTCACACATCACTCACTCCACACCACGCCATCTCCCATTTCAATCTCCTCTCTTCTTTTCTGTCTCAGTCACATTCTCCTCTCTGTCTTTCTCCTCTTGTACCTCCATATCCCCCACACGTTCTTCATTTGTACTATTCTCTATCTCTCCTCTCTTCTCTTTATCTCATTCCAAAATGTATTCCATCAATCCCTTCTCTCTCACTTTCATCCCCCTTTCCACCTTCTCCTCACTTCCTATCAGAGACAGGCCATGTTGGAGACTAACCTTGGAAAGAGATCGCTGGTACTTCCACTGAATATGACCTGGTGCCAAGTATCGCAATACCTACAGAGATCAGTGTTTACCATGTTGGAATGAGTTCTGAAATAGCTCATCTCAGCCTGATAACTAGCTATATATATATATACATACATATATATATATATATATATATATATATATATATATATATGTATGTATATATATATATATATATATATATATATATATATATATATATGAGGGAGTCGGCTCTAGTTCAGTGCAAGAAATCAACTGTCTGTAAAGGAGTTCAACAACATATTTATGTGACCTATAAAGGGGTTCAGCACTGTGTATGCAGAGACTCAGCTGTATTTGTGTTGCAGCTCTGCTCTACAAGAAGATGGGACCTGTTTGTGACAGTCTCACTCTTTCCAAATGTTGTGCAACTAATTTTATCAGTGCAGGAACTCATTTATGTCCACTAAATGTTCATCCCTATCTCGAAACAAGTAATCAGCTTTAGTTTTAGGTTCCACTCCTTAATGAAACAGGCAATGAAATGTGGTTCTCAATTCCAAGCAGTCCTAACCCTTCGATTGGTATGCTGTGCAGCAACACACTAAACACATGATAGTCTGCAATGCAGTTGAACCTCTCATCTTTATTTATCTCGTCTTCTAATCCACTCTCTACTGCACATTTGCTTCCTCCTCTGTCTTCCTCACATCCAGGCTTTGCTGCGAATGCCATCTTGGCAGTCATTACTTTTAGGTCAATTTGATATTCTTTTTGGCCTAGGGAGGTAGAGGCAGAGCAACGGAGACAATGGTAAACAAAAAAGAAGACAAATTTAAATGTACAGAGTGGGAAGCAGCAGATAGAGAAAAAATGGAAAAAAGAAAAAGGAAGATGACAGGGAGCAGGTGAGGAGGCAGTGGAGGAGGAGAGTGATTTTATAGATAGAAGACAGGATAGGGGGTAGGATGAATTGCGCTAAGGTTGGGGCCTATAGAGATGCAATAAGAGATGCAATAATAGTCGAAATACATTGCAGTGCATGGGAAGGAAAAAGCAGGCTTAGGTAGAAAAGCAAAAGGGAACTAATAAATGTGTTAAATTTCAAGTTTTGTCTCTTGACACAAAGCTTGAGCTTTAAAATCCACTCTTCGTGCAGACATTCATTATCAGGCTGCTGCAGCAGAATGTTTCAATAGGTGCAGTGCCCAGTCCGGACCATGCACAGTACCAAACTGATCTGCCTCTACAGTCTATTATGTGTCTGTCCACTAAACACACAGGGCGGCAGGCATACAAGGGGCTTCTGTGAAGAGAACTATGAGAGGTTAGCAGCCAGTAGTCCTCAACAAAGGCATAGGTAATATTGCACCTCATATGTGTTCCTTCTGTAGTGTGCATATCCTCCTCTAGCCAAACTTAGCCACAACATGATGTTATTATCAAGCCATCATACTGAAACCAATACTGCATGACAGACTCAAAAGCAACAACAGTGCTTGGGCTTTAGCTCTCTTTTCATCTGAGATAGGACCTGACGCCAGGGATATTTTACTCAGAGGATTTGGACTGCTGCCTGCAGGACCATTTTCTAAAAGACCTGGAGCAGATTTATGGAAAGTGGCGCTGCACGCAGTGCAGCGCCACTTTCCCTGCACCCCTTAGCACCCCCCTACTGCCACCATGTATACGCTGTATTTAAAATACGGTGCGCCATGGCGCAGGATAGGGGCAAATAGCATAATTTTTCATGACACTATTGATGTACTCTGCAGGAATAGCGCCAAAATATTGGCGCTACTCCTGCAGAGTACATAGGGGCCCATTCTAAATAATGGAAGCCCCCTTTTAACGATTGCTCTGAGCAGACATTAAAAATGCCTTAAAAAATGGCGCAAGGAAATTTCATAGATTTCCTTGTGCCATTTTTTCACCCCCCGTAACAGGGGAACGCCCCCTTTGCATACATTATGCCGGACAGAGGCATAATGTAGCGCAAAGGGTTACAGAGTGGCGCAATGCATACATTGTGCCACTTAGTAAATACGGCGCAGGGATTTCGGCCTCATTTGGCCACATTAATGTAAAAAATAATGACGCTAATGTGGGGCTAGGCGATTATAAATATGCCCCCCCTTACTAAGTAATGCCACTAAAATTATGTAATTCTGCAGCCCCAACCTTTTTTGCATCATTATACATTTGCAATTGACATATGTTGCAGATTTAGCAGGAAATGTGTTTCAAGCTAGAATGGATCAAAAGTTACTGAAAATGCAGTGACGTGTAGAAGACCTTACACAAAGGTTGACAGGCCACCACTAGTTGTTTTTTCCTATATTTGGGTGTTGAACTAGTGCTAGTAAAGTCAAACCTTCAAATGGCTAACCCACAGCTCAAGACTCACCATCACCCAGGCTCTCATCAACAGCTGACTGGACTACAGCAATGCTGTCTACGCAGAGATTGCAGCTCACCTCCACTGACGACTACAAACCATACAGAATGCTGCAGCCAGAGTCATCATGGATCTCCCTAGACAAACCCACTACACTCCTTACCTCAAGGAACTCCACTGGCTCCCTGTACAGAAAAGATGCCAGTTCAAGCACCTGGCCCATGCATACAAGGCCCTTCACAACTGTGGGCCCGCCTACTTGAACCTCCGCCTGAACTTCAATCAGCCCACCAGACACCTCCCGTTGGGACGGGAAGTCTTCTGCCTGTCTGTGGAGAGCGTACTTCCCCTGCCTTATGCTGCTGTCCAGGCAAGAGTCAGTCTTCCTCTTTATGTGGATTGAGACCCTAGAGCTTAGCTCTGAGGTTGAGGGGCAATGCATAGTACACCCCTATTTCACAGAGTGGCTACTGCCCTCTCTACCCAGGTTGTGGTAGACTGATAGTGATGGCAGCAATAAATCTATAGTCACTATAGGAGGGATGGGCTACTAGCCACCCTCCTGATCAAGTCTGTGCAGTCTTCTTTGCCTGTGGTCCTGTTGCCTTTGTCTACATGGGATGTGTGTTTGAAAGCCAGTTGGTTCCCTACTGGAGAGCGGTGAGGTGAGCCTTTGTGTTTAATGTGAGCTGGGCTGTTCTACTTGACACTCCAGCTCCTCCATAGCCCCACCCTATTCCTTTGAGAAGCCTGGTGGGCTGGGGGTAGACACTTGCTCTTATCTATGTTTAGTTGCATTAACTCTGCTAGGAGGGGCCCTCCCCTTTTCTGGTGGGTGATGGTCAGGGCCTCCTGGTCTGGAGTTAATTCAAATTCCTCTCTGGGGAATAGCCTGGGCTGGTACCAATTGGCCAGTGGGAGGACGTCATCTTTTGCATGCCTTGGTGATGCAGTGAACATGCCACAAACTTGCCTCATGTTTGGAGGGATTCAAATGTAGCAGACCCTCTGATTGGATCAGCCTATCAATCAGTGGTGATAAAAGTCAGTTGTTGTTCTAGGCTAGTCTGCTGTTTTGACAAGGCCCACACTGGGTGCATCTAAGGAAGCCAACCAAGGTCTGTGGTGTAAAGGCAAGGGAAGAAACTTGCTCCCTGTGTCTGCAAACCACTCCATTGAAGTTGAACTTCTATTGCTGTGGGTAACGGGTTAGTGGAATGATCAGGAACGATTAAGTTCACATCATATGCTGAAACTACATACTTTCAATACAATGATTTGTATCATGGCTCAAGTGAATGAGAGCAACCCTGTGCAACATAGTTTGTAATATGCAATGCAATGTAGTGTGTCTATATGTTAACTATGTTTATATACTGCTTAGCATCGAGGTGCTATAATACTATTTCGGGTCAGAACTCTGGCCCAGAGGGTTGTAGAGACATCTGGTTTTCACTGTCTATCCTAGTTTAAAAAAAAAAAATTATAAAGAACTTTATTGGTTTTATAGAACGGGTTGAAAAGATAAATCATAAAGAAATAAACAACACAAGGCACCAATCGGTGCCTGGAGAAGGACACCGCTTCAGTCCCAAACGGACCCCGTGAGTAATTGCTACGATCAAGATACCTTATGTAACATTCCGAACTCGTGCTGAGGGGAGACGGGAGGAAAGAAGAAGGGGAAAGAGAAAGAGAGGAGGGGAAGGAGGAACGAGGAGAGGGGAGGGGGTGAAAGGGGTCAATCAATCAATCAATCATTCGCATTTATAAAGCGCGCTACTCACCCATAAAGGGTCTCAAGGCGCTGGGGGCTGGGGGGTCAGTGCTTGAAGAGCCAGGTCTTGAGCTGCCTTCTGAAGGAGAGGTGTTCAGGTATGGCGCGAAGGTGGCTGGGCAGAGAGTTCCAGGTCTTCGCTGCCAGGAAAGAGAAGGATCTTCCTCCGGCGGTGGCTTTGCGGATGCTGGGTACGGCTGCCAGGGCCTGTCCGGCGGATCGTAGAGTGCGCGGGGGAGTGTAGAAGGAGACGCGGTTGTTGATGAGTTTGGGTCCGAGGTTGTGAAGGGCTTTGTGTGCGTGGGTGAGGAGTCGGAAGGTGATCCTCTTGTTGACGGGGAGCCAATGGAGTTTTTTCAAGTGTCCTGAGATGTGGTGGTGGCGAGGGATGTCCAGGATGAGTCTTGCGGCAGCGTTCTGGATCCGTTGGAGTTTCCTCAGCAGCTTGGTGGTGATGCCCGCGTACAGGGTGTTCCCGTAGTCCAAGCGACTGGTGACGAGGGCGTGGGTGACAGTCTTCCTGGTGTCGGTGGGGATCCAGCGGAAGATCTTGCGGAGCATGCGTAGGGTGTTGAAGCATGCTGAGGTCACCGAGTTCACCTGTCTGGTCATGGTGAGGGATGAGTCCAGGATGAAGCCGAGGTTGCGTGCGTGGTCGGTGGGTTGGGGAGTGCTGCCTAGGGCGGGGGGCCACCAGGAGTCGTCCCATGCGGTGGGGGTGGGGCCGAGGATGAGGACCTCCGTCTTGTCGGCGTTCAGTTTCAGGCGGCTGTCTGTCATCCAGTTCGCCACTTCCTTCATTCCTTCATGAAATCTGGTCCTAGCTGAGGTGGGGTTGTTTGTGAGGGATAAGATGAGCTGGGTGTCGTCGGCGTATGATATTAGGTCGAGTCCGTGTTTGCGTGCGATGTTCGCCAGGGGGGTCATGTAGATGTTGAAGAGAGTGGGGCTGAGGGAGGATCCTTGAGGTACGCCGCAGATGATCTCCGTGGCTGTGGATCTGAAGGGGGGCAGGCGGACTCTCTGAGTCCTTCCGGAGAGGAAGGAGATGATCCATTCGAGGGCCTTGCCTCTGATGCCGGCGTTGCTGAGGCGTCGTATCAGGGTGCGGTGGCAGACCGTGTCGAAGGCTGCGGAGAGGTCCAGGAGTACGAGGGCCACGGTCTCACCCTTGTCGGTCAGGGCTCTGATGTTGTCCGTGGCAGCGATGAGGGCGGTTTCGGTGCTGTGGTTGGTCCTGAAACCGAACTGTGTGGGGTCGAGGGAGTCGTTGGTTTCCAGGGCGTTGGTGAGTTGAGTGTTGACAATTTTCTCAATCACTTTGGCGGGGAACGGCAGGAGAGAGATGGGCCGGAAGTTTTTGAGTTCGGTGGGGTCTGCTGTGGGTTTCTTTAAGAGGGCGTTGAGCTCTGCGTGTTTCCAGCTCTCCGGGAAGGTGGCGGTGGTGAGGGAGGCGTTGATGACATCTCGGAGGTGCGGTGCGATGATGTCGTCGGCTTTGTTGTAGATGTGGTGCGGGCAGGGGTCCGATGGGGATCCGGAGTGGATCGAGTTCATGACGCGGGTGGTCTCCTCGGTGGTGGTTGGGCTCCAGGTGAGGATGGTGGCGATGTCGGTAGCGGGTTCCGGGGGGGGGTTCGCGTCGGTGGTCGGGAAGCTGTTGTATATGTCGGTGATCTTGTGGTGGAAGAAGGTCGAGAGGGAGTCGCAGAGGTCCTGTGATGGAGGGATGGAGTTGTTTTCTGCGTCCGGGTTGGAGAGCTCTTTGACGATGCCAAATAGTTCCTTGCTGTTGTGGGCGTTGTTGTCAAGTCTGATTCGGTAGGCTGTTTTTCGTGCGGCGCGGAGGCGTTGGTGGTGTTGGCGGGTGGCGTCCTTGAGAGCTGACATGTTCTCTTCGGTCTGGTTGAGGCGCCACGTCTTCTCGCGGGCGCGGCATTCTTTCTTGGAGTCCTTGAGGTCGGGGGTGAACCAGGAGTTTTTCTTGTGGTTGTTGGTGCTGGCTTGAGTTTTCAGGGGGGCCAGGAGGTTGGCGCAGTCGGAGATCCAGTTGGTGAGGTTGTTGGCGGCTTCGTTTGGGTCGGTGGTGCTGGTGGGTCGGTTCTGGGAGAGGGTTGATGCGAGCTGATCCGTGGTGATACGATTCCAGTGTCTTCTTGGTGGTTGCTGGGTGTGGTGGTGCACAGTGGTCTTCTTGAAGATGAAGTGGACGCAGCTGTGGTCCGACCAGGTGAGTTCGGTGGTGTGGCTGAAGGTGATGTGTTTGCTGGAGGAGAAGATGGGGTCGAGCGTGTGTCCGGCGTAGTGGGTGGGGGTGTTGACTAGCTGATTCAGTCCCAGGTTGGTGAGATTGTCCAGTAAGGCGGTGGTGTTGTTGTCGGTGAGGTTCTCCAGGTGAAAGTTGAGGTCTCCTAGGAGGATGTAGTCGGTGGACGAGAGTGCGTGAGGGTTGACGAAGTCTGCGATGTCTTCGCTGAACTTGGTGCGGGGTCCTGGTGGTCTGTACATGAGGGTGCCTCTGAGGGTGGTCTTGGGGTCGCTGTGGATCGTGAAGTGGAGATGTTCGGCGTCGGGAGTGAGTTGTCGGTGTCGGTTGAGATGCGGATGGAGTTTTTGTGTGCGATGGCGATGCCTCCTCCGATGCGGTTGGTGCGGTCTTTCCGGATGATTTTGTAGCCGTCGGGGATGGCTATGGCGATGTCGGGTGCCGAGGAGGGATTCATCCAGGTCTCGGTGAGGAAGGCAATGTCCGGGTTCGTAGAGTTGATGAGGTTCCACAGTTCGATGGCGTGCCTGTGGACGGATCGGGTGTTGACCAGGATGCAGTGGAGATTGCTTCCGGGGGAGTCGTTCTTGACGGGAGCGGTGTTGGTCCGTAGGCAGGTGAAGTGACAGTTGCTGCAGGTGAAGGGTCCGTGGGTCCGTTTGGGGGGGGGGCGCGGTAGCAGCCCGGAGTGCGGCCGGGGTTGAGGTTGACGAGGGTGGCGGAGTCGTAGGTCAGGCGGGGGGCGCGGGGGCCAGGGGTTCGGGCGCTGTGCGCGGTCCAGGCGCGGACGGGCGCAGACGGGCTTGCCTTAGGCGCGCCAGCGGCGCGCCCGCTGCGCGGCCTCGCAGCGGCCGCCATTTAAGGGGTAGCTGGGAGGCGGGAGGCGGGAGGAGGGTGGGTAGGACGAAAAAAGCGGCAAAAAAGCTGCGGGGAAAAAGGCTCCGAAGGCGAGGAGGCCTAGAAAAATGGCGAAGTGCCGAAAGGCGCAGAAAAACAGGAAAAACAAGGGGGAGACGGCGGGAGGGCAAGGGGGACGGCACTCGGAAGATGCAGGCACTCGGGGATACAGAAGAAAACCAGGGGAGCGCGATCACACAACACAGGCACTCGGGGATACAGAAGGAAAAAAGGGGAGCGCGATCACACAGCACAGGCACTCGGGGATACAGAAGGAAAAAAAGGGGAGCGCGAACGCAGACACACGGCAACACAGACACTCGGGGCAGAGGCAGCGATGCAGGCAAAAGAGAAGGCAGAACAGGGGATCTGGTGGCGCTGTGAGAACAGGGGAGCGACCTACCCTGGGGTCAAGGGTCAGAAAGGACATCCCCATCCCGGAAGCAAGAGTCGGATGGGCCCCCCAGAAGATCCAGCACATCGCAAACAACTCAGGAGCACCATGAGGCCTCCCACTTCCCCCATATCTTATAGTATTTATTTGGGCAGCCCCTGGCTTCATACACAAGCTTTTCGCGCCGGGCACACCAGTCCACACCTCGTCTCCATCTGGTCAATGCCGGAGCCGCTTTAGCCTTCCAATTTGCCATTATGGCCCTCATTATGACATTGGCGGTAAAAGCCGCTTACCGCCATGCAGAAGACCGCCACCACACCGCCGCAGCCGCGGAATTCCGCCACAGCTATTATGACCCACAGATCGGAATCCGCCAAAATCCAGACACCCACACAAGTCCGCCACACCAAAGGTCAGTGATAAACTGGCGATAACAAAACCTCCACCGTCACGCCAACAGAAATACGCCCACACTATCACGACCCACGAATCCACGTGGAGGTTTTTCAACCGCGGTATTCCATTGGCGGTACACACCGCCGCGCTCAAAATACACACAGATCTCCAAAACACAGCCACATTGGACAATTTGAAATACACACACCTGATACCCATATAAACACCACTCCCACACACTCAATACAATATAAAACACACACCCACATCACCCACAAACCCTTACGACCTCAAATCACGAACGAAAGCCAGAGAGAGACACCACCATCAACAACACTAACATCCACAGGCACACAACACCATCACCCACATAGCTTCCATGCACCTCACACAACACACCACTACATATCAGCACACTTATCACCCCACACACCACCCCACACATCACCTACACCACCCCATGGCACGGCAAAGACACCCCAGGTTCTCGGAGGAGGAGCTCAGGGTCATGGTGGAGGAAATCGTCCGGGTAGAGCCACAGCTATTCGGAGCACAGGTGCAGCACACCTACATTGCAAGGAAGATGGAGCTATGGAGAAAAATAGTGGACAGGATCAACGCAGTGGGACAACACCCAAGAAATCGGGAGGACATCAGGAAGAGTGGAACGACCTACGGGGGAAGGTCCGTTCCGTGGTTTCCAGACACCACCTGGCGGTTCAGCGGACTGGCGGCAGACCCCCACCTCCTCCCCCACAACTAACAAAATGGGAGGAGCAGGTCTTGACGGTTCTGCATCCTGAGGGCCTCGCAGGAGTAGGTGGAGGAATGGACTCTGGTAAGTCAAAGCTTTACTATTACATCCCCCACCCTACCTGCATGCCAGCACATACCCCCGCCCTCACACTCACCCCCATCACTCCTACTCCTCACAAATGTCCCACTATCATAAACCACCCATCCCAACACCAAGCCCTGCATGCAACAACAAAGCATGGACACCCATCACTAAAGCATGCCCACTGCACATACCCATACACCCCCCTAAACCATCATCACACAAGGTCCCACACAGGAATGCTAGCACTGGGGTACACGGTCACCCACCCATTGCACACCTTGACACACACAGATGCAATAATCATGCTTTTATACCTCTGCAGGACCCCTACCCAACGTCACCAGACAGGAGGGTCCACACATGTCCACACCACCAACAGAAGAGTCCCACAGTGATGACAGCACCTTTGTCCAACTGGATCTAGATGACCAGCCCGGCCCATCGGGGACCTCGAGACAGTCGGTTCCCCACACCCAGTCACAGGCCACTACAGAGCTTCCCCCCTCTGGAAACACCAGCACAGCACCCACCCATCGGGCCCATACCTCCGTCCCCAGGACACGTCAATCAGCAGTGTGTCCACCACTACAGGGAACCCAGGCTAACCCACCACCCCAACAACAGGGACCTGGGGGCAGTGGCAGTGGGCACACAGTTCAGAGGCCCAGGAACACAGGGGAACTGGGAGGGCTGCTGTGCGACAGGGGGCGGACAGGCCCAGGGAACCCACTCTCCACAAGGCCCTCTCCTCCATCATGGGAGCCTACCACCACTCCCAGGAGACGATGGCAACGGTACTGGCCAAGTTTCAGGAGAACCAGCGCCTGCAGGAGGAACAGTATATGGGCTTCAGGGAGGAACTCAGAACAGTCAATTCCACCCTGGGCACCATCGTAGGGGTGCTGAAGGAAGTACTCAACACCAGGAGGGACACTGTGGCACTACAAGGGGCCCCTGACAGTAGCCTGGATGATGAACTGCCCACCACCTCCGCCGGCGCTAGTGGACAGGAGGCACTGCCACAGGACCACCACACCAGCACCCCACCCCCTGCAGATGGAGAACCACCTCGCAAACGGTCCCTGATATCCAGGACAAAGACAGAGAATTATGCCAAGACCCCGCCAAGAAATGAGACCACCCTGATAGTCATCCTACAGTCCCACTTTGTCACCCTGTCCATCCTCAAACTGCCCTAGCTCCACTTCCTATGCCCATTTGGGCAATGCACCTGTGAGACTAATAGACTGGACTCTGCCATGGACATTCCTCTGCCATCACCCCTCACCATTTTACAACCCCCTCCAATATTGAGCACTTAAATAAACACCCTTAAAGCACAAAAAAATCTGGAGTCTGTCTGTGATTTCGGAATACTGTATTAGCAATAACTGTGGCAAAAAGCTTTTTCATTGGTAATGGCAACATACCTATGTCACACAGCTCTAGTCCATGAGGAATCAAAGCAGATGTCACACAGTGGGACCCACATCTGTGAAATCCTAAAGGAAAGTGACAACTCAGTGACCATACACTGGGTGAAAACGACAGACAGTAGAGAGGTAGTAGTGTTTAAGTACATGTAGTAGGCAGGTTTGTATTCTTACCTGTGTGTCACTGGAAATATTGCTGGATCCCTGAGTCCCTGTTGTCCATGTCTTCTTCCTCTGCTTCCTCGTCTTCACTGTCCACAGGTTTCAAAGCTGGAACAACACCGCCATCTGGACCATCCTCCTGCAGAAAAGTCACCTGTCGTCGCATAGCCAAGTTGTGAAGCATGCAGCAGGCCACGATGATCTGGCACACCTTCTTTGGTGAGCAATAGGGATCCACCTGTCATATGGAGGCTCCTGAACCTGGCCTTCATGAGGCCGAAGGTCCGCTCGATCACCCTCCTAGTTCGCCCATGGGCCTCATTGTAGCGTTCCTCTGCCCTTGTCCTGGGATTCCTCACTGGGGTCAGTAGCCATGACAGGTTGGGGTAACCAGAGTCACCTGCAAATGGCGAGGGACAACTGTTAGACACACACTAACCTGGAGGGATATCCCCAGACCCACACAACCATTCCCACTGACTAGCTTCAAAGTGCTCACCTAATAGCCACACACGGTGCCTCTGGAGTTGACCCATCACATAAGGGATGCTGCTATTCCGCAGGATGTAAGCGCCATTCACTGAGCCAGGGAACATGGCATTCACATGGGAGATGTACTGGTCTGCCAAACATACCATCTGTACATTCATTGAATGATAACTCTTCCGGTTTCTGTACACCTGTTCACTCCTGTGGGGGGTACCAAAGCCACATGGGTCCCATCAATGGCACCTATGATGTTGGGGATATGTCCCAGGGCATAGAAATCACCTTTCACTGTAGGCAAATCCTCCACTTGAGGGAAAACGATGTAGCTCCGCATGTGTTTCAGCAGGGCAGACAACACTTTGGACAACACGTTGGAAAACGTCGGCTGGTACATCCCTGATGCTATGGCCACTGTTGTTTGAAATGACCCACTTGCAAGGAAATGGAGCACTGACAGCACCTGCACTTGAGGGGTGATTCCTGTGGGATGGCGGATAGCTGATATCAGATCTGGCTCCACTGGGTACACAGTTCCTGGATTGTGGCACGGTCAAGCCTGTATGTGATTATCACATGTCTTTCCTCCATTGTCGACAGGTCCACCAACGGTCGGTACACCGTAGGATGCCGCCATCTCCTCACATGTCCCAGCGGACAGTGCCTATGAAGGACAACAGCGAGCACAGAGTCAAACAACTCAGAGGTACATACCCACAGCTTATACAGAACACCATTCATACTCAAAAAGTGGCCTGTATGTGTGTTGAGTCTAGGCCTAGGTATGTGTGACGCAGTTGAAAATGAAGCCATGTGGGCCCCTGAAATGGCAGCTGCCTGACCTCTAAAGTGGGACAATGGAATGTGAGGTAACTGCATTGGCGTTGTACACCGTCGTGGTAGGCGGCCGAAGACCGCGGCGCAATGCTGCATTGGTTAACATTGGACCCTATAGGTCCCAGGAGCCAATGACGATGTACGCCGGCAATGACGGTATGCACCGCCGTGGACGTGACTGCCATTTTCTATCTGTTCAATCGCTCGATACCTGATCTTCGACAGGAGAGGACCTACACTGCAAGTGCTGCTGTGACCTCGGTCTGGAAGAGACAATGGCTCGAGTGTTTGGGGAAAGGGCCCCTGCCTTCACATCGGAGGAGTTGGAAAACTTGTGGATGGGGTCCTCCCCCAGTATACGCTACTCTACGGTCCTCCAGACAAACAGGTAAGTACACTGGGAGCATGATGTATGGGCTATGCCTGTGTGGAGAGGGGTGGATGTAAGAAGGAAGGGGGGAGAGTGCGGCGTGCATGAAACGACGGTGAGTGCATGTGCCACATGGCAAGGGTAGGGATGGGGGCCAATCACTTTGACGGTGCAGTTGGTAATAACTTTCTCTTCCCCCTGTACAAATCATGTAGGTCAGCGCCCACCAGAAAAAACATATTTGGCGTGCCATCGCCAAGGACGTCCGGACCCTGGGGGTTTACCACAGACGGAGCACCCACTGCCGGAAAAGATGTGAGGATATTCGCTGCTGGAGCAAGAAGACAGCGGAGGCTCAGCTGGGGATGGCCTCCCAACGTGGGAGGGGTGCCCGTCGCACCATGACCCCCCTGATGTTCAGGATCCTGGCGGTGGCGTACCCGGAGTTGGATGGGCACTTGAGGGCACCACAGCAGCCACAAGGGGGTGAGTACACTCGCATTCTGCTGATTTTGCGTGCAGTGGAGGGGTCTGGGTGGGGGAGGTGGGCTGTGGGTTTTCCTAGGCCAGGGCGAGTTCCGTAGGCAAGGTCCCTCCGTAAGGCAGGCCATGTGGCACCCCACCCCACCCCACCTCTGTAGAGTGACATCTACACCTAGTCATGCCCCTGTGTCATCTATGTGTGCAGATGTCGTCCATAGCCTTGTAGGCCATTTCCCAGGAATTGAACAGTGGAGCCCAAGAGCGCGGCGTAGTGCAGGGGGCTTGTGTGTCTGTCGTGTCCGCCAACGGTAGCGGTAATGCATGCACTCAACATGTCTTTCTTCTGTCGTCGTCCCCCTTTTTGTGGTCTCCCTGTTCTTGTGTGCATTAGCATCATCAGGCGGAGG
Organism: Pleurodeles waltl; assembly: GCF_031143425.1. Lineage (NCBI taxonomy): Eukaryota > Metazoa > Chordata > Amphibia > Caudata > Salamandridae > Pleurodeles > Pleurodeles waltl. The sequence continues at coordinate 654,005,393 of NC_090440.1, read as the reverse complement.
AGCAGTGGCACCGGAGCACCAGGGGGCTGCATCCCACATGGCCATGGAGGGCCACACTACGGAATCGGACTTCACCAGTGGGACGGAAGGCGAGGGGAGCTCCACAGCAGGGACAGGAGCTGAGACCAGTGACACGGACTCGTCCTCTCATGGGAGCTCCCTTGTGGTGGTGGCAACATCTGTGCCACCCCCATCTACAGGTACAGCCGCCACCCCCCCCTTCCAGCACCACCCTCCCAGCAGCCCCTCAGCCTTCGCCCCGTGCCCGCTCACCCGGGAGGGTGGGCATCATCTTCACCCCAGGCACCTCAGGCCCTGCCCCAGTCACCCCTGCTGCCCTCAGTGAGGAGGCCATTGACCTCCTCAGGTCCCTCACTGTTGGGCAGTCTACCAGTTTGAATGCCATCCAGGGTGTAGAAAGGCAGTTGCAACAAACCAATGCATTCCTGGAGGGCATTAATTCTGGTCAGGCGGCCCTTCGGCGAGCTATTCAGACTCTGGCCTCAGCACTGATGGCAGCCATTGTCCCTGTGTCTAGCCTCCCCCCTCCAACTTCCTCCACCCCGACCCAATCCCCTGTACCTCAGCCTATCCCAAGCACACCTACAGACCAGCATGCACACACGTCAACACACAAGGGAAGCTCAGGCAAACATAAGCACCACACATCCCACAGGCACTCACGCAAGCATCACACACATGCAGACACACTAACATCTACTGCCTCCACTGTGTCCCTCTCCTCCTCGTCTCCCTCCTCCCTTCCTGTCTCGTTTACACTCACACCTGCATGCACTACCTCTACAGCCACTATGCCCCTCTCCAGCACACCCACCACCACACCCCGCTCACGTGTAGTCACCACCCCCACTACCATTCACACGTCCCCTGTGTCCTCTCCCAGTGTGTCTGTGACGCCCCCTCCGAAGATACACAAACGCAGGCACACACCCACCCAACAGCCATCCACCTCACAACAGCCTCCAGCGCATGCACCTTCACCCAAAGTCAGCAAACGAACACCTCCTACAACCACAACCTCTTCCCCCACTCCCAAACCCCCTTCAGCTACCCGTCCCAGTGTGTCAAAAAAACTTTTCCTGTCCAACCTTGACCTCTTTCCCACACCTCCCCCACCCCGTCCGTCTCATAGGTCCCGAACTAGCACCTCAGCCACAACATCTCCGGGACCAGTGGTGCCTGTAGTCACCGGAATCTGGAGTGCACTGGCCACCAGGGCAGCCAGTGTGGCACGGAGCCACAGCACAGACAGTCCTCCACCTGTGAAGCATCAGAAGTTGGCCAGTGCCCGGCGGGAGAGGGGGAAGACTCCAGCCACCAAAGCCGCTCCCAGGGGTCCCGGTGGGAGTGTGGAGTCAGCTGTGACACCTTCCAAGGTGGGGAAGGGCCACAAGAAACCCAGCAAGTCTGGGAGGAGCAGCACAGCGGAGAAGACTGCCATCATCCCCGCTGCCCAGGAGGCCACCGCCAGCACAAGCCCAGCTGCCCAGGAGGCCACCGCCAGCACCAACCCAGCTGCCCAGGAGGCCACCACAAGCCCAGCTGCCCAGGAGGCCACCGCCAGCACCAGCCCAGCTGCCTAGGAGCCCACCGCCAGCACAAGCCCAGCTGCCCAGGAGGCCACCGCCAGCACCAGCCCAGCTGCCCAGGAGGCCACCGCCAGCACAAGCCCAGCTGCCCAGGAGGACACCGACAGCACCAGCCCAGCTGCCCAGGAGGCCACCACCAGCACAAGCCCAGCTGCCCAGGAGGCCACCGCCAGCACCAGCCCAGCTGCCCAGCTGCCCAGGAGGCCACTGCCAGCAAAAGCCCCGCTGGGTCATGAAGGACTGCCAGCAAAAGCCCCGTTGGGCCATGAAGGACTGCCAGCAAAAGCACTGCTGGGCCATGAAGGACCGCCAGCAAAAGCCCCGCTGGGCAATGAAGGACTGCAAGCAAAAGCCACGCTGGGCCATGAAGGTCCGCCAGCAGCTGAGTCCCTGCAATGGAGACCGCCGTCTCAAGCACCGCTGAACAGGGCACCACCGCCTCAAGCACCGCTGACCAGGGCACCGCCGCCTCAAGCACCGCTGAACAGGGCACCGCCGCCTCAAGCTCCGCTGACCAGGGCACCGCCGCCTCAAGCACTGTTGAACCGGGCACCGCCGTCTCAAGCACCGCTGAACAGGGCACCTCCGTCTCAAGCACCGCTGAACAGGGCACCGCCGCCTCAAGCACCGCTGGCCCATGAGCGCCAAGGGCACTGACGCTACTGAGTCCGTCACGGGCAGAATGAAGCACTCTGGGCACCATGCCCCCTCCAGAACCAGTGGAGAGATCCATCCACTACCTCTGTCCTTAGCAGGATAAAGCACTCTGGGCACCATGCCCCCTCCAGAACCAGTGGACAGATCCATCCACTACCTCTGTCCTTAGCAGGATGAAGCACTCTAGGCACCATGCCCCCTCCAGACCAATGGAGACTGTTATCCACTTGAGAGACTGTGGCTTTGCACTCCCCAGGATGGAACAGTGGGCAAGCCACCCACTGTAGAGACTTGAGAGACTGTGGCTTTGCACTCCCCAGGATTGAGCAGTGGGCATGTGGCCCCCTCGTGCTTTTGGTGTTGTGCACTCAACCGGCTGAGGTGCCCCCCCTTTCCCTTCCCCTGAGGTGCCTGTTTTCTTGCTATCTGATGCCCCTGCAGTGTTCTCTCCATCATGGTCGGGGATCTTGTGTGGGCCTCGCCCATACCGTGTGGGCCCAGTGTTCCACGGACATAATTGGAGCACTACCTGGACTACTATGCTTGGTATATATTTTGTAAATGGTGTATATATATATATATATTTGCCTACTTGATTTTAATATATTACAATGGTTACACTCATTTTCTATTGTCTTTACATTCTTCTGGGGGGGTGTGGGGGGTGTTACTGTGATGTATTAATATGCATTAGTGTGTGTATTGTAGTGGGTGAGGGTGGGGGTGTTGCGTGTTGCGTGTGTGTGTCCCTGTTTTTTCCCTCCCCCCTCCTCTGTGTCGTAGGTGCAGTACTCACCGCGGTCTTCGCCGCCGGCGTTCGTGCTCCTGGTAGAGGAGCAGGAAGACTATCGCAGGTAGAATTTGGAGTTCCGGGTCCATGGTGTCCTCGTTCATCGTGGGGTGTGTAGAGGTGAGCGTTTTCCCTTCATAATTCCTGTTTCTGCTGTGTTTTTACCTGCGGTGAATCCGCCCCGGAAAGGTGGCGGATTGGTGGGTTGTAATAGTGTGGGCGGTACATTGTCTCCGGCCTGTCTGTTGGCGGTGACCGCCGCGCTGTTTGTTTGTACCACCGTGGCAGTCGGAGTGTTAAAGTGGCTGTCTTTGTTGGCGGTTTCCACCACGGTCATAATTGCAAATTTTTTACCGCCGGCCTGTTGGCGGTCTTACCGCCGCTTTAACACCATCCGCCAGGGTTCTAATGACCACCTATGTCTCTTTTAGCCACCAGGCATGCCATACCTAGGAAGGTCTGATCAGCTCTCCTCAGTCCCATCTCCCCCATGGCCCCTAACAAAAGTGGCACCAGAGCCATTTCAACCTCATCTCCCAGGATCCCCGAGATCTCCCTCAACACCGCCCTCCAGTAAGTTGCTATGGATGGACAGGACCACACCATATGAAAGAAGTCGGCGTCGGGGCCCGAGCAGCGGGGACAGTCCGCCCGAGGCCGGAGGCCCACTCTGTGTAATCTAACGGGCGTGAGATAAGCTGTGTGGAGAAAGAGGGACTGCAATAGTCGGAATCAGGAGGCCATGGTCAGGGTCCGCGGGGCCATTAGCGCTTCCCTCCAATCCTCCTCCTCTATGTGGCCCACCCAGTCCTCCCATCTCCGGCGGGGCCCATCAAGAGGACGAGCCGTACTGGCTATTCGAGAGCGGTATATCTGTGAGCCCCCCCCGGCCCAGGCTCCCCATCAGCACCCTCGCCTCCATGGGACTGTATTCGGGTATAGTCTCACCCATCTGGACATGTACCAGTAGTGCGTGCGTTGTAGGTATCTGTGAAGCTCCTCAAAGGATCGCATATGTGACCCTCCCCAGACGTCCCCAAGCAGGGAAATTCCTATGTTATCCCAATTCTGAAATCCCTCCAATGCCGACGTCTCTGCCAGCAATCTTCCCTGCCATAGTGGGGTCTGTTGAGTGAGACGGTTCCAACAACCCGACTCCTTTTGGGCCTCACGCTACCCCAGTAAGACCACCCTAGTTACCTCACGCATTGCTCAGGGAATTGGACAGCCGTATAGTGTGTCAAGGATCCGAGGGTAGCCCATTGTTTGGAGCTCCAGCCGGTAAGCTGGGTCTGACCAACCTCCCCCCAACCAGTCATTTATCACCAGTAGGTGCATAGCAAGGTGATAGTAGTATATATTAGACATTCCCAGGCCTCCATCGTAGATGTCTCTCTGGCAAGTGGTGAGGGCCAGCCTTGGGCGGGCATTGCCCCAGAGAAAGTGACGTGCCACTGTGTCCATCTCTTTGAACCATCTTCGAGGAATTGGGTATGGGAAGTTTTGCAGTAAATAAAGGAGCCTGGGGAGGATCATCATCTTGTAGAGTGCTATTCTACCGAGCAGGTTGAGGAGCAGGGCCCACCAACATTGGAGGTCATCCTTAATTCGCCGGGTGAGCGGAGCGATGTTGAGCGCCCATGCCAGTTCCGGTAATAAGGACACTTGCATGCCCAGATACTTAAAACTGTTGTGTCTGATCGGAATATTTTGCTGCCACTCAATGCATTCTCTAGAGGGATGTAGGGGGACCAGCAGAGATTTGTTGGGGTTCAGCGTCAAGCCCGAGGCCTCAGAGAAGAGGCCCAGGAGTTGCAGAATTCAGGGACCACTCCAGGCGGGGCTAGAGAGATATATGAGCACATCGTCAGCATATAGGGCCACGTGGTCCTCTGGCCCGGCGGGCCATGCCCATCCCCCACCCAAGGGATCTTCTCTCAGTAGTTTTGCCAAGGGCTCTATCACGAGTGCGAAGAGCAATGGGGACAGCGGGCATCCCTGACGAGTGCCCCGGCAGATGGGGAACTGATCTGAGATCACCCCATTTACTAAGACTCGGGCGGTCGTATTAGACTAAAGGAGCTTCACGAGGCCACGGAACTTGGGCCCAAATCCATTGCTTTGCAGGACTCGTTCCAGGTAGGACCAATCCACGGTATCAAAGGCCTTCTCGAAGTCCAGCAAGAGGAGAGCTAAGGGAGACTGGGCCAAGTCCTCCCGGTGGGCCAATGCCACGTGCCGGCGCCCTTTGCAGTGCCTTGTACTTCGCGTGGGCATAAATCCGCACTGGTCAGGGTGTATCAATGAGGGGAGCACCTGCTTCAGCCTGGTGGCAAGAATTGTAGAGAGAACTTTGATTTCAGCGTTTAAAAGAGAGATGGGACGGTACGCCGAGCGGTGCCGCGACGGAGGTTGTGTCTTCGGGATCACCACTATTGTAGCTTGGTCAATCCCAGAAGGGAAGCAACCAGCTTTTTGGGCTTCCTCGTACATACTTAGCAAGTGAGGTCCCAGGATATCTCTGCATCTACCATACAATTCCGCCGGGAACCCATCGGGCCGGGTGTTTTACCTGATGCCAATTTAGCTATAGCCTCCTTGATCTCTTCAAGGCTTAAGGCCTCCTCTAGGTTCTCCCGGCGACCATTTTGATATCAGACATAACATCAAACGTGACAGTAATTTTGTCATTTACATGATCACCTGTAAATGCGGTCTTTAGTATGTAGGCAGCACCATTAGGTCAATCAGGATAAGAGCGAGTGAACACTTTAGGGCCATAAGACAAGATGATGATCGATACCCCATAGTGAGTCACATGAGACATTGTTCCAAACAGGGTCAGACACGAGGGTTTGAATTTTTCGGATTTGACCATGTAACTAAGGATCCCAGAGGAGGCAATAGAGAGCTGACCCTTAGGAAACGTGAGTGCTATTGGATCCTAAAACTTAGAGCGGTTGAGGAGGGTCTCAACACAAACTTTGAAATGGAATACTACCTAGGGGATTAATGTGACATCTACATTATTCGACTACCATGAGACATTATAGGTTTACGGAGGTGATCATTGAATGATTGTCAAAGGGTCGTTGACTAAATGTTTTGGACAGAGTCTATGAATAGGGGAATCATATATTCCAATTGTTTACTATGACTGTGATATATGGGATTTGCCTGCAGACATTGACTAGAAGTGGATAGATTATTGATCCCTTCGATATTTCATATGTATATATTGTGTGTTTTGCTGACTGTAAATTTCAACTATTAGTATTACACTTAGATTGAGATGTATTGTTATGTAGGATGTAAGATAGTCATGACACATGGGTGAAATATCCTCCTTTTAGCTACCTCATAGTGTATTAATTTTCCCCTTTCTTCCTCCCCCTGTCGTGCCTTTTATGACTCAAATATTATGTTTTGTCAATATTTTGTTTTGGTCCAGACACTCACTTTTTCAACCATATTATGTGTCGATTTGTTATATTGTCAATATGGCGCCCATAATTATTGGCAGACATTTATGCAGTGTGATCACGATATTTCAAATATGTTCTGTTACGGTTTCCTTTTAGATTGATACCCCGAGGGGTTTCAAGGTAGCAATTGTAGTCTTTCTACGACGTGGTTATTGACTCTGCAATGATGCTGTTGCCCATGATTGGGCACAGTTGTGAGTATTCGTTAAGTTTTTCCATACTTTATACTTCTAAGATGGCACCCGCGCTGGGGACTTCAGTCCTCTTTCACTTTTGAGCATTGGAGCGTCTGGGAGGACGCTATAAATAATGGTCTCCCCGGGTGCCGGTGCTCGTCTTCTTATTTTATACAGGAGCGCCGCGGGAGGATAGGAACGCGGTTTTCCAATATTTTTCGAATTATAGGTGAGCGAGTGGGCTGGGCTATGTTATTTTAAATAGCATTGAGCAGAACGTTTAGCTTGGTACTGGATTAACTATATTACTTTATGTACTTATTTTCAGTGGGCCTTACACATAACAGATTGAGCAGTACGGCATAAGTTTGGGATGGCACAATACGGGGTATTTAGGCCTTTGGCTGCATATTTTAGAGATTATTCTCGGTAATGTTGACCTTCGCATGTTAGATTTGGTACTAAGTAGGGCGTAATTTGGGTTATCATTTTATTTTAGATACCTAGATATAGTTTGATTGTTATGGGGATTCATGTCCCTTCAACTATTATGGAAGGTATGTCTTGTGAATCTTTAGGTTATTTCTTACCGCACTGCATTACTTTTGGCACTTGGGGTAGCTGGCAACGTTATGATTTCTTTCACCTCTCTTTTTTTGATTATTTGGGACGCACTTTCTCTCGTTTTTCATTTATCTCGTGTGAGGACATGCACGCGGGTGTCATGACTATCTTAAATTCATTGATTTTTCTTATTTTTCTTCTTTACTAAATAAAAGGTGTCACCCTCCTTGTTAATCTCTACCACATGATATCGTTAAGGTTATTTTGTTGTGTGTTATGGACTACTAGTTTGTATAATGGTGGCCTTCTGTGTAATCCAATGCTTCAACTATTTATCATGTCACGTTAAGTCACATATTGAGATAGGTTTCTCATCACAAAAGTCACGGGGGTAATGGTATTAGATGTGCAGTGGGACGAGTTCTAGTATAATCATAGTTACCATTTATATTTCTTACAGCTCTGATGAAGTCTTTGAGATTATTTGTCTCATAGGACGAAACATGTGTTGGCTGTTGTTGCATTATGGATATTGTTTTCCAAGGACGGATTTTGTTGCCCTAATGGACATTGCATTTCAAGATTAAATTGAACCTTTGCCTACTAATCCCGGTCCGACTTATATTTGATGATTTTGAACGAAATACCAAGATCTGACACACATGGAGGACTGAACTTTTATTCATGAGTGCCCTGACATCTGTTGGACACTGAACCACTGCAAACTCATTTAAAAAGAAAAGAAAATCCCCTTTATTGCATTTATGTAGTGTTTGCTACTGCTCCGGATGGGTATTAGGCATTATGGGGGTTATTCTAACTTTGGAGGAGTGTTAATCCGTCCCAAAAGTGACGGTAAAGTGACGGATATACCACCAGCCGTATTACGAGTTCCATAGGATATAATGGACTCGTAATACGGCTGGTGGTAAATCCGTCACTTTTCCGTCACTTTTGGGACGGATTAACACCTCCTCCAAAGTTAGAATAACCCCCTATATGTTAATGCCACTGCATGCAAAACAGTTTGCCATTTTCTGCCCATTTCTGCTAATTTGTCATTTTCTGCAAACCCATATAAAAACAGATCAAAACGTTTATTGGGTTTATATAGTGCTTTTTACTGCTCCTTATGGGTAATAAGCGCTATATATAAACGTCACTGCATACAGTACAATTTGCCATTTCCTGCCCATATCTCCAATTTGTCATTTTCTGCAAACCCATTTAAAAAGACAAAAAAATTCCCCTTTATTGTATGTATATAGTGCTCTCTGCTGCTCCACATGGGTAATAAGCGCTATATATATAAATGCAATTCCTTACTGTTTGACCTGGCATTCCTTAGGGTGGTCTTACCCCACACTTTTTGCGTTTCTCCTCCTACTTTTCTGACTATCTTTAGGTTGGCCTTAGGACTCTAAGCACTTTACCACTGCTAACCACTGCTAAAGGGCATGTGCCTCTCCTAAAACATTGTAACACTTTTGTTTCCATAATTGTCATATTTAATTTAGATGTAAGTTCCTTGTAAAGTGGTATACAATATAACCAGGGCCTGCAAATTGCATGCCTCTAGTGGGCCTGCAGCACTGATTGTGCCACCCACTTAAGAAGCCCTAAAAACATGTCTCAGGCCTGCCACTGCACAGCCTGTGTGTGCAGTCTCACTGCCACCAGATGTGGCATTTAAAACCTCTTGCCAAGCCTTAAACCCCTCTTTTTCTACATATAAGCCAGCCCTAAAGTAGGCCCTAGGTAGCCCATAGAGCGTGGTGCCATGTAAACAAAAGGCAGGAAATACACTTTTAAGTTTTATGTCCTGGTAATGAAAAACTCCCAGAGTTGTTTTTCATTACTATGAGGCCTGCCCCTCTCATAGGCCAGCATTGGGAATTCCTTATAATACTTTTAAACTGTAATTCCTGAACTGAGAGGAGTAGCTGCATCATTTTAGGACCACTGGAATGGTAATAATACATCCTCTTCACTGGTAGGTCGGATTTATTATTACTATTCTACAACTGCCACTTAGAAAGTGGCCATTTTTCTCCACTCACTGCCCTGTGTGCCCACAGCCTTTCTCCAAAACATGTCTGCCTTGGACTAAGTGACAGATACCCTTGTGCTCTCCCTTCAGGCACCCACAACACAGGATACTCAGCTTCATCTGCATTCATCTGCATGCTGATGGGTCTTCCTGGGGAGGAGGTTGGGAAGGGCTCCCACTTACATCTCAAAGGGTCGTGGATAGAGCTCTCACAAAGGGGCTGATTACCTCCCACTGTTAATCTGGAACTGAGGCAGACTTGAAAGGGGGACCTGTGCACTTCACAAGAACTCTTTGTAGTCATTCCCCACATCAAAGGCACTTTTCAGTATAAGTACTGGGTCTATGACCCACTAAAAGCAGCACACTTCTGGACTCAAGGAAATACTTCTGGAGTAAAGACTGCTGTGTGCTAGGATTGCCACTCTGCCAGGATTGACTGCTCCCAGGAACTGCTGCCCGGCTTTGCTGTGCTGCCCTGCTGCCTGCTTATCTCTGCCCGTCCCCAAGATTTGTTCACCAAACCCAGAGTGACTCTGAGCAGCTTTTGCTGTCCATTGCTGCTCGCTACTTTGAATCACCCAGAGCAGCTTTGCCAAACTCTGCCGCTTGCAACTTTTATCACCCATAGTAGTCCTGCTCAACCTTTGCCACTCGCTACTTTGAATCACCCCAAGCAGCTTTGCCAAACTCTGCCACTTGCATCTTTGGTCATCCGGATCGGTTCTGACAAACTTTGCTGCATGCAGCTTTGATCAACCGCAGCAGCCCCTTAGCCACCGCTACCCGTATCCTCCCTGCACCTGAAGCGGCCTTGCTAAACCCATCTGCTGCCCCATTAACCACGGTCCCCACCTGCTTCCCTGGTGACCACGCCCAGGAATCACCCGTCCGTTCGCCGACAGGAGTGCAGCCAGGACATTACCATAGTCTGTGGAATTAACGTGCACTCCTGCCAAGGAATCCCGAGCACCATCTTCGATTGCATCATTGATTATCAACCTAGCTTTATTTTCTGAACTGCAGAGAGCCTTAATGATAGCCAACATCTGCTGGGAGTGGGGAAAGTAAGATGAGACAGCATTTCAGGATCATCAAGAACTCATTACTACATCACACCACCATGGCTGATTTTAACCCCAGACAGTCCTGTCAGTCTGGGATCTGTCTTGGTTCAAGAAATAGGAGAGAGTAAAATGCTCCCATAGCATATTAAAGCAGGGAGCTGACAGAAACAGGAGCCAGGTATGCCAGATGGAAGGAAAGGAGTAGTCAGTTACATGGGCCTGTCAACATTTTCACCTAGACATCTATGTGAGATAGTTCCATGTTGTGACTGACCTCAAGCCACTAGTCAGTTTGTTTGCCGGCACATCACACCTCTCCACCGAGATTTGAAAATGGGTCATCCAACTCTAAAAATACACCTTCACAGTGGTGTACTGGCCAGAAGTGAACAACACTACTGATTATTAGCAAGATTTCCACTGCCACCCACCATAGGGATATCTGCGATCAGTGAGGAGGCCGAAGAGTTTTTTAACTTAGTCATAGAAGCAGGCTGTCCTTAGCGATGATGGTAGATCAAATTGTAAATGAACAATTCCCGTGAGAATGAACGTAGTCAAAAGATTGGGCATGCCATGCAACAGCACAAGTAAAGATCTTTCCTATGGATGCTGCATAATAATGCCACAAGCACTTCAGGAGCAAGCCATTGTGTTGGTGCACAAACGTCACCACGGTATCGCCAAAACAAAGGCAAGAAGGAGGGAGACATGATGGTTCCCAGGGATGTACGAGGCAGTGGAAAACTGAAAAAAAGCATATCAGGACTGTCATGTTGAGGGCAGGACAACCCATCTGGTTCCACATGATAAAGGAAGAGCCTTGTGAGGACCCATGGACAAAGGTCAGCATGGACTTCACACTTTTCCAGATGGACAGTTGACACTCGTGTTGATTGATGGGCCCTCAAAATATCCATTACTGGAGTTGACTGAATTGTCTAGCATTAGCAAAATTAGACTGCTAATTAAAAGAAAATTTGCTACATTCAGTTTGCGAGCTGAAATCAAGATGCACAGCAGGCCCCCATTTTAAGGGGAGGAGTGCAGTTACTACCTTGATCAGCTAGGGATCAAACATGGAAACATAATGCCACAATGGCCACAGGCAAATTGAGAGGTAGAGCTCTTCCTGCTCACACTGAATTACGTGCTATGGATTGCACTGGGCCAAGGGAAGGGCCTGGAATAGACCCTTCACCTATTTCTGAGTATATTTTGTAATATTCCCTATAGTACCACCAAATGCACCCTGTTGAAAATTACCATCTTTTGCATGGTGTACCCCCAGATTTTTGCCTGAACTGTTTTTGTTGGCCATAGAACTCTGCATGCTTTACTCCTGTTAACCAGTACTAAAGTGATTTTGCTCCCTTTTTAACATGTTGAAATTGGTATACACATGATTGGCAGACGTAACTTATCCATAAGTCCCTAATATATGGTACAGAGTCTACTCAGGGCCTTTAAGTTAAATGTCTCTAGTGGGCTGCAGCATCCCTGTGCCTCCAACTGGAGAAAACCAGCAAACCTGTCTCAGGCCTACCACCATAGCTTGCTGTACAGTTTTAAACTGCAAATTCGATCTGTCAAAATAAACTCTTTTTGACAGGTAAAAACCTTCTTTTTAAGTATTACTAAGTCACCTCAAGTAGGCTTTATTGCCCGTAATGCAAGGTGCATGGTATTTAAAAGTAGGACATGCAAATGTTTACTGTTCCACATGTCCTTACAATGAAAAAGGCCCAAAAAGTTATTTCACTCATGAGAAAACACTGAGTGAGTGACATCTAATAATGCCAATTTCAGTTTGGAATCTGCCAGACATATAATTCAAGGACTCTTCTTAATAGTTATTCAAAACCAAATAGATGGCAAAATTGAGTTTGTTATAACTATTAAGGAAAAAATACTTTAAGAAAGTTACCTTCTTCCCACCTAAAATCACTGGAAGCTAACTGCCATTTTGCTCTCTCACTTCTTCTAATGTTTAATTAGCATTTCAATAAGTGTGAACAAGGTATAAACTTGCTCCCAGGACAGGAACAAAAGGTCTTGGGTGTGCGTAGATGTTGCTGTGCTCTTGACAGAATGGCCTGTGGGCTGGGCCCAGGAACTTGATGAACATCAAAGAGACCTACCTTGTCACATGCAGATGTAGTTAACGCCCAGTCCCGCACCCTTGTTTAATCCCACACCCACCCAATCACAATGGGCCGGTCTGCATGAAAAGTTGACATCACAGTGTCAAATCCTGCTGGAGTCTTAAGACCTGCTTGACACATCTTCTGGGGTTTTACATATCACACTTGGGGCACACCTCAAAGGGGGAAAGCTAGATGCCAAAACAATTTTTTTGTGTCCACTGCCTGGTTGCTAATGATCACTGCTTTGTTCCAGTAGACTTCTGTCTCTCGGTTTCAGGGGGATACAGAGATTGCTTTAAACTGGATTTTGGTGTTAGATGTGGGAGGACACTAAGATTACAATTGTATACTTCCCCCTGCAGACTCCCAACCCTCAGAGTCTAAGTTTACTGTGGCCAAAGATTGCCACCATCTTGAAAATGCCCTATGTGTGCAGGGTTAGCCCCAGTAACTTTTACCTCATCGGTTATGCCATGCCCAGGGGTTACTTCCACCCTCTAGCTTGTGCCAGACATTAATGTGGTATCTCCAGGCACCTACTTCAGAACACCCCTGGTCTCTAGACCTGGAGAAGATCAAAAGAGAACTGAACTTGCTGTCTAAGACCTGAGTAGAGCCTAGAAGACTGGAACTGCTCTCCCTATTCTGACGAAGACAAATAACTGGATTCCAAGGTTCATGAGGTTGACCTCCTATTAAAGCTACCGGGGGGACATAAGTTACAAGAAACCTTTTCCTAGATTTGCCCAGCTAACCAGTGGTAACTGGACCTTAACTTAACTCCCTGTTGGCCTCTGCCTGCCATCCTTTGAGTCTCTAAGTGCCTCCTCTAAGGTCCTGGAGGAGCGTAGGGGGGGTTACATTTGTAGTCCTGTGGTGGATTGGGACTTAAAGGACTAAAGTCAGAAAGTAAAATCTTTCACCAGGATGAACCTGGTTAGTGTATCCGATCTGAGCTCCATTGTGGTCAGAATCAAATTGCACATAGATCCTATTCTACTGCGACCATTGACTATTATTGGCAATTTGTGCTTCATGGCTCTATTGCCACTTAAAACAATAGAAATTCATATCCTTGGTTCCTCTTATTGTATTTTTTTGTCATTTTGATGCCCTTTTGTTTATTGAATTTGCTTTATTTTTGTAATCCAATTTGGTATTTTATTTTTTTGCATTTCAACTTTATTACTGTTGTAGTTCTGCATAAATGCTTGCAAATTACAATAAGTTAGGCCTGTTTGTTCTGTGCCATAGATACCAGGGTGTTAAGCTCAGATTAGTCAAGAGACTTTGAGGGTTCAGCCTGATAAAGTTTGTAATTATTACTTGAGGTGACTACTTACCGTCTCTCAACTAATATTCCAATGTGTTACACATCCACATGTCTTGGATGTTTGGGATATCCTAAAGAGAGTGCATTCTGGGAGAATTGACCTGTAGCCCGGCAACATGAGACTCTGCCCAAACCCAGCAACGTTGAAGATGAACTAGCGATAAAGTGAGCTATAGCTGAAGGGACAAGGGCTCCCTCATAAAGCCAAGAGATCAAGCACTGATCATCGACCGGCATACTGGGTGGAAATTCCGGACACTGAGCGGGGCAGATGGACAGTGGAGGAAGTCAAGGCTATCATGGTACGAGCCCATGGTGATTGGTACGAGGCCATGGTGATGGGGAGAAAGTGGGAGCAAGTGGCACGTGATGGTTCAAGAAGATTCCCCAACAAGAAGTGAATGATCCAGAGGACACAATGATGGAATGGGATGACAATATGCCAACTCTGCAACCCAATGCAGTTTCCATAGTCGAATCAGTTTTGCTCTTAGGACTGCCGTGAAGGTGAGAGGAGCCAGAAGTATGAACTAGGACAAATGCGGCTCCCAGCCAGAGGTTAGGAGACCATATGTGCCACACTGACCACAAAACATTCTGTTTGGATAATTGTAAAGGACATGACTAACGTGGGAAGGAATGTTGTGAGCCATTCAGCACCTACATTGAGGGGCCCTCACACATTCATGCACCACTATGTCTGGGCGCAGCGGAAGGAATAAATAAAAGGGAGTGGGGTCGTTCAAGGGCCATGCCAAGACAGCAACCGGTGCATCAGCACTCGTGTTTCCCACTTGTGCGCATCATGTTGTATTGGAGCATCTGGGTGACGTTAGAGCTCTGACAAAGTGAAGATGGTTGGAGCAGTGCGTCTCTGTCTGCACGGCAGCAAACAGGCCTAGCAATTAAGGACACAGACTACAATGTGCTTTCTATGTGGTGGTCTATGCAGGTGAGTTTCCACATGTGTCTCCCTAACCAAACCTGGCAGCCTCCAGCATTTATTAAGAAGACCCACGTGATTACAGGGTTAGACCATTGTAGGACATTCTAAAGGGGAAACAGCATAGATCCCCTGCACTGGGGAAACTTATATTTTAAACTGGCACTCCAGTTGCATCACTGGGGCGACACTACATTCCTCCCCAAAATAAAACAAACAGAATGGAAAATGCAAAAATACATCTCTAGTCTTGGGCAGTAACGTGGGCTGGCACACAGCACCTAACTCAAACCTCATGTCCATATGTGGGGGTATGTAGCTGACAACAGCGACAAAACAGAGAAAAACCAAGTACAGTCAAAATACCAGGATACTGGATTATGGCTGGCATTTGGAAAACAACATCATTACACCAAGTGATCTCTTAGCCTCCTGGATGGCAACAGGTTTCCCCTCAGTTCATACCTGGTGCATGTGGTGCGATCTGACTGTCTCACCTCAGGGCTTCCAGTGTGATCTGCTATGGAAGGACCAGGGCTAGATCCCAGGTCAGCAGGTCCCGGCAGAATGAGGGTGGTACTACCCATATCCGCAACGAATCCTGTTCATTTCCTTGAGGATCATCACCATTCATATCCTCTGCCATACTGAAACTGGGGTAGAATCTCTTGAATATCAATATGTTCTGTGTGGCTTCTTGTGTCCCTTGACTGGCCATGATCTTGGTACCTTGATGATTTATGATGGTCCAGGGGTGACAATCAAATAGCAATTGGAACTTATTTCCCGGGGACCAATCTTTGATGAGTATTAAATCACCAACTTTCAGATTGGACACCTTGGCACACCTGCAGTGACTGGCTCTGTCATTGAATTTGTTTCTCTTCTCATATACCTGTTGGTCATCCACAGAATCGGGAACCCAGAAATGGTAATGAGGGAGGGAGTCCACAACCACTCGGCTCATGGAAAGGTGCCCTGGTGCTCGCCTACTAGTAGGGTGTTGAGTTTGGCGGTAGTCACGTAAGAAGGAGTAAATTGCCAATTAAGGAGCTTGCTGGCACGCTGAGCCGATCCGGAACACTTTGTTCAGAGTCCTCATGAATCTTTCTACTTCCTCATTAGCTTGGGGCCAGCAGGGAGTGATTCTTTTGTGAGAGATGTCAAGCGTCTTTAGATACAAGCCCACCTCTTGGCCTTTAAAAGGGGGTCTGCTATATGTCTTTAAAACTTTAATCAACCCCGGGATGGCTATGATTTTCTTGATTTTGAGGATTAACTCACTAGCACCTAAGGAAGAGATTATCTCCACCTATTGGTATTTTGAATAATCATCGATCAGGACTATGGTGTGTCTTCCGTCAGGGAGGCTCCCGAAGTGAAGGCTAGCAAATACCCATGGCTGTCGTGACCCCTTCTCATTCTCCACTGGAGCCAGCGGATTTGATCCACCGTAAGCTTGACATCAAATGCATGACCTTACCAACGTCTCAACCTGTTCGTCCAATAAGGGAACCACATCTTAGTCCGTAGCCAGATTTCTTGGATGTTTCTGAGTATATTTTGTAATATTCCCTATAGTACCACCAAATACACCCTGTTGAAAATGTCCATCTTTTGCATGGTGTACCCCCAGATTTTTGCCTGAACTGTTTTTGTTGGCCATAGAACTATGCATGCTTTACTCCTGTTAACCAGAACTAAAGTGATTTTGCTCCCTTATTAACATGTTGAAATTGGTATACACATGATTGGCAGATGTAACTTATCCATAAGTCCCTAATATATGGTACAGAGTTTGCTCAGGGCCTTTAAGTGAAATGTCACTAGTGGGCTGCAGCATCCCTGTGCCTCCCACTGGAGAAAACCAGCAAACCTGTCTCAGGCCTACCACCATAGCAGTTTTAAACTGCAAATTCAATCTGTCAAAATAAACTCTTTTTGATAGGTAAAAACCTTCTTTTTAAGTATTACTAAGTCACCTCAAGTAGGCTTTATTGCCCGTAATGCAAGGTGCATGGTATTTAAAAGTAGGACATGCAAATGTTTACTGTTCCACATGTCCTTACAATGAAAAAGGCCCAAAAAGTTATTTCACTCATGAGAAAACACTGAGTAAGTGACATCTAATAATGCCAATTTAAGTTTGGAATCTGCTAGAAATATAATTCAAGGACTTTTCTTAATAGTTATTCAAAACCAAATAGATGGCAAAATTGAATTTGTTATAACTATTAAGGAAAAAATACTTTAAGAAAGTTACCTTCTTCCCACCTAAAATCACTGGAAGCTCTCACTTCTTCTAGTGTTTAATTAGCATTTCAATAGGTATGAACAAGGTATAAACTTGCTCCCAGGACAGGAACAAAAGGTCTTGGGTGTGCGTAGATGTTGTTGTGCTCTTGACAGAATTACCTGTGGGCTGTGCCCAGGAACTTGATGAACATCAAAGAGACCTACCTTGTCACATGCAGATGTAGTTAACGCCCAGTCCCGCACCCTTGTTTAATCCCACACCCACCAAATCACAATGGGCCGGTCTTCATGAAAAGTTGACATCAGAGTGTCAAATCCTGCTGGAGTCTTAAGACCTGCTTGACACATCTGCTGGGGTTTTACATATCACACTTGGGGCACACCTCAAAGGGGGAAAGCTGGATGGCTGCCTGGTTGCTAATGATCACTGCTTTGTCCCAGTAGACTTCTGTCTCTCGGTTTCAGGGGATACAGAGACTGCTTTAAACTGGATTTTGGTGTTAGATGTGGGAGGACACTAAGATTACAATTGTGTACTTCCCCCTGCAGACTCCCAACCCTCAGAGTCTAAGTTTACTGTGGCCAAAGATTGCCACCATCTTGAAAATGCCCTAAGTGTGCAGGGTTAGCCCCAGTAACTTTTACCTTATCGGTTATGCCATGCCCAGGGGTTACTTCCACCCTCTAGCTTGTGCCAGACATTAATGTGGTATCTCCAGGCACCTACTTCAGAATACCCCTGGTCTCTAGACCTGGAGAAGATGAAAAGAGAACTGAACTTGCTGTCTAAGACCTGAGTAGAGCCTAGAAGACTGGAACTGCTCTCCCTCTTCTGACGAAGACAAATAACTGGATTCCAAGGTTCATGAGGTTGACCTCCTATTAAAGCTACTGGGGGGACATAAGCTACAAGAAACCTTTTCCTAGATTTGCCCAGCTAACCAGTGGTAACTGGACCTTAACTTAACTCCCTGTTGGCCTCTGCCTGCCATCCTTTGAGTCTCTAAGTGCCTCCCCTAATGTCCTGGAGGAGCATAGGGGGGGGTTACAATTGTAGTCCTGTGGTGGATTGGGACTTAAAGGACTAAAGTCAGAAAGTAAAATCTTTCACCAAGATGAACCTGGTTAGAGTATCTGATCTGATCTCCATTGTGGTCAGAATCAAATTGCACATAGATCCTATTCTACTGCGACCATTGACTATTATTGGCAAATTGTGCTTCATGGCTCTATTGCCACTTAAAACAATAGAAATTCATATCCTTGGTTCCTCTTATTGTATTTGTTTGTCATTTTGATGCCCTTTTGTTTATTGAATTTGCTTTATTTTTGTAATCCAATTTGGGATTTTATTTTTTTGCATTTCAACTTTATTACTGTTGTAGTTCTGCATAAATGCAGAGATTATCTCCACCTATTGGTATTTTGAATAATCATTGATCAGGACTATGGTGTGTCTTCCGTCAGGGAGGCTCCCGAAGTGAAGGCTAGCAAATACCCATGGCTGTCGTGACCCCTTCTCATTCTCCACTGAAGCCAGCGGATTTGATCCACTGTAAGCTTGACATCAAATGCATGACCTTACCAATGTCTCAACCTGTTCGTCCAATAAGGGAACCACATCTTAGTCCGTATCCAGATTTCTTGGATGTTTCTGAGTATATTTTGTAATATTCCCTATAGTACCACCAAATGCACCCTGTTGAAAATGACCATCTTTTGGATGGTGTACCCCCAGATTTTTGCCTGAACTGTTTTTGTTGGCCATAGAACTCTGCATGCTTTTCTCCTGTTAACCAGTACTAAAGTGATTTTGCTCCCTTTTTAACATGTTGAAATTGGTATACACATGATTGGCAGATGTAACTTATCCATAAGTCCCTAATATATGGTACAGAGTTTGCTCAGGGCCTTTAAGTTAAATATCACTAGTGGGCTGCAGCATCCCTGTGCCTCCCACTGGAGAAAACCAGCAAACCTGTCTCAGGCCTACCACCATAGCTTGCTGTACAGTTTTAAACTGCAAATTCAATCTGTCAAAATAAACTCTTTTTGACAGGTAAAAACCTTCTTTTTAAGTATTACTAAGTCACCTCAAGTAGGCTTTATTGCCCGTAATGCAAGGTGCATGGTATTTAAAAGTAGGTCATGCAAATGTTTACTGTTCCACATGTCCTTACAATGAAAAAGGCCCAAAAAGTTATTTCACTCATGAGAAAACACTGAGTGAGTGACATCTAATAATGCCAATTTCAGTTTGGAATCTGCTAGAAATATAATTCAATGACTCTTCTTAATAGTTATTCAAAACCAAATAGATGGCAAAATTGAATTTGTTATAACTATTAAGGAAAAAATACTTTAAGAAAGTTACCTTCTTCCCACCTAAAATCACTGGAAGCTAACTGCCATTTTGGTCTCTCACTTCTTCTAGTGTTTAATTAGCATTTCAATAGGTATGAACAAGGTATAAACTTGCTCCCAGGACAGGAACAAAAGGTCTTGGGTGTGCGTAGATGTTGTTGTGTTCTTGGCAGAATTACCTGTGGGCTGTGCCCAGGAACTTGATGAACATCAAAGAGACCTACCTTGTCACATGCAGATGTAGTTAACGCCCAGTTACATGGCTTTCGTGACCCCTTCTCATTCTCCACTGGAGCCAGCGGATTTGATCCACCGTAAGCTTGACATCAAATGCATGACCTTACCAACGTCTCAACCTGTTCGTCCAATAAGGGAACCACATCTTAGTCCGTAGCCAGATTTTTGTCTTGACCAGGCCTTGCATCTGCAAGAAGAATAACACGATCAGTGAGGCTGGAAGGGATGACTAGATGATGTCCTCTCAGGAGGCATCCAACGGGGTCAGCACTTAACTCTTGGCGAATGTGATGTGTCTAGATCCAGGGGTAAGCTGAGTCCATTGGCGTTTAATGACATGTCACTGATTGTTTTCTACGGCTTCCAGTGCTGTTTTGAGTCACTGGCTGATTTCTTGACGAATACTGTCAAGGATATTGGTTATGGCTTCCTGATATACCCCAAAAGCAAAGGTCATTTTGCCAAGGGCTTCTGAGGTCCTGCATCCCAGCAACATGCCATGGCCATTTTCTGAGACATAGACTTGCGCCATCCATGTCGCTGCTTCTTTCTTGCACTTCCGGGACCACATTTACGATAGTATAGTGTGTGGTATGCGCCCTTTGCTTGATTGGCAAACCTTCAGGAAACAGTTGAGCTTTCCATATCTGGCACAACTTTTTCCTCTTGCTAGACATTCCACCAGGTGGTGAGTTGACCCTCCGCAATAGATACAGGGTCTTGGAGTCATGCCAGTCTTCCTGGGCTTGTCCCTACTGGGCACCAGGAGAACCGTATTGAGTGATTCCACTTTATCGGTTGGTGTAGGGCAGCTTCCATGTGGGACATGCAAGCCTTTCACAGTTCTTTTGTTCGCCCCATCGTTAAATTGTCAGCCAGGGATCTTCTGGGCTCTTCTAGAATGCGTTCAACAATTTCACAGACACACATCCTTGAATTATATGCCCTCTTATCTCCTCATTTTCATCGGCAAAACCACACCTGCCAGCTAGTTCTTTTAAACAGATATAGAACAAGTCAATGGATTCTTTTGCCTGCTGTCTAGCTTGGCGAAATACAAATCTTTGTAGTCTATTTTCGCCATCGGCTCGAAATGGGCATTAAGAGCTGTGATGAGGGTGAGATGTGTTTTGCGAGAAGCCTCCATTTTAGTTTTGGAAATCCTGTGAATGTTCTTGCCCCCCAAATGTAGGATCATTTCTCTTTACTGGGCATTTTCTAATTTGGTGGCATCAAAGAATAGTAACACTCTCTCGACCCAGTCCTTTAATCTAGGAGGTTGTGCCAACGGGGCACCTTCAATTATGAAAGGTTCTATTGATGGTATCATGGCCACGGTATATTAACTTGGGCTGCAACAGGTGTAAACCTCTTCTGAATGTGTGCAGTACATCAGCTCTTGTGTGGTAGTCTATACCACTTCCACTGGTGGTGGTGTCTGAGGGGCCTGTGGTGGGAACTTTAAGTCTTTGCAGCAGCAGTGTTATTAAGTGTCTCTGGGTGCCTTCCTCCCTTGGCTCAGTATTGAAGGGCATGCTGGCAGTGAGAGCACTGTCTGAGTTCTTGTTTCTCCCACACAATGCAGAGCAAATCAGTAGGCCTAACTGATTTCACAGTTTAAACTCTTCTTCCCCCTGATTATGCTCCTCATACGCTAGCTGTGTCACAATGAACCAGCAGGAGGCGCCCTCACCTCCTTTGATGTGTGCTCGTTGCTGAGCGCTAAAGTCAGTTCCTCTGTGCAGCTGTAGATGCAGGGGCGATGAATCACTCTGCCTATATGAGGCAACAGCGTGCCTCTGGCACCTCACAATTCATCACGCGCTCAGATCGGGTGGGCTCCAATCACGGCCAGGGTGTACTGCATGGAGAGCAAAACTCACTGGTTGCATGTGACACGAGCACCGCGTCCCTACAAGAAGCGCCGAAGCCGCCATGGCACTTCGAGCAAGTGAGCGATACCCTTGTGGCCAGTATTGTATCGGAGTGCCTAGGTGGCGTTCGGGCTCCGATATAGTGAAAGTGGTTGGCGCTGTGTGTGTAGCACCATACAGGCCCAGCAATTAAGGACACTGACTACAATGTCCTTTCTACATGGTGGTCTGCGCAGGTGGGTCTCCACACATATCTCCCTGTCCACGTCTGGCAGCTTCCAGCATTTATTAACAAGACCCATGTGGTTACGGGATCAGACCGTTGTAGGACATTCTAAAGGGGGACTAGCATAGATCCCCTGCACTGGGGAAACTTAGGGGCAGATTTAGGAAAAATGGTGGTGCAACCAGTGCAGTGCCACTTTTCTTGCACCCCTTAAAGCCACCCTACTGCCACCATGTGAGCACCATATTTAAAATACAGCGCACCATGGTGCAGGGTAGAGGGCAATAGCGACAACATTTTTGACGCTATTGTTGTACTGTTCAGGATTAGTGCCAAAATGTTGGTGCTAACCCTGAACATTACATAGGGGCCTATTGTAATCAATGGTGTGCCCTCTTTTAACACCTGCTCTGAGCAGGCATTAAAAGTAGCCAAAAAAATGACGCAGTGGAATCTTTTAGATTCCACTGCGCCATTTTTGCAGTCCCCTAACGGGGGAACGTCCCCTTTGCATACATTATGGATGGTACATGCATAATGTGGTGCAAAGGGTTACAAAGTGGTGAAGTGCATGCATTGCACCATTTTGTAAATATGGCTTGGCGATTTGAGAAGCCTAACGCTACATTAGGGTCAAAAAATGACTCTAATGTGGGACTAGAGCTTCATAAATCTGGGCATTATATTTTAAACTGGCGCTCCAGTTGCGTCACTGGAGCGACACTACACACCCGTATATTTCAATATGCATCACTTAGCCCTCTCTCTCCTTCTCTGACACCGTACATTTTCTCACCATGGTATTTATTCCAAGATTGAGTCACACACAGTTCTGCAAATGCCCCTCAGTTCTGAATACCACGCACAGCTTTTAGAGTGCACCTTAACTGTTACCTGCAACACCCGCTGAAGTTACATTACTGGGGCTCATGAGTAACCAAGTATTACAGAATAATGGAACCCATAGGAAGGAAAGACGTACATTAGTAAGGTGTGTGTGAATCTGCCCGTTTGGGATTGCAGAATGTAAGGCAAGCGAGAACTGAAGTTCTTAGGCAGGACTGCACGTGCACCGTGCTCTACACTTTTTATCTCACAGGAAGAGGTGTCAGTTCAGTAGGTGACAGCGAACCCCCCTTTAATTTTCAGTACTACAAAAGCCCTCAATTCTTACATAAGTGGGCTCTTCTAGGCACGGGCGTCAAGTTTTCGCCCAATAGGCCTTCACCTATCCGCTCGTGTCCATTTCCTTCTGGCAGATGACGTCAATCGCGATTGCCAGGCGCCCGCGCCCAGTGACGGCCCTGGCAGGGTTTCTACGGATGCAGCGCGCCTCGTGCGTGGGCGCCCCCACTTATCTCGCTCGACTGACAGGCGCCTTGTGTGCCGCGGCCTCGCTGAACATGGCCTTTGGGTGGCCCAGTACGGGGCCAGGGTATCTGTGGGCAGGGTCTCTCCTCTCTGTCCCATATCTCCACGCCCCGCAGGTAATTCTGAGGGTGACAGGCGTTAGTTAAGGTTCTGCGTATCTGGGAGTACTGAGCAGGGGCTGTGTTTGGTACATTTATCTTCATTATCGGTAAGGCATTGACACAGTTGCTGCTTGCTTCCAAAGATCATCTCCCACGCGTCGCTTAGTTGGATTGACTCAGCTGCCGGGTTCACCTATCGAGCCAAACAAAATACAGTTTGAGGGCGTGAGGCCAGCTCAAGAGCATTTTGCAGCTGTTGGGGTATTGAGAGATAAGTATTTTCTACTACTAAACGGACGACCAATGAGGAGATATACTGTTTGAAGGGCTATTTCAGCCTAGCACCGCTGTCCGGTAGAAATAGTGTAGCGCATTCGATTTTGCTCCTGCTACGACCTTTGGATCAAAAGCAGGGGTGGGTGAAGTTGCGTTGTGCGTTTTTTCAAGGGAAGCGCACGCAATTCCCGTGAGTGCTGTGGGTTTTGTACATGCCGTAAAAGGGAAACAGTGAAAATTGGGATGTTTGCAATGTTTTTAATCTCAAAATCCCCACTCTCACTCTCTGCGAGTTGTAATGGTTTTGCAGTCCTTTCATTCACTCGTGTGTACTGCCCAGTTTCGTAAGTGGTGCAGTGAATATTTCTAGGGCAGTGCAGTGGTGTAACGCACAATAAAGCCCTTCATACAGAATGGGACGAGGGGCCCGAGATTACCATATGCCACACATAAGACCCAGAAGGGTGAAAGTACTCTAGGCACTGCAGATACTACAGTGGCCTTTGACACGCCCCTGTTGTTAGCAATTCTGACCTTATTTGGTTATTTATCATTACTTTATAAGCTGAGCGTTAGAGGTTCGAAGGGCCTTTTGACTGCGCTTAGAGTAGTTCCCACCATAAAACTCAGTAACAATACAAATCAATAGCAATATTAATCAATAATCTTGGGAGGCAGTAATTGCAACTCATCGTGACCTTTTGGCCATGATTAACACACTTTTATGTAAAAGTTAGAATGTTTATTCCCTTATAATAACAATGTTAATATCACATAACTTAGTCTCAAAATCAAATTATAAGAATACAAGAACAATACCGTTGACCAAATCTTCAAAAGAATCTTAATTTAATCAAAGCTTGGACCACTACACATTCTAAGGTTACGGTACAAATCAAAAGCAAGAATAACTGTGCAAAAGAAATGGCATACATTTAGAATTCAGCAAAGAAAATACATCAACTGTTGTTACATATGGCAAGTATCATCAGTGAGTATCCTAACTAACCTTCTGATTAGAATAGCATGTTTGGGCTTCATGCAAAACAATTTAGTCAACACAAATTTGGAAAAACATCTAACTATGGTTCTATCAAAATTAGTGGTTGGTACCTAAGCACAAAAGTAAATAGACATATCAATCAGTAACATCGTCTTATATCTTGTCTCTGTGTGGTTCAGCAAGCTGTGACAGTCTTCGTCAATTGCACATTAACAGGCAGCAAAGCATCGGAATTCAGAATTAAAGTTCAGAAAAACAAAGGGCCATATTTATACTTTTTGCCGCAAAACTGCGCTAACGCAGTTTTGCGTCAAAAAAATTAGCGCCGGCTAACGCCATTCTGAAGCGCCATGCGGGCGCCGTATTTATTCAATGACGTTAGCCGGCGTTAGCCGCCGGCGCTGCCTGGTTTGCGTGAAAAAAAACGACGTACACCAGGCAGCGCCAGCGTAGGGGGATATGGAGCTTGGGCGCCAAAAAATGGGGCAAGTCAGGCTGAGGCAAATTTTTCGCCTCAACCCGATTTGCGCCATTTTTTTCGACTCCCAACCCCCATAGAAATGACTCCTGTCTTAGCAAAGACAAGAGTCATGCCCCCTTGCCCAATGGCCATGCCCAGGGGACTTCCGTCCCCTGGGCATGGCCATTGGGCATAGTGGCATGTAGGGGGGCACAAATCAGGCCCCCCTATGCCACAAAAAAAAAAAAAAAAACACTTACCTGAACTTACCTTAATGTCCCTGGGATGGGTCCCTCCATCCTTAGGCGTCCTCCTGGGGTGGGCAAGGGTGACAGGGGGGGTCCCTGGGGGCATGGGAGGGCACCTCTGGGCTCCTTCCGAGCCCACAGGTCCCTTAACACCTGCCCTGAGCAGGCGCTAAAAAACGGCGCAAAAGCGGCCGTACGTCATTTTTTTTGACCCGCCCACTCCCGGGCGTGAATTTTGCCCGGGAGTGTAAATACGGCGCACATGCCTCGGAGTCAATTTTTTAGACGGGAACGCCTACCTTGCATATCATTAACGCAAAGTAGGTGTCCACGCAAAAAAATGACGCAAACTCCATGGACTTTGGCGCTAGACGCGTCTAACGCCAAAGTATAAATATGGAGTTAGTTTTGCGTCGGAATTGCGTAAAAAAATCCTACGCAATTCCGGCGCAAACAGAGTATAAATATGCCCCAAAGTCTCTTCATGCAGTTTGGAAAGAATAATAGCTAAACGCTCACAACGGTTAAGAAAGAAGGGGGCTAATGGGCTAATGGCATCTCTGGGCAGTTTGGAAGAATATATAAAAGATGGCCTCTCTCCTCTCGGTGCAGTCTGGCTAAGTTAGACTCCCTATAACTACTTCTATTGGTCAAAGAATCATACGTTTACGTTTAGTCCAGTGAAAGTAGAGCCTCAAATCTAAGAATTTACTAAACCTTTGGTCACGTGCCCATGATTGGCTCCTCTTCTCCCGTTCCCGTCATTGGGCTCGTCAGGTAACTAATTTGTATCAGCTTATGCCTTCAGTCAGTGCATCCATTGTCCGCTCCTGGGAACGCCGCTCTTACACACACTAACTTATACAGTGTATCCTTAGCTAGTACAACATATTCTAGCAAGCACTTCTCATGGGAAAGGATTTCTGCAACTAACATTTGGTCAATGCAATGAAAAATTACAATTTAATTCTCTAAGCAGCCATTGTATGATTTGCCTGAGCAATGCAGCTTGAAATTAGGCCATGCAACTAGGCCCAAGACCTCGCTAAATTAAGGCCTATTATTGATAAAGCAAATACATAATACATGACCCTTAATATGACATACTACTGCTTTAATTCAAACATGAGCTCAACATTTTACATTAGTAAGCTGTTAATAAGTACAGTTCGTGATTATTGGTGGTCACTCAAGCAAGTACATTTTCAAACTTGTGTTTTTTTTTTTTTATGTTAACTCATTTTCTATAAATTTTTAACATTCAGAATATATGAATATTCATTAGTAAAATTTCAGCGTTGACAATGTTTACAGGGTACACACCCAATTTCAATATTCCTGCCAGGTATTTCTGCTCGAACCAACTCTCCTATAAGGAAAAGCTACGAGATGTGTGTAGGGCGAAGAACAACACAAAATTGCTCAAGCTACAAGTAACCCAGTAATCGGGAACCATGCAAGAGATGGAAAAAAAACCTGCATACAATACTAATGTATTGCCTTGTAAGTATGCAGTTATGTGGATCTAGCAAAGTTTGAGTGGCACTAAGCTTTTGAAGCTGGTTCTAGTGAACATTACGTCATAACCTCCAGAGCCTAAAGGGACACACTTGACTCTCTCTTGTCAGATTTGCCTTTCAGAAAGACAGGCAGACAGTAACACAATTTGTCTAGTTGAGCTTGAATTTTTCAAGTGCACAGGAATCGTCATAGGCCTTTTTCCCACAGCATTCTGCTTGATATGGAAATTTTACTATTTCCCAACATCTAAAGATCCAGTGAGAATGGTTGAATATGGCTAGGACTACCTCAAGGCCCACTGTCTCTAGAACCACCAGTCACAACCTTGAAGTTTGTTTACCTGTCCAGGGGCACAGAAACGTGGATATACTATAACGTGTTACACTATTCTTAATTCCAATCAATCAAACGGTACTTATATAGCACAACTTATCACCGAGAGGGTATCCAGGTGCTGTGCTTCGGGTATAGGTCCAGGTCGAAGAGCCAGATCTTGAGTCCCTTCCTGAAGGGTGTTCCAGGAGTTGGCAGCAAGGTGGGAGAAGGAGCGTCCTCCAGTGTGGCAGCTGCGGATTTGTGGTATCTGTGTGAGAGCGAGGTGGGCAGAGCGGATATTCCTGCGAGGTAAGCGGTTCATATAGGCGGGTCCTTGATCCTGGAGGGCTTGGTAACTGTGGGTAAGAAGCTTGAATTGGCATCTTTTCCAGATGGGGAGCCAGTGGAGCTCTTTTAGGTGCTGGGCAATGTGGGTTCTCTTGGGTGTGTTGGGAATTAGTCTGTCTGCTGTGTTCTGGATCATCTGGAGTCTACTCATGAATTTGGTGGTGGTGCCTGCATAGAGTGCTTTGCCATAGTCCAGTCCGCTGGAGATGCGGGCCTGTGTCACAGTTTTCCTGGTGCTGATGGGGATCCACTTGAAGACTTTGCAAGGCACGCTGAGCACGTGGAAGCGTGCTGAGGAGGCAGCATTGACCTGACATTTCATAGAGAGTTTGCTGTCTAGGATGATGCCGAGGTTGTGGGCGTGGTCTGTTGCTGTGGGGGTGAGTCTGAGTTCCGATGGCCACCAGGACTCATTCCAGAGGGAGGTGTGTCTCCCTAAGATCAGTACTTCCGTTTTATCCGTGTTGTTCTTCTTCCAGGCTGAGATTTTCTTTATACAGTTGTGGAAGTTAGTCTTCGTTGTGGTCAGGTGCGCTGAGAGCAAGAGGACAAGCTGTGTATCATTGTCATAGGATACTATGTTGATATCTTGGGTTCTGTCGATGTCTGCAAGGGGTGTCATGTAGATGTTGAAGAGGGTTGGGCTGAGGGATGAGCCTTGGGGGACACCACAGATACTTTGCTTGGGTTGTGAAGTGAAGGGTGGAAGATGGATTCTTTGTGTGCGCCCCATGAGAAAGGATGCCATCCATCTGAGCACGTCATCTGTGATTCCGATCTGGCGCAGTCGGTCAATCAGAGTGCGGTTGGAGACAGTGTTGAAAGCTGCGGAAAAGTCCAGCAGGATCAAGGCGACTAGTTTTCCTCTGTCAAGTAGGGTGCGGATGTCATCTGTTGAAGCAATCAGGGCAGGTCTTGTTGCTGTGGTTTGCTCTGAATCCTGATTGGAAAGGGTCCAGTAGGTTGTTTCTCTCTAGGTGTTCAGTGAGTTGGAGGTTGATGGCCTTCTCCAGGACTTTGGCTGGAAACAGGAGTAGTGAGATTGGATGGTAGTTCTGGAGCACGCTGCATTTGTCAGAGGGTTTCATGAGGAGGGGTCTGATCTCTGCATGTTTCCAGGCATTGGGAAAGGTGGCTGTGGTGATGGAGGCATTGAGGAATTATGGTAAGCTGGTGGATGATCTTGTCACTTCTGAGGTTGAAGGGTCTGTGTGGGCATAGGTCGGAGGGTGCTCCCGAGTGGATGGAGTTCATTAGGATGGTTGTGTTAGGTGTACTGAGTTGTTCCCATGTGTTGAGCAGGTGGTCGGTAGCAGTGGTCAATGGGACGTTGAGCAGGTCTTTGGGTTGGGAATTGAAGTTTCTGTAGATGGTTGCTATCTTGTTGTGGAAGTGGTTGGCAAGGGCGTCGCAGAGTTTCTGGGAGGAGAGGATTGAGTTTTCGGTGGCTGACGGGCAAGTGAAGTCTCTGATGATGGTGAAGAGTTCCTTGGTCCGGTTGGCTCTGGTTTTGATCCGGTGCGTCAGGGCTTCATTTTTTTGTGGCTTTGAGCTGGCAGTGATAGTTGTTGAATATAGCTCGGTCAGTGTTGTTACTGCTGGTTCACCATTGCATTTTGACGCGCTGAGTTCCAGGGTGTACCAGCTGGCTTGGTGGGTGGACCTGTGTGTTTTGGCAGGCTTCGTGGGATCAACCTGGTTGGTGGCGCTGGCGATCCAGGTGTTGAAGTTCTCTACTGTCTGGTTCAGGTCAGTGGTAATGTTGGCCTCGGTGATCCTGAGGGTGTCACTCAATGGCACTGAGTGACCGTGGCCTGGTTGCCGAAGGGGGGCGCTGCGGCAGTTGGGGGCATGTTGGTGTGGAGGTCTGTTGATGGCAAAGTGTATGAAGGAGTGGTCGGTCCAGGTGAGTTCCATGGTGTGGCTGTATCTGATTCTGTTGCTGGCCATGAAGATGGGGTCCAGCATGTGTCCTGCTTTGTGCCTGGGGTCTGTGACCAGCTACTTGAGGCTGATGTTGTCCAGTTCTTCCAGGAGGTCGGTGGAGTTGGTGTCAGGGGGGTAGTTCAGGTGAAAGTTAAGGTCTTCCAGGAAGATGTAGTGTTCAGTTTTGATGGAGAGCGAGGTGCTGAATTCATCAATGGCATCGCTGAGGGCAGTTCCTGGTCCTGTAAGCTAGGGTACCTTTGATGGTGGTTTTGTCATCTGTGCAGAGCTGGAAGTTCATGTGTTTCATGATTGGCATGGTCTCGTCATCGGTAGTGATGTTGGGCTGGGTGTTGTTGAGGGCGTCTCTCAATGGCGCTGAGTGACCTTGGCCCAGTTGCCAAAGGGGGCACTGCAGCAGTTGGGGGATTGGGAGGTGTGGAGGTCCGGTGATAGCAAAGTGGATGATGGAGTGGTGAGTTCCATGGTGTGGCTGTATCTGATTCTGTTGCTGCCCGTGAAGTTCAGGTGAAAGTTAAGGTCTTCCAGGAAGATGTAGTGTTCGGATTCGATGGAGAGCGAGGTGATGAATTCAGCAATGGCATTGCTGAGGGCGGTTCGTGGTCCTGTAAGCGAGGGTACCTTTGATGGTGGTTTTGTCATCTGTGGGGAGCTGGAAGTTTATGTGTTCCATGATCGGCATGGTCTCATTGTTGGTGGTGGTGCAGGTAATCGATTCTTTGTGTACAATGGCAATGCAACCTCTGTGTCTGTTGGTGCAGTAGCAGTGTTTGATCTTATAGCCAATGTGTGTTGCGGTAGTGATGTCTCGTACAGATGAGGGGGTGAGTCAGGTTTCTGTAATGAGGGTCACGTCGGGGCTGAGGGTGGAGAAGGTGTCCCAGATATCGGTGGCGTGTTTACAGAGCGATCTGGCGTTTATCAGGAGGCAACTGTGTAGTTCCATGGAGGTCTTGGACTGCAAAAGAGGTGTTGCAGTGGTTTCTGCACTGGTGATCAGTCCTGGGGTGGAGGAGAACTAGCAGCGGATGCAGGAGAAAGGTCCTGCTGTGGAGCGAGGTGATGCGAGGCAGCAATTGTTTTGTCTGGGGTCCAGGGCACAGAACTCTGCAAGAGACTATCTTGGGGGTGCTGAGGGCCAAGGTGCGTGGGGCTGGGTGCAGTCCAGACACGGACGGGTGCAGATGGGCTTGCCTTCGGCACAAGTTTGGCGCACTGGTGGCGCGGCCGTGCATTGGCATCCATAAGTAGTCCTGGGAGGAGCTGGCAGAATGGCAGGAGGGCAGCAAGCAGTAAAAACGCGGCTGGAGTGGGAAGAAAATACCAAATGGACAACTCAATTAAGATTAACAGTACACAGAACAATGTACAACTCAATTAAAACTATCAGTATGCAGAGGGGACAAATACAGATACAAATACACAACAATACTTAGAGGAATTTCAAATTGAAACTAACCAGGCTAACAAACAAAATACGCTACAGTACTCCTGGCTTGGACTAGTGGACTGCAGGATTGAACCAGCGGCCTTGGGGCATCCAGCGATGCAGCAATCTTGAGGAGCTGGGCAGTGGCAGTGGGAGAGTGGTGCAGAAACCGGGTTATTAAAAGGCTATTCCAATTTCTGGTTCAGCCATATATCTCAGATTTTAAAGACTGGCCAGACTGAGAACTTGAAGAACCCCTTGGTGTCACAAGACACCTTCAAATCCCACTAGGTAGATCTAAACCCAAGACTTGACATCCAACCTGATGGATGTGCAAAGGGCTGTGTTGCAGCATTATGAGGCTCACCATGCAGAATAAAGCAATATTTGGTTAATCAGTGCTTCAGGACAAATTAATAAGCTCCCAACGTTTACTGTTCGGGGCTGCATCAGGTCAGTTTACGGATTGAAAAGGATTACAGATTGAAAATGGTAGGACGAGGACGTTGGCCTGTGATTCGGATTAGAGACTGATACCTAACTTGATGACATTGGATTGTATATATCATTTAAATGAGTCTGAAAAACAAGTGGTCTTCTTGAAAGTATTCGCTTTTCTGAATATTATGAAGCAAAAGTCAAGACTTGAATATGGATATGGATTTGTGATGATTTGTTAGCAGTGGTCTGTCTGATTTATGTTGAATGCAGACCCGAACAGTATACATTGGGAGCATATTCATTGGTCCTGAAGAAGGTGGTGGAAGAATCCTTATATGACCACCGAAACACGTCAACGCTAACTGGACTGCTGGACCCATTGGAACGGGCCTAAATTTGAATAGGGATTGTGTGCAGAAATTGATTGGCCTGTACATACCCAAATTGGGACAGCTTGAAGATAATAGACGAAAACAGATGGCTTTTTTTGTCTCCCCCGTGTGTATGGTGTCTTTTAAATGTTTTTTTTTTTCAAATAATTTTCATGTTTTTTATTTGTTATGGGTAGTATGATTTTGTAATTTTATGGGATTATTTAATTAAATTAATTATTTTACGGATTCCTTTATTTGAGATTAATCATTGGAGTGAATGATTGTGTGATACAGTGTGTGTTGTATTTGAGAACAGTCATTGGAGTGAAAGGGTGTGTTGACTAGTTTGTCTTTTCCTCCAGGGACTTTTTCTCTTTTCACTGTGTCACGGTGCCCTGTCCCTTTAGCGTGATAAATACAGGAGGGCCCTCTCTCGTTTTTCCCACAAAATTTAAATTAGACCTGCTTGGAAAATGATGTGGTTCATGGGTGGGACTCTGAGTAGGTACACCCTTACTTGTCCATTAGCTGGATCGGCCTTCCAAACGAAACATCACTGTTGATGTTTTAGCCAAACCCTGATTTCTAAGCAGACAAGCTAACTGGTGGATGTCTTTAAAGTTGGCAGACCATTGCTGATGGAGCTCCACCTAGCCCTGGGTTGGCTAGGCGGCTGTACCAGGTGGCGGTACCTTTGGCCTCCAGGGACCTGAGCTTCCAGGCCAAAGCCATGGCTTCAACTGTCTCTCTCTGGATATTACTGGAAGCCTGGAGAAGCCCCAGACTCCTCCTTGGTCCAACTCCTCCCTGCCCGGGGCAAGCTCAGTGGCTCAGCCCAGTGGCTGAAGCCCCTGCCTGGTATAACTGGGCCTCCTAGCCAAAAGTAATTGCTTCACCTGCCTCTCACTGCTTGGTTCTTGGAGCTAGTCGCCCAGAGGAGCCCCAGACTCCACTCCTGTCTGACATCACCACGCCACAGGTTTGGAAGATGGTACTGCTGGTGCCTAGAGCCCTGGCCTGCGGGGACCAAGGCAAAAGCCATAGATTCACCTGCCTTTCATTGGGGATTACTGGAAATGTTCAGCCTGGAGGAACCCCAGCCTCCTCTCCAATTTAACACCATCATGATCTGGGAAGGAAAGATGCCCCTGCCCAGTGTCTGGAGCCCTGGCCTATGGGAATCAGCCGTTTAAGGCAAAAGCAATGGCTTCTCCCAGCTCTCACTGTTGGATTCTTGGAGCTAGTTGGCACAGTGGACTGACGTCACCATGCCCTGGGAAAGGAAGCTATTGCTAGTGTCTGGTGGACTGGGTCCCTTCAGGTGAGAGCGCTGGTTTCACACAACCTCTTGCTGGTGATTATTCAAGGTAGTTGATCTGGAGGAGCCCCAAATGCCTCTCTGGTCCTACGCAACCCTCCCTTGGGTAGGAATGTTTGCACATTCTCCCTGGCTTGATGCTGCTAACCCACCCATTCAGAGCTGTTTGCCCAGGGATCATATCCTCCTTCCTGGAACTTGTCCCTGATTAGCTGAGGTGGTATAAGGCCATCTTTATTTCACCCACTGCGCCAAGCAAAAGGGCATTTTCATCAGCTGTTAATCCCCACCCGCAGTGGGAGCTTATGAAAACCAGGGAGAGCAACAAGCTACAGAAAGCAGTGCTGGCTGACTGTCCAGCCATTTGATTCCACAGCCACTGGCGTCCCATCCCTCCCACCAGCAGCAGCACAGGGACTCAGAATCACAGATGCCTTCAGACAGAGACAAAGGCTTGGCTCAGCTTGGTCACTACACCTGATCTGAGGTTGCAGTTGGATGCCTAAGCATGGGAGCAGAGCTGACCCCCAGGGTGTAGGGGCTTCCCACAGAAGTGGTAGGGCTCTCTCACACAGGGGTTCCCAGCAGCGCACCATTTCCCAGATTGGAGACCAGGTATCATGCCTGACCAAAGAGGAGGCAGGCAATCAAGGCTGGTGCGTAAAGGCAGCCATGGGGCACCACAGACAGCAACACATAGATCTTGACCTGGCATCCCAAGGGTTTCACACCTTGGGGCAGTCCAGATTCTTACCATCCCCAGGAGAGGCCAGGTACACCAGTTCCATAGCTCTGCTTTGGGACCAGATGGTGGGTTCAGTAACAGGTGATTGGGATAAGACCTTGAGGGGACGAAAAGAGCAGAGGCTTCTGTAGCAGCCACAGCTGTTCTGTGAGAGGACCCCAGGGTGATTGATGCTTGCCAGGCTTAGTCCAGGGAGGAACCTAGGACCGCAAGGTGGGTTTGAATTGTCAGTGATCAACGTGTTCTGTAATTCACATAAATTCCTGCACCTAGCTTTGTTCTTCATTGGCTGGCGAGCTGAGGGATCCACCGCCAAGAGTAATGAGCACCTTTTGTGACATCTGCCCACCTTCAGGCACAAGAGATACAAGAGGAAGGCTGCACTACCTGTCTGCTTCCTGCACAGTGAGAAGATACATCACCCTGTCAGGCTTTTCCTCTGGAAGTCAGCCATGACAAATCAAAATGTTTCCAGGCACTCTGCCCTGAGCCTTAACCCGTATCACCAGGCAGGCAAGCAGCTCCCACAGCAGCAGAGGCAGGCAGTTCTACCAACACTCTTTTTGGACATCTAGGCAGGTCTGCACAAGTCTTCAAACCCCAATCCATTCGCAAGGACCCGGGCAACCAGGCACTTGGCAACCAAGGAGGGTTGTTACTCCTGCACGTCAGCCAACCACCATCTGCTGTGGCCAATGAGAGCCAAGGCTCGATACCTGAGCATCAAGAGTCTCTAGACTAGACTGTGGCCCAGAGCTGTGCTGCTATGCTGGGCCCCCACATGTGGGGACGCCCAGTGGAGAAGTGTCATGTTATCACCATCGGAATGTCTCACACAACCACCACTGGGATAGTACCATGGAAGGTGAGCAGCCAGGTCCAGCTTTCTATCCTCTCATAGGGACAACCACACATGACAGATTGAGTTCATGCCTGGGGCATCTCTGAGCACCACTGTGTCTTTGCCGAGAGGCCTGGGAGTTCACTCACGGCCCCAGCTTCATCCCATTCCAAGCTGCCCTGCCTCCCAGGGCAGGCCACCTCTCGTCCCTCAGAGCTTACTGGGGCTGGAATT
Organism: Pleurodeles waltl; assembly: GCF_031143425.1. NCBI lineage: Eukaryota > Metazoa > Chordata > Amphibia > Caudata > Salamandridae > Pleurodeles > Pleurodeles waltl. The sequence goes on along the minus strand of NC_090440.1, from coordinate 653,970,642 downwards.
GGGCACAAGAGAATCCAGATGGCAGGGTCTCTCTCTCTCTCTCTCTTGGGCCCAGGCCTGAGGGGCTTTGCAGTTCAGTTTCCTGGGATCGTGGTTGATGAGTAGGGGTGCCATCTAGGGAGGGCTTTCTGTCGCTTATGACCCCTCCCAGGCGTACTAGCTTGGTGCCTCATGTCTATGGCCCTCACGTATATTGGTCAGGTACTTTTTTTGCTGTGAGGGGAGGCCACCACATACCTAGTCCTGTGCATGGTTCTATCTAGGAGGCGGCTGAGGTTCAGGCTGACACAATCAACACTCCGCTGTTAATGATTCTTCTGCAGGTTCACCTATAGAAACCTTGTGATGACCTTTACTTTCTCTTGATAGTCATGTTTGATCATCTTGGTGCTCTGCTAGGACCATTTGCTGACCCCTGGCAGGGCTGATCGAAGGACCTCACTAAACTAGCCAATTGATTGTAGCATCAAGCGGTGTGTACAAAGACCAGGGACTTCCTCAACACAAGCTTGGGAAATAATTGCAATCTCCAATCCCTGTCACAAAATGGGTTCAGCGGGATACCTGCACCTGTTGGTGAATAGTAGACACAAGCTGATCCCTTTAGTATACTGAATGTGCAGCCCCTGACCTCTAAGGGCATCACACAAAAGAACTCGATAGCCACAGAGACCACCATCCACACATACCCGGAACTCTCTGACACCCTCTTAGACTACTTCCATAGCAAGATCACTAACATATACAAACATTGGACCCCCAATGCTCCACCTCCAGACAATATCTCTCATGCAGCAAACATCAGCCACACAATAACCTCCTGGACCCCGATTACTACACAGACCACTGCAGCCATCATGTTATCCATCCTTTCTGGGGCACCCATCCACACTTGCCCCCACTGGCTTTTCAACCTCAGAGCCAATACTATTAGCACTGGACTAACCCACATCCTCAATTCCTCCATCTCCACGGCAACCTTCCAGGATGAATGGAAGCACGCAGAGGTCAGACTCCTCCTAAAGAAATCATCCGCCAATCCCAGTGACCTCAAAAACTACAGATGGATCTTCCTGCTCCCCTTCCCAGCCAAAGTGCTCAAGAAAGCCATCAACCAACAGCTTACCAACTACCTCTAATGAAACAACCTACTCAACACCTCATAATTTAGATTCCGGGCCAACCACAGCACAGAACTGCACAGATCGCCACCACGGATGACATTAGGACCCTCCTTGACTTGGGTGGGTCGGCAGCTTTGATCCTTCTGGATCTCTCCACTGCGTTCAATACAGTCTCCCACCACACTCTCCTTAACAGACTCCACAACTTAGGCATTCTACAAAACTCCCTTAAGAGGGTTACCTCTTTCCTCTCAGGCTGCATGCAGAGGATCCACATTCCTCCCTTCACTTTTACACCCAAGAGCATCACCTGCAGCATACCCCAAGGATCCTCCCTCAGACCAAGTCTGTTTAACATCTACATGAACCGCCTCGCAGACATCATCAGATCCTACGGACTCAATATTGTCTCATACACCGACGACACTCAGCTAATCCTCTAGCTTACCGAAGACCCCCACAACGCCAAAGCCAACTACCACAATGCCATGACCAACATAGCAACATGGATGAAGCACAGCTGCCTCAAACTAAACACAGACAAAATGGAAGTCCTGCTCTTCGGGAAGAACATCTGAGTTTGGGACCACTTGGTGGCCACCAGAACTCAGACCAACCCTCTCTCCATCAGACCATGCATGAAACCTTGGCATCATCCTCGCCTGCTAACTATCCATGAATCGACAAGCAACAAACTCAATCATCTCCTCTTGCTTCTACATCATCCTTATGCTCCACCGAATCTTCAAATGGATCCCTACCAATGCCAGAAAATCAGTCACACATGCCCTGGCCACCAGTTGCCTCTACTATGGCAGAGTGTCCTCTCAGTTACTTAAAGGAATCCAGATGCTACAGAACACAATAACCAGACTCATCCTCAACCTCCCCAAGCGCTCAAGTGTCACACCACACATCAGGAACCTCCACTGGCTTCCTGTCCAGAAGAGATGCCAATTCAAAATCCTCACGCTCACATACAAGGCTTTCCACAACCTAGGGCCATCCTATATCAAGCATCGACTGAGCTTCTACGTCCCAGCAAGACAACTATGTTCTGACTCACTAAACCTCGCGGACATTCATTGTAGCTGCTGCAGAGGGTGCTCCTTCTCCTACACAGCAGCCACGTCCCGGAACAGCCTTCCCCTCCACCTCCGAATAGCTCCCTCCCTGGTGGACTTCAGAAGGGGACTCAAGATGTGGCTTTTTTCTGGAGGCACGGCACCCTCAGCGCCCAGATACCCTTATGGGTGATAGTGCTGCACTTTACAAATGCTATGATTGATTGATTGACAGAACTGCTATTGCTCGATCTCATATGGCCTAACACCATTTGTTCCTCTAAGAAGTTGAACACTGACCGAGGGGTATCCCTAACTAGTTAGCATTAAGGAGTCTTGGTCATTATCAGAATTAACAAGACGAATAGCTTACCAGCTAAGAACAATCATCCAGAGAATCATCCACAGAATCAAGAAAGCACCATCAATCTGTCAATCCTTCCCACTTCCAGCTCAGCTGAAGTTTTCCATGTTGAGTCAAGCCAAGCCACAAGCTCCACTCGTGATGCTGCCTTTCCATCAATTCTTACTTAAGTTTCAGCTTTGTAACATTTTCCCCGGCATAACCTAAATACATTGGTTTCTCTAAAGCTGATTGGTGGCTCATGGAAATAATGCCACTGGATCGGCCACTTTCCAACTTAAGGTGCTTTACAGGGGGTGGACTGGCAGGTCTTTGGCATTATTTATGGCACAGAACTACAATGGTATCTGATCATCTTAGAACCTTCTATTTTAGTTCTTCATTATTGAAAACATTATTGCCAAGTACTTTCAGTTTGGTTTGTCTTGTCTTGTGCTGGTCTAAGAATTTTACCTCTAGCAGCACAGTACGTATACCCCCAGCCGTCTCTCTTAATCCTGGCTCAATTCCAAAAAAACAACAAAATAGAACTGGATTCCTGCGTCTCATCAGTGTTAGTAAGCATTATATAAATACAATTACAATTGCTTTTAGCTGAAGTATTCGGGTGCCCAGCCTACTTTGAACACTCTATTTTTTTCAAAGTAATCACTTCAAACCATCAGGACACTCCGCCCAGAGCATCAAGGCAATGCCGAGAGGCATGGTCTTGGACAAGAAGCAGCTCACCTTGTGGCGGTCCACCAGCTCAGTGCCACGATCAAACTATGTGCTTTATACCTGCAGCAACTTTAATATACGCTATTGGAGATTGAATTGCCTCAGCTGTTGCCCCAGACTTGCTCTCCAGTGGATCCTTGTTGAAGGATTTATGGATTCATTCTGTTTATTGAACCTTTATGAACTTGTACAGATTCATCACCTACAGCCTGGAGGCCGGTGGGAACCACATATTAAAGAGAGTGCAGAGGGAAAAGAAAGAGGAAAAGACAAGAAAATTAAGACAGAAAAGTAACACTGTAAACACCCCAACCAACACTGTTCACTCATGAGACCTAAGTATGATATTTATGTTCTTCTCTGTACTTCTCAGGCATATCCAGAGATAAGTAGAGCCTGACATAAATATTTGCTTCTATCCTCTTTGTTGAATAGAGCTGCTGTTTGCGCTGTAGTGAATCCTAGTTTGTGTTAATGGGATAACGGGAGTTAGCTTAGCCTTTGGCTTGTCCCCGTCACTTAGTGACTTTTAACCTACTTAGCTTGCTCTGTCTTAAACCATTTATTTAATTAAATCTTCTAAGATGGCTGCCTTGTTTATAGTTAGGCCTTTTTGTTTAGAGTTACGTTATCAGTGTCACTGTGCTAAGGCGTTAACTCATGCAACAAAGACCAACAAACTGTAGGTGCTCACAATAGAAATTACTGTCCCAAACATGCAGCGTTATCTGTTGTTTTGGAAAAACCTACATCAGGGGTCCAAGTAGATCTGTATAAATACATCACACTTTAGACAGATAATCAGAGGGATTCCGACCAGATACCATCGCTGCTATCGATGCTGCACGTCGCCTTGACGCTGACCCGGACTTCGTGTTCTTCCGAAGTCTGAGCTCGAGACCTCATTCAAATTAACCAGGGTTGGGGGCTCCTTCCAGGGACATGGTATTGGCAGATTAGGTTTAACATACCCAGCTCTCCTCTAGGTAGAAGGTTAGACCTATTATGATAGGGTACACAGACATATGATACACTTTATGTCTTTCTATGCTAATACAAGATGGTGGGGGTCTTTGTAATCATGACCCTCGTCTTCACAATTCTATCTCTTGTATTGTTCATTATCTTAATCATTGCAGCCAATACAATTTACTGCATTGTATTAAATAAAACCTACTGAAACATTACTGTATCTTCGTTATTGCCTGTGTTTAGTTGAGACATAATATATCTGTGAGAAAGGGGTGATCTCCGTTTAACCACGACACTCCCTGAGATGTCATACTTCTGAGTCCATGTGTAAAGGCTGCCGCAAATCACCTTTAACTGTTTCAGTTGTTGGTGAGGTGCTGCTAGTGAGCTTTAAGGGCTGGGGCTACAGTTGCAACTTGTTGTAGGAAAGGAATAGTCACCTACAAAGATAAGTACTGTCATCCAGCAGTCTTGCCCAAAGCAAGAGTCCAAACTACAACATGGCGCTAACAACAATGGTGTTTAGGCATTCATTTACGGGTGCCCCGATTATAACTGTCTCACAGAACGACAGGCACCCTAAGTACCATTATACGGAGACGTCCGTGGTCTTTGGGAAAATCCTCCTCAGCTGAACAGGGAGCACCTGATTAGGCTGCAGGTTGTTCGAGCTCGAACTTTTGAAAAAAGGACATTACTCCCCACTTGGTGTTCCATATCTTTACCCATTTTTCAATATGGCTAACGCCATAGACATTCCTGAAAATGCTAGACAAGCATTAACATTACATCTAGTAGCGCATGGCTTAAGAGAGGAGGGCAGGGAAGTCACTTTCATAGTAGAAGCTAATGAAGCTTACCAAACAGAAACATTCTATGCCTGGGTCACCTTTCCTGAGGAAGACGCCAGGTCAGCCACTTTTCACACATGTAGAATTGCTAATGTACCTCAACGGTACCAAGCATACCAGTATAACGAAATACCACTCACCTATCAAGAGCATCAGAACTGGTTTGAAGGCGCCCTACCGCATGTTATACAACGAGTGAGATTAGGTCCTTTAATTAATGACGGACCAACATGGCCTATGTTTGCCACATACACACCTCACCCAGATATACAGAATATGCCAGTAGCTGATCTGCGGAACTTATATAATGAAATTGTAGCATTATATAGAAGGGTTGTTCAGTTCGTAATGCAGACTTTGAGCACAACACCAGCGCATCCAGCACCACCAGCACCTGCTGGATATCAATTGACTACTGCGATTAATCCACAAACAGTACATACTATTATGGGTAAAGTGCCCACAGAATGGCAGAAAATACCTTATTGGATAGCCCAGAAAACAAATCAGCTGGAAGCTGTGTTTCCCCATACGAGACCACAGGAGAAACATAGAATTCTAAAAATGTGCTTGCCCTTTTGGATGGTTCCCTCGGTCGATGACTGTGCCACATGGGGTACAGTCTTCGCTGCAATATATACTACTACACATGGTACCCTGACACTTGCCAATTTACCGGAAGTGCTAAAACAAATTTAGAATGAGCATGGGGTAGCTCCTGCCCTAGATTTGGGGATGAAATGAATGCGTAATTTTGACGCGGTATCCTCGATAATACTCAGTAACATTAAAGGGGAAGCAGTAGCCTAGGCTATACGCCAGCATCTCAGAGAAACTCCACATTTGGAACAAGAGAGACAGCTACCAAAAATTATTTCTGATACCTATACTAGTATAGGACGGGATAGTTTGGGAGCCAAGCCAAAGAAATTGGAAGTACACTGTACCACCCTAAGGAAGGTACTAAACAGACACAAGAGAGTTCGAAAAAGCACTGGGAGAAGCCAAAACAATTTAAAGAAAGACAGAAGCAGAGAGCAGATTCTCCACATCCAGAGAACTCCAAAAGGATATATACTCTCAGAAATAGGGAGAATATTAGAACTCCTGATAGATATACTGATTCACATCCCTCTTGTTCCTTTCAGGATGCTCTGGATAGGCGTAGCGAGAGAGGGGCCGTCCTGACTGACGTCCTGAATACATGAATCAAAAGAAAGACTCACCACAGTCTACAGTCAAGAAAGAAGAGAAGACTTCACAACAAAAGCCACAGTTTAAAAAGAGAAAGGTGGAAGCAATATCGCTTAAAAATACCAATACACTTGAGAACTTTGCTGAAGAACAAGACGTGGGCAGTGACACTGCTGGACAGCGCAGAAGAGGTCACGATATGTTGCCGGAGTCTGAGAGAACATCTGGATGCGACATCAGCTAGCGATTTTGTTGCGGTTGAAACTGCGGACAGGCGTATACTCCCACCAGATAGACTTTATGATCTAAAGATCCAAATTGAGGGAGACGTGGAACGCACCATTAGTTTGATCTTTTGGGACCAACTTAATTGTGACAACCTATTGGCCGAAAGAGATTGGCCGCCCGAACACGTCCGTAAGCTCCCACATGGGGAAAATGTAATTTTACTATGCATCTCCAATCTTGTTCCAGCGGCTAAAAAGGAAGCCTACGTTGTCAGTTGGGCTCTATCACAGGCACCTGCATTATATCGCAATCATGTAGGTTGGGACAGGGAGTCTCTGTGTCATATAATACCTATCAGGTCTACACCCCATCCTCAGCCACAATATCCAGTTAAACATGAGGCAAAAGCTCCAGTGAGGGAGATCCTCACTCAGCTGGAATATCAGGGGCTAATTGAGCCCTGTACCTCTGCAATAAATAACCCGTTATTCCCAGTTGCGAAGCCAGACCATTCATATAGAAAAGTCTTAGATTACAGACATTTAAACAGCCATACCCGTAAATATGCAATACAAAATTCACATAGCACGGCACTGATAAATAACATAGTGCGCAAAAAATATAAAACAACGTTGGATATCTCCAACAGGTTCTTCTGCCAGAATTTAGCAGAATGAAGTCGGGACCTGAGTGCATTCTCATTTGGCTCACAAAAACGCTTTTGCCATTTACCCCAGGGCTATAAGAACAGTCCAGGGCTGTTCTCAGCCCGAGTATCATCAATATTACATGATATTGATCCTGAGGCTTTATCCTATGTGGTGACATTTATCTCACAGACAACGACCTGAACATTCATCTTGTGAGGGTCGATCGGATAATTTTGGGGTTTGCATAAGTCGGTTATAAATTCAACTTTAAGAAAAGAAAGATCGCCTTTCTCAGTGTATTGTTCCTGGTATACGAGCTATCAAACGAAGGAAAGAGCCTGGCCCCGCACTTCCTAGAGAAGTGTGCACAATTGCACCCACCAAATACGCTAAAGAAACTACAGTCTTTACTTGGTTTCTTTAATTTTGGCAGAACATACCTTCCTTACTATGCACAACGTATCAAGCCATTATACGACTTTATACGTCCAGATTTTTCGAGCAGACACTGGACAGTTGAACACACACGCATTCTCAGGGATTTGCAACAGGACATGCTGGAAGCTAAACACTTACACACCTGTGATAATAAAAAGAATTTGGTCATCAGAATAATTGCTGGTGCCCTGGGGTTTATGTATGTCACCTTCAATGAGGATGACACAGTGCCTATAGCATATAAATCACATTTATACTCAAATGCAGAGCAACGCTTTGTACCCATAGAGGAAATTCTAACTGCAGTTCAGATGGCTGTCATAAAAGAGAGACCACTTGCCCAGGGGAAATGCATCATTGTCGTTAACCCGGTGCCAGCTTTAGAGGCCGTCACCAAAGCGAGCGTTCCTAATGCTGAAGCATTACATCCACGCTGGATTCAGTGGGCAACTTCTCTGACAGCTACTGATGTAGATTATATTTTTGATCCAAAACTTCAGACACAAGAGTTTCTACAATATGAACAGGAGGGCCCTGCTCCGCTACATCTTTTACTTTTAGAAAACTATGATACTGTCATTTATACTGATGGTTCACCCTAACCAGCTGTAGGTACCAAACATCAATACTCAGCCGCTTGCGCAGACGTGAGTAGAGTGATGAAGGATGGAATTTTCCACCCTCACAATACCTACACGCAGACCCTCGGGGACTGCACCGCTCAGTTGCCTAAACTTAAATACCTTATTTTAGCGCTAGAAAGAACTGAGACAGGAAGACTGACTTTGATAGTCTGTGATTCATATTACTGTGTTCAGTCTTTCAATGATTATCTGAATCATTGGAAACTGAACAGGTTCAGAGATTCTAAAGGGGACACCATAAAACACAAGACATTGTGGGGGAGGGTGGCTGATCTTAAGGAGAAGCTACTGTGTGTCCATGTAGTACATACATTGGACCACCAACATGCAGGAGTGCACGTTATCGGTAATACTTTGGCTGACGAAGCAGCCAAATCCGCAGTAGCTACGGCTTCTGTGGCTGCAGTGACTCGTTCTCATACGAGATTGGATAATGAAATAATGACTGCTGTGAAAGCTTCGGCTGAAGGCAAGTCTCTCCCAAAGGATACCCTACAAAATATTCATACCATATCAGTGCACAGAATATTGCTTATGCAACACTACCTGGGGTTGGAGATTGAGCAATCCCCAACGAAGACCAGAGATTAGATCTAGAAAAAGCAGCACATGAGGGTGCCGCTTCTGCTCATGCTGGTATTTCGGCCATGGTAACACTCCTACAGAGAAGATTCTGGTGGCTGGGTCTATACAAACAGACAAAGCAATATAATCTTTGTTGTGACATCTGCCAGCAAATAAAGGGCTCTCATATCAAATGCCCACCACAGACATCCCTCGCAGTGTCCTGTAGGCCATTACAATGTGTGTACCTGGACCACTGCGGTCCACTCCAACCTGATGGTGCATACAAATACATTGTAGTCACTGTATATTCTTGTTCTAGATTCCTGTGGTTATGGCAGCAGTGGTCGGCTGACGCTCAAACTGTTATCAAAGATTTGCTGATCTTTATCGGTACATTTGCGGTTTCAGTATTCCACTTGGACCAGGGCCCTGCATTTGCCTCTAAGGCTTTCAGGGACACCATGGGCACGATGGGTGTTGAACTCCATTATTCCTCACCATACCATCCCGAGGAAAATTCGGTCATGGAGAGGCGGAACAGTGATCTAAAGCAGTCCTTAACAGCTAGAGTATTAGGGTCTGGCCACAGCTGGCTTCATCACCTTTATGGGGTCCAGAAAGCAATGAATAATCTGGCAAGATGGTCCTTGAGGGGACAAACTCCCTGTGAGGTTTTTTTTGTGATACCTATGTATGTCCCAGATCTTGAAGGTTCTGGTATGGTGGCAGCAGACATACCTTTTGATATAAATGAACGTTTCACTGTTTTACATGAGCTTCAACAATTTTGCCACCTTAGGAATAAGGGATATTCCAACAACTTCCATTGGCTGGATTCCTACAGTTGGGGATCTGGTTTGTGAAAAGATTGCTGTAAGGAAGGAATTCGGTCCATCCTACAGAGCACCAGTCTCAGTCTTTGGAATACAAGGTACCAGAACTGTAATTTTACCACCATTGCCTGGTTCCTGAGGAAACAGATTTGTTTCAATTGACAATGTAAAACTACACCATTTGGCCGATCCTGCACAATAGACCCAGAGGTCACTTGGGTGGTTCCCGGTCCCCTCTCACTACCCAACAGGACATTCCTCTTCAGAATACAGTGACCAATACTACTATGGACTATGTTACGATGTCCAACAATGCTATAAGTTCCTCCTCGACCATGGGGAGGGCGGAGAATGAGCTCTTGCTGGTTCCAGGCAACACTTCCACGACAACATCTGGTCAAGAGTTCACCGTTTTATACACCAATTCAACACAGACTGATGGTACAATTTACTATGAGCCCCCGAGAAGTCAACACATCTACAAGTACTAAACTTGCTCCTGTTTTTACAGAGACTGGCTCTGGCTATGCCGTAGACACTGATTACTTTTCTTCAGACTCATCCACTCGTACGATTGAAAATGATTCAAAGACATGCAAGCTATATCAATGGCTTAAAAAGAACTACTTAATATATCCTTGGAACTATTTTTTGTTCTGCCTAACATTTATTACCTTATTTTTTTGGATTGGTTTCGTGACTGTTTTTTTCTTGCTTATAAATGGTCATTACATCCCTGAACGTGCAATGGTAGCACCAATAGATGAAGTTTTAACTCCACATCATTCCTCACACAAGGTCACAGAGACTTGTCCCCGGTGAACATTTCAGCTGTGCCCATTTCTGATGGGATTGTGTGGGCCAAAGTTCCTTTTGAAATATACGGGCCTACTGAGGTCATTCAAATTCCATATGTATTCAAAATATCCATGACAGATGTTATCACACCCGGTGTTGTTTCTGATGATTGGGATGTCCAAACAGTTGATAATATGTTAACTGAAATGAAGGACTATTCAATATTTGAAAGTGATGATGTATATGTAAATACAATGAATTATGGGGAAATGTTCTGCTACAACAATTGGGGACATTACTACCTGCACCGTGCAACTAGACATAGACCTGTACTTAATTACACACATTGGGAACATTGTTCAACACCACCAGTGGGGAGCCCAAAAGGTTATTTAGAAAAATTCACTTATTTTTCTGGGCATGACACAAGAAATTCCGAGTCATATTTTTTCAAATTGCCTCCTTCAAATATTAGGAAAATTTTGCTAACAGATACAAAACTGTTATATTCAGATGCCTTTGTTTCCCGTCTTACCATTGAAGGTTATGACCACTGGAAGAATAATATTGATGTTAAGAGTGTATGGGGGACACAAGATTGGCAAATACAGGGTAGGGAAGCCTTGTTCAGAGCATGCCTGATTCCTGTGCAAATGATTTTTTTTAATTACACTGTTCAACAGACGTCCTGCCTCGGGTTAGCAAAAATAAAAAGAATTGAATATGCCCAGTATCCCCACACCGGCTAAATTCAATGGTTGGCAGTTCCTTTTGAATAACACTGAAGAAGAGCTAGATGCAAAGGTTCAGGATGGTACCTATAATTCCTCACTTTCCAGTCATGGTGGGTGGTTAGTTTGGCCAATAGACACCATTGGATGTCAGGCTCGTTTTTTAAATTCCTCAGGGGGTTTTAAGATTAACCGGCCAGATCCTCGCTTCATCTCAGGTCAACACACGGGGATAGTCACTACGTACAGTGTGGGTTAACTGTGTCAACAATGGGTACAGTCTAACAAGTTAGCCGCAGTTAAAGAACACCTGAACACACTTTCTGAAAATATAGACTTGCTGGACTTCCTGTTAGGTCCTAGGAAACAGCGCTCTAAAAGATTTGTATCTGCGATGTATAATGAGATATGGAAAATTTCACAGATAGAAGCCGCTGCACGTTTAAGGCAGATAGATAAGGAAAACTTAGAAAGAACTTTAGCGGTTGTCGGTAATGGCATGAACACCCTGTCCAACAGAATTTATTCGCTCACAAATATAGTGTCATCTACGATTGATATTATTCAGTCAGACCTGTCTCGTTTATACCATGGACAAAGTCAGCTGCGTTCTATTATGCAGCTTAGTTGGACGTTACAAACATTGAAAAATGGCTGTGTTCGATGGAGATACATTAACGGTAGTGAACTGTTCGCTGCTTTTAATATTTCTGATAAACAACAGACAATGGCTAAAAAGGAAGCGAGTTTCACCATGCTTCATATAGAAAAGTTGGAAACGTTGCCTTTTAAGATTGCAGAAAGTCCTTCGACTGTCTGGCTCATACATGGCGTTATTAATCTGCCCATATCCACCTTTTGTTTTTCGAAGTGCTTGAAACATCTTGCCGTGGGCAGATATGAGCGTTTGGGTGACACACATTACCTCAACTGCAGACAGTTCCCTTCTCTATAAACTGGCAGCCAAAGGGTTTGTACTGCAGGGGGTTGGGCCCACTTGTCCCAAGGACAAAATACACATTCAAACATGTTGCCCTTTACCAAAAACGGTATGTCCCAGGCATCGGGCGATAGGAATTCCACATTCCTGTGATAGGTTTGCAGACTCAAAGGCATTCCAGCCCTGGAACTATTGCTTACTGCTTCCTCAAGCCCCAGGATGTAGATCTGCGGAAAGGTGGCAAAAGAAGGAAATTGGTATAGTAGTGGGATTGAAATTGCAAGTTTTCAAGCCCTACTATAGTACTAGCCCTGGAATAATCAGAGAGGCTATTATCAGAGCGCTTACATAATGACATTGCTGCCATAATTTATCACCGCACTACATGGCACCAAAGGGACAAGTAGATTTTTTTACAGGACAAGTAGAATTAGGAAGCAACCCGTCCCATGGACAAGTAGATAATTTAATAAATTCTACACCCCTGTAAAGGGGCTTCTCAGAAGGAGTAAATAAAAGTTCATGCATAATGCTAGCTTCCTTGTCATTAATAAAATCTTGATTCTTTATTTAGTTAACCTTTAAAAATTGCAATTGTCTAAAAAAGAGGGTTTGCCCATCTAACCCCTCAATTCTTGGATGTCAAAACTTTAAAAAATAAAAAATGAAAAAAGAGGGGTGGTTGATTGAATTTTTCTTTTTGACAATGACACCGTAAATTGCCACTGGACTTATGTTTTTAATGGTTACTAACTTATTCACATTGATATTATGGACAGAGTCTGTATTGTTACAACTCGTCACTTTAAAACTGCAAACCCGTATGCAAAAACAAGCATATCATACTATATTACAATGAATTTCCTCGCACTTCCTATATTTTTCAACAAAGGAAGATATGATTGTTGCAAAAGAATATGCATAGCAATATATATGGTACAGTGATCTTTACATGAGATAAGTTGACATAATTGAAAGTATCATTTAAATGCATACAATGCATGTCCAAAGGTATCCCGCCACCGCCTGGGTATTGCGACCCCCCCACCCCCAACTCTTGCCTCTGCCCAGGTAGACCTGTAATCCACAGTATTTCACATGAGGTTCAGTGGTTAACAAGATTACCTACCAAAGCAATGATCCACATCATAGGGAACACAGTTAGTTCTGCTACACCTCCAAGTCATCTGCAGGTAGTGGGGAACTAGCAAGGGTTAACATTTCTAGTTCTTTAAGACAATCCACTAGTTGGTCCCATGCCCGGGCTTCCCAGCAAGGGATTTTAGCACTAGGAAGCCCGTCTTGGGTAGCCATGTGCTCAACAAAAACCTGCCAATAGAATAGAAAGTATAGAACCTCGTCCCCTCCTCACTTTTTGGAATAATACCACACTTCTACTAAAGATGCAATAATATCGGCCCGATATAGACAAGTAACTGCTTTGAAATGGATAGTCATGTGGCAGAGAACCTGGCAGCATTGCTGAACAGGGGGTTCAGCTGTGCTAGCTCTCCAGTGATTGCACAGCGTCGCCACCACCGCTTGCTGCAACAGGAATTGACCCCTAGGCATCTTGAAAGTTGCAGAGAAGTCATTGAATGCCAGAAGCTCCCCATCTCTGTAGAGGTCACCAACTCACGTCACCCCACAGGCAGACCATACCAGGCCACTCAGTCCCCCACTCGAGCTATGGATTCCAATCCCTGTAATGGAATAACCTGCGAGTACGGCAGGCGGACCCAAGTAACCTGGAGACAACATTGCCAGCAGTGACGAACAACCTGCAAGTCCATGGTTCTCTCACAAAGTGGCAGTCTGGGGTTCAGTAGGACCTGAACTACTGTTTGGCAGGGGCGAAATGGCCATAGTGGGCATTGGGAGTTTCCCCGGGAACCAGTTTTGCAGCAGTGGGGGACAGTTTTGCAGCGGTGCTGCAATATTGGCCTCCAGTACCAAAGCAGCAGTGCTTCACACTCCCCTCCGCGGGGGGCTGTTCCTACAAATTTGCCAGGGCTGCTTTGGGTTCCCAGTCTGGGCCTGGTGTTGGAGGCTTGGAGCCAAGCCATTGGCGAAACTGCCATGGCCCATTCCAGAGTAGATCCACTGTTTGAACCACTGGAGTTGCACCATTAAGTAATATGCCTGAAGCTCCTCCACCACTGGGCGCTGCAATTTGAATACTGCTACCTTGCACTTACCCATCCCCCAGATAAGTTAAGTCATCAGCTATTTCAGGTCCTGGAATATGCTGCGGAGATTAAAGAGATGCAACGTGTAAAAATAAATACAGTAGGCGGGGGAGTGCAACTATCTTTGCCACCACAATCCCCGCCACAGAGAGCGGCAGCGACTTCCAAGAGTCTACACTAGTCTGGAGTGCTCTGAGGGCTGCACCAATGTTACCATCTAGGAGATCACGCGGATCATGATAAATCTTAACACCTAGATATTTCAGACAGGTAAGTTTGTGCAGATCACGAGGTTGGAGCACTGGATCACTACAGAATGGGAATAAGTGAGACTTCTGCTAGTTAATGTGAAGGCCTGATGCCCCACCAAAGCGCTCCAGGAGTGAAATCGCTTCTGGTATATCCGCATCTTTATCTTGCAGAAACAAGAGTATGTTGTCAGCATATAGGTCGGTCTAGTGCAAAATGCCTTGTAGGTCTAACTCCCGATAAGACCCACCAGAGCGTGCACTGCTACCAAAGAGTTTGACTGCTTAGCAAACAGTAGAGGGGAGAACGGACACCCCTGTGTCATCCCTCACCCTACAACATAGGAGTCAGAAATAATTTGAGCTATTTGAACTCGGCATGAACGTGCCAAATAAAGGAGCTTCGTCCATTGGATGAATCCAGGTCCCAAATCGATCTTCCACATCATCCGATACAGAAAATCGCAGCGTAACCTACCAAATGCTTTATCACTGTCAATCGCCATTGTCGCTGCCCTACTTTTTGTTCAAGAAGTCTGTCTAGGATCGAGAGGAGCCTACCTATATTTAGTGCTGTATTGTGTCCTAGAATAAACCCAGTCTGATCATCATGGATTAACGTGGGCATATGGCGCAAGAAGCGAGTGGCCAATATCCTGCTAAGGATCTTATAATCCATGTTAAGCATGGATAATGGGCAATACGCCCTAACATCCTGAGGTGGTGACTAGGTTATAGAAGCTTGACCACCAAAGCCTCACTGGGAGAGACTGGCAAGTAACCCACCTCCCTGGCCACAACGTAGAGGGCAACCAATCTCAGCACTAGTTTGTTGGTATATGTTGCATAAAACTCTATTGGCAGGCCATCGGTTGCTGGGAACTTGCCTCTCACCATGGCTTTGATCGTAGTTCTCACTTCCTGGCCTGTAATAGCCCTACCTAGATCATCTGCCCCAGCACTTCCAAGCACTGGGAGTTCCACAATGCCCAGAAAGTCATCCAGATCCCTGGGCAGCACAGCGGGAGGAGGGGCACATAGCACTGTATAGTAATCCTCAAACCTATCGTTTATACTGCCCTAGTGGTGTAGGCACTCACCATTCTCTGAATCAACTTCGAAGATTAAGGAACCCCTGGACGTAGCGTTGGCGAGCCACACCAGCTATGTCCCTGCTTTGTTGCGCTCAGCATGGGCACGGACCATGTATTTGTGTGAAGCGAAGCAGCAGAGCTTCTCAGTGCAAACTGTCAGAGTCACCGGATCCTCGGGGTCTGCGCACGTTCCCAACACGTCCACCACTGAACAGCTCCAAGACTCTGATAGATGAATCACAGAGGCTGAGAGAGTTCAAGAGGGGAAGAGGGGATCTGGAAGGGGACAGCTGGGAAGGAGACCAGTGGGAAGCAAAAGAGTAAACAACACAACATCAGATTCAAAACCACATTTAGATTCATAAAAACTGTCTGCTGAATCTAGGGTTCAATGATACTTGGAACATGAAATAACACTCTATTGAGTCCAGAGTTCTATGACACTCGGAGCATGAAATAACACTCTGCTGAGTCTAGAGTTCAGTGATACTTGAAACATGAAATAACACTCTGGTAAGTCTAGAGTTCAGTGATACTTGAAACATGAAATAACTCTCTGTAGAGTCTAGAGTTCAGTGATACTCGGAACATGAAATAACACTCTATGGAGTCAAGAGTTCAATGACACTCGGAACATGAAATAACACTCTACTGAGTCTAGAGTTCAGTGATACTTGAAACATGAAATAACACTCTGCTGAGTCTAAAGTTCAGTGATACTTGAAACATGAAATAACACTCAGTTGAGTCTAGAGTTCAGTGATACTCAGAACATGAAATAACACTCTGTTGAGTGTGGAGTTCTGTGATACTTGCAACATGAAATAATATCTAAAACTAAGGAAACATGAATGGCCTAGAACTAGACTCTAATTAGGCCTTACTAAATCTGGGTACCTGGAAAAGAATACAAAATGGTTAGTACGATGTTTCATATGGGATTTTCATGAATTGAAAACATACTATTCTAGGAATACAAGAGGATAAACGTTATCCAAGCATTCCTTGGAAACTAATAGGAATTGTACTAAAGACCTTACATGCACATAGAATATAACATCCAGAATTCTAGCACTTTAGATCTTTAGAATGCACGAACACAAATTGCGCACATTGCAGATTTTCACAAGAGTTTTGGAAATGTCATGAAATAGTTGCGCACAATGAATAACATGAATTAAGCACAGGAAAAAGAATTGCGCATCTTGCCGATTCGAAGGCCACCATGTGAATGCCAAGAAATGATAGCATGCACAATGAGTTAAGCACAGGAAACAAATTGCGCGTCTTGCCGATTTGAATGCAACCTTGTAAACGCCAGAAAATGGTTGCGCACACTGAATATCTAGATTTGCTTGCGAGTAAAGAATTGCACATCTTGCTGATTCGAATACAACCTTGTAAATGTCAGAAAATGGTTGCGCACAATGAATATCTTGATTTGTACCCGAGTAAAGCATCGCACGTCTTGCCGATTCGAAAGCAACCTTGTAAATGACAGAAAAGGGTTGCGCACAATGAATATCAAAGGTTAAAGCATGAGGAACGAATCGCGCTTCTTGCCGATTCGAATGCCACCATGTAACTGCCATAAAATGGTAGCGCACAATAAATATCATATGTTAAAGCACGAGAAACGAATTGCGCGTCTTGCCGATTCGAATGCCACCCTGTAACTGCCATAAAATGGTAGCGCACAATGAATATCAAAGGTTAAAGCATGAGAAACGAATTGCGCGTCTTGCCGATTCGAATGCCAGCATGTAACTGCCATAAAGTGGTAGCGCACAATGAATATCAAGGGTTAAGCACGAGGAACGAATCGCGCGTCTTGCCGAAAATGCCATTAAATGTCAAGCGCACTTTCACACGCACAAGAGCAAAATTGATTTATCATACTAATTAGGCCCAAGAACTCGAAATCCTTCGAGAACGGATTTGGGGGCCCAGCCCGACCTCCGTCTTACCGCCCTGATGAAGAATCACCCAGCCAAGTGAAAGGGCGAGGCATGGAAGATCAAAGTAGGCCACCGGAACAGGAGCTCAGGAAGTTGCTGCTGTTCTGCACCGGGACCTCTGAATAGTGAGCACATGGAGCTGGGCTGGCTCCCTTATATAGAGTCTTGACCCAGCCCACAAACCACACCCAGGCATGCTAGGCCCTGGAAAGGGACCACACCCTGACACACTCTGAAAGCCTGCAGCAATACATTGCAAATGAACAGTATTTGAATATAAGTCTTCAGGATTAAACTCTGCAATGCAAAAGGTCAAACAACAGCATATCAACATAATGCATGAATTACGTCATCTCATAAGTGCTGGGTTTTTGCATTCCAGTCGCCTGTAGAGCGCACACTGCCCAGATGTTGACAGTACTCCCCTCTCCCAAGCGCGCTCTAGGGCCTGGTTTGTCTGGTTTTTGGCGATGAAAATGCCTCACTAATCGTAGAGCATGAATGTCAAAAGCGGAGTCCCATGAGTCTCTCTTAGGACCATGATTTTTCTGAGAGAGCTGCATTTCATAGGTTATTGGATTGCTTTGTTGAAAGACGGTGTAAGGACCGGTGAACTTGGGGCTAAGCACGTGTCTTTTCTTGAAATCAATATGTTGTGTAGAAAGTCTCATTCTATCATCAGTTTTATATTGAGGTCCTTCACAGTGTTTCTTGCTGTGATACTCGGCATGGTTTTGTCTGTCTTTATTGCAGTGCGTTAACACGCCACCACTTGTTCCATATGGAGCACCTGTTTCTCCTGTAACTGGATGGCCAAGATCAGGATGAGTCAAGACTGGGACGGTGGAGAAGTCTTCTTTTTCAGCATCCTTGGTTGTGTGGGCTTGTTGAGGATCTGTACCACTGGATGTCTGGAGACAGTTTTCTGTGGCAATGAAACTTTCAGCCCCTAAATAGGATAGGAGTACTGGAAAAGACTTCTTTTGAAATCAAAAAGGCTTTCTCGGCTTCTGGGGACCACAAGGAGGGCTCTCCGTTCTTCCTTGCCCCCATCCACATCAGTACATGATACGCTCTGTAAAGGCAATGTCATTTCCTTGGTAGCGACTATAGCTAACGGAGATTCCCTCAGATTGAGAACATTCAAAGTTTTAAGACATCTTGTCTTACAAAGGGATGACTGGAATATTATCTTTCTCTCTTTCTCATCTTTCTCTCCTCCCAGTCTATCTGAGGATTATGGCGACTCAACCAGGGCATTCCGAGGATGATTCCATACTGAGGATTATAAATAACATCAAAGATTGCTAACTCGACGTGTTTAGTGTCATGAGTTTGTCCATCACAAGTTATTGACAAGGGCAGGGTCTGTAGAGTCACTGGATTTCCAGTCAGGAGTTTGCCATCTGCGGTCTCCACTAACCCCAGTGTTTTCTTTCTCTCACACGGGATCCCCCATTCTTCCACCAATTGAGTGTCTATGAAATTCTCAGTAGCACCTGAGTCCACTAAAGCTTCTCTTAGGGAGGTGTGTCCTTCTACTTCAATTTCTAGATCCAATTTCAAATACCGTGATTTTCTTAACAGTGGTGTCTCTTTCTGAGAAAGGTTTGAGGTGACTCCCAAGACTAAACCTTCCTTGCATTCTGGGGATTTTAGTTTAGTCTCAACCTTTTTGGCAACATCCAATCTGCTCTCTGGTTTTACTGGACACTCTTTAACAAAATGACCTTCCTGGACCACAATACAAACATTGTCTCCTTTTCCGACGTAGGTCTTTCTCGGCAGTCATTAAGGACTGTCTTATAGTTCCAATTTCCATTGGTTCCTCATTGTTCTCTTCTTGAACTTGTGATTCTCGGTTATCATGAACACGCCAGGAATGTTTCTCAGTTTTTTTGCGTGTCCCCCTTCGTTCTGCCAAACGATGATCTAGTCTCAAAACGAGGTTTATCAGGTCTTGACAGTCTGTAGGCTGCAGGTCTATTTGAGCTAGAATATCTTTTAACTCCTCTTTGAGTCCCTTGTAGGACAAGGCCGCTTGCTTTTCTTCCGGCCAGGATGTCTCGGCTACCAGCCGATTAAAGTTGGCTAGATATGTCACTATATCCTGGTTACCTTGTCGTAAGTCCAATAATTCACAATCTGCCGACAATGTTACAGTTCTGTGATCAAATACTCGTTCAAACTCACCATTTTTTTTTCTCCAGTTGTAAAGCAGGGAACTGTCTTTACGCACAAGAGGAATTGCCCAGATGGCTGCGTCTCCAGTCAGGTATGATAACAAGAAAGCCACGCTGAATTGGGCATCAGGGAAAACACTTGTTCGACAGGTAAAGTGCAATCCTACTTGCATCAGAAAAGATTGCGCTTTCAAAGGATCACCTGAGAACCGTTCTGGAGGAGCCAGAGGAATGGCTGAGGGAACGTTGAAAGAAATGTTAGTTGGAGGGTGACCTCTTGTACCTTGAGGAGGAGAACCAGGTCAACCTGCACCTGAAGGATCCTGCTCAATCTTTCCCAATCTTTCCTGCAACTGACTCAATCTCTCAGCTAAATTGGCTGTTATATCCCTCAATGACACTACCTCTTCTTGGAGCTGCGAAATAACCTTGACAAGCTTGTCCAGCGTAGCCATGTTGAGAACATACACAAACCAGGAGGATAATAATTTGTTGACTCACTATTCTCTCAGAGTCACCAGATCCTCGGGGTCTGCGCACGTTCCCAACACGTCCACCACTGAACAGCTCCAAGACTCTGATAGATGAATCACAGAGGCTGAGAGAGTTCAAAAGGGGAAGAGAAGATTAGGAAGGGGACAGCTGGGAAGGAGACCTGTGGGAAGCAAAAGATTAAACAACACAACATCAGATTCAAAACCACATTTAGATTCATAAAAATTCTCTTCTGAATCTAGGGTTCAATGATACTTGGAACATGAAATAACACTCTATTGAGTCCCGAGTTCTATGACACTCGGAACATGAAATAACACTCTGTTGAGTCTAGAGTTCAGTGATACTTGAAACATGAAATAACACTCTATTGAGTCTAGAGTTCACTGATACTTGAAATACGAAATAACTCTCTGTAGAGTCTAGAGTTCAGTGATACTCGGAACATGAAATAACACTCTATGGAGTCCAGAGTTCAATGACACTTGGAACATGAAATAACACTCTGTTGAGTCTAGAGTTCAGTGATACTTGAAACATGAAATAACACTTTGTTGAGTCTAGAGTTCAGTGATACTCGGAACATGAAGTAACACTCTGTTGAGTCTAGAGTTCTGTGATACTTGCAACATGAAATAATATCTAAAACTAAGGAAACATGAATGGCCTAGAACTAGACTCTAATTAGCCCTTACTAAATCTGGGTACCTGGAAAAGAATCAAAAATGGTTAGTACGATGTTTCATATGGGATTTTCATGAATTGAAAACATACTGTTCTAGGAATACAAGAACCTTCCAGAACAATGTCCCAGAACAAACACGGCCTCATTACAAGAGGATAAAGGCTATTCAAGCATTCCTTGGAAACTGAAACTAATAGGAATTGTACTAAAGACCTTACATAGAATATAACATCCAGAATTCTAGCACTTTAGGGGCCATATTTATACTTTTTGATGCAAAACTGCGCTAACGCAGTTTTGCGTCAAAAAAATTAGCGCCGGCTAACGCCATTCTGAAGCACCATGCGGGCGCCGTATTTAATCAATGACGTTAGCCGATGTTAGCCGCCGGCGCTGCCTGGTGTGCGTGGCAAAAAACGACGTACACCAGGCAGCGCCGGCGTAGGGGGATATGGAGCTTGGGCGTCAAAAAATGGGGCAAGTCAGGCTGAGGCAAATTTTTCGCCTCAACCCGATTTGCGCCATTTTTTTCGACTCCCAACCCCCATAGAAATGACTCCTGTCTTAGCAAAGACAGGAGTCATGCCCCCTTGCCCAATGGCCATGCCCAGGGGACCTCTGTCCCCTGGGCATGGTCAATGGGCATAGTGGCATGTAGGGGGGCACAAATCAGGCCCCCCTATGCCACAAAAAAAATATTTAAAAAATGCTTACCTGAACTTACCTTAATGTCCCTGGGATGGGTCCCTCCAGCCTTGGGTGTCCTCCTGGGGTGGGCAAGGGTGACAGGGGGTGTCCCTGGGGGCATGGGAGGGCACCTCTTCCCTTAACGCCTGCCTTTTCCAGGCGCTCAAAAAACGGCGCAAAAGCGGCCGTACGTCATTTTTTTTGACCCGCCCACTCCCGGGTGTGAATTTTGCCCGGGAGTGTAAATACGGCGCACATGCCTCGGAGTCAATTTTTTAGACGGGAACATCTACCTTGCATCTCATTAACGCAAAGTAGGTGTCCACGCAAAAAAATGACGCAAACTCCATGGACTTTGGCGCTAGACGCGTCTAACGCCAAAGTATAAATATGGAGTTAGTTTTGTGTCGGAATTGCGTAAAAAAAAACGACGCAATTCCGGCACAAACAGAGTATAAATATGCCCCTAGATCTTTAGAATGCACGAACACAAATTGCGCACATCACGGATTTCCACAAGAGTTTTGGAAATGTCATGAAATAGTTGCGCACAATGAATAACATGAATTAAGCACAGAAAAAGGAATCGCGTGTCTTGCCGATTCGAAGGCCACCATGTGAATGCCAAGAAATGATAGCACGCACAATGAGTAACATGAGTTAAGCACAGGAAACAAATCACACGTCTTGCCGATTTGAATGCAACCTTGTAAATGCCAGAAAATGGTTGCGTGCAATGAATATCTAGATTTGCACGCGAGTAAAGAATCGCACGTCTTGCCGATTTGAATACAATCTTGTAAATGTCAGAAAATGGTTGCGCACAATGAACATCTTGATTTGTACATGAGTAAAGAATTGCTCGTCTTGCCGATTCGAATGCAACCTTGTAAATGTCAGAAAATGGTTGCGCACAATGAATATCTAGATTAGTGCATGAGTAAAGAATCGCGCGTCTTGCTGATTTGAAAGCAACCTTGTAAAAATGGTTGCGCACAATGAATATCAAGGGTTAAAGCACAAGAAACATATCGCGCGTCTTGCCGATTTGAATGCCACCATGTAACTGCCATAAAATGGTAGCGCACAATCAATATCAAAGATTAAAGCACGAGAAACGAATTACGCGTCTTGCTGATTCGAATGCCACCCTGTAACTGCCATAAAATGGTAGCGCACAATGAATATCAAAGGTTAAAGCACGAGAAACGAATCGCGCGGTTTGCCGATTCGAATGCCACCATGTAACTGCCATAAAATGGTAGCGCACAATGAATATCAAGGGTTAAGCACGAGGAACGAATTGCCCGTCTTGCCGATTCGAATACCAACAGGTAAATGCCATTAAATGTCAAGCGCACTTTCACACGCACAAGAGCAAAATTGATTTATCATACTAATTAGGCCCAAGAACTCGAAATCCTTCGAGAACGGATTCGGGGGCCCAGCCCGACCTCCGTCTTACCACCCTGATCAAGAATCACCCAGCCAAGTGAAAGGGCGAGGCCTGAAAGATCAAAGTAGGCCACCGGAACAGGAGCTCAGGAAGTTGATGCTGCTCTGCACCGCAACCTCTGAATAGTGAGCACGTGGAGCTGGGCTGGCTCTCTTATAGAGTCTTGGCCCAGCCCACAAACCACACCCAGGCATGCTGCAGAGGAAGTTTCTAGAAGGCCCTGGAAAGGGACCACACCCTGACACACTCTGAAATCCTGCAGCAATACATTGCAAATGAACAGTATTTACAAGCACCTTGAATATAAGTCTTCAGGATTAAACTGTACAATGCAAAAGGTCAAACAACAGCATATCAACATAATGCATGAATTACGTCATCTCATAAGGGCTGGGTTTTTGCATTCCAGTCGCCCGTAGAGCGCGCACTGCACATATGTTGTCAGCAAACCAACAGTTGTTCTTTAGCGTCTAAAAGCTACTGCTTCAGTTCTGCATTCCCAGGACTGGCGAGCTCTAGGTCTCTTACTGCTCTCTCCTGGGTCTCAACCTCCTCCACGAGGGTGCGCCAAACCGCCACTATCTCAGCGATACATCACCCTTTAATAACGGCCTTGAAGGCATACCACTCAATTGGGGGTGAAGTGGTATTAGCCACATTGTCTGCAAAGTAGTCCCGAATGGCCTCACCAACAGATTGACGAAATGCAGGATCCTCTAAAGTTTCTACATGCAGGTGCCAGTCTGGTATGCAAGGGCACTCTCTATGCCAATCTAGAGAGAGTAACACCGAACTGTGGTCAGAGACCATCTGACAGAGACATTCAGAGTTGCAGACTGTCCCGTGAAGCCCAGGCAACCAGAGAAAAGCATAGAGATGTACCTGTAATTCATGCATACCTTAGAAGAATGAATAATACCCAACCTCAGGGTGTAGGTGCCACCAAGTGCCCACTAATCCCCACCACTGCTGCCAATCCAACAATATCTGTGCAAGACAAAAGACCGGTGAATCACCCAGCGGTTCGTGGGATTGGTCAGGGATTGGATCAGCAATACTAATATAGTCTCTACCCAAAAGAATGCTCCAAGTCTTAGATGGAGCAAGTACTCTGGCCAATTCCACAAAGAAGCCACCTTGATCAATGTTAGGGTCATAACCCACAATGATAGTCAAGTCTCGGCCTGCAAGGTGGCCTGACACCACCACACATTGCCCATTAGGATCTACCAGTTCACTTGTTTTTTGAAAGGGCAACCCTGATCGAATCCACAACAATACTCCTCTGAAAAAAGGCCCAATGTGTTGTGGCATATATCTGGCCACGTCATCTCTTGTGTATGGCTTCCCTCTCAGCAGTTGTGAGGTGGGTCTCTTGCAAGAGAGCAGTGTGTGCCCCGTCTCTTTAGCTATGTGGTATCTTCTATTGTTTGGCTATGTTGTTGAGACTCCAGATGTCCCAGCTAATTAAATTATAGGTCAGGGTGGACACCAATATTCCAGTTAAGGCAGCGACCACTGTTGAAGGATCCCAGCAGGACCTGCAGAAGCAATCCAATAAAACAACAATCAAAAGCCCAACTCTCCAGCCCCATGACAAGAAGGAAAGGACTCCCCATCCAAACCAGTAACAAAACAAAACATGTGCAGTCATCAGAGAACATAACTATAGTATGGGGAGGGAGCCAGCCAGGACACCTTCCAGCCTCTTGTCACATCATTTCAGTGGCAGGCAGGATATATGAGCCCACTCTTAATGCAGGAGCAACATAATAATAATACGAATGCTGTCTAAAGCCACAGACATGCTTTCAACAGGGTACCTCACCTTACAATTCACAACAACATGATCAAATTATTTCATTGAAGCTGCTAGGGGTAGGCAGAGATTATTGAGTTATGGATGGGGACAGAGGCATAGTCCGAATCAGAGTTCTCGTGTCATCTTCGTGAAGCACGAAAGGGGGGTGAGAGCCTGCTCCACAGATAGCCGCCACCACCTCCACCATTCTTTGTTGCTTATACCATGCCTGAGAGCGAAAAGGGACCATGCCAGCCCCCCCCCCTTTTTGTAGGGGGTCTTCGACTAGTGTCTGATAGTCTGTGGTGGTGTTATCCGCCTTCTGAATGAGGCAATCAATCTACTCCCACAGCAGCAGAGGTAAGGTGAAGAATTGTACATCGTCCCCCTGAGTTACCCTGAGCCTGGCAGGGGACAGCAGTCCGGGAGTCCGTCTCAGCAGGGTCCTGTGCTGCAGTTCTCTCCTGTGGATTTGGCATCCCTGTTGCGAATAGCAGGCAGGTAGCAACAGGCGGCTGGGTACACTATAACCACCCCGGGTTGCCAAGGTAGTGACTTGCAGGCCGGGGCCTCAAACCAGGTCGCCTATGCTGATTTCCACATCCCATGTAGTCGGCAGCATGTCACCTGAATTCCAGCGATGCCACTCTGAGTGGGCCATGCTACTTGTAAAGAGACTGTCTTTAGGTGTCGAGCCTCTGCTTACTAGGGGTCAACCTCCAGTGCTAGATGACAAGGTAGGACAGCCGAAGCGGGCTCTGTGCACCCAAATGCATTACAGCCCGCTCATTCCATACTCTTCTTGCTTCAGCGGCTGCAGGGTAGTTCGCCACCCGCAGAAGGTCTGCAACTCCACCCTCGTCACCTCATCCACTGCCAGTTCCACTTGTCTCCGCCATGCAGCTCTCAGTGGGGGCCACTCCTGCAGCGAGATGAGCACTTCTCACCCAGTGCCCCCTGCTCAGTAACACTCCTTCCCCAAACCAGCTACACTCAGTAATACAGTCACACCAAGTGACAGAGGGGAACATTCAAGCAAAAGCATCTGATATCCTGGATTCCTGAGTGGACTTGAAGCTTCAAATGAGCTCTCATTGTGACTGCAAGTTCAGTCCATAATTCTGAACACTGAGTCAGACATGGTTTGATTATTTATTTTAAATTCAAAACCTCACCAGTGGTGTTGGCAAAGCTAATTTTGCAGCACCCATGTGCGTGTTGTAAGTGTCTCACCGGAGTAATTTTGCACACCCCTAATTATTGCTTCACACACCCCTAGTTTTAAGATGTAATGCACAACACTTTACTCAGCCAGTAATATAAAATGTATTTCTAGTAATAATTTCTTATAAAAATACAAAACAATAGAACATCAAAGCACATTTTTCCAAGCATAAAAACATATTTTCAAAAGTATCACATTTCCCAAATCAGTCGTTTCCAATTCATCTCATCTTGTATCAGTTGAAATACTGTCCATTGTTCATCTCATTTACAAACATCACAAAATACAATTTTAAAGGTTCAACCGAAGGCCACTTCTCTGACGAGTAGCAAGTAATGTCACATAATTATCTGAAAATTGAATTTAGAGATGATATTAAAACACTCTTCTTTGTATGTGGTGAGTAAACCTTGCAAATGCAATTGCAATATCAAATGACCTAACTGCAAATAAAGTGGCTCGTGGATAGTCCATACTTCTCAAATATAGGAAGAAATATCCTTTTTGTTTCACATAAAAACAAAGTACAATCTAAAAAAAGATGGATTACACAATATTTCATATTAAGATCACAAAAACAATACCCATTGTTTTCCACAACTCTTTTCTATAACCAGAAATTCTTCACTCGGATCAATTCCTATCTGAAGATGGAGGATTATATTGCGTAATCCCTTATTTAGAACCTAGGACACATACAGAGGTCTTGTCTCCTCCCAGAAACTTGATTAATTGTGCAACAAAATGTTTTGATGCAAAATATGTTCTATCCCCGAATTTTGAATTATCCCTTTCCCCTTCACAAAGAGCTCTAACATACTCAGTGACAGAGTATCCTCTATTTCAAAGATGTCATGTCAAATCCTAAATCTATGCCTTAGACATATTTACTCCTGTGAGGCCTTTTGAAGATGGCATTGTGTCCTGCATCATCAGAGAAGAAAGAGTATTGTTGTCATTTCATTGCTCATTACATCGCTTGATGCTATAAAGCAGTGGTCTCCAACCTTTCCTGTAATGACAGCTACTTATTATACTCAATGAAAATTATCCTGAGGTACTAATATTATTTGTGTTGTAATAATGACCACATCAGAAATTATTACATTAGTGGTCATTCTATGCAAGATTGTCAGCAGTGATCACCTCAGTGCAATCAACAGTGTTGCTAGCAGCAACATAAAAAAGGCTTTGTCAATTTGGAAGGCCTTTACATAGGTAATATAGAGCGGCAATGTTGTGGTACCAAGCTAGTAATATTAGTAACAAGCCTTCTCAAAGCCACATGACTTATCAATCAAATATCAGTCCTTAAAAGTTAAAAGTTAAATTTTTACATTTGCCGTCTGTCTATTCCATTTTATATTCCAGAGATAATGGCCCTCATTATGACATTGGCGGTCTTTTCCGAAGACCGCCGTGGTGACAACCGCCAACAGACCGCCGCGGAGGCGGAAATCCGACCGCCAGATTATGATACATAAATACAAAACCAACAGAAACCAGCCACAACAACAATTTTGCCAGACCCAACGGAGGCAAAAAAATGTCAGACCCACCACACCAGCAATACACCGCCCTCCAAATTATGGACCACAAATCACCACAGCAGACACTCAAAGGCAGTCATCCATTGGCGGTGCAGACCACTGCTGTAGAATTGGTCACCCAACACCAAAAGAAGCCAACATTGGCCAGATTGAAAAACCCACACCTGACACATATACACACACTGTACACACCCACCAATAGCACTATAAAACACACCCACACACAACCACCAATCATTTGCAAACACAAAAAACTAACTACCCCTTACCAGCAAAAGATAATACAATAACTACGCACACAAACCACAACCACCTATTCACCTTTCACGCATCGCACACCACACACCATACCCCAATACCTATCACACTCTACACAACACACACACTACACCCACCACACAATAGGCATTTCCCCACAGAAGAATCCCTGTTTCATAGATGAGGAGTTGCGGGTAATGGTGGAGGAAATCATCAGGGTAGAGCCACAGCTGTTTGGTGCACAGGTACAGCAGATGTCCATTGCCAGGAAGATGAAGTTATAGTGGAAGATCTTGGACAGGGTAAACTCTTTGGGAACATATCCATGCACAAGGGACGACATTCGCAAGAGGTGGAATGATCTACGGGGGAAGGTGCATGCAGTGGCCTCCAGGCACCAAGTTGCCATCATGAAGACTGGCGGTGGACCCCCACCTCCTCCACCACAGCTGACAGTATAGGATGAGAAAGTCTTGGCAATCCTGCATCCTGAGGGCCTCACTGAAGTCATTGGAGGGCTGGACACTGGTAAGTCACCATTACTACCCTACCTCCACTGATACCTGCATGGCATGTCACCCTCTCACCCTGACTCCCTTTGCCTCGCTCCATCTCATACAGTGGACCACCCCCATAACCACCCTCAATTGTGTACCCCTGCATGCCCTACTCACTGTAAGCACACCCCTCCCAGATCTGTATGCACACACAACAGTAATGCATGGGCAGCATGTAGTACTTCCAATCCCACAATCTACCAGCATACACTAACCAAAGCCGGGAGGACAACACCCACCCCATAGGGAAAGCCAGAAATGCTGAACGTGTGACAGACAATGACTGTAACAAATCTTTTACATGTCAACAGGTATCCCAGCCAATGTCAGCAGCGAGCATGTGCCACTGCAACCTAGTCCTCCACCAGAAGATGCCCTCAGTGATGACAGCAACTCTGGATGTCCCAATGTGGCTGATCTCCCTGGCCCATCTGGTACCAGTGGTCAGTTGGACACCACAGCCAACACCCAGTCCACCACAGGGCCCCCCTATTCTAACTCCAACACCACAGCAGCCACTGAACGTCCCCAAACCTCTGTCCCCAGGACAAGTCAATCAGTTGTGTGCCCACCTGTACAGGGACCCGAGTCGACACCACACAGGCAAGACGATGAAGGTCCTGGTGTAAGTGGGAGTGGGCACACCATTCAGGGGAAACAGAACACAGGGGCCCAGGCCAGTCGGAGGTTAGCTGTGCACCAGAGGGAGGCCCAACTCAGGGAAACGACTGCTCAGGAGGCACTCACACATGTCCTGGAGGCTTACCAACAATCCCAAGACACCATGGGCCAGGTGATTACCATCTTGCAGGGTAACCAGCGGCTGCAGGGGCTGCACCACCAGGAAGTCATGCAGCAGTTGCAGGGCTTAAATGCCAACATGGCCTCCATTGCGGGGGTGCAGGGTGACATGGCCAACACGATGT
Source organism: Pleurodeles waltl (assembly GCF_031143425.1). Lineage (NCBI taxonomy): Eukaryota > Metazoa > Chordata > Amphibia > Caudata > Salamandridae > Pleurodeles > Pleurodeles waltl. The sequence continues at coordinate 653,941,212 of NC_090440.1, read as the reverse complement.
GTGAGCACATAGCACACCAGTAGGCCACCATTCACTAGCCAGTGTACTCACCAGCCAACAACATCTGCTGCAGCTAGTGGACAAGAGGACCTGCTACATTACTCACAGGCCACCAGCACCCCTCCCCCTGCAGCAGAAGAACCACCCGCAAACGTTCCCTGTAACACCAGAGACTGTTGCCAAGACCCAAACACCGGCAGGAAATGAGCCCCTCCTGAATGTCTCCCTTGTGTGCCACTGAGACACCGTGTTCACTTTAGACTGCAGTTGCTCCTTTTCCTATGGCCCCATGGATTCTGGACCTATGCTACAAACCAACTGGGCCACTACACTGAAGTTTTCATCCACCATCACCCCACTTTATTGCACATCCCATCCTTTTTGTCACTTCAATAAACACCCTTGAATAAAACGTAAGCATTTGTGCTTTACCATACAACAATATGCAATGTCTTGACCTGCATCATTCTGTGCAAATGTCCTGTAATTAATCCATCCAACAAATGTGTGTAAGCAGTCTGTAGTCATCACATTAGTACACAGTTGTGACCACACCAGCATCTGCAATAAGGGAAAGCATAAGTGACAGTCAATTGAGAAGTAAAGGTAGTGCTTGGCACAACACAGCAACCACACAGCAGTTAACTGTAATGGAGGTATGAACAGAAATACAGTCTTACCTGAGTGTCAGTGGGCGTACTGCTGTATGATATGTGTCCTGTTGTCCACATGCTCCTCCTCCTCATCATCGCTGTCTTCAGTGTCCTCTGCTGCCACAGGTGCATTGTCTCCCCTCTCCTCCTGCAGGTAGGGCACATAGTATCTGAGTGCCAAATTGTGCAGCATGCAGCAAGCCACCACTACTTGGCAGACCTTCTTAGGGGTGTAGAATAAGGATCCACCAGTTACATGGAGGCACCGGAACGTGGATTTCAGTAGCCCAAATGTATGTTCAGTAACCCTCCTGGTACGCCCATGTGCTTTATTGTACCAATTTTCTGCTCCTGTCCTCGGATTCCTCACTGGTGTCAACAGCCAGGACAGGTTTAGGTAGCCGGAGTCACCTTGAAGTAGTGAGGGACACACCTTACTCATGTACAATGGCACAGAGTACAACTTCAGGTGGCATACAGTGACATAAATTGGGTGAAGACTTAAGCTCATCTATGAGCCACACTCTGTACTCGTGCCATCACCTGTGGGATGCTGCTACTGCTCAATGTACAGGCGTCATGCACAAATCCAGGAAACTTGGCAGTGACATGGGAGATGTATTGATTAGCAAGGCACACCATCTGGACATTTATAGAGTGATAACTTTTCCTATTCCTGTAGACCTGCCCATTTGTCCTGTAAGGGTCCAAGGCAATATGAGTCCCGTCAATGGCCCCAATCACATGTGGTATGTGTCCCATGGTGTAGAATCCAACCTTCATAGTTGGCAAATCTTCACTCTGGGGGAATGAGATGTAGCTGCTCATGTGTTTTAGCAAGGCAGCCAAAACTCTTTCAAGCACAATCGAAAATATTGGCTGTGTCATTCCTGCAGCCCACAGTCACCTGGAAGGAACCACTTGCCAGGAAGTGGAGCACTGACAGTACCTGTACTGCAGGGGGTATTGCTGTAGGGCTACGGATAGCAGGAATCAGATCTGGATCCAATTGTTGACACAGCTCAGTAATTGTGGCCCTGTCCAGACGATAGGCGATAATGATGTGCCGTTCCTCCAGTGTAGCCAGGTCCACTAGGAGTCTATACACGTGTGCTTGCCTCCTCATCCGCAGTTGTAGGTATCTAAGTAAACCAAACATGAGTTGTGTGTGACTACAGGAAGTATGGACACACAATATCACAGTACACAGAGCAGTCACATCCCATTACACCAACAAGATTGTAAAGTCCTCTGGTGACCTCTGCATGCAAACGGACTTCCTCAAATATGCCAATACTTTTCATTGGCCATTGTGTCTCACAGATGTAGTCAGAGTTTTGTGTTGTGATTAGTATTATCCCATTATAAATGTCCTGTCAACTACTCTTCTGCCAGCAGTGCACTGGTATGACATTTAATTTGAGTGCCAGAGTCTACAAGCAAGCCTAAGTATGTAGCAGACTGGAATTGTCTTGATGTGTACCATCGGTACCTATGATGCACATTGCATTGGCCGCCATGAGTACCAGCATTAGGAATTGACAACTGCCTGTCCTGTATGCAGGGACAGGTGGAAGTGACCTCACTCCGCCGGAGTTTGGCGTCATGGCGGAAGGCAGTGTGCACCCCAGTTCAACTCCTCATTGGTTTACATGGAGGTCTATGGAGCACAGGAACCAATGATGATCACCGCCGGCGGTGACGGTGTTCACCGCTGCGGATGTGACCACTATTTTCTCTGTCCCACTTCACTTGATTCCTGACTCTCTACAGATCAACACCTCCACTGCTTGTGCTGCTGTATCCTGTGTCTTGGAACCCACGATGGCCCATGCTACAGGGGAAAAGGCCCCTGCCTTCACATCAGAGGAGTTGGAGAAGCTTGTGGATGCGGTCCTACCCTTGTATGGGCAGTTGTATGTGCCTCCAGAACAACAGGTGAGTACCTTATGGGTACGTTGGATGCGACATGGCTGTATGAATATGTATGTGTGTGCTGGCAGTGTGTCATTTGGGGAGTGTATTTTTGATGCATTCAAAGTGTATGCAGAGGTACGGGTCATGTGTGGGCTTAATGTGGGATCTATGCAGAATGCAAGCCATTTCTGTAACAGAATGGAATGTTGAGTTCATGGTGTCCATTGGTCTGTGTTCCCTATGCAGGTCAGCGTCCATCAGAACAAAGGGTTGTCGCGTGCCATCACCAAGGACGTGCTGACCCTGGGGGTCTATAGCCAGAGCACCTACTGCAGTAAGCGGTGGTAGGACCTGAGACGCTAGGCCTGGAAGATCGTGGAGGCCCAGCTGGGAAAGGCCTCCAAACGATGAAGGGGTGCCTGTCGGACCCTGACTCCCCTAATGGCCTGCATACTGGCAGTGGCCATTCTGGAGTTGGATAGGCGCCTGAGGGCAGCACAGTAGCCACAAGGGGGTGAGTACACAGTGTGTGATATTCTTTTTTGTTGCCTGCCATGTTGTTTGAGTGCAAGGTTCTAGTCAGTGGATGCCTCAATGTGCCAGTTTAGCTAATCTTGTGGAGTCCTGCTTAGCAATGTAGGGTGGTAGGTGTATTTGGTATTGGCGAGTAGCTGGCATACCATGGCAGACATGGCTTAGTGAGTCCCAGTAGGTGTGGAGATGGCAGTGTTTGGGTTCAGTCTGCTGTTGTTACGATGCAATGTTTTATCACTGTGGTTCATACTGCACGGTGTGAGTCCTAGTGAGTGATCGTGATGTGTATGCCATATGTGCTGTTGTTGCTGTAACTGACGCTGTGCTCCCTTTCTTTCTCCCCCACCCTGTCTCCTTTTCTCATCCTGGCCTTGTGTGCATTAGCATCATCTGGCGAAGGAGCAGGGGCACTGGCGAGAGGGGGAGGTGCAGCCCACGGGACCCAGGAGGCAGAGTCCATCGATGCCGAGGGGACCAATGGGCTGGAGGGTGAGGGGAGCTCCACGGGGGAGACAGGAGCTACAATGTCTGACTCTGATTCCTCCTCTGATGGAAGCTCCCTGGTGGTGGTGGACCCCTCTGGGGCAACCCCAGCTACAACATCTTCCGCCACCCCCGTACAAGTACCGCCCTCCCAGTAGCCCCCCACCAAGTTGCCCATGCCCACTCACTGAGGAGGGTGGGTGTCTCCTTTACCTGTCAGCCCTGCTGCCCTTACTGAGGAGGCTATTGACCTCCTGAGATCTATCTCTGTAGGGCATTCAACCATAGTGAATGCCATTCAGGGGTTGGCATCCCAGATTCTGCAATGCAATGTCACGGTTGCTTGGCTGCCCTACATAGATCATTTCAGGCTCTAGCCTCCTCTTTGATGGAAGCCAGTGTCACTGATTCTTCCGTCCCCCCTCCAACTACCTGTTCCCAGTCCCAAAGTCCTCTTTCCCCACCTATCCCACTCACACAATCAGACTAGCATGCACCCAAGACAGTAGACAGGACTGGCACAGACAAGCACAGACACCACACTTCACACCACAAGCACACACAGCCAACACACAGAATCACATACAACAGCCACTGCCTCCACTGTCTCCCCTCTCCTCCTCTCTCACAGCCACATTAACCCTCACACCTGATAGCACTGCATCTTCAGTCCCAGATCCTGCCACCTGTACAGCCGTGCCCACAGTCACCACCACAGCAGACACGCAGACTAGCATCCCATTCACCACATGCGCAGTCACCACCATCACAACCACATGCACCACACCCACCTTACTTGCAGACACCACCACAACATACATACACACGTCCTGTTTGTCCTCTCTCACACTATCTGCCCACCCCCTCCAAAGACACATAAACGCTTCCACTCAGACACTTAACAGCCATCTACCTCCCACACGCACACTGTACATGCACCTGCAACCCAGTCCAGCACACCTACTCCTCCTTCAACCACTCCCTCTACCTCCACTCCCAAACCTCGTCCCACAACCCTCCCCATTGGACCTAAGAAACCTTTCCTTGCCAGCCTTGATATCTTCCCTCCTCCTGCGCCCACCGAAAAAGGAAGGTCCCTTCCCCCAGCCCAGTACCTCCAGCTCCCAGTCCACTCATGTCCCTCCCCCTGCAGCTAAACCTGCCACTAAGGGGCACAAGAGTGTCACTCCAGCCCCCCCTGCTCCAAGCCAACACCTCTGCCCCTAAACAACAGAGCAAGCAAGGACTCGCCCCCTCCCAAACCCAAGTCCAAGGACCCCTCTCCCAAAAAACCTCCTCCACACCCCCACATTCCCCTCCTTCCCACTGAGGTGCCTGGCTACCATCAGCATGATGCCCCTGCCCAGTGGAGTGACTTGGGCTGTCAGGAGTCAAGTTGGGCCTTTGACGTTGCCCTGTGGGTTTTCACATACATTTTTGTATATATTTAATTTATTTTATTGTGGTCACTGTTCCCACCGAATTACAGTGGTTGGACCAGAGGTTTGTGTCCTGGCTTTCTTTACTCCTGGCTTATGTTGTTGAATTTTCCTGCAGATAGTTCTCGGTGTGTGGTATGTGTGTATTGTGTGTGTAGTGTGTCACTCTTCCCTCCCTCCCTTGTGTGCTAGGCGGCTGTACTCACCGTCGTCGTCGGTGTTGCTGCTCGTGGACTGCCATCACGGGGTACAGCATCGGCAGGACTTCCAGTTCGGGTTCCATGGTGGCCGCGGACTCCTCTGTGACCCTGGAGGTGAGTGGCTCCTTTATATGGTTAATTTCTGGCAGGCCTTTCGTGGTGGTGGTCCTGCTTTGCCATTATATGGTGGACGAGGTGTGGTGTTCTGCCAGCCTGAAGATGGAAACCGTCGTGGTCACGGGACGGACCGCACTGGTGGTTCGGGTGGTACTTTGGCTGTATATGGGAGGGATCACCACCGTGGTCATAATGTGCCGATCTTCACTGCCAGCCTGGCAACAGACCTACCGCATGGTGGTCAGCTGACCGCCAATGAGATAATGACCACCAATGTGAGGCCTAAATATTTAGTCACTGACGTGCTCTAGAGGAAAATATTTTTAAACTATGGGGGTCATTATGACCCCGGCGGACGACGTTAATATGGAGGAAAGACCTGCTAACATGCTGGCAGTACTTTTCTCCATATTAAGACATTAGCGGTTTGGCGCTAAACCGCCAATGTACCACACCGTCCGCCACGGCAGTAACGACTGCCAGGCTGGAGACTTCAGTCTCCGGCCCGGCATCCGTCACTTGCCCCCCTGCAGGTTTATGACCCCGCCTACCACCATGGTTTTCGTGGCAACCTTACCACCACGAAAACCATGGCGTTAGGCACTATCAGTGACAGGGAATCCCTTCAATGTCACTGATAGGGGTCTTCCCCACCTTTCCTCCCCTCCCCTGGTTCCCCCTCACACCCCCCTCTGCCCCAAAACCCCCCCACTACATACACGCACCTTCATGCACACACGCATACATACATCCATTCACACACACATCCAAACACACTGACATACATACAAGCTCACACGCATTCACACAACACAACATACACGCACTCACACATCCATACATGCATGCACATACAACACGCATCACACACCTGCATACACGCACGCACAGGCACACACACACACCCACACACAACAACCCACTCCCCTGTCGGAGCACCTGACTTACCTGATGTCAGGGGGTCCTCCGGCAGGAGACAGGACGGGTCGCAGCTGCCAGCAGCAGCGTCCGCCAGCAGAACACCGCCAGGCTGTATCATGGGTCATGAGACAGTCTGCAGTGGTCTACAGCAGCGCCACCTTACAGCCGTCCGCTGGCATGGCCACAGACGGATTTCCGCCATCCTTCTGGTGGAAATCCGGTTGTGGTCATAATCCGGTTGACGGCTGGTAGCCGCGGCGACAGACTTTTGGCGGCCTTCGCCGCATCGGTTTCTACCACCAATATCATAATGAGGGCCAAAGTGTATTTCTTAGGATGCTTAAAAAAAATCTAAGGGGGTCATTCCGACCCCGGCGGTCAAGGACCGCCGGGGCCGGGGTTGGCGGGAGCACCGCCAACAGGCTGGCGGTGCCCCGCAGGGCATTCTGACCGCGGCGGTTTGGCCGCGGTCAGAACAGGAAAACCGGCGGTGTCCCGCCGGTTTTCCGATGCCCTGAGGAATTCCCCATGGCGGCGCAGCTTGCTGCGCCACCATGGGGGATTCCGACCCCCTCACCGCCATCCTGTTCCTGGCGGTTCTCGTGGGAAGGGGTTTCCCGCTGGGCTGGCGGGCGGCCTTCTGGCGGTCGCCCGCCAGCCCAGCGGGAAACACAGAATGGCCGCTGCGGTCTTTTGACCGCGGTGTGGTCATTCGGCGGTTCCCGCCAGGTGGGCGGCTACCGCCGCCCGCCGGGGTCTGAATGACTCCCTAAGTCTTGATATTGTCCACATTTATTGTAAGACATTACTTTTCAAAATAAGAGTGAAAGCCTTGTAATTTATGCTGCAACACAATAGCAGTATAATCCAATAGATCATATTCACCTGCATACACAAGACATTGTGTATGGATTCCTCCTATATTGGGGAGAAAAACGATTGATGTTACCTAAAGCTAAAAAGACTAAAGAGCGGGGGCACGGGTAAAACACACTCTTGTCTTAGACCATTGTTGACAGAAACTTCGTTAGATGGAAAGCCTGCCCCATCCAAGTCTACCTTCATCCAATTGTAATCATGCAGTTATTGAATCATGAACAACAGATTTTTGGGGATATTTCATTTTACCAATTTTTCTCATAGGATGCCATAGTTGAACTGGTCAAAAGCAGCCCAGAAGTCAACAAAACAGCAGCAAACTTTGCCTACTGTAATCTCTGTACCCCAGAGTACAAAGCAGTGGTCAATCGTGAAATACTTTGGTTTGAAAACTCCCTGTTCTTTGTGGATTATCCCAAAACCAAAAGTCTATGCCTCAAGGGATATCAGTAGCATTTGATCGTAAATTTTAGATGAAAGATCCAACAGGGAGTTTAGCTGATAAATGGATGAATCACTACTTGAGTCTTTTTTTAAAATACGCTTTATTACTGGCCCTCGCCAAAAGTCTAGGATGAACCCAGTATGTGAAACCTATTTGAAAAGAGGGCTTGTGATAGCAGTTCACAATACGGATTAGATGTACATACTACTGCAGGCAGTCCATCGGCTCTGCCTGCCCGTGATGATTTCAAATTAAAGATTATATCAAAAATTATTCCAGATGCCTGTAAGTGCGTAATCTGAGCGCACTCAGTTTGAGGGACATTATAATCATTTACGCCTATGACATCTGGCATTTTATATAGTTCAGAAATTAATGCAGCCTATTGGGATTCTGAGACCTGACCCTCAAGACTTGAGGGGGAGACTGTAAGTGCACTGTTTGCCTCGTAAAAGCTTTTCTTGTTTTGTATTAACATTGCTTTAGAAACATATTATGCACGTCGAAATTCTTGCATATGGTTATCACTATTAAAAGAGGATATTCCACCCTTCAAACTATTGAAGTCTCTTCGCTGGCCCTGACATTTGGCATTAAGCCATCTAATAAAAGATCTCTGTTCACTTCGACCAACCAGTATTTTGTGAATGAAATCCTTTTTTAAGATCCTCAAGACTACATTAATACACCAAGTATACAATTCAAAGCTATTACCGCCAATGTCTGTCAGGTATTTATTGACATTCACCTTTGATAGTTCACACAGTTTGTAATCTGTGATTGAAACCCTTATTCTGTGTTTTTGTAGATGTGGTAGATCTAAAGATGGTTCCCATTTGGGAATAAAGTTTTCCTTAAACACCAATTTCAATGATACATGACCAATCACCCCTAAATACCTTACCTTAAAATTGTCAACTACCAAATTGTTCTGGTGGAATAAAGATATGATCTCTAGGGAATTGATTCCTTCAATATCGAAACATGGCAGCAACAGGGCTATCTTCCATAAAGCAACCATTTAAATTGTTGAAATTATGATTGACCAAAAGTGACATAAACTAATTGGCTGTACTATATGACTTGCCAGTTTGACATGACACATTTGGAATTTCATAGTAACACAAACAGTTGGCTACATAATCATCAAATTTACAAATAGACATTTTTAAATTGAAATTTCCCTGCTACCACAAATAACGGAGAGGAGAAATGGCGACATAAGTTAAATAAACCCTGTCCCAATTATACCAACTCATCTTTAAAGCTAATACAATTCTGAGGTATGTATGCATTGAAACAGATTACCAAGTAATTTGCTCTTTGTTGGTTGGCTAACATGATAGAGCATGCCAACAACCAGCTACATGATGTTTCCAGTAGGCAAACCTTTTTGGCGCTGACAACTGAAACTATTGTCAGCTGTCCTCCTGAGTCCTGCTCTGCAACAGTAGGTGTGGCAATCTATCAGTAACAATAAACACATCCACAGAAGGGCTCTTCCTAGCCAAATCTCTTGAAACATTAATATTGAATACTCACCTAAAATGCACCTAAGTCTGTGTGATTTATCAAGTACAATATACCCATGAATATATCAGAACAGAATCTTACTTGTTGCGGGTCGCCCAGACACCTAGTTATAAAACAAAATCCCCTCCTGTTCCACTACAATTACTCGAATGTTCAGAACTCAACTTTAGATGGTGCCAGTCTGAAATGTATTTTCTTTCGCTGTCAGCTTCTTCATTTGCAAACGTTACTGTGCTTACCTGAATCTATGGTCCAGAAACAATGTTAAAAACAGATATTAACATATGCATCAGATAGTGAGGGGCAGGGTAGGGAAACCCTGCCTCCCTAGGCCTGGTGGTGTGTTCCAGAAGGACACCCCAGGGCCAAAATAAAATTTTAAAACATTTGCTGCGCATTTGCGGTGGATATGCCAATCCCCAGCAACATAAAAAAAAAAAAACAGGCTTCTGCATTTGAAAAAAGACCCCACCCCATGGGTTGGGCCAGGGCCTAGGGAGGTAGCATATCTAAGTATTTTGGGGGAGTTGAGCATGTGGCCCCCCCTTACTGAGCCTCTTGAAGGTACTGGGGCCCCATACCCCCAGGCAATTGAAAATTAAATGGGAGTGGGGCACGCAGGCCCCAACCCTAAGCCTCAAAAGTCCCCAGAGACCTCATCCTCTGGGGCCGAATAAAAGGGGATGGGTGTGTGTGGCCACCCTCAACAAGACTTGTGAGGCCCCAGGGACCCCATCCCAAGGGGCTGCTACTTTTAAAAGGGGTGGAGCTCTAAAGTAACTATAACTTGCCTCCTCGCCATGCACTGCGATTTACCTCACATATTACATCACTGATGACAACCCCTGTGCATGGTGGGGGAGTGAGTTATAGTTGCTTTAGGGCACAGGTTACAGTTACATGAGATAACTATAACCGGTGAATTCAGTGGTTGTGTTAGTTTAAAATGGTACGTTTTTACTGACATTTTCAACGAACTATAACACCTGTTTAATCTTTGGTTTTTAAGTGAACTTCGAAGGTTTTTTTAAATGCAAAGTAAAATATTACTTCCATACTTGACTAGACTATAACACTATCACATCACTTTAAGCTTTGTTATTTTCAGTGAATATATATAGGAGAAGCACTGTAATTGACTTGCCACAACCTGACTAGAAAGTTGCGGCTGCCATTTAATGTAATTGGAGAGGGTCCCCGGGGCTGAAAATAGAAATGATAAGTGCTATAATGGCCAGGGTGGCAGTATGCTGACCCCAGCACTGTGATATAAGGGTGCTTAAGGGTCAAATTATGGGTTTAAAATGATTTTTCTTCACCATGAGCGATATTTGTGAATATTCTTGAATATCCTCGAATATCTGTGAATACTCGCGAATATTCAAGGATATGCAAAAAAATGTTTTACATTCACAGTTCATTTATACACTAATTCATTCATTCATACTTGCACTCAGAGACTCATGCGCCCACTCACTCTCCCACCCAGACACTCATGCACCCACTAAGACCCATTCATAGTCTCACACACCAACTTTCAGACCCACTCAGACACTCATGCACCCACTCACAGGCCCTCCGGCCAACCCCTTGTGCAAGGCCAAAGGCTGTGTGCGGCGGTGGTTGGATTAAGGTATAGTAATTAAAATTACTTTACGTTCAAAAACCATAGAAATTCACTGAAAAAAACAAACGTTATAGGTAAATTATAGTTAGGTTCTGAATTTACTCATACAAAACCATAGAAATACAGCAGTTAGAGTTATTTCAAGTAACTATAAGTCACGCCCTAAGGTAACTGTAACTCGTGCCTTCACCTTGCACAGCTAATTACTCCACATATTATATAATTGATGACATCTTCTTTGGCATCTTTGATATTATCACTGCAACATTTGCAATAAAATTATTTTTAAGAAAACTGTGCATGGCGAGGGCACAAGCTATAGTTATAGTTACTTTAACTATAACTGCTGAATTTCCATGGTTTTGTACGAGTAAATTCAAAACCTAACTATAATGTCCCTGTACCTTTTTTCAGTATATATATATATATATATATATATATATATATATATATATATTACCTAGTGGCAATAGCCAGTAGGTAGTTATAGTTAGGAACAACTTTTCCCACAGACAAAGCATTTTTTGGCGCCGTTTGATGAATCTTCACAAAATATTCAAAACTAGTATGCAAGTTAGTTCAGCTGACACAATTTAGACAGCCTGATTCACATCCAAAGCAAATGATTGTCCAGGATGCGAACAAGGCTTTTCCGTGAATGCATTCTGCCACCATCCATTGGACATTAACTCTCCAAACCAATACAACAGGCTCAGGGGCCAAGAAAAAGTATTTTTAAGACGAAATACATGGATGCCATGTTGATGATCTTACAACATAGATTCATAAAGCGCCAGCCAAGAAATCCATGTACTCATGACTGTTAAAAATTAGTATTTGACTGTGTACAACTATTCATTTGTATTTAAGTAAAGGCATCTTTTGCTCCTTCTTACTTCACTTCTTGGATATACCAGGAATATAGTTACCGGTTCATTACATTTGTTATACTTCCAACTTTGTTTTCATGAACTGGAGTCCTCAGCCCACTGACCACTCAAATGACACACCTGGGTTCTGGGGTCCAAATATGGTACAGCAAGTCTTATATGAAATAATAGTGCCTAGACTAACTTATTATTAACATACTGGATCCCAAATATATCATATTTAATATAATGCAGCTTCCCAAGGATACCTTTTTAATACTAGGAATAAAGTATGGTTGAGGGAAAACAATAAGGTTTTAAACCAGTGTCTTGCAGTTTGCATTCAGCTCCTTGATGCCAGTTCATAGCTCACTCTGACAAAAGCATTAACCCACTGTGTTATCTACACAAAACTCAAATCCATGATCTCCATTTTATGCTATGTGCTTTGCAGCAGGCACATTAACCCTCTGTGCCAGGGCTTCTCAAAATGTTGGTCGCCAAACAATTTTTGGTGGGTTGTGGTTGTGAGAGCAATAAAGATGCCTTTAAATTTTGTGTTCCTCTTGTCATATTTGCCAGTGATTCAAAGACAGAGGTCAAATGTCAAGTTGCTTTGGGAATTTAATTATTACTCTGACTGCAATGTGAATTACGTCACTCTTGCTGGAGTACAGGGATTGTGAAGGAAAGGCTGTAGGATGTGATGTTTTTACAACACACAACAAAATGCAAATACCTGTAAGAACCGTATGCATTCGGCAACTAGGGACACAAAAATGAAGTACATTTGTTTGGAATCCTGAAGTGTGCTGGAGATTTTAATAGGACCAATACAATCAAGACATTTTTTGGTGATGCAGAAATGATAAATGTTCAGAGAAACCCATTTTCCACATATCATTTGTGTGCTCTATAATTTGTAAAACTGTATGTCTTTGCAAATTTAGTGGCGGAAAATGTGCGGCCTGTAAATGACAGTGCCCCTCACAAAATGCTTTAGGTACTGTCATGAAGCCGGGGTTCCTAAACCCAATCTATTGTATCAGCATAGCCCCAATAGGAAGGAGACTGGACAATGGAGCAGTGACACTGATATGCCTACCTTCTCCTTCCAGCTGGAGCGTGGCATTCTATTTTATGCATACTGATCGGAACTGATTGGAAACAATACTGCGTAAAGCAGAATGCAACCCACAGCACTTCACTGAGTAAAAGAAGCTGTACCTTTCAAATACAGTTTAACCATAAGCACTTTACTAATTCAGAAATAGAGCAAATGTCAACCATTTCATAACCACAGCACTTTACTGCTTGCACTCCACATAGTAAGGAGAATCAACAACCCAAAGAATGAGCATTGCTGGCTTAGTCTTACTTCTATTACAACGCCCAAGCTCAGCTGTGAAATGCAAGTCATTGTCATGGAGTATTGAGGAGTCTGAGTGCCACAATGCGCTCTGGGTTGGCACAGGATGCTCTGCGAGCTGTTTTAAATTAAGCACTGAAACATGTTTAGTGTGGTCACGAAGGTTTGTGAGAAGAAGTTGCTTTTAAAGTTAATAGAGATGAACCAGTATTGAGATAATAGGAGTGACTGTTGCTGCTGAACACAAAGAAAGTCAGCCATTGTTGGGTGTGTGATGCATCATTTTGATGTAATTGAAGTCAACAGAGATGAACTCTTGTTTAGAGGAGGGTTAAAATTTGTGAGACGTTGATACCATTGAAGTTAATGAAAATGAATCAGCATTTGGGTGCAACAGGAAGTTAATTCACCGGAGCAAGATGGTGGCCATGTAGCTGACGGCCGTTAGGCCCCGCCCACCCCAGACTCCGGCAGCAAGCGGACTCGCAGACCAAAGGCGGAGAAGACGCGATGTTGGTTTAAGTGTGCTTGCCCCCCCATCCTTGCTTTCCCCGTGGCGATTCGATGTGCAGATTCCAGAGCGCGGCCCCTCCCGTGGAGCAGAGAAGTGCAGCACTGTTTCTGTCGATCGCGAGTGAGTACAGAGAGCACAGAGAAATCTGCAAGAAGGTATGGCACTCCTGGAGAACATTCAATGGATTATATAGGCCCAGCGGGGGGGGGGGGGGTCAATGCTGACTACGCTCCACTTTAGGTTTGGATCAGCTGGACATGTACGGTCGGAGTCTCTGCAGACAGTGTATTGCTTGTTGAATAGTGCTTTCAGACTGTTTGCGTGGAGAACGGAATTTCTGTCAGTGAGGCTTAGTAAACTTTTTGCCGTGCTTCCTGGCGCTTTAAAAGCAAACAAGGCACCAAAAGCTAGCCGAAATCCTGGTGATAAAGGGGAGGGGGGCCGGACAGCACGTATGGGGAAAGACAATGGGGATTTAGTCCTCGCAGGCAGACGTCCTACTTCAGCTGCGGTGAAATCGAGCGGAAAAACCATAGCTTGCACTGTTAAGGATGCGAAGAACAGTATCGGCATTCCCCCCCATTAGACGCCAGGGGGAAGGATAAAATACAGCCTACGATTACGTGTTTTTTGACTGGTGGAATGCACGAAAACAGCTCTGAGCACATTGAGTCCCCTCCAGCGGACTACCAACCGGCACTAAAGAAAACTACATGTTAATTAGCGGGGAGAGGGCATACTCTGAAGGTGCTAAGGAAATATCTCATGGGAGTGACTCTCCCCTGACTACACTGCAAGGAGCCGATGGTGGCCCGATGGATGCTTTGGACAATAGAGATGACCAAACGGCGCCAAATAGGGAGGAAGTTAATGTGCTCGTTAGTAAAAGTATACAACCACAACAAGTAGAATTTAACGGCAGCATACAGGATATTTAAGATGAAGTTGAAATTCCCCTTGTGGTGTGCACAGGGGGCTCAAGACACGCGGTCCAAAAGCTTGTGTTAGGAGTCAAGAGGACGGGAACGCTAAAGAAAGCCCCGGATTGGTCTAAGGATGGTGGCGATAAATTTTATACATTAACTGAGGATTCTAATGCTACGAGCAGCGGTTGTAATCAGAGTGAAACAGGAGGTAGCATATCCACTGAGTTGGGGAGCACAGCATCAACCGCTGAGTCCACTGTGCGACAACAACGGCGACAACGCAAGTGCTTAAAAACACAGATTGGTCCCAGCGGTGAAACTGAGCTTTTAGCTCAGAGCAGCAAGACACTAAAATGGGACTACTTAGGAACCAAACTGACGGGGACAGCGAAGGTGCCCATCCTTGACACCCAATTAAATGCTGATAGGGGTGCTTATCGGAGGGTAGGCTGTCCTGTTCTCAGTAAGTGCACCACTAGTACAGATTCAGTGATGTTACAGTCAATATACGAGTCATTTAAGGAGCTGCAAACAGAGACAAGGGTGGAGAGCCGTCTGCCTCGGATCGCCACAAAACGCCTGCAAGGAACCGTTCGCAAGGTCGTGAAGTCTTGTTTAGAAATTGAAGAAAAGTTAAACACAATGGAGGAAAAAGCTATGGCGGTGGAGGCAGACGTTGAGGCCCTAAGAGAGCAGTGCGTATTGCATGGTGGACAATTGACTGATATCATGTAGAAACTTGAAGATCAGGAGAATCGGCAGAGGAAAAATAACCTATGCTTTTTAGGCATTGGAGAAGTGGTAGAGGACAATGATACTAGGGCATACATGAATAAGACTTTGCAAGATGCTTTCTCGGAGCTAACCAATTGGGACTGGGAGACTGAGGTCCAAAGGGCCCATAGATTTCCAGGAGTTCGGCGGGAGGGTGGTCGCAAAGCGGAATCTAAATATCCTAGAGCCATATTGGTCTTCTTCGGTAATTATTTGTTAAGACAGGCCATATTTGAAAAAGCCCGCCCAGATGCCCCATGCTGTGTGGATGGGGTCACCTTTTTTACCCGACCAGATTATTGTCATGTTACTGTGGAGCGAAGATGGAGGCTTCGGCAGCTGATTAAACCATTTCAGGATAAAGGAGAGGAGGCCTATTTGCTGGCCCCCGCTCACTTAAAGACAGTGGTGAATTGAAAAGTTAAACTGTTTACCTCAGAGGTTCAGGCAAAAGAGTACCTGCTGGGCTTAAAGTTGTATAAGAGCAAGAAGTGAGGTCTTAGCCTCTTGGTGGTAATGCTAGTTAAGAATGTAGGGGTTTTAAGGAAGTAGAAGCTGGGCAGTTTGGGGGTGGGATCGCGGCCTGCACCAGGGTGGCACCAACATTCAGGCCAACGTTGGTCTGATTGCTCCTGAGGGTGGGGGAGTTGGGCTGGGGAAGGGAGGTCTCAGCGAGGTTTAAGAGAGGGAGCGGGTAGGAGGGTGACTAGGAGGAGGGTAGGGGGCAGATGGGGAGCAGGGGTTTAGAGGGGGTGAGGGAGGTAGGGGTAGGGTTGGTGGGGGGAGAGGGTGAGGTGCTGCAGGAGGGTTGAAATAAGGAAAATTTGGTACCCATGAGAATGCATTCAAAGGTATAATTATCGAGTACAAGCTGTGTCAGTGCTTGGAGCACCTGGTATGAAGATGGAACTAAAGGGTCAGCGGTGGAGATATAAGAACAGCTGTAAGAACAGAGAGTTGATAACTAATAAGGGCGATTTGGTCGTGCAAAATCAATCTGAGGTATTCATATGGCGGTACTCCGGATAGCATCCATAAATATATGTGGTTTACACAATCCCCGTAAGAGGAGGAAAACGACAGGCAATTTGAAAATGTTAAAAGCGGACATTTATTGTCTGCAAGAAACTCATATAGAAAATTCTGATAAAGCTCTGCTGGAGACTCTAGGCTTGTGGTTGCTAGGGTGTTCTGAGCAAAAGTCTAAAACAAAGGGGGTTGCTATCCTGGCAAGTAATACCAAATGTGCAGTCACCAGGAGGAAGGCGGGTCAGTTTGGGAGATGGGTGGTCATAGAATGTTTATTGGGTAAAGTAAGATCACGCTATGTTCATTGTATGGCTCGGTGGACAACGATCCATCATTATTTGATTTAATCTCTGCAGAATTAGCAGTATGGCCCGCCCTGTACATTGTATGTGGTGATCTGAATTTTAATGGGTCATGGGATGGACCACAGAATTTAAGTGATGCTAGGAGTAAAAGTTACCCGGGACGTAAACCCAGAGTTTTTCAGGCCCTCAAGAATATGCAAAGGGAAGTTGGATTGGTAGATGTATGGCAAACACTGAACCAGTCAAACCCGGGATACACATATTTCTCAGCTCCCCATAGGAAGTTTGCACGGTTAGATTACTTTCTTGTTTCATCTATATTCCTAGAGGGGTTGGAAATTAAGCTATACCCCCGATTCATGGCAGATCACCACCCTCTACTTTTGGAGGTTAAGATAAAGGACTGGCAGAGACTTAGGAAGGATTGGACATTTGAAAGAGCTCTGCTGAACGACCCTCTATATATATTTATTATGGGGACTGCTTCAATTGAGATAGTGTGGGATACATTAAAGGCTGTGATAAGGGGGGAAACACTTGGTTTCACTGTTTGACGACAGAAACAGGTAGCAGTCCAGACTCAGGAACTAATGGGAAAACTGCACGCAGCAGAAGAGCAACTTATTAGAGCAGTCAAGTATGGCACGGGTATCGAGCATGCTCTACATCAGACAGTGATAGCCAAAATGTTAATAGATAAGTGCTTAGTGGAAAGGGTAGAGAAAAAATATCTGGCAAGGCAGATGGAGTGTTACAAATACAGTGAGAAAATGGGTCATATTTTAGCAGTGCTGGCCTGTCAAAGGGCCTCTATTGGCTCAGTCTCGAAAGTTCAGAATAAGTCAGGGTTGATAGTTACAGGCTCCGATGCAATCAGGGAAGTCTTTCGGGAGTACTATGCAGAACTATACAGAGCCACCACTATTGGTATGGAGCAATCTGATGGTAGGTGGGTGAGCAAGATTATGGGTGGTAGGATTACCTTAAAGGAGCAAGCAGAACTAGGACAGGAGGTTACAATGGAGGAGTTGGAGAATGCGCTCAGAGGGCTCCCGAATGGGAAGGCTGCAGGTCCGAATAGTATTCCTCTTGAACTATACAAATATTTTAAGAACATGCTCTTACCAGTGTTGTTGAAGATGCTAATTCAACTGCAGCAAGGGGGTAATCCTCCACCGTCTTGGGGCACCGCTAACATAGTAGTGTTTTTAAAGAAAGGCAAAGACCCGCTTTGCTTAAGCTCGTACCGCCCAATTACCCTTATAAATAGTGATGTGAAAATTTACTATAAAATATTTGCGACTCGCTTGTTTGCTTGTATTAGCAAATTGGTAACACATAATCAGCATGGGTTTGTTCCTGGGGGGGACACAACCGATCACATTAGAAGAGTTATAGCTTTATTTGATGCCACACATCTGGCAGAAGAGCCCATGGCTATGGTTCTGTTGGACGCTGAGAAAGCATTCAATAGAGTTAACTGAGAATATCTGTGGGAAACTTTGCGGATATATGGTCTAGGGGAAAGATTTATTACAGCTATTAAGGCCCTGTACAAACACCCAAGCGCTAGAATACAAATGTGTGGTGACCACTCAAATGATCTCAGGATTGAGCGGGGTACACAGCAAGGATGCCCGTGTTCGCCTTTATTATTCGCATTATACTTAGATCCTTTCCTGCGATATTTGGAAAAGAATACAATTATTCAACCGGTGGTCCACAATGGGTGGGGTACAAAAATGTTGGCTTATGCAGACGATGTTGCAGTTATTACTGCCAACCCGGATCTGGCACTCACGGAAATTGAGAAGGCTGCAGAAAGCTTTGGGACAGTGTCTGGTTATTCACTCAATAAATATAAGACCCAAATAGTATTAAACAAGTATTGCAGATCGATGAATACATGAAGGGTTGACCATGCAGTTTTTTTAGGGATTGATATTTGACCGCAAGTAGAGCATATAGTCCGGTATAATCTTATGCCGATTGTTAATAGTGCTAGACATAATTTTGGCAGATGGAATAATTTACATATGACAATTATGGGGCGGTGCAACATGATAAAGATGATGTTTCTCCCTAAGGTTCTATATTTATTTCAGGCCCTTCCACTAGAGTTTGAGAAATCCTGGTTTAATATGCTGGATCAACTAATAATGGTTTATCTGGTCGTATGGCAAGATTAGGAGGGCCAGTAAATACATGACACTGTCTAGGGAGAAGGGTGGTTGGTCTCTTCCTAATTTTAAGCTATACCAGATGGCAGCTGCACTACAGAATATGCATCCCTTGTTTAAAAATGGCAGTCCGGCGAGGGGTGAAGAGTATGTCCCGAATATCTATGAATTATTAATTGGCCCTGCTGCTAATGGTGCTTTGCTGGCATTTTTGGAACCCAGCTACTGTAAGAAGGTTCAGTTTAAAGTTCTAAACGCCACTTTTAGATGCTGGGACCCTTGGCGGAAGAGAATCGGGCGTGGCAGATACAATTATTATACTCGGATCATGAATAATCCTCTGCTCCCTGAGATATTTAGAGATAACTATATGGTGAGCTGGAATCGACAGGGGATACAAAGATTAGGTGACAATTACTACATTTGAGAATCTACGTGAGAAATTTGGCCTGGCTCAAAGGGGATGTTTTAAATATTTACAAGTAAGGGATTTTATTCATAGGAAAACTGGGGGGCGGTAGGATTTGCAAAGTGTTCTTTGCTAGAGATAATGATATCTAGTGACAAGATTACTATAAAGTCAGTTTACGCCAGATTGAATGATGACTTACCAGAGGACTTGGCGAAGCATAGCAAAAAATGGTGTGTTAAACTTAATGTAAAAGAATCTGATTTTTATGAATCCCTTGGGTTAGGGTGTGGTACCCTGATCTCAGCGTCCCTCCAGGCACAGCATTATAAAACGATTTTTGATCTGTATTTCACTCCGGGGAAGATATTAAAGTGGGGTCGGGTAGAGGGGATACAATGCCCAAGATGTCAGTTATATGGAGCCGATTTAATACATATATTTGCTACATGCACAAAGTTGTCAACTCGAAGGAAGAAGGTTGAGCAGTTTATTAAAGATGTTACCAGTCAAGATGTTGAATTAACCCCTGGAGTTGTAATACTCGGATTTAATTGAACCACGTGTTTCTAAGTTTATTTTTGCAATCATGTCTGTGTATCGACTCTGCATCTCCTCTGTATGGTTGGATCAACAACCCCCCACATTCCAAATCTGGTAAGATCGGCCCCTTTCAATATGTCAGTTGGAACATGCATTGTATGAGTGGAAAGGGAAGGAAGGGAGACTAAAGGGACAAGCCACGTGGGGAATATTGGGTTGATGGTTAGCCAATAGGTAATATAATAGCAGAGGTCATGTAGATTTGGATAAATGTTCTTTTGTATATTGTAATATGAATGTTTGAAAGGATGAACTTGCACTTGTACTCTCTTGGGTAAAATAAAAATAAATAAATAAATACATTTAAAAAAAAAGAATTAAAAAAAAGAATCAGCATTTGGGTGATGACAGTTTGATTCCATTGTAGTTAGTGGAGGAGAACCATGGCTATTAGTCTTATGCAGTATGGTGCCATGGAAGCTAGAGTTGGTGAACCATTGTTAAGACGTGGAAGAATGATATTTAAATGGAAAATGTTTAATCCTTGCAGAGACGGTGATGTGAGTGGGTGTATTGTGATGCAGAGATGTGAACACATCAGAGTCAGTGGAGATGCACCATTGGATGGAGGATGAACAAACTCATGAACCATGTGTTCAAAGTTTGCTGCAAAGGCTTCCTGCAATCATGCTCATGAACATGGATCATTGCTGAAAGGATTATGCTGGCTTATTGGATGGCAATGCCACATAGGAGGAACCAGTGTTCGGTGTGTGATTGCAGTTGGAGTCAGTGGAGTACAACACTTGCAGTGAGGGAGATGAGCATTTGCTAGGTTCAGAGATATGCTATTGTGTAGGTAGGAGGGGTTTGTTTAGGGTTATAAGATGATTGCAGGAAGGTTAACAATCTATGTATACAGGGCCAGATGTAGCAAAATTGCAAATTGCGACTTGCAATTTGCGAGTCCATCCGTCTCGCAAATTGCAAGTCGCAATTTGCAATGCAGAACGGTGTCTCAGACACCGTCTGCGAGTCGCTATGGGGTCGCAAAGACCCACCTCATTAATATTAATGAGGTGGGTAGCAAATTGCGGCCCTCATAGCGACTATGGGCACTCGCAAACATGGAGGCCTGCTGTAGTCAGCAGAATTCCATGTTCGTGACTGCTTTTAAAAAAAGCAGTTTTTTTTTTAAAGTGTAGCCCGTTTTCCTTAAAGGAAAACGAGCTGCACCTAAAAAAAAATCCGAAAACTTTAGTTTCGGTATTTTTTCAGGGCAGGTAGTGGTCCTTTGGACCACTACCTACCCTGAAAAAATAATTTGTGGTCCATTCACAAAGGGGAAGGGGTCCCATGGGGACCCCTTCCAATTTGCGAGTGGGTTACCATCCACTTCAAGTGGATGGTAACTGCGACACCATTTGCGACCGCATATGCAGTCGCAAATGGTATTGCATACCACTCCGAATCGCAAATAGGAAGGGAACACCCCTTCCTATTTGCAATTCGGAAATGCATTTTGCGAGTCGGTCCCGACTCGCAAAATGCATTTCTGCATAGGAAAATGCGATTTGCGACTCGCAAACGGCAATTTTTGCCGTTTGCGACTCGCAAATCCTTTCCTACAACTGGCCCCTAGTGAGTAGAGAAGAAGGGGACATTACCAACTTAACACAATGTATTTCGTTCAAAATGCATCTTTTCCTATCCCTTAGCCCCAATTAGTTTGGTAGTAATATCTATGATGAAAACAGCAAGAGGAAATGTGGTTTGTTGTGTTGAGTCAGATTCATTTTCATGGTAAATACTACACCAACAAGAGAGACATTTGAAAGACTTAATTAGACCCTTTAGTACACAGCTTGTGCAGCACTTTAAAGATTTTGTGTATCTGCAACCTTTATTTCTTTGACTGAAAGATCCCCTGCATGGTTTGGCCAGCATGCAGCCATGTTGGCAGGAATTCTCTCCAGGTAGGTAGGTTGCTGAATAGTAAGCATTCAGGGCCATATTTATACTTTTTGGCGCACAACTGCGCCAACGCAGTTGTGCGTCAAAAAATGTAACGCCGGCTAACGCCATTCCAAAGCGCTATGCGGGCGCCTTATTTATGGAATGACGTTAGCCGGCGGAGCTGCCTGGTGTGCGTCAAAAAAAATGACTTACACCAGGCAACGCCGGCGTAGGGGAAAATGGAGCTTGGGCGTCAAAAAATGGGGCAAGTCGGTCTGAGGCAAAAAATCTGCCTCAACCCGAGTTGCGACATTTTTTTTTTACTCCCACCCTCCATTGACATGACTCCTGTCTTAGCAAAGACAGGAGTCATGCACCCTTGCCCAATGGCCATGCCCAGGGGACTTCTGTCCCCTGGGTATGGTCATTGGGCATAGTGGCATGTAGGGGGGCACAAATCAGGCCCCCCTATGCCTCAAAAAAAAAAAATAATAATACTTACCTGAACTTACCTTAAGTTCCCTGGGATGGGTCCCTCCATCCTTGGGTGTCCTCCTGGGGTGGGCAAGGGTGGCAGGGGGTGTCCCTGGGGGCATGGGAGGGCACCTCTGGGCTCCTTCCGAGCCCACAGGTCCCTTAATGCCTGCCCTGACCAGGCGCTAAAAAATGACGCTAAAGCGGCTGGACGTCATTTTTTTTTACCCGCCCACTCCCGGGCGTCATTTTTGCCCGGGAGTATAAATACGGCGCACATGCCTCAGAGTCATTTTTTAGACGGGAACGCCTACCTTGCATATCATTAACGCAAGGAAGGTGTCCACGCTAAAAAATGACGCAAACTCCAAGATCTTTGGCGCTAGACGGGTCTAACGCCAAAGTATAAATATGGAGTTAGTTTTGCATCGGATTTGCGTAAAAAAAAGCGACGCAATTCCAGGGCAACCAGAGTATAAATATGCCCCTCAGTGTGGCATAGTCTTGGCATAAATGGAGGCCCGACCCAAGATGGTGACCACATCCTGCAAGATTTCACCAAGTCCCGCGAGAAGATTTCACCAAAGCTTGTGGGAACAAATAATCTTTAAAAAAAAAAAAAATGCATTGAAATGAGGTGCAAGTAATATGTGCTTTAAATGCTTGGTGCTCGAAGACATATTGGTGAACAACACTGGCTTCTTTGGTGCTTGGTGTTGGTGACTTTTCTTGAGCACACGTGAGGAGCTCTTCTCCTCCAGATTGTCTTGGGTTTGTATACCACAGACATTGCCTGTTTGTTTTGTGAGGCTTTTGCACTTCAGTTCAAACTATAAATTGCATTGAAGGCTGACACTGAAAGCTGTGCTAGCTCCTGACTCAGATGTATGCGGGTTGGCAGCCTCGGAAGAATAGCTGCTACATGGTAAGTACATTGTTACTCTCCTCAAGCCCCAGATGTAGCTTACCCAGTACGCATCTCACTACTTGGGAAGGAAATCACTTTGCCACTCCGTTCCTTTGTATTTACAAAAAGCCATTATATTGTGGACCAAGCTGGGTAACATCTACCGCCTTCACCTGAGTTACACAAACTAATATGCCCTATACATCAATCTAACATTTAATACTAGACTGCCCTAGACAGCAAATCAACATCTATTCATAAGCCTTCCCCTAAACATTACCCACCCCAACATTTTCAACACCTTTTCCATTACTTCAGCCCAACGTTTTGACTTCTAAACTTTGTGTATGCTCATATCTGCCCATCCACTGTTTTTTTGATTGACAGTCCTGCCCACCCCTGCACCAGGCACACCTCATTGACTTTCTGCTCCATCTACTTGCCCCCTACATTTGTCTTCATTCTGTTTATTAAATGCATCACTGCCTTATTGTCACTCACAAATGTCACTTTCTCATTTTGTGTCTCCCCTCCCAAATTCTCATTGCCAGCACCACCGGAAAAAAATCCAGAAATGTGATACCATGCTCTTTTTGCCTCCATGCATGGAGCCATTTGTCTGCACACCAGTGGCATTTCCAGAACACCCCAAACCCCCCTGAGCCTACTGATTCTGAAAAAATCTCAAAGGTCCATGTCACTGGCTCATTTTGTAACTATAGGGTCACATCATTTTGATGATCTAAACACATTGTTCATATCAGGAAGACTTGTTTCACTCTTTGGTTTACACACAGTCTGTTGTGAGGCTTCATCTCCCAGTTCAATGCAAATGCCTGCAGTCTACAAAAATCCTGTCCTCGGGCCACTACCTTGCAAACAAAGTTTAAGTGTCTCACAACCTGCTGTAGTAGTCTTAATTCATGTTTCCCCTTGTCTAACACTGCCCATAGCAACCTTCTCAGCATCTGCAGCTTGTCTGTTGGCAACCTCAACACCATTTCAACTGGATCTAGCTCTTTGCTGAGAATTATCATACACATAATTCTTTCCTTCATATTTTTCTGCTGCAAAGGGAATGCTAAACTTCTCAGCCACCATCTCCAGTGTCCCCATCAACCCCTCCCAAACTTGCCTGTCATTCCAGCCCTGCTTACCATCAGACAATCATTTAAGTAGTGCATCATCTGCCCCCAGTTTCTCCTCATGTCTCATCACCCATTAAAAAAAAAGAGCATA
Source organism: Pleurodeles waltl (assembly GCF_031143425.1). Taxonomy (NCBI): domain Eukaryota; kingdom Metazoa; phylum Chordata; class Amphibia; order Caudata; family Salamandridae; genus Pleurodeles; species Pleurodeles waltl. The sequence goes on along the minus strand of NC_090440.1, from coordinate 653,916,970 downwards.
CGTTTTTGAACATCACACAGGACACCAAGCATCCCTAGGTTATTGCCTTTTTCATGTAGTGATGTCCCTCAGATTGGATCCCTAGTAACTGGAAGTCATTGGGTTGGACTGGCAGAAGCCAGAATGCCAGTGTTATGCCCTCCTTGAGGGGTGACTTTCGGATGAAGTCTCACACTCTGCCGGAGTGAGGAGGAGACTCTTGACTGCTTGTGAATGCTGCTCATTATTCAAGAGACCGCCCTTGGAGGGAAAACCAACAAAGAAGGCTCCTCCAGTACTCATGCTAGCCTGCGCTTCTTACCTGCAGAGCTATATTGCACAATGAACAGACCACTATGCCGAAAATGTTTAGATCATTGATCTGGCGGGAAAGAGCTGAATTTGCTCCTAGTGCCCAAAATGCTGACATTCAACTCTGCATCCTGTCAGTGGCCTGAAGACTATTATTGCCTTTGCTGCAAGTGTGGTAGATCAAATAGCCATGTTTGCACTTCTTAGTTCAGTCCGCAATGAACGCCTGGGAACTAGAGAACCAAATGGTTTGGCAGAGAGGGTCTAGCCACAGGGGCGTAACAAAGGTCCCCTCAGCCCGCGGTGCGGGGGCCACCCAGCCTCCAGTCACAAGAGGAGTCCTCAGCCTTGACTTGCGCACGCTGCCCCTAACTGCGACACTCCCTTCTATCTAGAAGCAACCTAAAGGTAAACTTCTTAAGTTCTTGTCGTATGAACGAAGCTGCCTGGAGACGAAGGAGGTGGTCTCGTTAATGAGTGGGTGAGGTGGGCCCCACTGGTTTAAGAGAAACTTCCGTCCTGGGAGAATGAATGAGATGCAAGCTCGTCACATTAAGGAGCATGCCCTTCTAATTAAGAATCAAGTGGAACATGGTACACACCAAAGACTACTTTTTCTTTGCAAGTATTACAATAAGAAAGCTTGATAGGTTATTGCAGCACTACTTAAGGTTTTGTTTGTGCGCCCTTTCCTCCCGGTTCGCCTTAATAATGTGGGGTGCACACTGTTTCCACGCTCTGAGGGGGAGAGGATCTCGCTGAAACCTTTGTGGGCCACCCACTCAGAGAAGAGACCCCTTCCCACTTCTCCAGGCAGATTCATTAACGTCCCAATCTTAGAATCAGCTTGACTCCAGCATGACGCAATCAGGTGCCAGGCCCATGGAAACGGAACTCTCCAGCTCTCCGGCAGAGGCAGGGGAAGTGTTACAGGTAAATAGCTTTTAAGTATGGCATACCTAGCTTTTTCCGAAGCATCCCGCGCCTTTATACAGAACTCTCAAGTTTCCTGTGTCCAAGTAGGAGTAGCAGGAGTAGTTAACTATGGCCAGGTTTTTTGTGGTGGTTCTGGGACGTTCGACAAATCCTGAAGTAGAGGCATTATAGGGTCAGGTGAGAGAAATTACAACACACAAAGCATCTGCAGTGATGATCACGGAAACAGAGCCTCACAGTCAGAGAGTTATTTAGGGCCAGATGTATCAAGCAGTTTTGCCCATTCTGCGTCTATGGGAAAATGTGTTCGTACATATCGCCCTTAGTGTGGTGGGGGGAAAGTGCTTGACTTTGTAGTAACAGTTTGAATTATTTTAGAGAGGGAACAAGGTGAATGCGAGTATTACACATACTACTGAGATTTATATGGAACTGCAGATCACAGTTTAGAATTCCAACAGGACAAAATTAACCTTTCATCATGCATGTTCGACCAAAGTGGCAACTTTGGACTGATAAATATTTAAAGCTGTCTCAAGAAGACTCGAATAGGCCTGAGTTTCCAACTTATACCCCCTCCCCCCCTCAGCTTCAGTGACATTCTCTTTCCTGGGTGAGATCTCAACTTGATTCATTTCCATCCCAGAAGGTGCTCTCCTTAATACCTTCTTAGCACAGCTTCTAAAGGCTTAAAGAACTCGAGAACTTTTCATTTTTCTGTCTATCGTTGCACAAGGATACTAGAAAGATAAATTGAAAGGGGAACTCAAACTCCCCGGCCTGCTGCCATATCAGTGGTCACCAAGCTGGAAGCTGCTCTTCGATAGGACCACATGGACTAGTAATGCTCCCCACCCAGAGAGTAATTAGGGTGATACAGCTGCCATTCAAGCATGCCCCATTTTGTGCAACATTTCTCTCCACCTCACCAGAACTCTGAGATTGGGTGAAATGCTCCTGGTCTCAGTCATTACAGGGGGACACCACAATTTGAGCCAGGCCTCTCTCCTGCCAGCTTCGCTCATGCCCGTGCTACCACTCCTATCCACAACAGCAGGTTACTCAGGGGAGCAATTGGCTCACCACAGAGTCCATTCACCCGGCCGTGAGGAGCCGGGTGGTCCTTCACCACTTTATTCATTGTCTTCAGGACTACTTGTAAGCCACTCAACCGCTTATTGTAATCGGCTTCGGTTTAGTGTCTGCTGGATGCAGGAGTGCATCAAGGCCTGGAATACCAGCGCAGGCGGAGAAAGTCTCAGCAGGAGATTGAAAAACAAAACAAAAAAATATTGGTCTCGACAATTATAGGTCTAAAAATCATAACTCTTCCTACCACTCAAAGCACTGAGTGGGTGTATGACAGAGTAGTTGGGTGACAATGTAGAAGAAGAAGGTCGAAGGCCAAATTCCTATATATGGTCACAGAATTGCATATTTCATCTTTGTCTTCTGAAAGTTGGTCTTCAAAGGAAAGAAGCTGGCTCGAATGTAGCTGAAAAACTAGTTCTCGATTTATTGCTTTAAGCAGCAGTTGTAACTCTGGCCTGTGGTGTTCCTTTCACAATGACTGTGGACTCTGGCAGAAACAATAACAGTTACAGTTCAACTATAATATCATATTACAAGAGAGCATAAATAACACTGGCTTAATATATGTGACACATGAAGGTTGATGGAGGGATAGTTGCAAATAGTCTAAATCAGTTGTGATCTCTGAGGGTGGCATTCATTCGCATTGGTGTTTGCCTGCTGTGCCATTCTAGACGAAGGGCCCCTTGTGCAAACCGGTGCTGCTGCTGCCCCTCCTGGGAACAGTGCATCTTGAACTGCCGGGTAGACCCCCTCCAGAAGGGAATACAAGTAAACCCAAACCGGTTTTGGCCCTATTAGGCTCGCTGGTGAGTTATAGCTTAGTTCCTTTGCTACAGTGGTGTTTTCAAAACTAGGCCTAAATAAGAAATTTAGACACAGGTTTTTTATATGGTTAATGGAGACTTCAATGGTGAATTATAAGGGTATAATCATGCAGTTCTCAGATTGGCAAATTCTTCAATTAATAACAGACCTCTCCTCAAATAATAATTGGCTTTTTCTTACATTATAGGTAGTGTATAAAAATTCCGCTCCCAGTGTAAAAACAATGTTACCCCTAGGAGGGTGAATACTATGGTCATTTTTGACAGAGCTTGATACAATAAATAACTTGTCTTCAATTCCCCATCATTAGAGTAATATTTTACAATAAGTGGGCAAAAAGCTTTGTGAAGTGTAAAGCTTGTTAAGTGCTTTTTTTAAAAAGTAGGATCATTTTCAGAGACTTCCACTGCAGCGAGTAACTATGTTCAGGGCAGAGAATGGGCTGCCACTCTCTCCCATACTCTACTCCAACCCTCTACTTACTCTCGGTAAGGATCAGTGTATCATGAATGCCTTTAGAGGACCAGCAGTTCCCCAACTCTCATGCTGTCCCTGCATTATTATTATTATTATTATTATTTTTTTTAGATAGATAGCGTTATTCGGCAAATTAATACCATCAAAGCACATAAATACACAATGTACATCATACTAAAACATAATACTAAAATGAGTAAAAAAGAGAGCAGCTTCAATAAAACAAAACATCAACACAGCATAGCCCTTGTTTAAAATACATAAATTGTCAAATGCATAACAATGTAAAAAAGTGGATGCAGGCCACAACACATTAGTCTCTACACCAAAATTGAGCTGCTACTTGCTATCTCATGGAAAAATGATGTTAAGTTGAGTGATATGCTCCTGACTTTAATCATTTTTGTCTAATTGGCCAAATAGCCTTCAAGAAATTCGCCAATGGACATACCACTTTACCATGGGCACTCAACTTCAAGATCCTAAAGGCAACTGACCCACATACAAGGCCCATGGATCTACAGAGCGGAAAAGCCAGTGTGCTCTTTGCTTACGATACATAGGGCAACAAAATAAAACATGGGCTAAATGCTTAGTAACTCCACAACCCATTGGACATAAATCGCTATCGTCACCAAGATTTGCCCATTTGCTAGTAAATGAGCGAAGTGGTAATGTCCCTAACCTAAACCTGATGAAAAGTGCTCGTGCAAAAGGGGAAACAATCAAATCCATAAAATTCTCAAATTCATAACAACATTTCAGGGATAAAAAGGTGTTAGTAAGACTTGTCGAAGGAACCTCTGCTAATTTATCCACTTGGACTCTCAGCCAGTATGTATCTTTCACAAGTTGAGCAGCATTTTTTGGAATATGGGCAGGGTCCAACCAAAAGTTATCCAGGCCAAGGTCAAATAAGAATTCCTTCACATATTTACACCACCTGACTTTTTTTGGGCTTGTGCACTCATTAGGACACTAAGCCCAGCTCTATATGGACCAAAGATGTCCGAGGACCATAGCCTGATCCAGTACATCAGAGGCCGTAGGGCAGCGATATGAGAAATAGGGTAAAGGTTTAGATCCAACCGAACAAGCAAGGTTGGAGAACTTGCCGGGATTTTCAATAACCTTTTCAAAAAGGGATTTTCAGTTTTCTCCAAATCCTTTAAGTTACAGTGGCCCCATAGCTCTGCATCATATAATACTCCGCCGCTAGTTTGAGCTTTATATATTTCAATTGGCGGGGTAATTGCGAAGCTAGATGATTTAGCTACATATCTCAGGATACTTCCAGATTTCTGTTTTAAGCTCATGTCCGACTTGGATAAATGGGCTTTCCATTTCTGAGTGTCTTCCAGCCTTATACCTAGATAGTCAAAATCAAGAACTCTTTCTAAAACTTCCCCATCCAGATATATCTTTTTCCTAACTTTTTGTTTATAGTCACCAAACACCATGTACTTAGTTTTGGACTAATTTATTTCCAGTCCATGGGCTTCACTGAAACATGTGAACTTATCTAACAGTTTAGTTAGGCCTAAAGCAGTTTGTGATATTAACAGAGTATCGTCTGCAAAAAGCAGACATGGTACCCTTTCTCCTGCAACTTTGGGAGCATCACAGTCACAGTCCATTAGGTAGGGGATACAGGCATTGATAAACAGTAAAAATAAAGTTGGGGCCAACACGCACCCCTGTCTAACTCCTCTGCATACTGCAATCTCATCTGTTAATTCTCCTTGCGGTCTGTAGTTCCCCGGTAATCCCCTTTTGCCTTTTTTATAGATAGGGACAATAATCGCTCCCTTCCAGGTTTTGGGATATGTGCCATTTACTAAAATGGCATTGGACACCCATCAATATACGGGCCCCAAAAGGCTGGATCGGATTTGAACAAATCGGCCAGTATACCATCCAATCCGGGGGCTTTACCTGATTTTTGTGCCCCAAGGGCCATCTCTGTTTCCTTAAGGGAAAAAGGAGTGAGGCTGGATATGATAGACCGTTCCTTGATGGGATCATTTTCGGGATCACAAGCGATGGCTGGCCTATAACTATATAGTTAGGTGAAATGAGCATACCAAAAGTGTGGAGAAATATGACAGTCAGGTCTTAGGTTATCACCACGCATGTTTCTAGCTACCAAGGTCCAGAAACGAGAGGAATCTTTAGCTCTAGCTGCCATCAATAAATCCTGCCACGAAGCTATCTCCCATGAGTTTTTACTGGAATTAATAGTAGAAGCATATTTACGCCTGGCGTGTTTTATCTCGGTTCTATCTTTCGTTTTGATGGCTCGTAAGAGATTAGTCTTAGCAACCTTACAAAACTTGCTAAACCTTCTTGTATGCGGTTCTTTGCCCAAGAGTTTATTACCACCACCTGATCTAATGAATAGCATTCGTCTTGCCGCAAATAGGTCCTCGTGCAAATCCAACACCTCGTTTGGAGGAAGCAGAAGAAAGGTTAAAGACAATCGATTACTAGAAACTAGTTTGCGTAGTTTCCCCCATAAATTGGTAGAGTTTCTAAATGAATCCCATTTCAAAGTACATTTGTTAGAGATAACCTCTGAAGGGAGAGGAGCTTCCTGGGGTAAACATGCTGTATTTCCCCAAAAAAAGTTGACTTTCATAAGTTATAATGAGAGGGGCATGGTCGATGTTATATTGGTCACCCACATTGACTTCTATGACAGTATGCCGCAACCTCACATCAATAAAAACGAGGTCGAGTATACTGCTATAAGAACCTCTAAAGAACGCAGCTTTAGCAAGGATATCAGATGGAAAGCGGCCATTTCCTGGGCAGAGACCAAAAGTTAGCATAAGATCAATAATTTGCAAAGCCCTCGTGCTGGGTTTCAGCTGGTTCCTCTGCAATATATGTGAAGGAATATTCCAAATACTATCCTCCACCTGGGTGGCTTCTACAAACGTACAATTAGGTTCCAACATCACATTAAAATCCCCAGCAATGATAATACAACGAGTCATGCCATGGTCAAGCAAGAGTGCATATACATTAACACAAAGCAAAGGTAAGTCTTGCTTTGTCTGGATGGACAATGCTAATATATCTGGTGACTCCACATAAAGTTTTTTGGCTTCTCCCACATCCAGTATTCTTAACCATGTAATAAGCCCTCCTGCTGCTCTACCCGCTGGGGACCGCCTAGCTTCCTTATAAAAGGAACTAAATCCCTGTCTGTATATGTTAGCAATGGCCCAAGCTTCTAGGAACATAAAGATGCTGAATTTGTCTATGTACCGGCCCCAGTCAACGTCATCTATTTTGTTTCTTATCCCTGCCACATTCCATGATAAAAAGTTTGAGGTCAATCTCTTATCAACCCTGGGGTTATCGTGTGGGGTCTCAAGAAGACTCAAGCCCGCTTGGGGCAGTGTAAATGAAGCCTTGAGTGTAGAGCCTTTGGTTGGCAACGCTGATGACCTTTGTGGGAAAGAGACTGTAGGCCAACCTTCGACTACATTTGCAATGGAGTAGTGGTTAGGTAGACTTCTGTCTTTTAAACTTATCCTAGATGGTAGTCAATCAATATCAAAAAGTACCTCTAAAGAATCAGGCACAGGTAAATATGAACAGCGCTCAGTAGAAGCATGATCCCTAATTTCAGGTTCGACAGGAGGACACCCTTCCCTAGATGCATGACTTTGAGTGTTAGGCTTTACAGATGAATCAGCTGCTGCCGAGTGCAGCCTATTGCTTGAACATAAGGGCGTAGTATTCTGCATCGGGGTGGACTCAGGGTGGGTAATTTGGAGACCAATACTTAAACTATTTTGCATAGAGTGGCAGGCTTCCATGGCTAATTACCCATTTACCAAACTTGGGCTTGCTAGATTTAACCCAATAAAGTCCCAGTAACCTGGCTGGTTGGTATAGCGTTTAGCCAAAATTATGTCAGAGTAAATGATAAAATTGCATTGCCTAGTGTGTCTCAGCCAGTGGACGACCTTGTTTTTCAGGGATATATCATCTTCGCGCAAGTTTGGAGATAAAGGCGGTACCCTACGCATATAAATAGAGTTAATCGTAGTGGGACGGATGCAAGATGGTTGGGAGACCATAGTGTCCCACGTCAGTTCAATATGCCATTTGGGACATGGGGATACTCTAAAGGGTGCCCTAGGGCATAGAGGCCCTTGATGCTCGATTGGGGCTTTTCCTAAATTATAGGGTGGCCATGACCAGCAACTCGGTCCAGCTCCATTCACAAAGGAATTTAAGTGTAAGGATGAGGAAGTGGTGGCACTCGGCCGTACTCTAGTTGTTGCTGTTTCTAAAGCCCCTTTCGGGCTGTTGGCTTGCAAAATAGATAATACTTCCGACAAAGCTTGTTTTAAGTCCCTGACCTCATCTTGCAGACCCAATACAAGAGATATCAACTCCTTTTGAGAAGCCATCGCCGGAGATAAATGGTCTGGGGGTCGGGAATTCAAATACAGGCTCCCAGGGTCACTTGATGGGTCTAGTGGGAGAAAACGGTTTGAACATGGGATATTATACTCAATAGCTGGGGTGATGTCATCTGGGTCCAATTGAATTGCAGTCAGTTCAGGTGATTTAGGGACTGTACCGTCCGACTGAAGTCTAGACACAAGTGGGGGGTCCTCATTTGAAGGTAAACTCCGCTTAGGCGAATGTCTTGTGGATAGGAAAGGAATTAAAGGAATTAAAGAACCAGGTTTAAGCCTTTTCTGTGGGAGCTTCAATTCTTTCTGGTTAATTATGGACTTCACCTCCTCAATCAAGTTATCGATCTCGTTAGATACACAATTGTTAAAAGCCTTTGAAGGTTTAAGAAGTCCCGGGTGTTTAAGTTGTACTGGGCCCATGCCTGGGTTTCCTTTCGCCTTGCGCTTTACAATTTTAGCGCCAAAACTAGAGAATGTTAGATAGCCGCTGCAGGGGTTTACTGAATTCCTACCTTATGATCAAGAGGGGTGGCCCACCCCGGCCTCACACGGTCTCAGACAGGCGCGGACGGGCCCTGTCCCTGCATTAAATCCCCTACATCCTGCAGTTCGTGCATCTTTGTGCACCTCACACATGGCCGAACAGGGGAAGGTTGCAGCTACGACTTCCTATTGCAGAATGTGTGATCCATGAGACGTTCTGCAGGAGTATAGTGCCGTCTGCAGGGGACTATACTAGCTACATTTTACCTTCACGGAAGTTAGGAAACTTCTTCAAGCCCAACGTTTACAGAGTTCTTTCAGTTTCGCTGGATAAATATAAAACTTTGCCCTCCTCTAAAAATCATTCAGCTGTCAAGATGATAAAAGCTTTGGTTATGTCCCCTCTCCAGCTAGCCAGGTCTTTTTTTACATATTGGGATTTGTGGTGCCTGCTGAAGTTCAAAACTATGACTCAATCATATGACAAAACTCCATGGACATAAGTGGTTATTACTACTGCTAGAGACCTATACACTGTGCGGACCTTTTATTAGTTTGAATCCTTGACAAAACAATTTGAGCTCTCGATAAGACAGTTTCAACTATATAATGCTACGACATGGGCCACTAAACTGACATAGGGTGCAGAACATAGTGAACCACCTCGCTCTGTACTTCTACTGACGTGTAGTAACTGTAGGCTTGCCGTCACTATCCCGTCATGTATCCACATATTACGCCAATTAAAGAGTGAGATATATAAAAACAGGGTGCAGAAACTCCTCGTTCTAATATTCTCAGTTCATCTATTTACACCAAACTTACTTAGGACCCAGGAGAGTAGCCCGTATATATCAAAGTGCTTTAGACAGTTGCCCTAGATCAGTGGTTCCCAACCTTTTGACTTATCTGGACCCCCACTTTATCAATACTGGAACCCGGGACCCCCACTGAATCATTATTGGAATCTGGAGACCCCCCAATAAGTCATTAAAGAAAAATAGGGACCTAATCTATTAATATTATTTAATTTTCTAAGCAGTGGTGGACCCCAAGGGGGCCCTGGACCACAGGTTGGAAACCACTGCCCTAGAAGTAAAGGAGTAAAAGCTGACTTTTAACATATATTGTGGCAATATCCAGTGATCGTACAGTTCTGGACAGCCATCCTAAAAGCAGGGGCGGCTCCTCCGTTAGGGAACCCCCCCCCCACCGCAGCAGCAGAAGCTGCAAAACTTTCACAACGAGGGGATAATAAACTTTGTGAAAGGGACGGGGCATCTGGGGTGAGGAGCTGTGAGGGGAAGTGCTCAGCACTCCCCCTCACTGCACATGTATGTTTGGGCCGGCTGGCTTGGGACGGCTAAACACACATGCACGGTAGGCTCTCTCCAGCCCAGCAACACAGGAGAGAGCCTGCACAGACTGGGAGCCTGTGCCAGCAGGGAAGAGGAGCGCGGCGCGGGACAGCACCGAAAATGTAAGTGTTTTTTTTGTTTTATTTAATTTTATTAAATTTAAGGTTGTCCCCCCCTCGTGCGCCGCACCTGCCCCGCTCCTTTTTGAACAAAGCGAGACACGACTGCCTAAGAGTACTTAACAAACTACTTTATAGTAGCATAGACTTATGTCCCTACACTTGCTTTTTAGACATCATTACCCAGACCAAAGAATCATAGACTTAGCCTAATGGTGGCCAACCGAAAAACAGCTATGCACTGGAAGCTAGAAGGGCCCCGAACATCGACACGACACATGGTAATAAGACGTGCAAAAATCGTCTAGAGCCAAATTGACAATATTCCAACAACAAAACAGACAGGGCCCATGCAATGAACACTGATGGTTGGGATAAAGTGGTTTAATGGCCTTAATGACAAAATCAGATGAGTGTCTACCCTGAACATGAAACTGACCCACCACAATTATGTATTTAGAATTTTGAATACTGGTATTTGGTCTTCTTCATGTATGTGCCTCCCATTCAAAATGATCTAGAATACTATGATCCTACATGTATATTGAGGAGACTAGCAGTTTAACTGACTGTGAATGTATGAAGTTTAATCTTTTATCACACTGACTTCTAGGTATTTTGTCTATGTTAATTGGTTAGCCTTGTCTCATACAAAAAAGTGTGATATAGATAACTGATGATACAATGGAAACATAAAAAAAAAACTATAACCCTTTAAGTTTAAGCAACAGTTGTCTATTACAATGGGTATTGTATATCAAAAGTTGATTTGTATGTTATAGACTATAAGACACTAATGCAACTTTATTGTTAACAAAGCAATATAGAACTATTTTACAAAAAAAAAAACTTAGTGAGATTTAGCAGAAAACGGATTACCTGAGGCCAAACGCAAAACTGACATATAGAACAGTTTTGTGGTGAGGAAATCACAGAGGATAACAGGTTTTAGTTAGTTTCCCAAATATCAAGGACGCTGTGGAGCTGGGGAACGTAGAGATTAGTACATGCACGAAGTTGGGATGTACTTGTAGAAGAGGTACACAGGACAGACAGTGTGGCAGATGCATGGTAAGGAGGCTGGGTTCCCTCACTGTACCTGCAGGGGGCCCCATTCAAATATAGTTTGCCTCTCTGCCAAGCTCTCTGTCCACTTGCCTAATTTTCAGTCGGATGGACTGTCAATTTCATTGACAGAGTAAAATGTACTCCATATGTAAATAACATAATGGCCACCATTGGAAGAAGCATATTGAAAATGGCCCTTTTTGCAGGGTTATCCCCAAACATTTTGCTTCTGCTTCTGAACGCCTATTTCTGACTGTATGCTGAAGTTCGTTTTTGCTGGCTTTAGGACTCTGGGCACTTTACCATTGCTGACCAGTGCTAAAGTGCTAAAGTGCAAGTGCTCCCTGTCTAAATTGTATTGGTGATTGGTTTCTCCATGCTTGGCATAATTGATTTACTAGGAAGTCCCTAGTAAAGTGAACTCTGTGTGCCCATGGTCTGTAAATCAAATGCTACCAGTGGACCCGCAGCACTGATTGTGCCACCCACATGAGTAGCCCTGCAGACATGTCTCAGACCTGCCACTGCAGTGTCTGTGTGTGCAGTTTTAAACTGCCAGTTCGACCTGCCACGTGCACCCACTTGCCAGGCTCAAACCTCTCTTTTACTACCTATTCATCACCCCTAAGGTAGGCCCAAGGTAGCCCCATTGGCAGGGTGCAGTGTACTTAAAAGGTAATACATGCACTGGTGTGTTTTACTTATTCCAATAGTGAAATACTGCTAAAGTCAGTTTTCACTATTGCAAGGACTATCTCTCCCATAGGATAACATGGGTATTGCCATGAAATATCTTTTAAGTGTATTTTCTCAGTGGGAGCAGATAGAGAGCGGGGTCTCTGAACTCACAATTTAAAAATACATCTCTTGGTGAAGTTGTTTTTTAAACTGTAAGTTTGAAAATGCCACTTTTAGGAAGTGGGCATTTTCATGCTTAACCATTTTGTGCCTCTGCCTGGCTGTGGAATACACGTCTGGTTCAGGATGACAGTAGGGCTGTTTGTGAATTCCCTCTGGACCAGTGGCAGCGTGTGGTGGGGGGAGTTGGCTTGGGGTCGAGGAAAACACAAAATATAATAATTAAAAAACAAAAAAGAACTTACCTATCTTGCTGCACCGATCCACGGTCCTCGACTGCAGTGCAGGCACAGGCTCCCAGCCTGCCCTGCGTCCAATCCTAACGCTGCTTTCATGCTGCTGGCAGCATGAAAGCAGCATTAGGATTAGGTGGAGCGCACAGCCATGGTGCTCCGAGGCAGAGTGAAAGTCTCTGCCTGCTGTTTCCAACCCAGCAACACAGTGCCTGCATTGCTGGGTTGGAGAGAGCCCAGTGCAACTGTGTGTTTGGCCGGCCCAAGACAGCTGGCCAAACATACATGTGCACTGAGGGGGAGTGCTGTGCACTCCCCCTCCGTGCTCGTCACAGCCCGTGGCCCAGCCCCTTTTACAAGAAAATGATAATAAACACAGTTTAATATCATTTTAGACAGTCACACAAAGTGAGCTGATGTGTGTCCTGCATATCTTGATGGGTCTTCCTGGGCTAGAGTGGTGGGAGAAGCTGACACTTGCACCTGAATAGGGCTGTGCCTGTCCTTACACAAAGCAGTCTCCAACCCCCTGGAGTGTGTCTGGGCCAGGGCAGGAAAGGCAGGGTCTTGTGTACTGCAAAGACTTTCCTTTGAAGTTTGCCTACTTCAAAGTTAGAAATGGGTATAAGTACTGGGCCTCTGAGACCATAACTTTTGAATCCTTCTGGACTGAGGACATTCTGCCGGGAAGAAGAGCTGGATGCTGTAGGAGGACTTTCTACATCCTGTTTTCCAAGGTTCTCCAAGGGCTTGAACTGAGCTTGCCTCCTGTTAAGACATCAAAGACTTCATCTGCCAGTGCCTGGGCACTTGTGCTAGGAGTCCTGATTTGCCAAGTGGTGCCAAATCCTCCCTGGGTCCTTGGAAGAGGATGCTGGCGACCTGAAGGAGAAAACTCACACATTGGTGCCCGCTGCAGAAAAATAGACCCAGTGCCTGCCCCGCGGCTGAAGAATTGACCCAGCACCAGTATTGCAGCAGAAGAATCAACGCAGCACCTTTTTCAGTGCAGATCTATCAACAGAGCATGTCTGGATTTTCCCCGCATTGTCCCTGGGTGTCATTTTCTCATCAACCCCGCACCACAGTACGGAACCAACGCATCGCCTTCCCTGCGCAATAATGAATCAATGCATCGCCTGCTTTTTCGACGCATCACCTCCTTTGTGGCCCGCATCATCTTTTTTTTTTTACACATCGCATGTACTCTGTGTTAAAAGGATACAAACATTGATTCCTGTGGATTAAGACTCTTTTAAACCTTTCAAAAGGGATATCTTTGCTTGTGTATGTTGGATTTCTGTTGTTTTGTCCTTGTTTTATTCAGATAAATATTGTCTATTTTTCTAAACTGGCGTGGAGTACTTTTGTGGTGTTCTCACTTTGTTACTGTGTGTGTGTGTGTGTGTGTGTGTACAAATACTTTACACATTGCCTCTGAGATAAGCCTGACTGCTTGAGCCGAGCTACCAAGGGGGTGAGCAGGGGTTATCTTAGCTGTGTGACACCCTTACCCTGACTGGAGTGAGGGTCCTTACTTGGACAGGGTGCAAACCATTGCCAACTAGAGGCCTAATTTCTAACAAAGCACATGATACTATCCACCCTATTTAGAATCAAATACATTATGGCCCTCATTACAACCCTGGCGGTCAGTGGTAAAGCGGCGGTAAGACTGCCAACAGGCCGGCAGAAAAAAAAATGGAATCACAACCATGGTGGAAACCGCCAACATAGACAGCCACTTTAACACTCCGACCGCTACGGTGGTACAAACAAACAGCATGGCGGTCACCGCCAACAGACAGGCGGAAGACAATGTACCGCCCACACCATTATGAGAGGCCAATCCGCCACCTTTTCCGGGGCAGATTCTACGCGAACAAAAACATGGCGGAAACAGGACTTGGAAGGGAAAACGCTCACCTCTATAGACCCCACGAGGAACCAGGACGCCATGGAGCCGGAACTCCAAATTCTACCTGCCATTCTCTTCCTGCTCCTCCACCAGGAGCACGACCGAAGGCGGCAGCCACCACTGTGAGTACTGCACCTACGACACAGGGGAGGGGGGAGGGGGGAGGGAAAAGAGAGTGACACACACATACAACAAGCAACACCCCCATCCTCACACACAACAACATACACACAAATACATGCAGCAACATTACATTTACACCCTCCTACCCCCCCCGGAAGAACGCAAGGACAAAAGTAAATGATTTGAACAATTGTAATCAGGAAAAATCCATTAGTCAAAAAAATATATATACACTATTAACAAATATGTACACCAAAATTTCAAGTCCATGTACTGCACCTACATAGTCCGTGGACCACTGGGCCCAAAATGCATGGGCGAGGCCCACACTCAATACCCGATCCAAATGGAAAGAACACTGCAGGGGCATCAGATTGAAAGAAAACAGGCACCTCAGGGGGAAGGGAAGGTGGGGCACCTCAGCCGGATGAGTGTACGACGCCAGCTCCACGAAGGGGCTCCATGCCCATTGATATAGCCTGGGAGTGCAAAGCCACAGTCCCTCAAGTCTCTCCAGTGGGTGGGTTGCCCACTGCTTTATCCTGGGGAGTGCAAAGCCACAGCCTCTCAAGTCTCTCCAGTGGGTGGTTTGCCCACTGCTTTATCCTGGGGAGTGTAAAGCCACAGTCTCTCAAGTCTCTCCAGTGGGTGGTTTGCCCACTGCTTTATCCTGGGGAGTGCAAAGCCACAGTCTCTAAAGTGGATAACAGTCTCCACTGGTTCTGGAGGGGGCTTTGTGCCCAGAGTGCTTCATCTTGCCAAGGACTGAGGGAGTGGATGTGATACTCCACTGGTTCTGGAGGGGGCTTTGTGCCCAGAGTGCTTCATCCTGTCAAGGACTGAGGTAGTGGATGCCTTTCTCCACTGGTTCTGGAGGGGGCTTTTTGCCCAGAGTGCTTTATCCTGCCAAGGACTGAGGTAGTGGATGCCTTTCTCCACTGGTTCTGGAGGGGGCTTTGTGCCCAGAGTGCTTCATCCTGCCAAGGACTGAGGTAGTGGATGTGATACTCCACTGGTTCTGGAGGGGGCTTTGTGCCCAGAGTGCTTCATCCTGCCAAGGACTGAGGTAGTGGATGCCTTTCTCCACTGGTTCTGGAGGGGGCTTTGTGCCCAGGGTACTTCATCCTGCCAATGACTGAGGTAGTGGATGTGATACTCCACTAGTTCTGGAGGGGGGCTTTGTGCCCAGAGTGCTTCATCCTGCCAAGGACTGAGGTAGTGGATGCCTTTCTCCACTGGTTCTAGAGGGGGCTTTGTGCCCAGAGTGCTTCATCCTGCCAAGGACTGAGGTAGTGGATGTGATCCTCCACTGACAGTGGGCCAACATGGAAGCTCTCCAGGCCCCTGGAACTTACCACCAGCCACGTACGACTGACCACTGGGGATAGCAGCCATGTCTGCCGTGGTGCCACTGGCACAGGATGTGGCATGGCCGCTGGCGGTGCTGGCGGCGGCCTCAGTAGCAGCGGTGCTTGCGGCGTCATTGGGCAGCGGTGCTGGTGGGTGGCTCAGTGAGCGTGCTGCTGGCGGCAGTGTCCTAGGCAGCAGTGCTGGTGGCTGGCTCAGTGAGCGTGCTGCTGGCGGCGGTGTCCTGGGCAGCAGTGCCCGTGGCGGCGGTGCATGTGGCGGTGCTGGTGGCGGTCTTGTCCGCCGTGCAGGTTGGCGGCGACTTCCCTTTTTCCTCTGGCCCTTCCCCACCTTGGATGGTGGCGCAGCTGTCTTCCCACTCACAACTGTAGTCCTGGGAGAGCCGTTGGTGGCAGGTGTTTTGGCCTTCTCCCTCCGGGCTGTGGCCAACTTCTTTAGTTTTTGAGGTGGGGGAATGTCCCTGGGCTGGCTCCTTGGCACACTGGCTGCCCTGCTGCTTGGCGCACTCCAGAAGCCGGTTACTGCTGGCACCACTGTTCCCGGTGATGTGGTGGCTGAGGTGCTGGGTTGGGACCTGGAAAGGCAGGCCCTAGGGGACGGAAAGGGTAGGGGAGGTGTAGAGAAGAGGTCAAGGTTTGACAGGAAAAGTTTTTTAGACACACTGGGACGGGTAGATGGGGGTTTGGGAGTGGAGGAAGAGGTAGTGGTTGTAGGAGGTGTTCATTTGCTGACTTTGGGGGAAGGTGCATGGACTGGAGGCTGTCGCGAGGTGGATGGCTGTTGGGTGGGTGTGTGACTGCATTTGTGTAGTTTGGGATGTGAGCTCACAGACACACTGGGAGAGGACACAGGGGATGTGTGAATGGTAGTGGGGGTGGTGAGTGCATGTGAGCGGTGTGTGGTGATGGGCGTGCTGGTGATGGACGTAGTGGCTGAAGATGTAGTGCATGCAGGTGTGAGTGGAGACGTGACAGGGAGGGAGACGTGGAGGAGGGGGACACAGTGGAGGCAGTGGCTGTTGGTTTGTCTGCATGGGTATGATGCTTGTGTGAGTGCCTGTGGGATGTGTGGTGCTTATGTTTGCCAGAGCTACCCTTGTGTGTTGAGGTGTGTGCATGCTGGTCTGATGGTGTGCTTGGGATAGGCAGAGGTACTGGGGATCGGGTCTGGGTGGAGGAAGTTGGAGGGGAGGCTGGACACAGGGACAATGGCTGCCATCAGTGCAGAGGCCAGAGTCTGAAAAGCTTGCTGTTGGGCTGCTTGACAAGAATGAATGCCCTCCAGGTATGCATTTGTCTGTTGCAACTGCCTCTCTACACCCTGGTTGGCATTCAGAATGGTAGACTGCCCAACAGTGAGGGATCTGAGGAGGTCAATGGCCTCCTCACTGAGGGCAGCAGGGCTTACATGGGCAGGGGCTGAGGTGCCTGGGGCGAAGGAGATGCCCACCCTCCTGGGTGAGCGGCCACGGTACACATGCTGAGGGGCTGCTGGGAGGGCGGTGCTGGTAGGGGGGTGGCGGCTGTACCTGTAGATGCGGTGGGCACAGAGGGGCCCGCCACCACAAGGGAACTCCCATCAGAGGAGGAGTCGGTGTCGCTGGTCTCAGCTCCTGTCCCCGCCGTGGAGCTCCCCTCGCCCTCCGTCCCACTGGTGAATTCAGAGTCCGTAGTCTCGCCCTCCAGGGCCATGTGGGATGCAGCTCCTTCCTGCTCCGGTTGCACTCCTCCTCTGCCTGATGATGCTAATGCACACAAGAACAGGGAGACCACAAAAAGGGGGCAAAGAAAGTAGAAAGACATGTTCAGTACATGCAATACCGCTACCGTTGGCGGACACTACAGACACAGCAGCACTCTGCACTATGCCATGCACTTAGAGTTCCCTAATTAATCACAGAGACATGGGGTACAAGGCCTATGTCCAATTGCTGCACACATGGAAGTCACAGGAGCCTGACTAGGGATAGATGGCTCTTAACACTGGTGGGGTGGGGTGCCATATAGCCTGCCTCACGAAGGGACCTTGCCTGCAAAACTCGCCCTGGCCTAGGGTTACCCACTGCCCACCTCCCCCACCCAGACACCTCCCATGCGTGCTGAATCAGCTGAATGAGAGTGTACTCACCCCCTTGTGGCTGCTGTGATGCCCTCAAGCGCCCATCCAACTCCGGATACGCCACCGCCAGGATCCGGAAGATCAGGGGGGTCATGGTGCGACAGGCACCCCTCCCACGTTGGGAGGCCATCCCCAGCTGGGCCTCCGCTGTCTTCTTGCTCCAGCGGCGAATGTCCTCCCATGTTTTACGGCAGTGGGTGCTCCGTCTGCGGTGGACCCCCAGGGTCGGACTTCCTTGGCGATGGCACACCAAATATCCTTCTTCTGGTGGGCACCGACCTACAGGAATAGTACAGGGGAAAAGGAGAAAATATAACCATCCGGACCGTCACAGTCATTGGCCCACGTTCCCACCCTTGCCCTGATGCACATACACTCACCGTCGTTTCATGCACTCCTCATCCCCCCCCCCATCTTCCATCCACGCCACTCCAAACAGGCATTGCCCATACAGCATGCTCACAGTGTACTCACCTGTTTGTCTGGAGGACAGTAGAGTAGCGTGTACTGGGGGAGGACCTCATCCTCTAGTTTGTCCAACTCCTCCGATGTGAAGGCAGGGGCCCTTTCCCCAGACACTGTAGCCATTGTCGCTTCCAGAGTGAGGTCACAGCAGCACTTGCAGTGTAGGTCCTCTCCTGTCAAAGATCAGATATCAAGTGAGTGAACAGACAGAAAATGGTGGTCACGTCCGCGGCGGTGCGTACCGTCACCGCTGGAGTACATCGTCATTGGCTCCTGGGACCCATAGGGTCCAATGTTAACCAATGCAGGATTGCTCTGCGGTCTTTGACCACCTACCGCAACGGTGTACAACGCCAGCGCAGTTACCTCATATCCCCTTGTCCCACCTTAGAGGTCAGGCAGCCGCCATTTCAGGGGGCCACATGGCATTATTTTTAAATGCGTCACACATATCTAGGCCTTGCATACACACCAAGACAGGCACATAGCGGATTGACAAATGTGTGCAATAAAGTTGTGCTTTTGTACCTCAGTGTTGGCTGACCCTCTGCTCATTGTTCTCATCCATAGAGCACGTCCGCTGGCGTAGGTGAGGAGATGGCGGCATCCTCCGGTGGACAGACCGCTGGTGGACCTGTCGACAGTGGACATGTAATTGTGACCTACAGACTTGATCGTGCCACAATCCATGAACTGTGTGCCCAGTTGGAGCCAGACCTGATGTCAGCTATCCGCCATCCCACAGGTATCCCCCCTGTAGTGCAGGTCCTGTCAGTACTCCATTTCCTGGCAAGTGGGTCTTTTCAAAGTACAGTGGCCATTGCATCAGGGATGTCCCAGCCTATGTTCTCAAACGTGTTGTCCAGAGTGTTGTCTGCCCTGCTGAAACACATGCGGAGCTACATCGTGTTCCCTCAGGTGGAGGATTTGCCTACAGTGAAAGGTGACTTCTATGCTCTGGGACATATCCCCAACATCATAGGTGCCATGGATGGGACACATGTGGCCTTGGTTCCCCCCGCAGGAGTGAACAGGTGTACAGAAACCGGAAGAGTTACCATTCTATGAATGTGCAGATGGTGTGTTTGGCTGACCAGTACATCTCCCATGCAAATGCCAAGTTTCCTGGCTCAGTGCATGATGCTTACATTCTAAGGAATAGCAGCATCCCTTATGTGATGGGGCAACTCCAGAGGCACTGTGTGTGGCTATTGGGTGAGGATATGGACCCTATACAGTGTGAATAGTTGTCTGGGTCTGGGGTTGTCCCTAATTGTTAGTGTGTGTCTAACAGTTGTCCCTCAACATTTGCAGGTGACTCTGGCTACCCCAACCTGTCATGGCTACTGACCCCAGTGAGAAATCCCAGGACAAGGGCAGAGGAACGCTATAATGAGGCACATGGGCAAACTAGGAGGGTTATAGAGAGGACGTTCGGCCTCCTGAAGGCCAGGTTCCGGTGCCTCCATATGACAGGTGATTCCCTCTACTACTCACCAAAGAAGGTGTGCCAGATCATCGTGGCCTGCTGTATGCTGCACAACTTGGCTTTGCGACGACGTGCCTTTTCTGCAGGAGGATGGTCCTGATGGAGGTGTTGTGGCAGCTGTGGAGCCTGTGGACAGAGAAGAAGAGGAGGCAGAAGAAGAGGACATAGACAACATAAACACCGTGATCCATCAATACTTCCAGTGAGACACAGGTAAGAAGACATCACTACCTCCTACATCTGATACACTTGTTCTACCGCTCATCTGTCTGTCACTTTAACCCAGTGTATGGACCCTGATTTGTCACTTTCCCTTTCGATTTCACAGATGTGGGTCCCACTGTGTTACCTCTGCTATGTTACCTCATGGACTAGAGCTGTGTGACATAGGTATGTTGACAATACAATGGACATTGCTATTTCCCTCAGTTATTGCAAATACACATTGGTGAAAGCACAGACTGACTCCAGATTGTTTTGTGATTTAAGGGTGTTTATTTAAGTGCTAAATAGTGGAGGGTGTTGTAAAATGGTCAGGGGTGATGGTGGAGGAATGTCCATGGCAGAGTCCAGTTATTTGTCCCACAGGTGCATTGTCCAAAGGGGCATAGGAAGTGGAGCTAGGGAAGTTTAAGGATGGACAGGGTGACAAAGTGGGACAGAAGGATGACATTCAGGGTGGTCTCATTTCTTGGCGGGGTCTTGGCATTGTTCTCTGTCTTTGTCCTGGATCTCAGGGACCGTTTGCGGGGTGGTTCTCTTTCTGTAGGGAGTGGGGTACTGGTGTCGTGGTCCTGTGTCGGTGCCTCCTGTCCAATAGCGCCGGCGGAGGTGATGGGCAGTTCATCGTCCAGGCTAGTGTCAGGAGCCCCTTGTTGTGCCACAGTGTCCCTCCTGGTGTTCACGAGTTCCTTCAGCACCCCTACAATGGTGCCCAGGGTGGTATTGATGGATTTGAGTTCCTCCCTGAACCCCAAATACTGTTCCTCCTGCAGCCGACGGGTCCCCTGAAACTTGGCCAGAACCGTTGCCATCGTCTCCTGGGAACGATGGTAGGCTCCCATGATGTTGGAGAGGGCCTCGTGGAGAGTGGGTTCCCTGGCCCTGTCCTCCCCCTGTTGCACAGCAGCCCTCTCAGTTCCCCTGTTTTCCTGGGCCTCTGTCCCCTGAACCGTGTGCCCACTACCACTGCCCCAGGTCCCTGCTGTTGTTGGGGTGGTGGGTTAGCCTAGGTTCCCTGTAGTGGTGGACACACTGCTGCTTGACGTGTCCTGGGGACAGAGGTATGGGCCCGCTGGGTGGGTGCTGTGCTGGTGTTTCCAGAGGGGGAGGCTCTGTGGTGGCCTGTGCCAGTGTGATGGGAACCGACTGTCCCGAGGTCCCAGATGGGCCGGGCTGGTCATCTAGATCCAGTTGGACAGAGCTGCTTTCATCACTGTGGGCCTCTTCTGTGGGTGGAGTGGACATGTCTGGAACCTCCTGTCCGGTGACGTTGGGTAGGGGTCCTGCAGGGGTGTAAAGGCATGAGTATTGCATCTGTGTGTGCCATGGTGTGCAATGGGTGGGTGACCCTGTACCCCAGTGCTTCCATTCTTGTGTAGGACCTTGTGTGCTAATTGCTTAGGGGTCTGTGTGGGTATGTGTAGTGGCCATGCATTGGTGATGGGTGTCCATGCTTTGTTGTTGCATGCAGGGCCTGGTGTTGGGATGTGTGGTTTGTGATAGTGGGACATCTGTGAGGAGTTGGAATGATGGGGGTGAGAGCGAGGGTGGGGGTATGTGATAGCATGCAGGTAGGGTGGGGGATGTAATAGTTAAGATTTGACTTACTAGAGTCCATTCCTCCTGCTACTCCTGCGAGGCCCTCAGGATGCAGTATAGCCAAGACCTGCCCCTCCCATGTTGTTAGTTGTGGTGGAGGAGGTGGGGGTCCGCCGCCAGTCCTCTGAACTGCGATGTGGTGTCTTGAGACCACGGAACGCACCTTCCCCCGTAGGTCGTTTCACCTCTTCCTGATGCCATCCCGTGTTCTTGGGTGCTGTCCCACTCCGTTGACCCTGTCCACGATTCTGCGCCATAGCTCCATCTTCCTTGCTATGGTGGTGTGCTGCACCTGTGATCCAAATAGCTGTGGCTCTACCCGGATGATTTCCTCCACCATGACCCTGAGCTCCTCCTCAGAAAACCTGGGGTGTCTTTGCGGTGCCATGGGTTGGTGTGGGTAATGTGTGAGGTGGTGTGTGTTGTGATGTGTGGGGTGATTAGGGGTGTGTGGTGTTTTGTGTGTGGATGTGTATGTGTGATGGTGTTGTGTGCCTCTGTATGCTGGTGCTGTCTTTGCTGTGCTGTCTCTCTGGCCTTCATCAGAATTTTTGGTAGTAAGGGTTTGTGGGTAATGTGGGTGTGTGTTTTATATTGTATTGGGTGTGTGGGAGTGGTGTGTGTATGTGTATCAGGTGTGTGTATTTGGAATTGTCCAATGTGGTTGTGTTTTGTAGATGTGTGTGTATTTTGAGCGCAGCGGTGTGTACTGCCAATGGAATACCGCGGTTGAAAGACCGCCGCGTGGATTCGTGGGTTGTGATAGTGTGGTCGTATTCCTGTTGACGTGACGTGGAGGTTTTGGTATCGCCAGTTTATCACTGACCATTGGTGTGGCGGACTTGTGTGGGTGTCTAGATTTTGGCAGTTTCCAAGCTGTGGGTCGTAATACCTGTGGTGGAATTCTGCGGAGGTGTGTTGGCGGTCTTCTGCTTGGCGGTAAGCGGCATTTACTGCCAATGTTGTAATGAGGGCCTATGTGTTTATTTCAGTTTGTCTGTTGAGAGACAGGAAAAAAATAATTATCCTCCATACCATGGGAGCAAACTCTCATGGTGTGGGAGCCATAAGATTTTTCATGTTTCAAAAACAAACTCCCACTTTTGGAGTTTGCTTTAGAAAAATATAAAACTTTGATGCTGGCTGGCTAGCAGCTGCCCCTGATAGCTGCACCCTAGGAATGCTCCCTTCCAGCCTCTCTGAAACTTCCAGCAGCAGGAGCAAAACAGGGCTTGACAAGGGCGAGTGAGGGGATATGAGTGCCCTGATACCTCCTGTGGGTGGTGGAGCCCCCTTGAGGTATGCAGGGGCTCCTATGGTGGTGACAGAGGCGCTGACCACAGTGACATGAGGCCTCAGGATGTCAGCTGGGGCCGCGAAGCACAACTGGGACCAGCTGCAACCCAAACATTCTTGCAAGGGCCAATAAAAGAGCGGGTGGTCCGGTGGTGACTCTCCGGTCTTGGAGATTTCAGCGAGTCCCTGTGGGCAGTGAGGGACACCAATTGCAGCCTGCAGTGGTCCACCTGAGGCGGCATGCTGATTCTCACCTGCAACTGGGTAGCTTGATGGAGGTGTGAACGACCGCTATGGGTGTGCTTCAGTGGGGGAGACGGCAGAGGCTCAACTAGAGGAGCAGGCATCCCCACCTTAATGACTTGGGACTATTGCCTGACCCGGTCCCCCCGTCCCCTGCCCCCTAAGGTGACTGTACTGTGGAGGGGCCCTGATACCCCAGAGTGACAGGATGGTGGCAAGGAATACTGGGGGCCTGGCGCTTAGACACAGCGGCCTGATTCCCCCATACACACTGTGCAGCTCTTGGAAGAGAGTGAAAGCTGAGGAGGAGCTTCTCCTATACGCTCTGTGAGCCACGCTGGAGGCCTGCATGGAGGGGAAGCTGCAACCAAGGGGCCCTGCTTGGCTTCCTATTATTCAGGGCCTTGTGGTGCAGGTGAGCCTGAGGAGAGGGGGTCCTGACTGACTGTGTTGAACTTGAGGAAAGAGGTTGGGGTGCCCCGGTGGAGCTGTTGGGCCCCGAGATCCTGAGACCTGTGGTGTGGAGCGTACTGAGGCTCTACCTACCTGGACTGTGCCTGGCATCACCCATCGTACAGTGGTGAGTGCGGGCTGATCGGAGACCTCTGTTGACATGGTGGTGCGCCCTGCTGGATAAGGGCTGCAGAAGGTGCACTCATGATTTCCTAATTCTGGGGTTTGGGACTGACTGGGGTAGAAGCAGATGCCCCCTGCTTCCTCTATGATGGTGGTTTCCTTATCGGGAAGCCCCATTTTCTCCAGGTAGGATGGCCCCATCCTGGGTGCACTTATCACTGAGATGGGTGGCACTAGACCATTGCGTGAGTCCACGATGGGCGCTAGACTTGGCCCTAGGTCAACTCTGCCGCAGGATGACCCTCCAGATGGGGCGACGGAGGGTGCCAGGGACTCAGCCATGGGGGAACTGATGGACATCACGTTGTTGCAGATCCTTGAAGCCATCAATACATTTAGAGACTATCTGGAACAAAAGATTGAGATGCTCGTGGTGGACAAGGGGATGTTGCGCAACAAACATCGTAAGTTGACCTCCCAAGTGGCGGAAAGCCAGAGACACCAGTAACAGCAGTTCGCCTCCGCCTGGATGCCTTGGAGGCACAGTTGACAGACCAGACAAGGAGTGCGTATACTCTTGAGTGACAAGCGGAGGATGCAGAGGTCCGCAGCAGGTGGCACAACATGAGGATAGTAGGACTCCCGGAAAAGGTAGAGGGGAAGGATAAGATCTGAGACTTGGATTGTGTCAACAGTAGCTCCACAGGGGCAGGTGCCGTTCTTCGCCCTGGAGTCGGCACATCGTTTACCAGGTTGGCCTCCACCTCCGGAGGGCCTGATGCATCTGGTTGTGGCACGAATGCTGCATTATCAAGACTGCAACCACATTTTATGGTGCTCTTGTGAAGTAGGCAGGTTTTAGGTGGACAATCTGCCAGTGGCTATCTACCCATATTACACTATGAAGGTGCAGCGGCGCAGAGCCTCTTGCACCGAAGTTAAGGAAGCACTCTGTAAAGCAAATGCTCGCTACATGCTGCTGTTCCCAGCCCTGCTCAAACTATTGGTGGACGACAATGCGCTTTTCTTCAATCCCCCATATGCTGCAGGGGAATGGCTAGGGACTCATTGGGCAGGCACAGATGGAGCCCCCTAGCCAAGGCAGGTCGCTCCCCCCATCTGCCACGCAGCCCCCTGTGGGTTGAACCTCCGTTGCCACTTTTGCCGCCTGACTACTCGCTCCCTTTTTTCTATTCCCCTGAGCTTGTGCTTCTGTGCCACTTTTTTTTCTCCATTCTATGCCCCTGTGTTTTGCTTCTGTACCCCTGTGCTCTGTTGTCCCTCTCCCGCCGTCTTTTCCCGCCGTTTTTTCCCCGGGTTTTCCCCTGGGTTTTTCCCCGGGTTTTTCCCTTGCTGCTGAACCCCTGCTGCCCCCTTCACTCCCATTGGCCGCCCCGCTCCCACCTCCCAGCTGCTCCTCCCTCCCTCTGCCCTCATATGGAGGCCGCGAAGCGGGCACGCCGCTGGCGCGCCGAAGGCGCGCCTAAGGCAAGCCCATCTGCGCCCGTCCGCGCCTGGACCGCACCCAGCACCAGCACCAGAAACCCTGGAACCAGCACCCCCCTCAACGCCAGACTGCACTACGACGCAAGCACCCTCCACGCACTCAACACCAGACGAGACCAGCCCTGCTACCGGGCCACCCCGAAACGCACCCAGGGGCCTTTCACCTGCCGGAACTGCAGATTCTCCAGCATCCAACCCTCCACACCACCAGCCAGAGAACCCAACCACCTCCGCTGCATCCTCCTCAACACCCGCTCTGCTCGCAAGCACGCCATCGAACTTTGGGACCTCCTAGACTCCACTGCACCTGACGTTGCCTTCCTGACGGAGACCTGGCTGAACGCCACCTCAGCACCAGACATTGCCATAGCCATCCCAAAGGGCTACAAGATCTCCCGCAGAGACCGCACCAACGGAGTGGGAGGAGGAATCGCCATCATCCACAAAGACTCCATCAAAATCTCAACGAACACCGATGACACCCTCACCACCGCCGAGCACATGCACTTCCAGATCCACACCGACCCCAACACCAGCCTCAGAGGAACTCTCATCTACAGACCTCCCGGACCCCGCCCACAGTTCAGTGACACCATCGCTGACCTCATCAGCACCCACGCCCTCGCTTCCACGGACTACATCCTCCTCGGGGACCTGAACTTCCACCTCGAGAACAACAACGACGCCAACTCCACCGCCCTGATCGACAACCTAGCCAACCTCGGACTCAAACAGCTAGTAACGACACCCACTCACGCCGCTGGACACACGCTTGACCCCATCTTCTCCGCAAGCCCCCACGTCTCCTTCAACCACACCACCGAACCACACTGGACCGACCACAGATGCGTCCACTTCACCTTCAGAAAACCCACCACACACCACCGCACCCAACAGCTACCACGCCGCTGCTGGGGCAAGGTCACCGGGGACCAACTGACTACCGCCCTCGCCCTGAGACCACCCACCAACCCCACCGACCCAGACACTGCCGCGACCAACCTCACACAGTGGATCAAAGACTGCGCCAACACCCTCACCCCTCTCAAGACCTTTACAACCAACCACACCAACAAGAAAGCCGCCTGGTTCACCGAGGACCTCCGTATCTCCAAGCACACCTGTCGGAAGCTGGAGAAGAAATGGCTCCACGACCGAACACCAGACAACCACACAGCCCTCAAGAGTGCCACCCGCAGACATCACCAACTCATCAGGACCGCCAAGAAGACCGCCTTCAAGGACCGCCTAGACAACAACGCACACAACACCAAAGAGCTCTTCAGCATCGTGAAAGAACTCTCCAACCCCAGCTCCATCACCAACGACATCCCGCCATCTCAAGACCTGTGCGACTCCCTGGCCACCTTCTTCCACCGCAAGATCACCGACATCCACGACAGCTTCAACCCCGACCCCCCCTCACCCACCACCGAGTCCACCACCCCTGCGACTACCACTCGCACCAGTCGCCTGACCGCCTGGTCCAGCGTCAGCGACGAAGACACCATCAAAACCATGAACTCCATCCACTCCGGATCCCCATCGGACCCCTGCCCTCACCACGTCTTCAACAAAGCCAGCGCAGCCATCGCGCCCCACCTCCGGAAAACAATCAACTGTTCCTTCGAGACAGCAACCTTCCCAGAAAGCTGGAAGCACGCCGAGATCAACGCCCTTCTGAAGAAGCCCAAGGCGGACCCCAAGGACCTCAAGATCTTCCGTCCCATCTCCCTGCTCCCTTTCCCGGCAAAAGTGACCGAGAGGATTGTCAACAAACAGCTGACCCGCTACCTCGAAGTCAACAACATCCTGGACCCGTCCCAATCTGGTTTTCGCAGTAACCACAGCACCGAGACCGCCCTCATCGCCGCCACTGACGACATCCGGACCCTAATGGACAAAGGAGAAACAGCTGCCCTCATCCTCCTGGACCTATCAGCAGCCTTTGACACGGTCTGCCACCGCACCCTATCAGCACGCCTCCATGACGCCGGTATCCAAGAGAAGGCCCTGGCCTGGACCACATCCTTCCTCTCCGGCAGAACCCAGAGCGTCCGCCTCCCACCCTTCCGCTCCAAAACCACTGAGATCATCTGTGGCGTCCCACAGGGATCCTCCCTCAGCCCGACACTGTTCAATATCTACATGGCCCCCCTCGCCCACGTCGCACGACAACACAACCTCAACATCATCTCCTACGCCGACGACACCCAGCTGATCATATCCCTCACCGAAGATCCCGACACCGCCAAAGCTAACCTCCACCGAGGAATGAAGGCCATAGCCGACTGGATGAAGGACAGCAGACTGAAGCTGAACTCAGACAAGACGGAGGTCTTCATTCTCGGACCCACCCCATCAGCCTGGGACGACTCTTGGTGGCCCACGTCACTAGGCACAGCCCCGGAACCCACGGACCACGCACGCAACCTGGGGGTCATCCTTGACTCCACTCTCTCCATGACCAGGCAAGTCAACGCCATCTCCGCGTCCTGCTTCAACACCCTCCGTATGCTCCGCAGGATCTTCAAATGGATCCCCCTTGACACGAGAAAAACCGTTACCCAGGCCCTCATCACCAACAGACTCGACTACGGGAACGCCCTCTACTCAGGAACTACAAACAAGCTCCTGAGACGACTCCAACGCATCCAGAACGCCTCGGCCCGACTCATCCTCGATGTCCCCCGCCGCAGCCACATCACACTCCACCTAAGAGGCCTGCACTGGCTCCCCATCAACAAAAGGATCACCTTCAAGCTCCTGATCCACGCACACAAAGCACTGCACAACACCGGACCCACCTACCTCAACAACCGACTCAGCTTCCACACCCCCACCCGAAGCCTCCGCTCAGCCAACCTCGCCCTCGCCACAGTCCCCCGCATCCGAAAAACCACAGCCGGCGGCAGATCCTTCTCCTACCTCGCCGCCAAGACCTGGAACACTCTCCCCACCATCCTACGACAGACCCAGGACCTGCTGGCCTTCAGAAGACTCCTCAAGACCTGGCTCTTCGACCAGTAGCACCCCCCCTCCCCAGCGCCTTGAGACCCTTGCGGGTATGTAGCGCGCTTTACAAATGCAGTGATTGATTGATTGGCTAGTCCTCCATGACCCCAGAGGAAGAGACTCAGACATCATAGCTGCAAACTAGTGCATTGACCATTAGAGGTGCAGGCAACGTGGGCCGTCTGGAGGATATTGAGACTTCTAATGCCTTCACAGCCGTGAGACACTCTGACACTAATAAGGGCTCCTTTATGTCGAGCTGGTGATTACCCGTGCTCTGCGGATGACCTATAGGGCACCACATTTTGGTGTGGACCCAAGAGTAATGCCTACACTACCTGTCCTGCCTCATGGAGAGATGCCCCTGATCTACAGCCGCAGTGAGTGAATGCTGCCAGACAATGATGGGCTCTATGGGGTTCCTCTAGACTTCCTGTAACTGTGTCCTGTCCAAGACTCCACAAGTATTTGGGAATAGAGGCACAGAAATCTATTCTATGTACGGCATAGGGGATTTGATGTGGCTCTCCTGCAGGAGACGCATCAGACGAGTGGAGAGGCTGATGCATTGAGGTGGAGATGGAAGGGCCCGGTATATGCCATGATCTATTTGTCCTATGCTCGGGGTGCCTTGTGTGGATCAGGCCAGAGACACCCCTGGAAGTCCTGTCTGACCACATTGATTAGAAGAGGAAGTAGATCCTCCCTAGGGGACAGCTTAAAGGAGTGGATCTGGTGTTGGGCAGGATATACGCCTCAAATGCTAATCAAAGCCGTTTTATGATTACCTGGCCCCACTGCTGGTGCTGACCCCGGATGTACCGTTCTTGGGAGGGGACTTTAACACTATAGCAGACCCAGCCCTGGACCTTTCCACCCTGCCCCTCCTGTATTCCCTGACTGTTAGGGTTGCTGCTGTGGTCCGCAGTTGGTACTCCCAGTGGGGGTTGCAGGATGCATAGCTTGAGCAGAATGCACACTTGAGGGAATAAACCTACTTCTCGTGAGTCCATGACCTGCATGTTTGGCTGGATGGCTTGTTCTGCAGCCAGGCCGTAAATGAGGGGATCACCAGGGTTGAACACCTAGCAAGCACAATCTCCAATCATAACCCAATGCTACTGGGCCTGGCGTGAGTGAAGCGCACCGCGGCGATTCCTACATGGAGACTAGCAGCCGTGTCTTTACTGGCGTCCACCTTTAGGAAGTCCCTGGCAGTAACTATTTTACAGCTAATGTGGATACAGCGAGGAGCATAGTTACTGAATGTGAAGCGTTCAAAGTAGTGGTCATTGAATTCTGCCTTGGACACTCTGTGGGACTGCTCAGGTCACTGTCTGAAAGACTAACGACACTTAAAAATGAGCTGACTGGCATTGAGTGTTCCATCCTGACGGACCTAGCAATGCATCCCTGACTGTTGTAACACGAGAGGAGATTGCGGTGGTCACCGAACAGCTGCGTTCTCTCACATGGAAGGACTATGTGAACGACTCACATGCAGAGGAAGCTGCTGGCTCGGTTGATCTGGGAGGACTGGCGTGGCCACACCCGCATCAGAGACAGTCAGGGTAGTCTAGTCCACTCCCAGGACAGGATACTAACTGGCTTATCCTTCTACTACTGATACCTGTATGGTGCCCGCCTGGGGCTGGGGGCAGAGGTCCTGGACTGGTTTCTCCATAGGACTCAGCTTCAACATTTGAAGGTGGATGACCAGGAGACTCTGGGTGGCCCCATATTGGAGGAGGAGGAGATTAGGGCTGTTATTAGGGTCTTAGTTGGTGGGAAAACCCCTGGGATTCTGAGATTGGATTTAGAAAATAATTCAACTTTTGATAGATGGTTTGCCAGCGGAGTTTTATTGTGTAGATGTTGGGGATTTGACCTCTAGGCTTACTGTACTTTATGCCAATGTGTTAGAGGGGGGCACCTGTTAGAGAGGGGCGCCTACTGCCCACATCTCGGGAGGTTCTGATTGTGTCAGTGGCTAAACTAGGAGAGGTCTTGATGAAGTATTGGGGAATAGGCAGTTATTGATGCTTAACATTCATTATAAAATATGGAGTAAAGGGCCATATGTACGAACACTTTTTCCCATAGACACAGAATGAGTAAAAACCTTTGCTACATCTGGCCCAAAATACTTGCGAGCTGGCTGCATGATCATCGGCCCCCACTCATGCATAGCAATCAGAATGGCTTTATCCCACAATGCAACACCTCATTCAGCAGCCGAAGACTGTTCCACCTTATGGGGAATATGTCAGAGGAGTATGCATGGGCAGACCTGGCCCCCTCGATAGACATACAAAAGGCTTTTGACTAGCTGGGTTGGTCATGCTAGCTTTTGACCAGCTGGGCTGGTCATACTTCCAGGAAGTGATGAAGTGAATTAATTTGGGCCCATGTTGGTGTGGATTAACTACCCTGTTGTACGCTGGTGCCCAGGCTCGAGTAAGAGTGGGAGGTAGCATCACAGAGTCATTTGGGATGTGCCGGGGCATGCGACCAGTGTGTCCTCTGCCCCTGATGCTTTTTGCATTGACAGTGGAACCATTTGGCAGCATTATGAGAATAGAGGTGTGCCTTGAGGGCACAATGAGGTGTCCCTGTATGTCACTGACATGTTGGTCTACCTCAGACACCCTGACTTGGGAATACAGTTGTGCATGTCCATAGTGCAGGACTTAGGTGAAGCTTTGGGGCTTCTGACCAATCAAGAGAAGACATATGATTTTTCTTTTTTCCTGGGTTGGGCTGACGTGCCTCGTTTTGTGATGGATTCCTGTATTCAATGGGCGCCAACATAGATGAAATACCTTGGAATGCAGGTGCTTCATGATGAAGAAGACATGGCAAAGGCCAATCTAGGGTCTGTGCTCCGGAGACTCAGAGGAACTGTGAACTTCTGGCGGTCCCTCAAGTGCCCTCTTATGGCGAGAGTAGCTCTTACTAAGACAGTGATCCTCTCACAGGTTTTATATTATTTTGCTAACCTCCATATTTGGATCCCTCAGAGTTGGTTCCAGGACCTTGATGCTGTGATCTAGTAATTAATTTAGGATGGAGGACAA
The DNA here is from genome assembly GCF_031143425.1 of Pleurodeles waltl. NCBI lineage: Eukaryota > Metazoa > Chordata > Amphibia > Caudata > Salamandridae > Pleurodeles > Pleurodeles waltl. Next base: position 653,885,770 of record NC_090440.1, on the reverse strand, counting down.
AAGAGGGTGTCTCTTGCAACACTGCATCAGCCTACAAGAAGTGGAGGTCTATGTGTCCCTGACATGGAACTGTACTTTCCGTCAGCACAGCTGAAGTGGTTAGCTAGATGGCTGGTGGGTAGAGATTTTCTGGACCTAGGGGGCTTGCTGAGCCCTGGTACAGGGATGCCCTCACCCGTAGTGGCTCTTGACCTTTGCAATGGGATGCTGGAGGGCCTTAGCGGTGCAACTGCATCATCCGTTCTATGCTTTGGTGATTCCACTGATGGTACTCCCCACTTGTTGAGTGGGCTACTTAACGGAGCGTAGGCTGGAACTTTGGCTAGCGATGGGCATGGAAACCATGGAGGACTGTTATGTGGAGGGTATGCTATGCACATAGGACTCACTAGTGGAGGAGGAAGGACTACCTGGGACCCAGTTCCTCACTTATGGGCTGATAGACGCAGCCACGAAGGTCTCTAACCTGGGGGGCAGGCGGAGCCCGAGACCCATGAGTTTCTGCAAGTCCTCCTGAACTTTGGTCATGGATGCAGACTGATCTCATGGCTCTTCAAGGCAGCAGTGGAAATGACCACAGATGGCCTTCCTTGCAGGGATGTGTGGTGGGAAGCGGTACTGGGTAGGAGGCTCCAGGACCGGGAGTGGAGGATGGCCTTGGGACAGCTTCACAGGGTTTTGCGAAACACCCATTTCAAAAATACACAATTCAACTACATACACACCACTTACCTGACTCCCCACCAGATAAACCTTATGAGGCCTCCCACACCTTTACTGCCCCCACCTCCTACTCGACCTTGTGGACCTTCCTGTGATGGGAGTGGTTACTAGCAGTATTCCAACTAGATGCAGGGGTTGGACCATCAATTCCGTATTGTACAGGGAGACCCCCCCTGGGTAAGCTCATGATTTAAACTCTGGCTAGGAATGGGAAATGCCCTACGATTATTATGTACCATTGTCTGATGGGGCGTGCCTGCCCTGGCTTGTTGTTTTTATTTCTTTACTTGTTTGGAAAAAAGTCAGTAAAAACTATTTTAAAAAATCGATTGACGCTGGCCATCATTGTTGATGGTGTCATCTGTCAAACTTTACCAACGGCAGGAACCACCATGATGGCGGTTCCTACAAATGTATAGAGATGTCTGTGAGGTGAGCAGACATCTCATAATGTGGTGGGTTAAGGAAAGGTAAGATTATGGACGTAAAGTCCTCAGCCTCCCTGTTGGCCTTTACGCAGTCTGATAACCCCTAACTAGGTCCCTAAGTGATTCTGCTGATGTGTTCCTCTTTCCATGCTGATCCTTACCCACATTCATCTACCCAACTTAAATTGAGTAGTTGTTCTAATGCCAGAAAATCTTCAGACGGTTTTTTCTGGTGCTGATTGACCAAAATATTGCACTGGGCTCTACAACTACAATAACAGTTAGTTAGCCACACATAAATAAAGGATGCCTCTTTTAATAGAGGATGTCCCCTAAACTACAAAATATTTTAATACAAGTCTAGCATAAGGTTTTCTTGTGATTTAATTTCAGGTTTTTACATAGCATATTGCAATTTTGGATTGCCTCAGTTTATGGAATGTTAATTCTTCATAACATGACCGCATTCTTGGACTGTATGAGGGTTTCAAAAGGTGAGTCTTCAATCCACTGTTGAATCTCAAGAAGTTCTTTTAGAAAATTTGGGGAATGATAAAGGAATATGTGACCGGTTCCCATGTGGAAGGAATACTCGAACGCGTTGTTCCGGTGTACCAGTGTTTTATTAGAATAAGATGATAGTTGGTGAGGTATGGTGCAGGTATGCTTTAAAGGTTTTCTTCTTTGGGCGGTGGGTGAACTGGTGATTTCTTGTTGTGGTAGTTTTCACTCTTCTTTCTCTTTTGTTTCCTTGGCGTACAGGTGCCCCGGGAAGTACATGTAAAGAGAACAGAGGACATATGGTAAGTGGAGGGATCACTTTTGGATCTTTCTTTTCTCTTTTCTATTCTCTTCCTGTCTTTTCTCCTTTTTAAACAATGGCTATGGTATCTCTGTCTCTCTTCTGCTTGCTGCCTCTCCTGTGTGCCTGTTCTGGAACAAGTCTTTTGGTCTTTTACCGTGCTTATTGTCTTTCTTTCCCTTTTCATTGTGCCTCTATGGGTTTTTAGATGCAGTGCCTTTAAAGTGCCTTAGTCTAAACATAAAAAGTGCTTTAGGGTGCTCAAATTGGGAGGGTGTCGGAGATTTTTCCCCCTTTATTCCCTCCTTCCTTCCCCTCCTCTCCCCCCCCCCATACGGCTCTCTCTCTCTCACTCGCTCTCTTTCTCTCTCACTCCCTCCCGTTTTCTCTTAGGTATGTGATCCCACGCACCTGGGTTCGCCACGCTTCTCCAGAAGCGTGGTGGGCATTAGCGCTTCGTCCCCCCGGCTGCCTGCTTCCGCGGGACCTGTCAGATGCCTCCGGCTGGGTTCTCCGAGTTGCTTTAGGGAGTTGCTGTGTCCGGGTCTCGAGGCGCCACCCCTCTTCCTCCTCTTCGTCCTCCGGTAGCTTGATTTCCGTCTCCTCTCGTGGTCGTCCGTTCGCTTCCTCCACACCATCGACAACCGCAAGTGATGCCGGAGGCAGATTTGACCTGTCAGTGGCCCGCCATTCCTGAGAGTGCCACCAATCACGGGACGGGAGGCGTGTCGGGCAACGGTCCCCAGGGGCAGAGTCAGCACAGGTCCTAGAAGTGTGCGGGTGAACGCAAGACAACCCGTCACAGAATACCAAAGAGTAATGTTAAGAATGAGCACTCGTCCTAACACCAAACTTGCACCCCATTAAATGCAGCGAGTACCCACTCACCCGCGCAGCCTGGTCACAGAGGAAGAGGTGGCATCAGAAGACGGCAGCAGTGGGGAAAACACCATAGAGACTGTGGCCATTATGGCAGTAGAGGGGTGGGGGTGATGTTCACACAGCAAGGGGCTTCAGGAAATACCAACACAATGAACAGAGCTGCTGGTAATTATACTTTCTTTTTATAGTGCTGGTCACTCTTATGAGTCCTCATCTTCTATCTCACATACCCACAAATCACATGAAGCTTGGGCTGCAAGCATAGTCCAGCCACAGCTGCTGCTCGACCCCCTCCCATCTGGATATTTTTGTAAATGTAAGGGAACCATCTTTAATTATCCTGTGACCTGTCTAGGTGCATGGATGCTGCAACAGTCTTTCAAATTTCTTTGTTGATTCCCCAATGAAACGGAAACTCCTTCCAGTAGCCACCCAGAACTTAGAGCCATATGTACCAACTAATTTTCCCATAGACACAGAATGGGTAAAATCCTTTGCTACATCTGGCCCTTAATGTCCATGTGAAAGGTATCCTTAGGAGGGCCCCAGTTAAGAAGAAAAAATACAAAAGGCTAAAAATGTCCATGCCATCTTGATGATTCATAAATATAAATGATGGATAGTATAAAGGTTGATAACCAAGTCATCAAAGCTATCCTGAGTCAGGATAGAGAATGAACACAGCATACGTTCTTCGGACCTAGACTAGGCTAGAATGACTTGAAAGTGGGAAAATGAACACAACAAAAAAATGGGAAGCAAATGCATTGTGATGCATTCATCCCAGGTCAATGCCTCCTTTTATATGTTCCAGGCAGGAAATGACATCACAAGAAAAAAAGGTAAGCACCATCTTGGATTAGTAACTTAAGACAGTAAATACTGGTGAGGTGGCCATCTTGGGTCAGAATAGATTTAATGGTGGCCATGTCTACGTCTTCAGGAGAATGGCATCTTACAGACACAAAAAGAAGACTCCCTTGTTTGATATCCTCCCTACTTTCCATGTTTCTGCACTCTGTCTGCCACGCTGTCAAGATGGCGCTCCAGAAAGCCTGCAGAACAACCCTTTGACCAGCCATGGCCACTAAGAGGCTGATACTGACTGAAGAGAACAGGAGAAAATGCCCACATTACACTGAATACAAGGATGCATGGGCAAGAGACAAACCACCTTTTTTATTGTCAAGGCCTCACACAAATATACTACTGTCTACTTTTGTAACACCCAAAAGCAAATTAGATCATATATAACACATGCACTATTTCATAAATAAGAACAAAAGCCTTTTAATACATACCTATTGTGTTGTGTTCATTGAAACTTTATGGCATCTGAAAGCACCTGTTTCTAGCAGCAAACAGACGGTGCAGATAATTGTAGAAAATCACATATTGATTATGTAACAACCTCAGTAAGCAGACTTTAAAAATGGATACAAAATGGTTAGGTTCCTTTTAAGGATTAAGGGCCAGATTTATGCAGGCCTTGTGCTGTTCCAACTCCACATTAGCGTCATATTTTTTACGTTAATGTGGCGTTGAAAGGGGAAAAACGCAGCTTTATATTTACAAAGTGGCGCTATACAAGCATTGTGCCACTTTATAACTCCTTGCCCCACATTATGCCTGCACCAGGCAAAATGTATGCAAAGGGGGCATTCCAGCGCTAGAGGGGCTGTAAAAATGTTGCAAAGGAATCTATAAGATTCCTTTGTGCCATTTTTTATCGGCCTTTTTTAATGCCTGCTAACTGCAGGCATTAAACAGAGGCTGCCATTGATTACAATGGGCCTCTGGGTGCTTTGCAGGATTAGCGTAATAATTTATGATGCTAATCCTGAAAAGCGGCGAAGTAAAATAAAAAATCATGATGCTAGCCCCCCCAACTATCACATTGTGCGCCGTATTTTAAATACGGCGCTACCATGGTGGCGTTAGGGTGGGCGCTAAGGAGCGCAAGAACAGCGGCACTGCACTAGGTGCAGCGCCACTTTTCATAAATATGCCCCTTAATGCCTTCTTAAATAACTCCTTATTGCACACAACTGTAATGTGATCGCAAATTTGCATGAGTGGAAAAACTAACATTTTGTGCCAAACAAGCAATCATTCTTCCCAAACTATTTAAAAATGTGTTGTTTTTGTTTCTTGCTGCATAGTAAAATCCCTTCCCTGCTGTATAGCGATAGGAGCATCTCACTATTAGATTTGGTATATCACATTTGTTCTCCTGGCTTCTCTAGGCCAAGGTTCAATTCTTGTATGGTATCAGTTGGTCTACATGCTCAACAATTGCCACAGGGGTGGTGACTTGTGTCTTTCTGGAGTGTCCACAAAGTTGTTTCACATGTTCTACTTTTTGAGTCTCGTGGACTCGATAATCCCTGAGGTTCCTTCTCCTTTTGAAGGCAAAGAGTAGATCAAGGTTTTCTCCGCCTGTGTTTAACATTTTCCAGCATTTCAGTACGTTACTCTTTAGTCTAGAATTCGGGGCATATGTCATGATGCATGTGAATGTCCAACTTTTCTCAGTCACTAAAGAGTGTGTCAGGTGTTTTCTTTCTTTCAATTCCACTGCTATCCTTTATGGTAGGGGCTAAATAGGACGAAAGTAAGACAGGGACCAGTCCTGATGAGTGTCCCTGAACTGGATTAGGCTTGTCTGACGGCAGACACATGTCGACTCACTGAGAGTTTACATTGTGCAGACATTTATTAACTTTTTTAAAAGGGGAACGTCCTTAACAACGCAGCCTTAACAACGTGGATGTTTCCATGCAAGCGTAACCATGCTTGCCAGAACAATGCATGGCTTTTTCTGTGCCTTAACCACTTGTGCTAAACTATGCATATGCGTTTGTAAGGCACAGAAAAATCCATGCTTTGTTTGGGAAAGGACAATGAGGATGCGGTGAGGTAAGAAGGGCTGGAGTAGTGGTGGTGGTGGATTAAGGGAGTGGGGTGGATTGGGGGGTCAGGTGCTGGCTTTGGGTATTTTTTTGTTTTAGGGCTTAGAGTGTATGGGGTTGGACTTTTTTTTTTTTAGATGCTGGAGTGGGGTGTTGGGTATTTTTTTATTTAGGGCTTAGGGTAGGTGGCGGGGTGGTTTATTTTTAAAGGGGTGTGGAAGGCTTTAGGAAGGGCGGGAGGAGAGAAGAGGAAGAAGGATCAGGAGAGGACACAGTGACGTAAGTGGGGTTGGGGCAGGGTTGGTGGTTAGTTTTTAGTGGTGGCGGTGGATTTAGAGCTTAGGGTGGGTGGGTGGCGGGTATTTGGGTACTTTCGTTTTAAGGAGCAGGGGTGGGGGGTTTGGGGTATTTTTTTAGGGCTCAGGGCAGGTGGGGGTCTGGGTAATTAAACTTTTTAGGGGCATAGGTGGGTGGTCAGGATAGTTTTTGTTCTAAGGCTCGGGGTAGTTTACTTATTAAGGGGAAGGTTTTAGGGCTCAGGTTGGGTGGAGGGTGTTGGGTAGTTTAGTTTTTGGGGGTGAGAGGTCGGGGTAGTTTTTTTTTAGTTCAGGTTGGGGTAGTTTAATTTTTAGGGGCTGGTTGGGGAATCAGGATAGTTTTTTTTTAGAGCTCAGGGCGGCGGGTGGTGGTGGTGTTGGGGGTAGTGTAGTTTTATGGAGCAGGGGTGGGGGGTCAGAGTAGTTCTTTTTGGGGTTTAGGGCAGGTGGGGGGTCAGGGTACTTTCGTTTTTAGGGGTGGGGCTGAGGGAGTTGGGATATTTTTTTAGGGCTAAGGGCGGGTGGGGGTAATTTAGGTATTAGGGGTGGAGGTGGTTTTGGGCCTCAAGACAGGTGGGAGAACTGCATGACAGAATCATGCATGCCGTTTCCACACATGCCTTTACTAGGCATGCTTTTATAACGAAATTCGTTGTAAAGGCATGCGTAGTAAAGGTATGCATGGAAACAACGCGGTTATGGTTCCGACCGCGGATGCCGGAACAACACATGCCTTAACAACCCAGTCCGAACAATAACCGCGTCGTTAAGGCATGCATTGTTCCGGCTTGAGTGGTTCCATCATACAATCTTTTTTAAATGATACAAGGAAGAGGACAGTAATAAAATGACTCCATCCATTGACCTTCTCCTATACATTTTTATCTTCAATGTCCCTTTTTGAGAGTAAATCATCCAAAATATATTTCTCCCTTTATCAACACGGAATGTATAAGTAAACACTATTACTCTGCGAGAGTGGTTTCATAGGTTTTCACCTTATCACAAAATACCCTTCCACCGGCTAAGAGCTTTCAGGGGAGCCCACTACACATTAAGGTCACTGGTAGTAGCGAGGAGGTACTCAGTGATGAAGCATGGCACTGGAAAAGAGCGAAAGCAACTGTACTTTTAAAAGAAATATTTTTGTGTGGGACAAGGACAAAAGTGTTTTTATCAGCACTTTCTTCTCTTTGTAATAATACTGTATGCATCCATGTTTGCTCTTTGGGCTTCCTTATACCTTTGCTATAATGGTTTACCAGTTCCACCATACCCTGCATGCCCAGATCCCTGGCATGGACACACCACTGGGTTGCTCTAGGTCCACGGCCATAGCTAAGAAAACTTTGCATCGTTTTTAACGCAGTTGACAAATAGTATTGGGTATTAAGAAGGAAAATCCAAAAACAAGAGATCCGCAGATGTTGATAGGACACTTGCTTTTTAGAATGTCTCACTGTACTGCCATTAAGTGCATCTCCGTCCTATTTTTATCTGCCACCTTTTCCACCTTAGAATTTGCCTCTTCTTCCCTTTAACCAATCTATTTTTCCACAATACACCTCACTATTATGTGTGCAGTACGTTTGGGAAATTCCTGCACACGTGCTGTCTTGTGTCATCGCTTTAATGAAATCCTTCCTCTCCAGGACTGATATAAAGGAAAGAAACTTACGCCGGGTTGCCTTGCAAAGTGGAACAATCTTTATGCTGCGTTAGTTGATATGTCCTGGAACAGCTATGCTGTTTTTTACATTGCCACGCTTCCATTTTGCTGCAAAGTCTGATTTATAGGTTAGATAATAGCAATAGCTGATTTTTATATATTTATTTCTTTGCATAGTGCTCAACATTACTTTAAAGCAATATTAGAAGGAGGGGTGCTAAACATTGCCAGTATGGGTCACCATGCCTTTCAAATATGTAGTTGAGGATAAACTGAACCAATCTAGATCAACCACTATTGTTCTTTATGTAACAGATTTGAATGTTTAGGGTTCCTCCACAAAACACATCTCTTATGGGTTGGATGCAGAGTCTGTTCTGGGTAGGTAATCCTAGGCGTCATGATGGATAAGAATCAACCATTCTCTTTTGCTGAGACAAAAGGCAAGACATCTTTACCATCCCACAACTTCCTGACTCTCAAACATGTGCCTTTTTAAAGGAAGCTAAAACAGTTTTTCCACTCCACTTACCTGTAAATCCATCTTTGTCTCCCAATACTCCTATGGCTAGGTATGTGCTGAATAAATATGACAAAAATAATAAATACATTGGTCTTGTCATTATCAAAAGAGTTTACGCTTTGAGGACAGATGTTTTGACGAAATTGTCCGCCTTAATAACTTTTAGCTCTATTCTTTTGCGAGAGAGTTTTTAAATAACTAAAAGCATCATATATTAACATGTACGAAAGGATGGAAGGCCTAACTAAATGCTGCATTTAAAGGAGTTTTTCCATTTAAAGCTTGCAAGAGGATATGCACTTGGCAGAAAATGTTAAAGTTAACAAATTCCTAAATTCTTTCGTCCATTCTTTTGCTTATTTTGACCTCTGTCATGGCCACAAGTATAACATTTCATGATGTAAATGCCCTACAGTAACAAGAAAAATCATTAATGCCTTTGTTCTACGTCTATTTAGCCTGAGAACAGAATTACTGCAATTTTAGATTAACCGCAATGCTTTTCTTTATGAACAAGTTTTTGCTAGAGAGATGTATGAGAGTGGAAATGACTTTGCCCTGACACTATGATGCTTTCACATAACTGTTCTTTCTTTGATAGATATATACAGATAGGAACATAACTCAATGTAACGTTGTTTTCAATTTAGTTAAAGGTATTGCGTATTTAGAATGTTCTATATTCAAACTTGCAATCTCAACTGAAGCTGTCCTGTTGACATGAAGACCACGCCACCCTATTGGCCAAGATGGAAGATTATCTTTAAGACTTTTGTAAATTGTTTAAATGTACAAACTGTATGATAGTGTCCCAACGGAAAGAGAGGCAGACTGACTGAGACTGAGATTGAGTAGAGAGAGAGCTAGATGTGCAGACCTTCTAGATGCTTCCCATTCTTTGCAGACAAATGCCTCTTGAGTGCTCTCTGATTCTGACACTTTTTAATTCATTCTATTCTGCCTAAACTGCTTGAATCTGTTACTGAGCGATTGTACTGAACTTTAGGCTTTCAAATCTGAGACGAGATGTGTTTTCTGCTGAATTATATTTTCTAAAACTTAGACTAGAATATGGTTTAGATCTTTATGGAACACTCTGTATGCTTCGTTCTGTAAATTGTTGTTGACTTTGATTAATATACTAATAACAAATATTGATGAGCTAAATGAATAATAGAACTCTGAAAAATAAAACTAAAATCTCACTTGACTCCATAAATTAAATGTCATTGAAGTATTGAGTATATTAAGGGGCATATTTATACTCCGTTTGCGCAGAATTTGCGTAGTTTTTTTTTACGCAAATTCGACGCAAAACTAACTCCATATTTATACTTTGGCGTTAGACGCGTCTAGCGCCAAAGTTCATGGAGTTAGCGTCATTTTTTTGCGTGAACACCTTCCTTGCGTTAATGATATGCAAGGTAGGCGTTTCCGTCTTAAAAAATGACTGCGATGCATATGCGTCGTATTTATACTCCCGGGCAAAAATGACGCCCGGGAGTGGGCGGGTCTAAAAAAACCCACATTTGCGCCGGATTTTAGCGCCTGGGTCAGGGCAGGCGTTAAGGGACCTGTGGGCTCAGAATGATCCCAGAGGTGCCCTCCCCTGCCCCCAGGGACACCCCCTGCCACCCTTGCCCACCCCAGGAGGGCACCCAAGGATGGAGGGACCCACCCCAGGGACATTAAGGTAAGTCCAGGTAAGTATTTAAAAAAAAAAAAAATTGTGGCATAGGGGGGCCTGATTTGTGCCCCCCTACATGCCACTATGCCCAATGACCATGCCCAGGGGACAGAAGTCCCCTGGGCATGGCCATTGGGCAAGGGGGCATGACTCCTGTCTTTGCTAAGACAGGAGTCATTTCAATGGGGGATGGGCGTCGTAAAAAAATGGCGCAAATCGGGTTGTGGCGATTTTTTTGCCTCAGCCTGACTTGCACCATTTGTGGACGCCCATACGCCATTTTCCCCCTACGCCGGCGCTGCCTGGTGTACGTCGTTTTTTTTAACGCACACCAGACAGCGCCGCCGGCTAACGTCATTGAATAAATACGGCGCCCGCATGGTGCTTCAGAATGGCGTTAGCCGGCGCTAATTTTTTTGACGCAAAACTGCGTTGGCGCAGTTTTGCGTCAAAAAGTATAAATATGGGCCTAAATGTTTTGATATGCAGCATCTTCCCTTCTTATTTGTCTCTAAGATTCATTGCCTTGGGGTCCAGTAACATGCAGAGAATATTAAATATTTATTTTAGGTTTCCGCTCCCCTACTTTCAAACTTTTTAAGAGGAACCTAAAGCATGTGCTATTAGAAGCTACAAGCACCTGCAGAATACTTGAGGCATGGCGAGCCTTACAAAGAAAGTCAGTAGTAGCATGACAATATAGGTTAATATTGGAATTCTGTCACTTAAGGAGAAGTGATGTGACATAGTGAATGGGTCGACCAGTATAGATGAAGGTAACATTTTTACTTCCCAGCATTGGTGCAGGGCCTAGAATCCAGCGAATTTCAAAGACGGTTTGATTTTATTTTGATTTTATTTTGATTTGATTTTTAGTTTTGTATTGGTCTTGATTGCCCAGAGGCATCTTGGCGCTGACACTAAAGCAAAAGGGGAGGGAATTGAAGGATATATAGAACCTACTGAGTGAAGAACCAAGTCTTAAGGGATTTCCTGAACATCATTAAATCTAGGCAGTTCTTCAGATTCATGGGAAGGGAGTACTGTAATTTTACTGTTCTGAAAAATAACCTTCTGCCTCCCCAGGAGGCACGCTTAATTCTAGTCAGCAGTAGGTTCTTGGCTTCTGTTGATCTGAGATTTTGGGAGGGTCTGTACCAGATGAATCTTTCCTGAATATACTTGGAGGCCATATTGTGTAAAGCCTTAAAAGCTATACAGAAAGCTTTACATGTTATTCTCTTTACTATAGGAAACCAATGAAGATTTTTTATGGCTTGAGATGCTGATTGGTATTTTGGAATATTCATCAGGAGACAAGCTGACGCATTTTGAAGCACCTGAAGTTTAAGAAGACGATTTTTCTTTGTGCTTAAAAACAGGGCATCGCCATAATCCATTGTGGATAATACACTGTCCTCTGTAGAACAGGAGTGATAAAACAGCAGTTTTTTCTAATTATCTTTAGGGCATAATATGTTTATGATGCTAGCATATTGATCTGGTTTTCCAAAATAAGTTTTTTGTTGAAAAGCATTCCCAAGATCTTTACTTTCTGCACCGGTGAGGGAGGTAGTCCCACTTCCTGGAGCCACCACTGTGGGGTCCAGAAAGATATGTTGTTCCTAGAAGAAGTACCCCCATTTAACTAGCGTTCAATTTTAGACAGTTACTGTTCATCCAGCTACTTATTTGCATCATGCAGGACTAGAATTTAGAGGCGGTGTCAAAAGGGTTACAAGAGACTGGTATCATTGTTTTCGTATCATTGGCACATTAAATCACTGAAAAGCCGAAAGATTTGATGAATCTGGACAAAGGTGTGACATAATGATTGAACAGGGTGGGACTTAACAAAGATCCCTTGTGGCACACTACATGGTATGCAAAAGTGGTCTGAGACAAACCCCTCCATAGCAACATGATGCAATCTGTCCATGAGAAATGGTTTAATTAAACTGAGGACGAGGCACCTCTATCCCCAGTTCGGCGAGGTGATCAATCAGAATTGCGAGATCAACGGTATTAACAGATGCTAAGAGGTCCAATAAAATCAATGCAGCCTTGCTGCCTTCATCCAGGATGGATCGCAGTTCCTCTTAAGCAGCTATCATTGCTGTTTCTGTACTGTAAGATTTTTTCAATCCATGTTGGCTGCTCTCCAGCAAATTATTGGTATCTATAAATGTCAAAGACTCGATTCTTAATGCCATTTCCAATATCTTGGCTGGGCAGGGGAGTCTGGATATTGGTCTATAGTTACTGGGCTCTTTGGGGTCCAGGTGTTTTTTTTAAATGTAGGTAGAATAGAAACCTTCTTCCACTCCAGGGTGAAGTCGCCTGTATTGATTATGTCATTGATGATAGGAGTCAATTGACCACTTATAATATCTGGAACAAGTTGCGCGATCTTAGGGGGGACAAGAATCTAATGTTGATTCCGACCTCATGGTTTTTATCCGATTAGAAACCTGATCGGTGCTGAGTATGAGAAACGTATCCAAAACTGATATTGGGGGTTGCGGACTTTTAACTTTCGAGGGGATCTGCAGTGAGTGTTTATTGATTAGGAAAGTGCCATATTTTTCCTTCGCTTTTGTCTGAAAAAAAATCGCCTAAAGTGTTGCAGAACACTTGAGTGCAATTGATATTTCTAGGGTCGAGCAATTTAGCCAGACTATTTACTGTATTGAACAAGTCTTTTGCAGAGTTCTTTGATTGTAAGATTTTATTAGAGAAGAATACATTTTTTATACATCACAATGGATTGGTTATATCTTATCATATTTCTCGAGCATCATAATTGGAACTCCAAACTTGTTCCTTCCTCCTACATTCTTGTTTCTGCACTCTAGGGCCCGTTTTTTACATTTTTTTGCGCCACATTTGCTCTGCTTTTTGACGCAAAACAGCGCAAGTTTGCGCCATTTTTCCATCAAAAAATTATGCAAATGCGGCGCTAAAAAAGTATGAATATGGGCCTAATGTTCTTGGAAAACCATGGTTCTGAAGGAGTTTTTCTGTGAATGAAAAAACCATTTAGAGGTGCTAGAATATCTATCGACTTTACTATCCATGTCGAATAGCTTTGCACGGTATTATCAAGATTTGTGGTGGAACTATGCTTGATTTCAGATAGAGACTCATAAAAGACAAAGTGTAAGGCTGATGAACTAACATTTTTCCAGGTTTTGTCTTTAGTGCGCTGAGGATTTTTTCCCCTGCAAACTGGGGATACCAGTAGATTAAGTTAGAACATCACTGCATTGTGATTCGACCAAGTCAATGGAAGGGAGTGTTTTACCTGAATCTGTGGGTTATTAGAAAAATGCCATCCAATTTATGCCCTGCTGAATGCGTGGCACATTTAACATGCTAATGTAAATCTAAACTGCCCATTACATCAATAAAAAGTGCGGAATACCTACCTGACGTTTTTTCAAGATGATAGTTGAAATCTCCTAATACTGCAAAGTCCACTGCTTTAACACTGGATCCCAGCAGTGGACCTAAATTAGATATAAAAGTTGTTCGTGTTTGTGCTATAGTATTCGTTAGTAATTAGAAAGGCATTCAATAGGCAGCTAAAATCCATACAAATGGGCAATTCCACGAAACACCTAGAATAGAGAGTCCAAATGTTTATGCAAGATTTATTTTTATTTTACTCTTGTTATCTTTGCAAAGTGTTTTCATGGTGTTACAGTTTCAACTCAATTGCATTTTCATAACCTAGAAGGTAAACCATAAGAAAATCTCATCAAATTTCAAACACTAGGACGAAAAGATGGTCTCCTTGGGGCATGGTATTTCCACCCTCCTTGGCATCTGATAGAGCCTCGCTCCTGGGCTCATTACTCGGCACCATCAGTTGGTACTCACCCTCCCAAACCTGCTGCGTGCTAGATCAACATGTGCGTTTGTGACGTAGTATAAGAAGGGTTCATGGTCACTGGAAGAAGCTGCAATGATCACTGACACAGACAGATTGAAGACGTGGACCACCGTGCAATAAGGGACCTTGTATTCCAAGAGGCGTAAGAATGTAGGACAGGAACTTATTCTTCAGGGGCAGTGGAGCCATCCTTGTTGCCTGCTTGGAACATACAATAGCTCCACAACTCTTTTAGCTACAAACACTTCTGTCAGGGACACTTAAAAAACCCTGGGCATGTCTGCCTGTGCACCAGATGCAGAATGGGATAGTGTGCTGTATCACAAAAAATGTGCTGTTCCCAGTGCAGGTGGAATTTCTTCCTGCACTGGGAACAGTGCATTAGTGAAAGATGACAGGATGTTTAAAGATGCTGGTCTCCCATTCACTGTGCGGGCAAAAACAAGACGGTGATGGATGGAATGCTTTAATTAATCTAAGCCACTGGCAATTGCTCAGGGTGGCATCCCCATTGTCATTTTATGTCCACCATGCCACCTCAGTATGGACCCATCCATATACATATCAGTCTTGTCCCAGCTCCTCATGGAAACATCCCAAACGAACTGCGAGGCCAGGTCCTCATTGAATCCGAAAACGAGCAACCCAGGACCCATGTCACCCCTGTTATGAGCTCTTCTGCCGAGTATGGCTTGGTTCGAAGAGCACAGTTAGCCAGTGACCTGGCACACATAGAGCATCAAAAGCAAAAAACAAACAAGGTGATGGATAGAATGCTTGAATTAATCGCAGCTACTGACAAGCGCTTGGAGCTGCACCCCAATCCTTTGTTTTTTGCCCACCATGCCTCCTCAGTTTTGACCCAACCATATGCAAATCAGTCTTGACCCTACTACTCATGTGAACTGTTGTTGCTGCAGTTTTCACTGTGCAGGCGACAACTGGACTAATTTCAAAGGGACGCAGTGAGTCACAGTGCCTGCTTGAAGGGGAATCCATTAGGAGTACCTTTGTAGGAGCACCATGGGTGGGGGGCTGCACTGTCTGTGTGCCGCCTCTATGTGGGGCACAGTAAGTACACCACCTAAAAATCTCTTTGTCTCAGCTCCTGTATCAACAATCCTGCAAGCACAAAGGCAACAGATTACCACATTTTCATGGACCCCTCACAAGGCGGGTGCACATGTCCTTTGTTCCCCAGCGCACTTTCTATTATAGGACGCCTTGGAGGGAGGCAACCCATTATGCCCCTTCACTTACAATTTCAGCCAACCCAAAATAATAGCACATTTTCTGCACAGCTAGTTGGAATCATCAGAAATAACTTTCTAACCTCGTTACAAATCTAAATAGGGTGTCCTGGCATCACATGTGAGTCATAGTTAAGGATGAGTTGGAAGAGGACCTTTCAAGTACCAAGGTGTTCTGAATGAGAATCCAAAGGACTAGGGGAAACTGAGGAATTAAAACAGGAAGGAAACCCATTAGAAAGGAGTTGAAATTCAATTGCAGGAGAATGTCTGAATTTTCTGTTTTGAAAGACAACTCACATTCAGAGACCACAACTCTCACTCATCAGGAGTGAGACTCACACGTTCAAGTTGGGCACTCACTCACATAAGGTCGAATCTCATAACTGATGAGTAGGGATTATTTTTCTCATAGCGCTGCTGTCAGCAGAGCAGCTCTTTACGACTGAGGCTGTAAGACGCCTTCCCATGGGAGAAGCCCTGCTACAGAAGTTGCACTGCGCGCAGCAGACATATGATATCCACTTTACTGATACCAATTGTTAAGTATTTAACCTGGACATATGCATACTATCCATTCCTGTATCTATTTTAATGAGGTTTCCGTATTTTATTTTTTGTATCATTTTGAACATTATCGTCATTGAAATCTTTGTATTCCTGAGAAAAATTAGCATCAATGTGCTAAATATTTCTCATGCCTACGAATTTCGAAAACACTCAACATCACTGCAAGTCCTGCAGTCTAAGCACATTAGTGTAGCAGAGGTAGCCAGGAGGCTTCATGGACGTCAGATCAGATGGTGAATACTGCGTTGAAGGTCATTTTTGCGCTTACTCTGACACCTTATATATTTTGTCTGAAGCAACAATTTGAGTATCCGATTCCTCATACTAAGACTGGCATCTAGGTACTGCAGTGTCTCCTGCTGATATATATATATATATATATATATATATATATATATATATATATATATTCACTTAAAAAAACAAAGGTTACAAGATAGTTATAGTTAGGCTCATATTTTAAATGTACAAAACCATAGAAATTCACCTATAGTTAGAGTTATCGCAGGTAACTATAACTTGTGCCCTAAGGTACCTATCACTCACACCCTTGCCATGCACGGCTAATTACTCAACAAATTATGGCACTCATGACATCTTTGATAACATCATTGACAATATCAATGTAAAATTTGCAGTAACATTTTTGACAAAAAATACTCCGCATGACGGGGGCGTGAGTTATAGTTACCTTAGGCACAAGTTACAATTACTAGAGATAACTCTAACTATAACAGGTGATTTTCTGTGGTTTTGTACATTTAAAATGTGAGCCTAACTATAACGTCGCTGTAACCTTTGCTATTTTTAAATGAATTTCTATGTTTTTTAAATTCTATTTCCTAACTGTAACATCCCTGTAACCTTTTCATTACGAGATACACATGCCGCTACTCAACATTGAGGACTTACCAAGGTCTCTTGATTCATGGCTTACCTAAGACTCTACTACTTTCTCTATACATGATATTACTATCTCGGGACACCAGAACCACGCACCTGCTCACCCACTTATTAGGATACGTATACAGACCGCTCAATTGCTTCATCTATTCTAGTAGGATATTTGATTTTTCATTGATAGTCTAGCCTTGAAAAGGTCATTGTGTGACGAAACACGTGTTGGCTGTGCTTGACTGGCTGTACTCATTGATACACAACTATTGATCCAATTAAACATCTCTCTGGAACACCAAGAAGAGTATAATACTATTCATTAACGTATCTGTATTACTGTAATCTGCTTTTGTATCATACAACTACGTATGCTCCGTGTGCTGTGGTCATATCTGCTTAATCCCTGTAACCTTTGGTTAACAAATCTTTGGTAAAAAAAAAATATATATATATATATATATATATATATATATATATATATATATATATATATATTACCTACTGGCAGTCGCCAGAAGGTAGTTTCAGTTAGGACCTAGTTTCTATAGAAAAAGCTGTTTTTTGCTTGCCTATGTCTTTGGCGTCACTTGACAAATCTTCACAAAATTTTCCAAAACAATTCGACAGTCATGTGAGCTGCTGTCTGGAAAATTTCTGGGTGATCCATCAAGCGGGGACCGAGATAAAGGCGGGTGAAATTTAGAGCTTTCCCAATGTTATTTCCCTTACGAAAAATTGAACAGCGATAGCGCAAAACCCACTGGATGGAATTACACCAAATTTGACAGAAAGGTAGCTCTTTGTCCAGAAAGAGCCCTTTTTAGGGTCGAGCCTGCGTTGCATGCGCTCGCGCATGCGTATCGCAGGGAGACTCTTTTGTACTTAGAAAAGGGCTCGGATCCCTGTCAACTTCACGTCAGTGCTTTTTATTGGTTCGTGGGCTTCCCTAATAAAATCTGCTTGCTTTCATTAGTCGAAGGCACCCATATGTCATGCCTTTTCCGGTGCAAGCCCTCCTCAAGCGCATCGACCAAGTACAGAAAACATGCGAGGCTCGCTGTTTTCCATCGGGCTCGTGGACTTTTTTTTCTCTAATTTAGAGCGCGATCTCGCTTGGCAGAAGTCGAGCGCTTTACATACTTGATTTCACTTTTTCGGGTTATGTACATAAATGCACTTTTGCCCGTTAGGTGAAAAGTCGGGTTAAGAGTTTACAACGCGATCAGCTCTAACATGAGCAAAACGCGAGACCCGTCGCATTGTAAATGCTTGTTGTTATTTGGTGTAAATCCATTATGTAGTTTTTGAGAAATTCAGGATAATCCAAATTTGTATATATAGTGGTGCTAAGGATTCACGAGCCCTCCCGATCTCGTGGAGAGATCTGATTGGCTGATGACACTTCAACAACAGAAGTTTTGTCAGCCATCTTGGGACTCAGCTTCAGTCGAGTCCCAGAAAAAATATAAAAAAATACAAAATGGGCCAGGGTACGAACACCCTGAAACCTTAGCTCTGGTGGTGGGGTCCCAAAGGGACTCCCCTAGGGCTAAAAAGCATTTTTTGTTTTTACGGTCCGATCTGCGTTGGATCCACGGATCCCCCATAAAAACAAAAAACAAAGCATGGGCCAAGTCCCGGGGACATTTTTTTAGAAATGCGGGGGAGGCTAGTCCTTCTGGCCCCCACCCGCTGCTCCGGGCTTCTAATGTATGCCTAATGTTACCTTAGAGCACAAGTTGTAGTTACTTGAGGTAACTTTAACTATAACTGCTGAATTTCTATGGTTTTGTACACTCAAAATGTGGACCTAACTACAACATCCCTCTAACCTTTGTTTTTTTCAGTGAATTGCTATGTTGTTTTTAAAAATCTATTTCCTAAATATAACTTCCCTGCAACCTTTGTTTTCTTCAGTGAAAAAAAAAATATATATATATACACATACACACACGCACACACATACACACACACACACACACATAGATATTACAGAATGAGGTTGCCACTCTGTAGTTATAGTTGGGGTTACCAGAGATGGAAATTCCTTGGATTTGTGTCCCTTAATAACTTTGCACCACTGTATGGGACAGTGAGTTGATGTGTGAGTAGGTATTTGAGTGAGTGAGTGGGTGTGTGAATGGCAGCATAGGTGAGTGAATTGGTATGTGAGTGCCTACAGAGGTGAGTGAGTGAGCGTGTGAGTGGTTGTATGGGTAAGTGAAAGGTAGTGCAAGTGACTATATCGGTGAGTGAGTGGTTGTCCAAGACACTGTATGACTGAGTGTGTGGGTATGTGAGTGGTTGTATCTGTGCAGGAGTGGTTGTTTGAGTAGCTGTGTTGATCTGTTAATCGGTACGTGAGTGGTTGTATGGATGTGTAACTGGATGTGAGAGTGGGTTTTTGGGTCTGTGAGTGGGTGTTGGAGTAGCTGTGTGAATATTTGATTAGCTAACAGTACTGTATGGGTGGGTGAGTAGTTGTGTGTGTAGCTGTGGGAGTAAATGAGTGGGTGCGTGTCAGTAGTTGTAAGGGTCTGTGAATGAGTATGTGAGTAGCTGTGTGTGGATGTATGGGAGTTTGTATAGGGGTATGAGTGGGCATGTGTGTTTTTTTAATTTTATCTCGTAACTGTAACATCCTTGTAACCTTTGTTTTTTTAGTGAATTTGTATGTTTTTTTAATTGGATTTTTTAACTAAAACATACCTTTAACCTTTGGTTTTGAGTGATTTTGTATGGTTTTAAAAACATTTTCACTAACTTTAATACTGCTGTCTGGTTTTACATTTCCTCGTTTTGTTCCATTAGTTATCATTATTATTATTATTATTATTTTTAACTGTGTTTGGCTCCGCGGATCTGGATTTGCAGTGCTGAAAAGGTAGAGGGCCTTACTCATTGTTTTGCAGTCCGATCACGTGATTGGAGTGGAACCGCGGATCTCGCCATTTTTTATAAGGTTAGTTTTACTATGTGGAGATATGTCTTGTATAAATTGGTATCAGCGTCCACCTTTACCTAAGTACATATGATTTGTTGTACAGTCATTTTATATACAAATACATGATTTTAGGTGGTATCAGGATCCGCAAATTCATGAACGGAGCCACGAATCCACTGGATGATGAAAGAGGAATATTACGTTTTCATTGATTATGTATGAACAGTCCTGTATTGAGGAGCTCCTGAATTGGGTGTTTTGCAATCTAAACTTTCTTGAAGAAGAATGGCTTCAGCCTCTGCAGCTGCAGTACAGGAAGAAGATCCCGACATGGTGGAGGAGGACGCTGCATCTCTTCCAAAGAAAGAAAGTGAAGTGTGGAGATATTTTACTATCACTCCTGGTGAGAAAAAAAAAGTGACAGCAAAATATGTCACCTGTACCATCTACGAGAAACAACTTTCACATGGGACTGCCATGAAGTTTTCACATGGAACAAGTTCCATGTGGAAGCACATCAAGACCATCGATGAAAGATACTACAATAGAATCCTGTGTGAGAGAAACTGCATCAGCTTCAACAAGTGCTGAGGGGCAGTCTCCAGAAAGAGCTACTGTACCATCCGTTTCTCCACAACTGAGAAGAACAATAACATGCTGTTCTAAATGCCATATTTTTCTGGCTGCAAAGGTTTCATCTGTGTCTGTGAATTTTTTCATGCTATTAGCAACCACGTTGCCAGTTTTTATTTTTTTATTTACACTTAGTTTAGCAGTTTTTTCAAGATGAAGCATGTTACATTTTAGTTTTGTTGTTCACTCTTTTGTTTTAGAGCTGGTTTCCTTAAAAAAAACACACACAAAAATAAAAACAGTTCATAACATTTGAAAAAAAGGTTCTTGTTAGAACCACTCTCACACCTACAGGATGCTATTACATCCACTATCACATCTACACAAACACTGTGGCACACCCAGGCACACACTAATGCATACTCTAATATACCCAGGTACACACTGATTCATACATCGATACACTAATGTACATACCCCTCCATGTCTTAACACACCCATACAGATATTCATACACATACTCAGACAGCCATGTTCAAATAAATGCACACGTTCACACACATATGGAGAGACTGATGCATTCACTGATATACACAGGCATAGATGCAGACATACACACATAGTATAATATACATGTGCACACATATGTTTATAGGGAAAAAAAACTCAGACAGCTGTTCTTTTGAAAAATGGAGTGGTTGAAGCTGATGCAGTCAGTCTGCTCTAAACTATTTGAACGGGAGGAGCATCGTCTCCTGGAAAAGATCACCCACCCTACCAGCTCCTGCAGTTTTCCACTCCTCCCCATTGTCCCCCATATGGTGAGACCTTTAACATTTTCATTGGTAAGTCCAGCGAGTAAGGAATTTGAGTATGTGTCTTCTGAAGACACTGGATCCAACAACTCCGAATGACTGAACTCTCTAGTCCCTTCTGACAAGAGATGGCCTGTTATCTACAAGACTGTAGTAAGTGCTTCTAGGTCAGGGACTAAGGGGCCCACCACTTTCCGGGGGTTTGTCTGCCCGCCAGCCACTGCGTATACCGTTTTAGTTGTGCCACTAAATAGTACACCTTGAAGTCAGTAACAGCCTGCGTCGTTGGATATTGTAAAGTGGACAAAGCCACTCTCCTCGAGCCTGGGCCCCAAAAGAAGGCAATGATCAGGAAGTTCAGTTTCCGAAAGAGTGACCTGGGTGCCAGGAGCGGGAGCATCCAAAAAAAGGATAAATGACAGGGGAGCGTCACCATCTTCAGCAGCACTACACGGCCCATTAGAGATGAAGGTAGTGTCTTCGAAAGATCCATATGTGTCTTCAGATTTCTCACTGCTAGGTCCCAATTCCCGTCTAATAGATCAGTCAGGTCAAGAAAAATGTTGACACCCACCCGAAAGCATTAGTGTGTGCTTGTGTGTCTTAGTGTATGTATACGTGTGTTTCACTGTATAAGTGAATGTATAAGTGTGTCCCTACGTTTATAACTGTATGTATAATTTTTTCGAATGAAATATGTTCTTCTCAACTCTTGTTTCCAGACAATGTTTTTCTTCTTTTGACTGTATTCCAACTCTAATATACTTCAAAATACTTCCATATTGCTTATCAGATGCATGACACATGTTTCTAATCAGTTCCTTGTACTGGACATTTAACCAAATGTTTACATTTCCAACGCTTCCTAAAGAACTATGAGTTTCTTCATATGATACAGTCTAAATATAGGTTGTCCTTTCACAGGGGTAAGTTGTAGTAATCACCAAAACCAATCACATGTTTTCCTCCAAAGAGCACATGATAGTCAGTCTTTAATATTGGTTACATTCTCAAATGCACAAAGGCAAGCATTACCTTTGAGACTATGCTCACCTCATCAATAATTGAAAGCTTTAGTGTGAGTATAGCTGTCTGGGTGTGAGAGTGAGAGTCAGTGTGTGTCTCTGGGTTTGACACTACATGTGAGAGTGTCTATGTTAGTTTGAGAGTATTTGTGAGAGTCTCTGTCTGGGTGTGAGAGGGAGTGTGGCAGTGTCTGCCTGGATGTGAAGGGGGGGGTGAGAGTGTCGCTGTGAGAGTGTCTGTGTAGATGTGACAGTGGATGCAACAGAATCTTTTCTGGAGTGAGAATGGCTCTGTCAGTGACTGCCTGCATGTCAACTTGGGTGTAAGAGTAGCTATCTGGGTGTGAGTGTCAGAGTGTGACTCTGGATCTGACACTGCATGTGCGATTGTCTATGTTAATGTGAGACTGAGGGTAAGAGTCCCTGTCTGGGTGTGAATGGGAGTTTGACAGTATCTGCCTGGATATGAGGGTGGGTGTGAGAGTGTCTCTCTGAGTGTCACAGTGAGTGTGAAAGTGTTTGGGTAGATGTGACAGTGGATGTAATAGCATCCTGTAGGTGTGAGAGTGGGTGTGACAGTGTCTGCCTGCATGTCAGTCTAGGTGTTAGAGTGGCTCTCTATGTGTACTACTGATTTTTTGCTGTTTCCCGAGCTCACCAGAATCAACCCACGGATTCACACCAGGGGCCGTGCTTAGTCGTGTGGCTGGATCCACGGATCTCGCGAAGAGTAAAAAAAAGTAATCTTTTTCCACATTTTCAAAGGCATAATTTGTCCCATCACCACAACTACATCACCCCCAGGGGGTCAGGGAACCCGTACCCTGACCCCATCAACTCAATTGTCCCCCACATTTAAGCCCTGGGGACCGTTTACCTACAAAAGAAAATGGTAGCTGCAACATTTCTCTCAGGCTGCGGGCAGCCAATCAGATTCTTCCTGTGGCGCGTGGATCTGCGAAGGATCCGCATACCTATATATCTATATTTTTTACCTTACATTTCTCCTAAACTACTCAACGGATTTGCACCAAATCACAAAAAGCATGATCTGTGGAAGAGAATCTACCTCTGTTCCAAATTTGGTGTAATTCCGTTCAGTAGTTTGGGCTGTAGGCGTGTGTAAAGATCCTATGAAAAAATAATGGGAAAAGCGTGTTTTGGAACCCCCTCTTTTTGACAGATCACTCCGAAACTTCCAACACAGAAACTAAACTTAGTATAGTATAAGTTTTGAAAATATCTTGAAGATTGATGATTTATCAAACAGCCCCAAAGGTATTAGCAGAACAAAAATGCTTCATATATATATATATATATATATATATACAAGTGAAACCAGTGAAAGTGATGTCTCTAATCAATCTGAGACTGAGGGAGTAAAATCCCAAATTTTCAAGGAATTCAACCTACTGGCCCAAGGAAGAGTAAAGGCCCAACAGGGCAGAGGCGCAGTAGGTTTCAGAGCTCGCGGAAAAGGAGGAAGAGGAGAACTCAAATCAAGTGGACTACGACAAAGAGACATAGAAAGCACATGGGGAATACGCACCAGGGGTCAAACTGCCATGAACCCATAGAAGGAACTGTGGTAAATTTATCAAATGTAATTCTGTCTAAGACAAGAGAAAAAGTATTAACCCTGGGTCTCGCATTTTGTCCAACAGCATCTTTTGATTACACTTTGAGCAGAATAGATTTGTTTCATTTTATTAGGAAATTAAAACTTAAATATTGGTTTGCCACTAAGGCCTCTGGGGAACAACAAATGGCAGTGGAGAAGACAACTCTGTCCTCATTACAAATTGGGGACATTGAGACATTTTAAACAATGGGACAGTTAATGGGTGACAGTGAGTGGGAGAATGACCCTTTAACAAGTCTGGAAAAGGAAGGATTTCAAGCTAATCTAGATTGTGCAGTTATCAATAGATTTAAACTTAGATCCACCTTCTATCCCCAAGGGACATCTGCATCAATTGATGTATTTGAAAAATGTGTCATCAGTGAATTTAAGAGATTAAATAGGAATAAGAACAGACGATTTGGTTATCATAACTTAAATTCTGAACAACTACAGGCTATCCTTGAGTTAAATAATAATGTAAATATAGTTAATAAACCCTCTGACAAAAGTGGTAATGTGGTAATTTGGCCTTTATCCAAATACTTAGAGGAGGGTCAGAGGCAACTCAATGACAGCAGACAATATGAAAAAACAAGTAAACAGCAATATCATGAAGCCAATAAGAAATATGGTGACAAATTAACCGATTGGGTAAATGACCAGATTATTGTGAAGGAAATTTTTTTATTTTTGAGATGTTCTCATCCTAAATTACCAGTATTATATCTGTTACCCAAATTACATAAGGATTCTAAAAATCCACCTGGCAGACCAATTGTCTCTTCGAGAGGCAGTGCGTTGGAGAACACATCTAAATATATTGATTTTTTTCTCACGCCCTTTGTGGAGGCATTACCATCGTATATCAAGGACACACAGGATTTTTTAAAAAGGATTCATGAGGCACCCTGGGATGAGCAATTTGTATTACTAACATTAGATGTCGAAAGCTTTTATACTTGCATCCCTCATGATTTAGGCATTTCTGCATGTAGACATTTCTTTAGAGCAAGATCACTATCTTATTTACAGCATACTGAAATGTTATTATATATGATGCAAATATGTCTAACAATTTTCTTATATTTAATCATCAAGTGTATCGACAATTGCAAGGGACTGCAATGGGTACTTGCTTTGCCCCTAGCTATGCAGGTCTTTTTCTTGGCTGGTGGGAGGAGCAAGTTGTGTACAATATGCAGATGTTTGATGAGCACGTGATATTATGGGTACGTTGTATTGATGACATTTTTCGCATTTGGAAAGGCAGTGAAGACCAGGCTGTAGAATTTGTGAAACAGTTAAATATAAATCAGATGAATTTGAAATTGACTTCACATATACATCATTCGGAAATTGAATTTTTGGATTTGAAATGACATGTCAAAAAAGCTAGACTAACAAGTATTCTGTTCTGCAAGAAAACAGCAGGGAACAGCCTTCTCCACGCTAATAGTTGCCATCCTAAAAATCTGATTCGCAGTATTCCTTACAGTGAACTTTTGAGAGCAAGAAAAAATTGCAGTGAGGATAGTGATTTCGTGGCAGAAATGCTAACAAAGAGGAATAGATTTCTTGAGAGAGGATACTCTGGTGAATTAATTGATAGTACATGTGAGAAAGTATTTTCATTAGATCGAGAAAAATTACTGATAGCACAGAAATGTATTAATGTGAATGATACCCAAATAATAAGGTTTGTTACTACGTTTAATACTCAAGCGTGGGAAATTAAACGCATCCTACTGAAATATTGGAATATTCTTAAGAGTGATGAACATCCAGCAGACTCAATTGGACAACAACCTCAGGTGACTTTTAGAAGATGTGCATCTCTTAAAGATCTTTTATGTAAAAGCTTAGTCCAATCATCTCAGGGAAATAAAGAATCCATTGTTCAGGTTTTCTTTACATGTGGCAAATGTAAAGCCTGTAAGGGCAGCAGTAATTGTCGTAAGATCCAGTTATCTAGGAATTCAAGCCATTTTATCATTAAAAAGCACCTCAATAGCAATACTGAATAGTGAGTGTGTCTATGCTCTTAGCTGCCCATGTAATAAGTATTATATTGGCGGCACGATTCATAAAGCGAGAAAAAGAGTATTGGAACACATGAGAGCTATAACCAATGAAGACAAAACATATCCGATTGCAAGACATTTTGCTGTGGTTCACCAGAAAAATAGGGATTTGCTGAAATTTCGTGTGTTAGACAATGTTCCGGCTAGTATAAGAGGTGGCAATAGAGAACTGGAACTGAGACAATTAGAATCTAAATTCATTATTAAATATTCTACTATGGTTCCATATGGATTTAATGAGGATGAAGACATTTTTGTTCATCTTAGTTCTATCTAGACATGGGTGGCAGCAATTTATATTGTGAACAAAATAAGGATTAGAATTTAATAATTGTTATATTGCTATCATTATTGTTCTCTTTAAGTATTTTATATGTTCTATTTTGTCATAGGTACAAAGAAAAAGCTGATCTTTGTTGGAAACACAAGGAGCTATTATATCCTGCGAGTACATTCTACACATTAGATGAGTATTATAATATGAATGTTACTTTGTTCTAAAAATAACAATAGATACTTTTTGTAGAGACCTGTCATGTAAGAAATATTTGTGTGTATATATTAGTATTCAAGCTCCTTTTACTTTATATCGAGATACATACACATGAATTCATATGAGTTCTTAGACTATGCAGTGCATTATATGAACATTGTTCAAATATGGCCGACACGTTTGCAAAAAGTACCTTTAGTCTAACATGTTTCTTTATGTATATATATTCTTTTTCTTTTTTGATTTTTTATATAAATAATAATATATATATGATATATAATGTAATATGGGTTTTGTTTTGTTGCATGAATAAGGAGTTAATGTGTGATCATTTATATGAAATAAGAATTTTTGTGATTAAGCAATGTATTACAAGAACTCCGTTTCAAAATGGCTGACACTGTTGTAACAAATGTTTGGAGTCCTTTGTTTATGTTGTTTGTTTTTTCTTTAGTTTAAATGTATGTGCGATGGAGCATGTCTTCTGACCTGGGAGCAAGGAGCCAGTGCTCCGAAACGCGTTAGGATTTCTTTTCAACAATAAACACGTTCTTGCTTGGAGTCACGCCCGTTGTTTTTCGTCGAGGGACTTTGTCCCTGTGAGGCTTGGACAACGTTTGATATATATATATATATATATATATATATATATAAACCTAGTTAGTGGTGGTCAATATCTTTGGTGGCGCCAGAGATATAGCCAAGTCAAAAAATGCTTTTTCTATAGAAACTAGGTCCTAACTATAACTACCTAATTGCGGCTGCCACTAGGTAATATATATATATAAAACCTAGTGGTCACCACTAGGTAGTTATAGTTAGGACTGAGTTTCTATAGAACTGCCACTAGGTTATATATAGCCCAAGCGAATTCCGCACATCTTGCAAAGGGCACAGAAAAACAAGTCTCAGTCACAGAATCTTGCTAAAGTGAAATTTATTAGGCATCCAGAGAACCCTACGAATTTTGGAAACAAAGTTTCCTTGTTCACGGGTAAAAAGCCCTTCAACTCTTTCCATTCTTATTCCTGGATCTCGAACTCAGTAAGCTCAATGTCAGAGAGGTTAACCACAATTAATTTATCTTTCATTTTGATATCATCTGGCCCCTTGTCAGTACTCCCTCAGGGTTTCTTGCGTCTTCCTCTTTCCTTGCATTTCTTTTGTAAGTACTTTTTCCTTCGCAACCTGTGCGATTTACCTTTCCTGGTTGAGCTGCCAGCCTTCCCTGGGCCAAAAAGTCGAATTCCTTAACATTTTTGGTTTTTACTCCTTCAGCCTCTGACTGGACAGAGACATAATTTTCACTGTTGTCGCTCTCTTGTTCCCTTAGACTGTCAGTGAGTCCCCTCACTGGTAGTTATATTGGTTGACTCCACTGATCCTCGATTATAACTTCGGCTCGTAGGAATTTGTTCCTTAACTTTTGGTTGGTTACCTCTTATCAGGTCATACTTTTTATCAAAAGTCAAAATCTGCCCTTTTTCGTAGCATGGGGCGGTCACCACTAGGTAGTTATAGTTAGGACCTAGTTTCTATCGAAAAAGCGTTTCTTGAGTTGCATATATCTTTGGCGCCAAAAGGGGGGGGTCCCAAAACGTGTTTTCCCCATGTTAATTCCCATAGGGTTTTTTAGCACAACTTCAGCCCGAATCGCTGGACGGAATTACACCAAATTTGGCAGTAAGATAGCTCTTGATCCGGACAGAGCCCTTACTGTTATTTTGTGTAAATCTGTTCAGTAGTTTTTGAGATGTTAAAGACAAATCATATTTGTGTATATAGGGATGCGATGTATCCGTGAACCCTCCTGATCTCGAGCTGAGATCTGATTGGCTGCCGGCCCTTCAACCAGGAAATGTTGGCATCCATTTTGGGACTTGGCTTTAGCTGAGTCACTGAAAAAAAGATTTAAAAAAAAAAAGAAAAGGGACCAGGATAGGGGGCTCTGACCCCTTAGCTCTGGTGCTGGGGTCCCAGAGGAATCTCAGCAGGGCAGAAATGCACTTTTTTAAATTTTTCAAGGAAAGTTGCAGCAGATCTGTGACTTTGGTGAAAATTAAAAATAAAAACAAGCAAGGGTTCCAGGGCTTGCTTTGAGAAAAGCTCCTGGGTGGACCAGGTCAAGGGGGCATTATTTAAGAAAAGGAGGGGGACCACAACCTCCCTCGGAGTTTATTTCTAAAAAAAAAAAGGAGGGAGCCTTACAGGGCCCTCCTCCTGAGGCTCTATAAGCCGAGGGACTACACCCTCCCTGGGGGTAATGAAACAGTAATGGGGGCTGTGCGGATCCCGCCCCCCCCTTTGAACCCTGGAGACCATCACCTCCCTAGGGCCAAAAACTTTTAAAAGAATTGGCCCGGGAAACACCACCTCCCTGGGGCCTGCCCTGAAAAATAAAGGAGGGGGCCAGGCGGCCCCCTCCTGTAGCCAATAATGGCCCTGGGGACCCCCACCCCTTAGGTCCGGCTCCTGCTATGTCCCAGGGTGGCCACCCCAGGGACATAGCTGTTTGCTTCTGCTTTGCAGGAGTTTTGACAGTTCCCACCAAGCAAAAGCATACACTCTTCTTCCAGTGGGCGGGAGCTGTCAAAGTGCTCCCTCCCACTGGAAGTGGAGGTGTTATCTCTTTCCCTGGCTGCAGAGACGTAGGGAGGGAAAGAGATGAAACTATTGCTCTTGAACACAGGGAGCTGCAGGTTTAGCATCTCCCTGTGTGCAATAGCAATGTTGGCTCACACAGGAGGCGGGGAGCCAGCTGGGACAGTGGAGGTCTTGAGAATCCCCATGTGGTCCCAATCCTGCACACTGGATGCCAAAGGGCACCTAGGAGACATGGCCGGGCCCCAACAGATGGGGTCCCTTAGGCTGAAATCGGCCTGGGGATGGGTGCTGTGCAATCCCCCTATCCATTAAGAGTGTTTTCTCAGCAATTCCAATTTGAAAAAAAATGATCTAAAATCCTTTGAGGAGGTGAATGCATTGTTGATTTATTGAAGCGCAATCTGTATGTGACTGTGACGAGTGGGTTCTTTCTTGTCCTCTTCTGGTGAGAGGAGAGTCCATAGTTCTCCTTTTACATTGCTACGAGTATCCAAATGTGCAAATCACCTGGAAGCTCCGCCTGCTTGGCCTCGCATAGTAGTATGCACTGGTCTTCCTGCCATTCGACAGGATGATGGACAGCTGACAAGGGCCCCCCCAGTGTGTTTCCCGCCAGTTTTGGTGGCGTGTTCTTAAATTCAAGGAATATGAGGACATCTCCACAAAACAAAGAAGCACTTACGTCACTTAGATAAGAGGAAGGACCTTGGTTTGGTGGAGATTTCTGTCTTTGTAGTCTTGTCAGCCTCTCTATAGGAGGAGTACGTTATCACACATTTCTGGATAAAGATGCACCAGGAACAATAATATTGCCAAAACGCACATAAGGTTACTGGTGACATTTCCTTGTGCTCCATTACACAGTTATGGTGTAGAATACATACTGGACCTTTACCCAAGGACCCAGAAAGAACTCTACTCAAGTAGACATTTTGTGCAAAACTGTGGACTCTTTTTGGACAAAAGGGCAGGTGAGGTTTATTTGTGGCCGAATCACTCACAGAGCTACTAACACACTCACACAGACACTCACTCCTAGACACACTCAGAATCTCATGCACCCACTCACAGACCCACTCAGGCACTCACACACCCACTCACACACCCACTTAGACATTCACGCACCCACTCACAGACCCACTCAGAGACTCATGCACTCACTCACAGACCCACTCAAAAACTCATGCACTCACTCACAGATGCACTCAGAGACTCATGTACCTACTTACAGACCTACTCCGAGACTCATGCACCCACTCACAGACCCACTCAGACACACACAGACCCACTCAGACCCTCAGGCACCTACTCACAGACCCACTCAGACATTTGTGCACCCAATCACTGACCCACTCAAACAAACACATACCTACTCACAGACCCACTCAGTCATGCATCCGCTCACAGACCTACTGAAAGTGCATCCACTCACAAATCCACTCAGAAACTCATGCACATACTCCCAGTCTCACTTAGAGACCCATGCAACCACTGACAGACCCACTGAGGTACTCATGCACACACTCACATACCCACTCAGAGACTTATGCCTGTGGGGTTGAGTGGTTATAGGCGGTTGGCCGCAGGCCAGGCTTTGTGCCCAAAACCTGCCGCGCACGGCCAAAGGCCGTTTGTGGCGAAGGGTTGGGTAGTTATAGTGATTTGGCTGCAGGGCCTTAACGTATAGTAATTAAAATTACTTTACGTTAAAAAAAAACATAGAAATTCATTGAAAAAAACAAAGGTTACAGGGACCTTATAGTTAGGAAAACCATATAAATTCAGTAGTCATAGTTCTAGTTATTTCAAGTAACTATAACTCGCGCCCTAACATAACTATAACTCGCGCCCTCGCCATGCACTGCCAATTACCCCAGATATTGCAGCACTCATGACAACTTTTATAACATCAATAAAAATATGAATGAAACATTAGCAGTCAAATTATTGAACATATATAAATTCACTTAAAAGAACAAAGGTTTCAGGGACGTTATAGTTAGGAAACCAGTTCCTTCCTGAAAAGTTCAGGGGCCGAGCAAAAAGGGGGGGTCTAAATACGTTAAATCCTTATCATATTCCTTTGACTTCTTTAGACAAGGCTACAGCCTAAACCGCTGAATGGAATTACACTAAATTCAGCAGGACCTACTGCTTGGTCCACAGAATGTGCTTTTTGTGAATTTGTGTAAATCCAGTTAGTAATTTTTTATAAATTAAGATTGAAATATAATTGTATATTTTGGCAGTTGGGCTCACGAGAGGGCCACGAGTCACCTGCGAGAGCGCAAAATCAAAACTGGAGGCCTGTGATTGGTCTAGAGTCTCGTTTTTCCTGTGAGCCTTCACACTCTTCCTTTTAGAATGATTGCATGTACAATACACTGGTTGCTTCTAGTTTCCCGACTGAACTATTTTTTGCATATTCTGTTTTTAACAGACTCCTTTGACACCTAGTCTGCCAGAAAAAGACTATTAAATGAGATATTGTTTGGCAGGCTAAGATGGATGAAGCAAAGGAAAAGAAGATCTACGTACATCAAAATCCAGTGGGCAAATGATGCAAAAGGGGAGGAGGTATTACATGCCTGGTAATGAGTGGAAAGACAAAATGTACATAGTTTGTATAGTTTGTTTTACTGTTGTCGTAGTTGTAGCGTACTAATGTTGTTGTTGTTTGTTATGTTGTTAAATTATTTTTTAAATAAAACTTTTAAAGTTACTACTAATTTCTTTCCTTAATAGGTTTTAAATATTTCAAACGTCTTGCAATGTTGACTTAAAGTGGCAGTTCATTCATGAAGAACTGTAACTGTGCTGCAGTGCGTGTGTATGTTGAGTTACTGTAGAGAGATTAGTGTTTCTTCCCATTGAAGAATATAGATTTATATACAAGAGGCAGGTTTTGGCAGAGAGAGGAATACAGTTTCATAGAATAATACCCACTGCTGTCTGCTGGTGGAGATGGCAGTTCTTTTGCACATCTTAGTGTAAATGCTTGTCACTCTGGAGAAACGTTTCAGTGCAGAACTCTGTCTCTGTGTACACCGTACTACACATACCTGTCCCCACAAGGTGGTGTCTGAGAGAGAGATGAGTGTGTTCTTACATTCAAATGTGCACACTGGTTGTCAAAGACACAGTTGTCAACAGAGAGGATACTCCATTTTAAACTGTACTAATGACTAAAGACATTAATTTTCATGAAAAGAGGTATGAGCAGAGAGAGGAGTCTCTAACCATTACGTACTTTGCACATGTGTTACTCTGGGGAGATATCTGAGCTAACCAAGCTGTCTCTCTATTACCTAGTATGTATGTGTGTCATCCAAGAGAAACATCTCAGTAGAGAGCACATCTCTTGCAGAGAGGCCAGTCCCTCCCAACACCCTACTATGCATATTCATCATCCAAGAGAGAGATCTAAGGGTAGTGGACAGTGCCTAACTACACCCTACTATGCATACCCATGATCCCAGAGACAGCTCTCAGTAGGGAGGCCAGTACCTCCCCACACCCTACTACACACACACTTGTGATCTGAGTGCGGTCTCAGTGTAGAAGGCAGCTGCTTCCGACACTCTAGTCTGACGCCCTTCATGGAAGAGAGTGTACTCAGTGGTCCCACACAGTGTATTTCACATGCTTACTCCTATCAGCTGCTGTACACACCCTGTTATGTATGGGTGTTGCCTTTGGGATGCATTTGAAACACAGGTAAGTATATCTCAACAATGAAATATGGACACTAGTTATCCAAGACACAGTTCTGAACAGAGAGGATACTCCATTTCATACTCTACTACATTTACCTTTATCAGTATCAGGAGTGGCATATGCAGAGAGAACAGTTTCTACCCACAGGCAGCTTTGCACATCTTAGTCTAGGGCACTGGTTCCCAACTTTTTGACTTCTGTGGACCCCTACTTTATCATTGCTGGAGTCCGGGAACCCCCACTGAATCATTATTGGAATCTGTGGACAGCCCAGTGAGTCATTACTGAAAGGGACCTAATCTGCTAATATTATTTAATTTTCAAAGCAGTTGCGGACCCCCTGAGGAGTCTTTGCGGACCCCCAGGGGTCCATGGACCACAGGTTGGGAACCACTGGTCTAGGGAGATGTCTTACTTGAGAGGGAGGATAGTGTATTTTCATATCATAGGGGAAGAATAGAGAGAGATGGAGAGAGAGAGAGAGAGAGGGGATCAGGCCCGTGTGTGGGTTGCTGGCCCCTAAAAGACTTGGAACCTAGAAGTGCTTGATAACTGGTGGCCAGACATCAACATACTATTTCCTGGGTCAATGTCCATTACATGCAGAGTGTTTTTAAGGATCATGGACCTGCATGAGAAAACTACACTTGCTAGTATGAGAACCCACTTTTTTGTAGGGACTCCAGCCTTACTCAGCAGCAGGACTTCACACGTATCCATAACAGTCCACAAAGCTCTCACCTTCAAAAACATAGTCTGTCAGAGACAACCATTTAAAAAAATATGCTCCTCACGTTTCAATTGTAGAAGACTACCTGTGTTTTGGGGAAAATATCTTCAGTTCTAATAGGCAGAACACCTAATATCTATGAGCTAAACTCTCTACCCCTCAGCCCTAGTAGAACACAAACTTGTTTGCAGTCAAGCTCTCTGAGTCTTCCCTAGAGTAGAATGCTGAATTGCTTGTAGACAGCCTCCCTGGGTCTCCCCTGTAGTGGATGGTAGCTTGCTGTGAGACAAACTCTCCAGGACTTTCCTGCAGTATAATGCTAGATTGCCCAGAGACTAGTTCTATGGGTCTTGCCTGTGGTAGGATGTTAGATTGCTCAGAGACAAACTCTCAGTGTCTCCCCTACATTAGAATGACAGATTGCTCAGAGACAAACGCTCCAGGTCTCCCCTGCGGTAGAATGTGAGGTTCTTCATATACAAACTCTCCAGGTCTCCCATTGTGGTAAAATGTAAGATTGCTTGGACACAAGCTCTCCAGGGCATCCTTTAGTAGAATGCTATTGTGCTCGGAGACAAGCTCTCCAGGTCTCTCCTGTGGTAGAATTCCATATTGTTCAGAAACAAGCTCTCCTGCACCTGAAGCAAGCTCGCTGGGACTCCCTGCAGTACCAATAGCTTGCTCAGAGACAAGCTCTCCACGTCTCACCTGCAGTATATTACTAGATTGCTTTCAGACGAGCTACTCAGCTCTCCCCTGTAATAGAATACTCAGAGAGGAGCTCTCCAGGTATCCCCCTGCAGTAGAATACTAGATTGTTCAAAGACAATATCTCAAGTTAAAGTAAAACGATGGATTGCTTGGATTCAAGCTCTGCAAAACTCCCATCTAGTAAAATGCTACATTGTTCAGAGACAAGCTCTCCAGGTGTTACCTTTGCCAACTGGCAAATTGTTTGGACTTTCCAGTTGACACTTGTTCAGGATAATATATATTTTTGTTACATGCTTGTCTATAGTAAAAGAATAGAACACATCCTCACAAATAAGATGCCACATTGCTTGGTATCAAGAGGACGATCCCTGTGGAACACCACATTACTCTGAAACTCTCCAATATTCTGTCTGGATCTGACACCTCAACAAGAAGGGGCAGCATAGTACAACATTAGCTACTCTGCTTTAGAATACATTTCATATTCTAATATTCCGGGGATTCCTGTTCATATACTTATGATTTGATGAGAGTGAATCCATGTGCTCTATTTGGGCCTGTATCTTTTTTAACAACAGTTGCTTAAAAATAAAAGAAAGTTCCTGAAAAATTAGAAAATTAAATTGAGGCAGTAGGCAACAATATCCTCTTGCTACCCATTGTGTTCCAGGCCTGTGCATGTATAAACTGTGTTTAAAACTATGGTGTTCCCTTATACATAATAACAGGGCTATTAGTGCCAAAATACTTAGGATTGCAGCAAATCCTACTCGGGAAAGCCACACAGATCTGCCTGTTTGTGAAACACCTAATGGAAGCTGATTTTTTCTTTGCTAGGGACAGACCTGGTTTAATGTCACATTGGCTCACACAAGGCATGCACTTTCCACATGGCTCCATAATTATTTAATTTCAACTTTACCTTTTTCTTTTATCTGCTTATATACAGACTTGTCCAGGGCCAAGGTAGAAATTCCAAGCTGTCGTTACTCCTGGTTTTGTGGGCCCTTGTCATATGCCACCCTGGTCTCCTGCTTGGAGAATGTTGCTTCACTGGCTATACCCCAGCTGATTTCTCCAACAGGGTAGCAGTACATCATGTTACTCGAACTCTGCCTGTGTGCCCCTTTGCTATGTGCAACATGTCTCAGATCCCTCTGTTACGGTGCTCTGACAACTGTTCCTGTAGGGGTGGGTGAAGAATTCACTCCGCCAGCACAGTTTGCACAGTTTTCCCCACTCCGCGTGGAGTTCCGAAATACTCCATGAAGTGATGCAGAGTTTTTTCTCTTCCTCGCGTTCGCCAACGTTAAGTTGGTCAGTGCGAGCAAGAGAAATCGCTAAGTTGGCAAGCGTGAGTGAGATTTCTGAACGCGATCGGTTGCGGTAGGCTGCGACTGCTCATGATGAGAAAACTGCTGCTCGCGTTGATGAAGCTGCCTGAGTGGCAGAAAGAAGTTAGCGCCCTCTGGGGCTCCGTATGATACCGTTCATGCTGATTTTACAGTGCGGGAGAAACTCCTGCACTGAAAATCAGTGCAAACAGAGCGACTTACCCAAACCCTACCACTCATGGAATTCCACGTAGTGCGGCAGAGTTTTTTCGCCACTTCGCAGAGTTCCACGTAGCAGAACTCTGCGAACTCCGCCCAGGCCTAGTGTTTACCTTCAGGAGAAATGTCTGTCTCTGCTGTTGAAGTTTTCCTTAGCTCTTTAGTTTTTTTTACATTCATGCCACTGCAGAATTCCTTTCTTTTTCACATGTGCTTTAGGAGTGCAGAGCTTTTGGCGGGCCTGCTAGGGCTTAGTTAATTTAATCAAACATTTTCTGAGTTAGGAACCTTTCTATTGTGCCTGTAGTTTTGCTTGCATGTTTTATTACTCTTCAGTGTTCTTCCAGGTGCATCATTAGGTTGACTGCGGTGTGTTCAGTAGATGGCATTTGTGCTCTCTTTTACAAAGTAATTAAATTGTTTTGTTATCCCCAGTCTCTGGTGTCGCTACATTACAACTTCATTTGGAAGAGTCCTTTCCCATCCCATCCTTACTCTTTTACCATCGACTCCCTTAGTAGACAGACTCTGCTAGTGGAAGTACTAACAAGAAAGAGACGACCCTGACAGTGAGACCTCGCCTCTCTCCCAGTGTAAAAGAGTGGGAAAAGAAACAACAGTGCAAAGGTTTCGTGCACACTCAAATGCAACCACACTCAGCTTAACGTATCAAAATAATAATTTATCAACCAAAATATAGGATCATTACAAAATTAAAGAAACCTATAAATTAGTAAAAACCAGTGGTGGCTGGTGACTGAAAGCAGTGGTGGGGCACAAATACAAGACGGAATTGCACCTTGTGAGGGAGCCTCACTACCCACGTATTTCCATTCACCTACTCACCCACTGCCTTTGGTCACCTACCCATTTACTCATCCACATTTTCATCCACTGCCATTCACACAACTCTTATCCACAGACACCCACATTTTCTCAGCCACTCTGTCAAGCCCTGCAAACACAATCAGACAAACACACATTGCCTCACCCATCCTGTATCCAGCAGTTTCAGTGATAAAAGGTACACGTTTATTTGAGCTGCAGATTACATGTTTAATATGACATATCATGTCATTAGTCTGCAGAAGAAATAAAACAATAACTAGCCATGATAAATTACTGGAACCATTCCTGCCTTTGAGAGACGAAATCACCTACAGAGGCAGTGAAAGGAGAGGAGAGCTGAGAGAACAGATTTTTTTCTTATTGCCTGTAAAAAAGATAGAGCTCCAACTTACTTGTGTGCAGGGTTGTCTTTGGTATATTTATGACTTGAGGTCTTCAGGTCACACTCCTGTCTCCCAGAGGGCCCTGGATGGAGTTATTTATTGTATTTATTCAATTTCTCTGCCACAGACTGGGGATTCTCTTTGCGCAATGCCGCATTCTTTTAATAAAATGTGACCTCTGGTACGTAGACCCTTCTGATCACACCCCACCATTTGAGTAAATAGGAAAGGGTGGAGAATAATATCGGAGTGACATGAAGTTTTTAGAAACCCGGGCTGAACAAAAAACGCTCCAGGCTGTTTACTATCAGGGCTTTTGGAGGAAGAGGAGATAAGCCAGGGACGTCACTGCGTTCTGAGAAAATGTAAGGGCTTTGAGTGGGCAAGCCCTGTCAGCCCTACTGTGCAGCTTTCAGCCACATACTGACGCAGGCGCAGTGGGGCTTTTCAAAGTGCACAACTTTCACTCCGAAAATGTTGTGCAGAAAATGTTTTACTTTCATCATGTAATTAAATATATGCTTCACTAGAGAGGCCAGAAAAGGCTAGGGGCGCAGCCTCTTAGCCCTGGAACACCAGCCGCCCCTGGTAAAAACTCTGCATGCAGTTAGCTTGATGCAACAGAGATAAGTCATAAGGATTTGCCGACCAAGCCTGAACCACTTTTCAAGCATAAGACTTCACACAAGGTGGCTGGGGTCTGTTATCTCCTGTGTTTTATGCCCTTATGTCCTCGGCTCAGAAAAACTCAACTATACCTAACTCTTCTGGCGATTGCTCTGGCTGGTTGAGCTTTGAGTCACCCAATCAGGAGAAGGTGATATAAGAGGACATCCTTGGCTGTGCAGTCTTTACTCCCTCTCTCCTGGCAGCTAAGAAATTTTCAAGATGTAGATGAGCAGCAATCATATTAAAGTTTCCCTGGAGCGGTTTAATTGGCTTGTGGTCTACTCAGAAAGCAGCCTCGCCTTGCAGCTGGCATCTGTCTTTTTGCTGTGGCAGGTGGTCACATAGAAATATGTACCACAAGTGCCTACACCTTATTCACACCTGGGACACTGCTCTGCTATTGGGCCCAGCCATTTCAATATAGAACCCAGTATATCCTGCTCTTAAAAGCAGATATACCTTGACATGGACACTGGTTTACTTTACAGGACGCTGGCCCACTTGTTGTAATAGACACATCATTCCATGAGGCAAAACACATAAATGTTGTTGGACCTTCATATAACATATTCAAGCCATTATTGCACAAAAGCACAAACAGAACACTTGAAACTACCTCTCCTATTAAATGGGCCTGGCTACTGCCCTGTAAAATGTACTTTCTTTCAGAGCTCTGAATAGCAAACCTCCAGGACCAGTGAATGTGCTGAAATATGGGATCTGCCGGTGAACTTACAGTACTTGGGGCTAGACAGAGACAATATTGGGAAAATAACTTCTGTTATGCAAGCAGCTTGACTGTAGGTCTGGCCGCATTCTCAGACACTTACCCTAAAAGGCCATAAACTTCCATCTATTTGAATTGCTTGGTCTTCATTAAAGGCACAGTCAATGAGTTGCTATCTGGGACCTATTACAATGAGAAGCACGTCTCTCCTAGGTGCTCCTGCTGCATTTTACAATGAAGCAGACAAATGAGGAGTCATTATTCAACCACTGTTTGTGTATGTACATGCATAGTTTAAGAGAAACATCCTTTAAGCCAGTAACTAGGTTCTATATTTCTGGAGTTTCTTTCCTAATGCTATCAATTTAGCTATTTTTCAAAAGTCATTTTAGAATGTTTCCTTCTTCTTGGATAGGATGAATTCCTTTGTTCTCTTGCTTAGGGTACCATTTTTTCATTCTTAGTCTAAGTAGCTTTCTGCTTACACCGATAAGTGAGTTTCCCGTTTCTTCTTACAAGTTTTTTATATGAGTGTTGACTGTTTGTGAGGAATTTATAGTTCAGTGGTCAGTTTAGATGTGAGCAGAGACACTGCCTCCAAGCAGTCATAATCTCCACCACTACTCGGTAAGGATCTACTAACTTAGTGAGAGAATGGTGGGTGGTGGCAGAAAGCACTATGGCCGTGCTAGCACTACCACGCTGATATTCCCTTGTGAGCCTGGTGGAACTCATACCTGGCTGGTAGCTAATGTGCAGTCATCAATAATGCAGCAAATGCAATGACACGAGAGCCAGGGCCTTGGGGGGTCCAATGCTCTCCAACTATGGCTGTTTTTCAGTACCGAACCAGGGAGCAGGGAGACACTTTTTTGAATAGTTGCATTGGGGCCCAAGGCACCCTTGTTGCACCACTGAGCAGACAAACACTACATCAGAACCAACGTGGGCGTTTTTTAATCGTCTCCCAAAAAGAATCTGCCTGTTTTTCAATTTTCATTAGAACTAGCCTTCGGACGACCTTAATCTCCAAATTTTCTGCTGACTGCTCCGCCAATGCAGGACCTCAGCAAATGCTTTACCGACTGAGCACTGGGTGACAATGGTCCTGTGGGGCTGCTTCTTCTCGGACTGGAGATCAGTACTGTGCTCTTCTGACACAATGTATCACAACTGCACCAGTGCCAGCAACCTGGAGGACGTAGTGGATAGTATGTTTTGACTACGGCCTATCCACTCTGTTTAAGTGCCCATTTCCTCTGTTCTTACAGCTCACACTCCTTCTTCCACTCTTCAAAGAGAGGCAGCAACAAAATCCTAAATCAGTCTGGTCAGACAAAGAATTCAAAACTCCTGGAGAATCTTTCAGAATTTGCTTTATGTATAATATATATATTTATATTTATGTATATACACACAATTTATTAACATGTATTTAATTTAAAAACCCCAATACATTCCAATAAGATTTAGAATGGAAAATTGACATGTGAAAGTTGTTATCAGTCTCAGTTGCCAGTCTTGCATGGTTATCAGTGTATTCTGTGTTAGTTTCTGGGTGGAGGCATGTACCCGTCTGTCCTCTCCTTACATCTGAGAGTAGCTGTCTGTCGGCCATGCTTAACATTTCATATAGCTATTCTCAACATATTTTCTATTGAGCCCTGGTGAGGCAGACGTGGTTTAGACATCTAACCACTAATGCTCATCTGAAGAAAGTCAGGGCTGCAGTACATAAATACTACATAAAACCAGTACTCATTAGTATGCACCAATAAACAGTTCTGAAATTTAAATCAAATCGACTGGGATTTACTCCTTATGTATTCATTATCTTCCCAAAAACCAGCAGGCTAACAAACTAATCCAGTAGAAAACATTTGCAAATGGTCAACTTGAATTTCCACCAAGCTATCTGTCCTCTGCCTGGAACTGACAGCGTGAATGTGTTCATATGTTCCTTACCTGTGTCTTACTGCATTAAGGTCACCACCTCTCCAGGTCTGCCCCCTTCACTTCAGGTTTGGGTAGGTCTATTTAGGAAAACACCTGCTATAAGAACATAAGTGTAACTGAGACTGGGTACACAATTTCATAGGGTCCAAAAGTCATAAATGTGCCAGCAGAGCTTGCCTCTGCATTGGAGCAACAGAAGTGGTATTGTGAATGAATGCGTGTGCCAAGTTGTGTGAGTAAGCAGCTCTCTTAAGTGAACAGTCCCATACAATAAAAACATAACAGAACTATTCTTTGTACTGTACTGTTTTGGATAATGTTGATAGTTCCAGGCAGAGTGTTCCCATACAGAGTTTACATAGCTTGCAATTTAGAACACACTTTCTGAGATCAGTTCTCGTTTTAGCATTCATAATTGCCACACAAAACAGGAACAATCAAAGATGTCCCTCTAGGGTTTCTTTTATTTTGATGTTTTGTTTACTATGCCAGCACAACACCTTACAGTCACGTTACAGTGCTAATTGCAGCTTATGGTGGAGGCTACCAGAGAGGAGGTTTGCAAAGAAGATATGATGTACCTCCCACCTTATTGGAAAGGACATTTTCTTGAACAGGCAAGAGAAAACCTCCAAAAGGATGTGTTTCATCCTTATTTGTTTGCCATTCTATATAATCACCGGGGCTAATTTTCTTGGCCGTCCAAATTCTAGATCATGCTTCCCAGGTTAATGATCTGGATCATCCTATCAGAGCTGAAGTAACATACTATCCCTTTAGTTCTATAGGTCTAACCACTCTTCGACTAAAGTTGAAGACCATCCATTGAGGTACAGATATCTAGACCACACCTTCATGGATAGACTCTAAACTAACCCACCACAACCACTGTTCCAGGCCTTTCTTTAGGGTTACATTCCTAGACCAATGGCCTGGGCCAAAGTTCTAGAAGGCCCTCCAGTCCTTAGGCTGTAGGCCACCCCTATAGAGATGAATCTAACTAGATGTAATTTACCTAGTCAGTGGTTGTCCTTGAAGTTGTCCTTGGCCCTTCTAGACCAGTCTGGAATAACTCTGATTCAGTCTATCCAATCAGCAATAACTTTCCAAATCATAATTTCAAGGCTGAAGTTACAAGTCACATTTTCATGGCTGACCACCCTTACAGAACTCATGTTCCAGCTAACCTTTGCAGTGTTAACATTTAAGACTACTCCTAAGGAAGGTGGGTACCATACAGCAGGACTGAATGTCAACAAGAACTCTTAGAATTGTAATGCCAGACCTTCCTCAGGGTTCAGTATCAGACATTCCCTATGATTTTACTTCTAAATGACCCTTCTGGGGCTGAGGTTCTAGACCAACTACCAGGATTGAAATTCCAGACCACCCTTCCAGGACTAAAATTCGATATCATTAACTTTCTCAGCCACTTAGGACTGAAGATCCACACCATCCTTCCATGGCATACATTCTCCACCATCCCTTTGGAGCTGAAGTACAAGACAATCCCTTGGTGGCTAAAACTGAAGACATCCATCCAAGAATGATGTAGTAGAATAGCCTATGGAGTAACATGTGAAAGGAAAGATCACCCACCAGAACCAAGACTGTGAAACACATTGTGTGGATCTAATGTTCCAGAGTGGGCCTTAGAACTGGTGTAAATGTTCTCCTACAGATACAAGTGAGTATTTGTCTTCTTCTCTCAGGTGTATGACACCACACCTTGCCTCAAAGCCTCCACCTTTCTATGGTGGCTAGTTTGTCAGGTTTTCCATCTGAAGACATGCACCCACAAAATGACTCCCACACTTCCTAACACAGAAATGGGCCTCCAGATCTGCCTAGCTTACACTTCTGCAACATGTCCAAACACATAGAATAAGCCCACTTATCATGATTTGTAAATCATCTTTTGTGCTCATGGACAATTAACTGGATCCAAATCCTTTCAGACAATGCATACAGACTATACACACATCTCTATTTTTATTCACAGGCCCCTGCATCTGTCTAGTCATAGTCCAATAGTCACATGAATTTGCTACATATGCTGGAGGGAAAGAGTTTTGTCTTAGGGTTTGGGCAGCTTGAAACGAGACTTCACCCCAAGGGCATGGTTCACGTCTTCTACAGGCTGCAGACTGTGCCACTGAGCCATGGGTCGTCGTGGATTTGCTAACATATCAGACCAATGATGCAACTGGTTTCCTGTTGCTTTGCACCCCAGGAACAGCTTCCCAATCGCCTCATTCTTGGTAACCTTGTCGTGGTCCCAGACCGAAATCACAAGATCCACATTCTGGGGGTGCAAGAAAGAGAGTGAGTGTTTGAGTATCAGTTGATAGTACAGTCATAGTACACAAACAAAAGGTGGTTTAGGGCACACTGGCAATTATCTAAAGGCAAGAGTGACACAGAATGGAAACATGGTTACTGCACTGGGAGGTTCAAAGGAGAGAAAGTTCTGGTGATAAAGTGAAGGGGCGCCATGCTACTGTGAGTTCCACTTAATGCATGGCTGCTGTAGGAGCGTAGAATGGAGAGACCCTAAAGTACACTGCTAAAAGTCAACAGTCGTTCTGTTGTTTGACTTCTGAGAACTTTTAGGAAAAACAATTACATTTCTGAAACCTTTTTAAGGGATGGTACAGTCGCATGTGCTGAATGATATATTCCTCAATATATCCTGAAAAGAGACCCTGAGTTCAAATACAACTTAGTTTGAAGTTTTTACTGTTTCTTCCCGAGGTCCAACCAGATATACGAGGACGTATGATAGGTAAGGACTGCACACTGAACTCACCTTGATCTGCTCAAATGATACCTCGAAATTAAAAGCCTCATTGAAGTATGGACTAAGAGTGTTCTTCTTCACTGTTGTCTTTTTCTTCTTCCAATTCTTCTTCTTTAGGAGTAGCTGCACCTTGACGTAGGGATCTGTGTTGCACAAACACCAAAAGAATAAGCTGAGAAGAGAACAGGAGAGAGAAATGAGAGGGAATGAGAGAGAGAGAGAGCAAGAGAAAGCAAAAAAAAGAGAGAGAGAGAGAGAGGGCCAGGCCCCTGTGCAAGGTTAGACAGCAACATATTATTTCCGAGGCAATGCCCATTACATGCAGAATGTTGTTAGGAGACATGGATCTGCATGAGAAAGCCACACTTGCCAGTAGACGAACCCACCTGTTTGTAGGCAGAGACAACCATTTGAAAAGAAAATATGCTTTCCACATTTCACTTATAGAAGAATACCTATGTTTTGGGGATAATATCTTCAGATCTAAAAGGCGGAATACCTAGTATCTATGAGTCAAACTCTCTACCCCTCAGCTGTAGTAGAACACAAACTTGTTTGCAGTCAAGTTCTGTGGGTCTCCCCTGCAGTAGACTGCGGGATTGCTTGGAGTTAAGTCCTCTGGTTTTTCCTTGTATGGATGCTATATTGCTCAGAGGCAAACTCTCCAGATCTTTCCTGGAGTATAATGCTGGACTCTTCTGAGATAAGCTCTCCGGTCTTGCCTTTGGTAGCATGTTAGATCTGCAGCAGAATGACAAATTGTTAAGAGACAAGTGCACTAGGTCTCCCCTGCAGAAGAATGTGAGATTCTTCAGAGACAAGCTCTCCAGGTCTCTCCTGCAGCATAAAGGTAGAT
Source organism: Pleurodeles waltl (assembly GCF_031143425.1). NCBI lineage: Eukaryota > Metazoa > Chordata > Amphibia > Caudata > Salamandridae > Pleurodeles > Pleurodeles waltl. The sequence goes on along the minus strand of NC_090440.1, from coordinate 653,842,102 downwards.
TGCTCAGACACAAGCTCTCTAGGCCTCTGCTGTTGCACCACTAATTCGCTCAGAGACAAGCTTTCTAGGTCTTCCTTGACCAGATTGGCAAATTTCTTGGACTTGAACTTTCCAGATGACACTTTTCCAGGTCAGTATTTTTTGTTGCATGCTGACTATAACAGAAGAATAGAACATCCTCAGCTAGAAGATGACACATTGTTTGGTATCAAGAGGATCATCCCTCACTAGTAGAACATCACATTACTCTGAGACAGGCTCACCAATGTTCTGTCTGGATCTGACATCTTAACTAGAAATGGTCAGCATCTTAAAACTTTAATTAACTTGATATATATATATATATATATATATATATTTATATATATATATATATATATATATATATATATATATATATATATATATAATTTCTTTTTTTAATATCCGGGGGATTCCTGTACTTATGATCTGATGAGATTGATTTCATGTCTTCTATATGGGCCTGGATTTTTTTCCACCAAAGCTGCTTAAAAATAAAAAATAAAAGATCCTGAACCATGAGAAAATTAAGTTGAGGACACCGGACACCAAAATTCTACAGTTGCCCGTTGTCTTTCATGGCTGTGCATTTATAAACTGTAGATAAAACCATGGTGTGTCCATGAACATAAAAACAGAGCTATTAGTAGCACAATATGTAGGATTGCAACAAATCATACTTGAGAAAGTCACACAGATCTGCCTGTATGTGAAACACCTGATGGAAGCAGCTTTCTTCTTTGCTAGGAACAGACCTCGTTTGATGCCTCATTGGCTCATGCAAGAAATAGGCTTTCCGTATGGCTCTGCAGTTGCCTAGTTTCCGCTTTAACTTTTTCACTTATCTGCTTGAATACAGACGTGCCCAGTTCCAAGGTAGAAATTCCAAGCTGCTTTCTTTTTTATATCTGTTATACCTGGGTCTCCAACAAGCAAAACGTTGCTTCACTGGCTATGCACCCCAGTGCCACTTCAATACGGTGTAACTTCCTGTGCCCTGTACAGTTAAACAGCATTTTACTGGAATTCTGTCTGTGCCCACTTTGCTATGCACAGCATGTCTAAGATCTCTCTGTTATGAAGCTCCAAAAGTTGTCCCTGTTTTAACTTTCAGGAAAAATGTATGTCTCTGTTTCTTCAGCTTTCCTAAGTTCTTTGGAGTTTCTTTGCAATAATAGCACTGCAGAATGTTTTTGCTAACATATGTGCTTTTGCTGGGCAAAGCATTTAGTGGTCCCACTAAGGCTTAGTTAGTTTTAGACAAACATTTTCAGAGTTAGGAACTTTCTTCACTGGTCTTGCAGTTTTGTTTTCTTTTCTATGTCTCTTCATTGTGGTTTACATGCATCATTAAGGTGACTGCAGTGTGTTTAGTTGACTGCATTGTGATCTCTTTTACAAAGTAATTAAACTGCCTCGTTACTCCTAGTCTGTGGTGTTGCTGGATTACAGTTTCATTTGAAAGAGTCTTTCACTGCTTGCATCCCATCCTTACTCTTCCAACAGCGAGTACTTTTTGTTAGACAGGCTCGTCTAGTGGAAGTACTCACAAGAAAGAGACCACTCTTCTTGCTCACAGTGAGACCCCAGCCTCGAAGCCAATGTAAAACAGTGATAAAGAAACAACAGGGCAAAAGAGGAACACCCAAATACAACCACACTCAGCTTAAAGTATCAATATAATAATGTGTGTACTAACCAACATATAGGATAATTAGACAATTAAAGAAAGGCCTGTTAATCAGTAAAAGCACTGCATGCAGTTAGCTTGTTGCATCAGAGAGCCTGATCCACATTTCAAGGATAAGACTCGAAGGAAGGTCCTTGGATGGGGTCTGGCATCTCCTGTGTTTTATGCCCTAATGTCCTGGGCTCTGAAAACTTCAACTAACACTTCTGGCGAGTGCTCAGACTGGTTACTTTTTGAGTCACCCAACCAGGAGTAGGTGACAAAAGAGGACATCCTTGGCTGTGCAGTCTATACTTCCTCTCTCCTGGCAGCTAAGAATGTTTTAAGAAGTAGACGAGCAGCAATTATATTACATTTTCTCTGGAGCAGCTTAATTGGCTTCTGATTCACTCACTAACCAGCCTCGCCTTGTAGCTGGCATCTGTCATGTGCTGTGGTAGGAGGACAAACTGAAATATGTACCACAGGCGCCTACAGTTTATTAACAGCTGGATACTGCTTTGCCATTGGCCCTAGTCATTTCAATATAAAACCCATTATATCCTGCTCTTACAAACACTGATACCGTGCCATTGACACTGGTTCGCTTTGCCGGACCCTGCCCCACTTGACATAGAAGATACATCACTCTATGAGGGAAAACACATAATAGCTCCCAAAATGTTGTTAGGCCTTCATATAACCTCATCAAGCCATTCTTGCACAAAAGTGGAACAGATAAGATGAACCACCACTCACAAACAGAAAACTTGGATCTACTTCTCCTATGAAAAGAATCTGGCTACTGTCCTGTAAAAATTATTTTGTAGGAGAGCTCTGAATAGGAATCCTCCAGGACCAGTGAATGTGCTAAAATAGTAATGCACATGGAACTGCCGGTGAACCTACAGTACATGCGGCTAGACAGGGAAAATGTTGAAAAGAAGAACTTCTATTGACCAAACAGATTCACTACAGGTCTGGGAGTATTTTCAGACACTTACCTGAAAGCCCATCAGAGTCCATCTTTTTGAGGTTCTTGGCTTCCAGGACAACCACAGTCAATGTGCTGGTACTTGGGACGTATCGCAACGAGAAGCAGATGTCTCCTAGGTGCTCTTGCTGCATTTTAGAATGAAGCAGATAAGTGAGGAGTCACTATTCAAACATAGGAGTTTAGATATATACAGGACCAATGAAAGAAAACAAATCCTTCAAGATATTAAACTAGGTTCAATATTTTCTGGTGTCTCTGTCTTGCTGTTCTCAATTTTGATATTTCCTAACAATAAGTTTAGTGTGTTTCCTTCTCTTCGGATAGGATGAATTCCTTTGTTCCCTTGCTTAGGGGACTTTTTCTCCATTCTTAGCTTATGTGGCCTTCTCGTTACACCAATACGTTTTTTTCTTTTTTCTTCATACAATTTTTTCATATGAGTGTTGGCTATTTTTGAGATATTTATGCTTCTATTTAGATGTGGGCAGACATTGCCTCTAAGCAGGCATAATCCCCACCACTACTCACTAAGTAGCCCTTATCTGTGGCATTTCTGATAAATAACAGGGTCAGCAAGGCTTAACGGGAGAATGGTGGGTGGTAGTATATAGCACTGTGGTGGTGCTAGTACTACCATGCTGATATTCCCTTATGAGCCTGGTAAAACGCATACCTGGCTAGTAGCTGATGTGCAGTTATCAATATTGCAGCAAGTACAATGGAATGAGTACCAGGAATCTGAAAGGCCCACTGCTCTCCAACTATGGCTGTTTTCAATTACCGAACCAGGGAGCAGGGGGGTGCTTTTTTGATAGTTTCATTGGGGTCCCAGGCACCCTTGCCGTACCACTGAACAGGCAAACACTACACCAGGACCGCCATCACCTTGGACACTGGGCAGTGCTCAGGATTCCCACCAGCAGTGTCTTCCATGCATTACAGAGCAAGGGAGGAATTCTGGAGATTCAAAAGAGAGGAGACTATGGTAATCATAAAAATTGGCATGATGTCCAAGTGTAGCGGAGTGATGGTAGCCGTGTCCTTTGCTCTTGTCCTCAGGGAATCCCTCTGACCGAGAGAGGAGTAAGGGCTAGTATTACCTGGGAACAGGCATGCCCAACCACCAACACCCTGACTTCTTTCTATACTTGTTAAAATCATGCATTGAGTACAGCCACCTACTTCAAAGTTGTCTGTGTCTCGCACCTTCCTAGCTCTGGTACAGGTAGGGCCACTATCATCCGCTCTGCAGAATCACCACCTCCACGTTTATTACCTGGCTGGTAGGAAGCAGGAGATGAAAGTTGTGAAGGGGCCTACTGCCTCCCTACGTCAAGGAGCACCTTTTTGCTTTTTTCTTTAGATCTGTTCTTAGGATGACCTTAATCTCCGAACCCCCTTCTTAACCATATGTGTACTTTGTTTCTTTCTTAGTATGAGTTTATATATGATTTCAGCAGTTGACAGCACATTCAGTACTGTGAGTTGCTTCTCCTCTCACTTTATACTAATTTTAGACTTATTTCTTTCAATTGTCGTTGCTTGAACAACTTAATATATGCACTGGTTCCCAATCTTGCTTTCAAAATGAGTTACCTGTTGTAAATGTTCTTTTCCACCACTGGGCTTGGTAGCTGCCCCACCATACTGTCCACTTTCCCTCACGGAAATGTACTATCTCCTTCACAGTAGTGTCCATGAGATTACCTACTATCTCTCACTACTGCTGTCAGTGCTGTATCTTTTGTGTCCGTGAGGAATAGTCAATTTGCTTGTGTGAACATTAATGATTCAAATTTCCCACTTTTTTATGAAAGAAGCAGGCAATCCCTCTCAACAGGTGCTACTGTCAACTGCAGTTATAGGAAACGGTACTGCAGTGGGATGATTAGATTGTGTAAATGTTCTCATTCATGAATTCACTAATTTATTTTCTCACTTAGCCTCTGCTAGGGCTTCAAATGCAAAGGCCACAAGATGATGGATGAAATGCTTGATTTAATCTCAGCCACCAGCAATCGCTCGGGCCACATCCCAATCCATCATTTTTCACCCACCATGCCACCTCAGTTTGGACCCAGACATTAGCAAATCCACCTTGACCCTGGTCTTCATGGGAACAGTCCAGCCAGAACTGCCAAGCCAGGTCCTCCCCACAGTGGAACAGAAGCAACCTAGGGCTGGTGTTGCCCTAGTTAGGGCTCTTGGTTGCTTGTTTTCTGGTTCAAGGAGGACCTGGCTTTACAGGGTAAGCTGGAATGTTCCTATTAGAGGAGGGTAAAGACTGACTTGCATATAGCTGGATCTGAGGTGGCATAGTGTGCAAAATAACAATGGATTAGGATGCGGCCCAAGTAATTACTAGTGGCTGAGATTCATTCAAGTATTCCATCCATCACTGTTTTGTATAATCATTGGTGTAAAGAACTGGACATGGCTAACTAACTGAAAGTCATATCAGCTCAGTTTTATATAACTTCACTTAAAGGTGATTTTAGAAATGTGCTAATTTTGTACAGATTTAAAATGTATAGTGTTAATGTTACATTTGTTTGTAGTTTATATGATGATTTGTTTGTTAAGCGAATAAATGAACATATATGATTTTTAAATAGACAAATAACCTCAAGCGATAAATTAACTGGGTAAAAGACATCCTCACTGTTATTAGTTTTAATTTACATAAGAAAAACTTGTGTGACTGTTTTTTCACCTGAGCTTAACCAACACAATACTCCACGGTTCTACTTCTGTCTAGAGAGTAAGGGCCTGAGTTAAGAGTTTGGCATAGGGGTTACTCAGTCATAATGGTGACAGCTATCCCGTCCGCCGAAATATAATTCCTACTCCATCCTATGGGATTTATATTTCGGCAGATAGGATATTCATCAGAGTTGTGACACAGTAACCCCTCTGCCAAACTCTAAATCAGGCCCTAAGATTTTTAAGACTACCCTTTTGCAAATGGATCTCTATTTCTTCCATTTCTGCACCAGGACCTTCACCTCTGAGGGAAAGTACAGAACATAGACCACAAGTAAAGACACAATTAAGTGTGACGTTACCTACTCAAGTTACTCCACCTGAACAAGTGCGAACAAACACTGTGCCTCTTCACAGGGTAGTCACTGGCTCGTTTTCTCCTTTCCTTCCTTATTACATAGTTTGGGATATTGTTATTCACGGAGGATTTAATAAAAGGTGCAGACCACATTGTGAGGCAGACTACAGCTTTGAGGGGTTCATTTATACTTATGGGGCCGTTTACCTCAATCTTTGTGCATACGCTGAGCTTCTGCCACTCTTCTATCACGTGCTGCAAGTCGATGTCCCCCAGTGTAAGCCGCAGTTCCCCAATGGCATCATGTTTTGAGAAGCGATTGAAGTCATAAAGCTGGATGACTGCTGTTGTTTTTGACACACTGTCCTTAGGAAGCTAGGATGGACAAAGCAGAGGGCCACAATTAATTTCCTCGAAAATTTAAAAGATCTAACTCTGCACATGATAATCTTGTGAGATGTCAGGTGTGCACTATTGTCTCTCAAGTGATCAATGAGGTTTTACAAGTGTACATCCAAATGTGAGTTATTCCTATGTATACATGAAATTACATAGGTTTTCTCATGTGTTTACCGGATTTAGCACATGCTATGTGACAGTGGGTGTTTGTGTGAAAAACATATGTGAGGTCTGCCTTCCCATATGAAAGCTTATAAGAAAACTGTCCATGTTCTTCCAGTTTCTAAACGTGGCAGCATATGGCAACAGTACACAACCAGTGTCTCGGTTCTTCCAAGATATTGTCTGTTTGTACCAAGTCTCCAATGAGAGAAAATTAAGTGATCAGAGTAAGCCTAAGGAAACAGGAAATTACTCAAGGTACAAGAAGCCCAATCATTGTGGTCTCTGTAGGATGACCCCAGCAACATCACTACAGCTGTGGAAACATGCAAAGCTGATGCTTACATTTTAGAATATTTTTTGTAAAATGGGTATAGTTTGAAGTTTACAAATGGAGCTGCTTTAACAACAGCTCTTAGTGCAGTGGAAAACTGTTCACACCTGTATGAGAGGCAGCAACGTGTAGTGGGTGGGCTACTGCTGAATAGTAGCTGCAGCCTAAAAAGAAAATCCATAGCTGGCACATTCCCTTTTGGAGCCAAAGCCCTACCCTCTTTTCCTCTCACCATCTGCTCCACTAGTCAGCCTCACATCTTAGCAATGCCTCTTTCTCCTTGTCACCCATGCCCTGCACAACCCAAGAGTTCCACCTGACACCACAGTCTCACCTCCTTGCACAATCCACATTCCCTGCCATATGTTTCCAGTCAATGGATGTCCAGCCCTCTAAGAAGGGAACATCTTGCATCTAGAAACCAACCCAGCCTGTAATCCAAAGGCTGGTTGAATTTTGCCATGGCTAAGTCAGGCAAAGTCTGTGATTTTATTCGGTCTTCAAATAAGAGACATTTCTGGACTTGGTGGGGGTTGTCATGGCATGATGACATTGGAGTGGGGTTGGAGATCTCGTGCTCCCCGCTGAACACTCCTATCCCTATTCATCCATTTGGTGCTCATTAGCCGAGGCGGCTGGCTACAGAACCGTGAAATCTTCCTAAAGTAGGGGCTCCTGAACAGAGCCTGGGTTATGGCCCCCACAACTTACTTTTCTTGGCACCAAGCCAGGGGCCTACTTGATTGTGTGGCCCTGCTGCCAAGAGGACAGTGGTGTGGCAGTAGAGAGGCCTTGCTGGGGTGAGTGCTACTGCCTGGAGAACCGACCGCTGTGGAGCGGTAGGCCGCCTGCTACAGAAATAAACTGCAGGGGCCCCATCTGTTGCCTGATGTTGCCCGATGAGCACGAGAAGGCCGCAGAGAGGCCAAGGAGCGTGGGGATGATGATGCCGCTCCCCTACTGGGGCCTGTTCTGAGACTCCCACGCACTACAAGGTAACAGCAAGGCTTGTTCCCCAGGCGAAAGTCAGGAAACAGAGGGTGTGCCCAGTACTTTGTGCCTGTGGGGACCTTGCCCTTTACAAGGCAGGCCTTGAGAGCAGTGAAGAAAAGCAGATAATTCCTTCCCCCGGGTTATCAGCTACCAGAGACCCAGGGGATGAGGAGTGCCAGAGGTGCTGGCCTCCTGAGTGGCAGCAGTAGTGAGGACTGGTTTCCCTTTTAGAGACAGTGGGGCCCCTTCTGTTACACTGTGGGGTCCGTGCCTGCCAGAGGTGACTGCTGACAGTGGAGCACCAACCGCGCCCCAGGAGAACAGCAGGTGCGGTAACCTCAGACCTGGGGGACTGACTTTGTGGACCTCCCCAATGAAAGACAGAGGTGAGCTGGTGGTGTGAGCCTGGTCTTGTGTCTGTGACTTGGCTCCCTTGTGCAGCAGGAGCAAGTGAGGTCTGGAGGAACAGTGACCCCTGCTTGGAAGCGGGTGGACTTTGGGGGAGGAGGAGTCCCGCCCTGGGACCCTGCATGAACTGCTAGACTCTGGTGGAACTGGTGCTAACTAATTTGGTGGCTTGACACAGGTTAGGGAGAGGAGATCTGTTCCGCGCTCCAAGCGGCGGCTGAGGTGCCGACTGGGAGCCCAGACTGAGTTTGGGGCCTTGGCTTTGAGGAGTGTCCTCCTACTGCTGGTGAATTAAACATGGAGACGAGAGAGGTTCTTGGCCTGGCTTTCAATTCTAGAGATGTGCCAGAGCAAGCTGAAAGCCCTGTTGGTCTAGAAAACTGAAGACCGGAATGATTGGCCCTAAGTCAAGAGGCACCTGCTAGAAAGAATCCCTTATCTCCAAGGGGGAGGAACATCATAGGAAAAGCCTCAAAGAAGAGGGTTGTGGATCCTCACCAACACCCCCACCCAGGCCACCAGTGACATTAAGGATGGTGGAAGCAATCCAGCCATGAGCCACAAAAGGGAGACATTGGATGCTATCCTACAAGTGATTACAGAATCCCAGGAAGTTTTTGAATTAAAGATGGACACATAGTAGTGCATTTGGGGATTCTGTGGGGTGACCACCAGCGACCGAAAACATACTGTGACTGAAATGTACCGGAAATGGGAGCATTAAGCTGGCATCTGGAAGCCAAGAAAGAAAGAGTCAAAACTTTGGAATATAGGGCTGACGATACTGAAAACAGCGCCCAATCAAATTATATCCAGGAGACAGGACTGCTGAGGAGGAAAAAGGGTGCATTGAAAAGGGTGCACCAGGAACAGCTGTAGACCCCCACCACCAGGGGAGGCCCCACTGCCGGTTGTGGCTAAATTGCTCCATTACAAAGATCGAGATCACATACTGCACCAGGCTCAGCTGAGAGGGGATCTGCAGATAGACAACCATAAGATCATGGTGTTCCCAGACTTCACCAGATATGTCCAGAAGTAGCGGGCTCTTCCCTTCCAAATTGCGAGTGGCCACGGAGGGTGGTGTGCAGTTTTTTTACCTCACCGCAGGAGGCGTGGGAGTGGATTAATAGTCACCTGTGCTTGGTGACAGCACCCGGGGCCTTGGGGTGGCAAAAGACATTCTAGAGTCAATCAAGGAGAAGGTTGCATAGTGGTAGCCTGGTGATACCTTCTAAACCCCAGGTGCACCAACAAAATTGAAAGGAGTGCAAGTGGTAGCAATAATGAGTCTGGCGGGGGCGAGTCCCTTGGACAGGGCCTCAGTATCCACAATGGGCTCCGATGCTGCTTTGCCCCAAATGACGCCCTAACAGCAGATAATCACCTTTGAATCTTGCTAGAGGTTCTGTATTGGGGTTCTTGTTCAGGAATGTCTGTAGGGGGACAGTGGCTTCAGTGGCTTCAGAGACTTCAGCAATCTGTAAGTGGGCTGGGACCTCGTGGCCATCGGGATGTTTGAGGAAGATGTGCATGGATGGAGTGGTGTGAGGTTGGGAAGCGCACACACAGAAGCTAGTCCCCTTGCCTGGTTCATGTGCATTGACTGCATGTGTGGTTGGAGTTGCGATGATGGTTTGGATGGGGGGGATGTTAACTTCTTGTCCTGGGGTTAGGGAGTTAGGATTGCTTTTGTTAGAAATGGGGTTTCTGGTTGACTAGGGTATGCACCTATGCCAAGCAGAACCCACCCACTCTAGCCAGGGCAAGGGAGTTACATGTCCAAGATAACCCCTGCTCACCCCCTTGGTAGATTGGCACGAGCAGTCAGGCCTAATCCGGAGGCAGTGTAAAGTGTTTGCACAACACACACAACGCACGTGACTCAATAACTTCACCACAAAGGGAACACAACACCAAGTTATGTAAAAAGAAACTGTATTGCACAAAATATAATTAGACCAAACATAACATGTCAGTAATACCCTGTTACCCAAGCAGTTGTCACAACATCATATGGTACTCTGCAGAATAACCAGTAGTCATAATAGAACACCTAAGTTACTTATTATTCTGTAACATAAGCAGTAGTCAGGAATCACAGAACTAAGGAAATGCACTTGTCATAGAACTATCATAAATGCCCATACCAGGAACATAATAAAACATATGGCAAGCTCATGAAGATATGTTAGTATACAATGCCCATAAAAAGGAACATCAGCATATATAGGTCACAAAAGGATTATCAGAAAACCCCCAGCAAGTCATGAACAACATATAATATGGAAGGCATTTGTCCTAGGAAGCACACGTCACCAGAAAAGCAAAACCTGGTAACCGTGACCTGTGACCAATTCAGGCGCAAAACAAGCAGCAGGGTACCCGTGGGCAGAGCGGGGACCTCCGTAGAGGGTTTCCATCCCGGCCTGCATGGACTTAACCAACAACAGTGTGCAGGGCATTTCCAATACAATCCTATGAGAAGGCAGCACTCACAGCATTGAGAAACCAAATAGGCTGTTTGTCACTAACAGGACAGGACACGCTACTAGGCACATGTTCTGCCTTCTACATACATAGCACCCTGCCCATAGGGCTACCTAGGGCCTACCTCAGGGGTGACTTACATGTAGTAAAAGGAGAGTTCTGGGCCTGACAAGTAGATTTAGGTGCCAGGTCCCTTTGGCAGCAATCTGCACATGCAGGTTCTGCGCTAGCAGGCCTGAGACAGGTTTAAAAGGCTACTTCCGAGGGTGGCGCAGGCAGCGCTGCAGGCCCACTAGTAGCATTTAATCTAAAGGCCCTGTGTATAGAGATACCACTGAACAAGGGACTTACAGGTAAATTAAATGTGCCAATCAGGTATAAGCCGATCATACCAAGTTTACAAGGGAGAGCACATGCACTTTAGCACTGATTAGCAGTGGTAAAGTGCCCACAGTCATAACGTCAGCCAAAAAGGGTCAGAAAAATAAGGAGGAGAAGGCAAAAAGTTTGAGGAATGACCTTGTAGAAAGGGCCAGGTCCAACATTCTTGTTTGTTGTTGTTTGTTTGAGATATACCACTGGTGAGAAACCTACATTGCTGAGTATCTGTAAGGGGCTGACGGGGTCCAGAAACAGGGTTGGGGCTTGGTGGTTGAGGGTTCACATGTCACTGTGCCGTGGCTGCCATGAGCTGGACTAGACTTCTGTACTCTCAGCCCACGGCCAGTATGTAGGTCAATGTGAGATCTCTGCAGAATACCTGGTGGGCGGGAGAACCTGACAGGGCTGCCCGCTATCTCTGTTGCTCTTCTATTTAGTGGTCGAGCCATTGGTCTGCAGTGCAATATCAGGGGTCACTTATCATGGCTAACAGCACGTGGCTTGAGACATTATATGGCTTTATACACAGATGACATGCTGTTATTTCTTAAGGATGCAGTTGCAAATGTGGCATGTGATGGGCCTCCTGGACTGCTTTGGAGCTGTCTCAGGCCTGAGGACCAACTTGCAAAAGTCTAGCATATTCCCCCTGTGTACAGAAGTGCAGCTTTCCTTGACCCAGAGAGGGTTAAAACGGGAGCCCTCATGCCTACAATATCTAGGAGTCAAAATATATCATGGCATGTGGGAAATCCTAGAGGGCTATGTGGACGGGCAGCTATTCAGGCCCTGTGATCCAGTGTCGACACTGCCTGTCTACGTGGCCAGCCGTATTGCCATCGCTAAGATGTTAGCACTTCCCCATCTGCTTTATTTTTTAGCATTACTTGCCATAGTGATAACTCATGGAAATGCAATCCATAATGATTGCATTTGTGTGGGGTTCGGGCCGGCGCAACATGGTGGTGATTAAGCTACAGCGACTAGTCACAGATGGCAGTTTGGTGCCCCCGGATTTTGAAACTTACTGTTTGGTAACGCTGATGCAGTGGTTCACTCAGTGGGTGGCAGGTAGTAAGGCACTGTAGGGAGGGGGGCCCTTGGTCCACTCGTCGTGGATGCTCTTTCAGATTCTGCTTAGCCCTCTGTGGGTGGCTAGAGGAGGACCTGAAGGAACTCCCGCTGTAAGGCACTGTTGGTTACGTTGCCTACACAAAACTCAGACACGATTCCCGCAGTCCCCTGATATACCACTGCAGAGGATGGAGGTGCTGCCCCACAGGGGTGACTGAAGGGACTAACCGAATGGGCAGCGTATGGCATATTGGAGGTAGGAGACTTGTACAGCATGGATGAGAAGTTCACATTTCAGAACGTACAATTGGAGCATGATATCCTGGGGGGGTTGTTGTAGTATTTCTTGCTTTATGGAGCTGTGACTGCAGCAATCAGAAAATACGGGGGCTGGAATGACTGAACCGCCCATGCACCAAAGCTGTCATGTAATATGCACGACCAATGCCACATATAAAGCAGTGACGTCCTTTTATAGGGCACTCAGGGCAGACGTAACTGCACTTCCGGCAGACCACTGGGCAAAGTGGGAGGGTAATAAAGGGACACTGATACCAGAATCAGACTGGGCAAAAATACTGGACCAGGTTCCTAGGGTGTCTAGAAATGCCCATTTTAAATTGATAATTTCTACTTCCTTATTAGGATGTATCTTATGCCTGGAAAATGTAACAAGTTCTACCGGGCAGCTGGGGCAGCATACCCATGATGAGGGGGAGGTGAGGACATGAGATTCTGGGAGGAAGTTGTGTAATGTATTCTATGTCATACTCTCTACGGGCCACTGTTTGTTGGTCAGGTTCCCGCGCCCAACCACACATAAGGTTACATCTAGATTCTCCCACTTGGCATTGGTTCTGCCAAAATGTGAGATCACAATGAACTGGAAAGCAGCTGGAGGTCCCAGGGTAAATAAATGGCGGAGTGAACTTCTTAGGTGGCTGGACTTTGAGAGAGGGGCTCTGTTACGAGAAGCTAAGAGAAGATGTGGCTCCTTGGAAGTGGCACGAGCATGGGACAATTTGGTAGATTATTTGAGTGAACTAGAACTACGGACACCGGTGAGGTCCGTGAGAGGATTGACAAACGTGGGAGAGGAGTATACATGAGAGTCAGGAGGGCACTTTGGACCTTGGAACTGAATAGCTGCCATTTGGTCCTAGGGAAATTATTGGGAGCGCAGCAGTGGGAATTCCCCTACATTGAGATCCAGGACTGTCAGACTTGTTTTTGGTAGTGGTGGTGCGGCTTTGTTTTGTTAGATTGCTTACTTGTTTGTGAGTTACTTGGGGCAGCAGACGGTGGCGAGGGCTTCCGAATATGGGTCCAGCGAAGAGCTGGATACAATCTTTTCGTGGGAGCTCTCAGGCCGGATGGAGAAGTCCAGGACAGGGATAGGCTGGGGGTGGGTGTGGGAGTCTACTGCTCAGGGGTACGAGGTCTCTCGCAAGGATGGAGGAAGGCGCAGACCAAGGCTGGACATTGCAACGACTGGTCGTGGGGTCCAAGGTAAAGGAGAATGGTGGGCAGCATGGGGTGAATGGAGGGGCAAGGCCAGTGCAGCAAATCTATTGGTGTGGGTGAGGATTCGATACACTTGCAGTCTTATACCAGTGCGGTAGATACAGGTGCTAACGACAAAGGGGGAGTCAAGGCACTGTTGGCGCAAAGCAAGGACGGAGATGTAGTGGTAAGTGGGGAGAAGGCAGATGAGGACAAGGGGGGGCGGGACATAAGAAGAGGCTACCATACATGGGACTCGCCGTTGGGGTCACACGTGGCAGACAACACAAAAGTGAGGATTTGGAAACATGAATATGTTTTCAAGCTTTTACACAGGGATATTCAGGCAAAAGAAGGTTCTAAGGAGGAAGAGTGGGACCTGGCTCGTGTTCCAGTAACTATGGACAACTGGACCTCTGCCTTTTTGATTTACGCTAGTATACACTGCGAGAAATATCTCGACAGGGCCATTGCCATGTTTAAGTACATGGATATTATCCAGAAAGCACAAGTACACTTTGAGGGGTTTGCTTGGCTAAACTACGATGAAGAGTTCAGAGCCAGAGTTAGCATAAACCCTGAGAAACCCTGGGGAGACATGGATTCGGAATTATGGATGCAATGGATGGCATCTTCGCATTCTGCCACTTCCACACATACAGCTAGTGGTCTCCCGTTAGTATATAAGCTGTTTCAGCAGTGTCCCGCTCAAGAAGGGGCAAGTATGCCTCAGAGGGCACAGGTATCTACCTCAGGAGCATCTTGGAATTTCAACAAGGGGTTTTGCTCCAGGCACCCCTGTAAATTTAAGCATGAATGTCCAAAATGTGGGGGTAAACACCTAGTCATGCAATGCTTTTCACTCGCCAGTCCGGCCGAGCAGTGGAGATCTACCAGGGGCAGGGGGGGACAAGGGCCTCTTGGGCCAAAGGGCACCTACTCCAATTAGGTTGGAGAGGTTACATTATTGGTTGCGCGTGTACCCGGATACGGACACAGCGCCAAAGTTGGAATGGGGTTTCAGAGATGGTTTCCGGGTGGGATATCAAGGGCCAAGGAGATGGAGATGGGCAGATAACTTGCAGTCAGCCAAGGCCATGCAGGACAAATTGAACAAGGAAGTGGCAGAAGTCAGGATTTTGGGCCCCTTCATGAATGGCCCTTGGAGAACCTGATGATCTCACCTCTGGGGGTTGTGCCGAAAAAGAGCAGGGAGGACTTTCGGCTGATATATAATTTGTCATGGCCTGAGGGGACACCAGTGAATGATTTAATGGCGCCAGAAGATACAAGGGTGGTATATGCCACAGTGGATGATGCTATTTGGCTCATCTGGGGGTGTGGGAAAGGTGCAGAGTTGGCCAAGTGTGATATCAAGGCAGCTTTTCGGCTGCTCCCCATTCACCCGGTTGATTTTTCTTTGCTAGGGATGCAGTTTGGAGGTGCAATATATGTGGACAGAGTATCCTTCCCCTGGGCTGCGCGATTCCCTGCGCGCTGTTTGAGGCTTTTAATACATTCCTGCAGTGGGTTTTTGTTCAAGTGAGTGGACATCGGATGGTGTCACACTATCTAGATGATTTTTTATTTGTACGAACAGCGCAGTCAGACTCTTGTGGCTGGGCATTGCGGCAGTTTTGAGCGGTTGGCACAAGACTTTGGGGTACCTTTAGCCCCAGAGAAAACGGAGGGCCCAAGTTGTGTTTTGACCTTTTTAGGCATTGAACTGGACACAAGGGAGTTATTAGCGTGCCTACCGGCAGTAAAAGTTGAGGAGAGACTGCTGTTCTTGAGGGGAATCATAATGAAGCAAAAAATTGAACTGTGCATGGCTCAAAAATTTCGCATGTAGAGTGGTCCAGAGAGGGGCATGACTTTTTGCAGGTGCATGGGTCTAGCAATGTCAGGGGCATCCCTCCCACATCACAGGATAAGGTTGACCATAGATCTGCGAGAAGACATTAAAGTATGGTACATGCTTTTGACACAGTTTAACGGGGTCTCTATGTCTTTCCGGGAGGAGGACACTGTTTGGCAGGTACAGTTTTATTTCAGACATGGCAGGTGCAGCTGGTTTTGGACTGTTTTGGGATGGTCATTGGTGCGCAGAGACATGGCTTGCACAATGGTTGAGTCAAGGGAGGAGTATTGCCTTCTTGGAATTCTTTCCTCTGCTGGTGGCTTTGTCAGTCTGGGGAGATGAGTTGACCAACAGGTCAGTAATGTTTCACGTGGACAATTTGACGGTGGTTGAGTTAGTGAATAGACGGAGAGCTAAGGATCTTAGGGTGCAGCGGTTGCTCAGGAGGTTTATGTTGCGTTGCTTAACTCTGAATATAATTTTTAAGGTTGAGCACATTCCTGGGGTAAACAATTCCATTGCAGATTCCCCGTCTCGTTCGCAGTGGCAGCATTTCCGGCAGATGGCACCCGGCGCAGAGGAGCACAAGACAGCGGTCCAGGCAGACATTTGGGAGTGGGGCGAGTGATGGTCAGAGACTGGTGGAGAGGTGGGTAGCAGAATCAACCCTCAGGAGTTACCCCCTGGCATGGTTGGAATTTCAGGATTTTGAAGCTTATAGGGGGTAGTTTTGGACACAGGAACAAAAAAACACTAGAGTCTAATGTGATGTGTTTTGTTGTGTTTTTGATTCAGAAGGATTTATCGCCAGCCATGATTGGGGACAAGCTGGTAGGAGTGTCTTTTTATGGGAAGTAGTTTTTTGAATGGGACCCGGCAAGGAATGACATTCTGGGAAAAATGTTGAAAGGTTGGGGGAGAATGTGCACAGGATCAGCTTTTGTTCGTGAAACCATTACATTTGAGTTATTATTGGAGATCTTGAACGTCCTGCCAGTTTGTTGTTTTAATGCCAATGAGGTGGCCCTATTTCGTTTATGTATGATATGGATGTTTTTTGGAGCTTTTTGTGTGTCTGAGTTGTTGGGGGTGGGGAAAGCTGGGGGCTTAAAAGTAAGTGAGGTGCAACGTCAGGGTGAGAGGCTAGGGATTTGGTTGCGGCGATCAAAGTCGGATCAATTGGGTAAGGGGAAGTGGATATGGTTGGAGCAAGGAGGAGTGTCGGAAGCATGCCTGGTACGAGAATGGGACTCTTTCAGGGTGAACAGGGTGAGCCCGAGGGAAAGTGTGTTTATTCATGAGAATGGCACAAAGGTCACAGCTTTCCAGCTGTTGTCTGTTCTGAGAATGGTTTTGAGGCGCCTGGGTAGACAGGTGGGTATTTTTGGTACTCACTCCTTCAGGAATGGCGCAGCGACTGAAGCGGCCAGGTTGGGGTGGGATTGGGATAGGATCAGGCACATTGGACGGTGGAGAAAGAAATGCTGTGAGCAATATGTAAGGGCATAATTGGCTATGGGGAACAGGCACAGGCAAGTTTGTGAGTAGGGAGTGCTTGTCAGGGGTGTGGTGTCGTACACGGGGGAGACTTGTGGTTTTCATTCGGACTCTTGTTTCTTTTTTCAGGTTGCGTGAGTGGCCCGGAGAGTCATAAAGCGATCACGTGGTTGGTTGGACACTCACTCTTTTATTCACTGGGCTGCAAAATTTGCAGAGCGGCAGGTCTATGGACGATCTTTGGGACTCCCAAGTAGCTGGCACGAGGTGGTGTGGTGGGGAAAGAGCGGCATGAGTGGGAGCAATTGCCTCCTTTTATTACATCGATTTTGCCGACGTGGGGATGTCCTGATGTATTGGTGTTACACCTGGGAGAGAATGACCTAGTCCCTTTCTCTGGGCTCACCCTACTGCAACCCATGCAACATGACTTGGTAATGATGAAGCGCAACATGCATGGGACTTGCCTGGTATGGACAGAACTTGTGCCATGGAGGAAATGGCCGGCAGCCCAAAAACAGGGCTATCCAAAGGGCTTGGAGGAAGCTCAAGAGGGCTATGACGGTTTTCTGCTGGGCGTAGGATATTAATGTTCTGACACACGAGGGGATAAAAGAGGAGGAGCAGGACCTTTTCAGGGATGACGGTGTGCATCTCTTGGAAATGGGGAATGCACATTACATGATGAAGTTGCGTTTCTTGCCGACTAACTTATGGGGAGAAAGATTTTGGCATTGTGAAACGGATGGCAAGGCATGACGTGTTGCAGTGGGTTCGGTGGTGGTGCAGCAAAACGCCAATTGGGTTCGTGCAGGGTAGCAGTAGATGGGGGAGGGTGGAGAGTCAGATGCAGGCTTGTCCACCCTTCCATGGGGAACAAGAAGCAGGTGAAGGATGACAGACTGGGGGAGGCCCGAGTCAGGCAGGGGATACGAAGAAAAGTAGGATGTGTGGGAATGGAAGTGGAAATTGGGTGAGCAAAGGATAAGTGGTGGATTGAAGTGAGGATGTAAGAATGGGAGTTACAAGGTTAAAGATAAAGTTGACATTTAATTTATGGTTACTTTGATGTGTTATTATGATAATCAAGCCTGTCCTAATAAATGGCCTTTTACACTAAAACAAGGGTGTCGGATTCTATGTCCCCATATGGGCCCGCGAAGAACTGGATGCAGTACAGTCTTTTCGCTGGAGCTCTCAGGCCAGATGGAGACAGCCAGGACAGGGATAGGCTGGGGGGTGGGCGTGGGCAGTCTTTAGGGAAGGGATATAAGGGGGTGGGGGCTAGCAGGTCACGCTGCGAGGAAGTTAGCCACCTGCCCGCCCTGCAGGTAAGAAGTTGAGAAGGATGGGTCAGGTGTGAGGCAGTAGGTCGGGGATGGGGGTGGATGTTCATGCCAGTTTTAGGGCAGGTTGCTGGGTGCGGGCAGTAGATGGGGTAGGGTGGAGAGTCAGATGCGGGCTTGTCCACCCTTCCAGGGGGAAAAAGAAGCAGGTGAAGGATGACAGACTGGGGGAGGCCCGAGTCAGGCAGGGGATATGAAGAAAAGGGGGATATGTGGGAATGGAAGTGGTAATTGGGTGAGCGAAGGATAAGTGGTGGATTGAAGTGAGGATGTAAGAAGGGGAGTTACAAGGTTAAAGATAAAGTTGACATTTAAGTTATGATTACTTTGATGTGTTATTATGATAAGCAAGCCTGTCCTAATAAATGGCCTTTTACACTAAAACAAGGGTGTCGGAGTCTGTGTCCCGAGGAGCTGCGCATGCTGATGAGGGAACAGGGGCGTAGCTTGGTTAGTATGATTGGGGCATAATTAGCTTCAGATTTCACGGCAATCTTGCGGCACATGATGTTAAAATTGATTATACAACAAGCAAGGCGCATGAATGGGCTTCAGAGGCAGTGGAAAGGGAGAGGAATGCAGACTGGTAGGTGTACTCAGAGAAAACACATTCTTATGTGAAATAACCAACATTTTTCAAGTATTTTCAAACAGACAGAGGGAGAGAGTGTGTGTGTGATTTTGTCTCTGTTTGTAAAAATTCCAGGCGAAATCCGACAGACACCTGACCATACCTAACTAAAAGCACCTGAACCCAACTATTTATCACAAAATACATTTATTAGGGGGCTGCAACACCTCACGAAACACTCTCCCTTCCCCCCCCCACCCCCCCCCCCCCCGAAGCTACGCCACTGTGGGGGAAGGAGATAGGTAAGGGATGAACATTAGGAGATTTGGCAAGGACTATACTCCACCTAGACTAAACCCATTTGAAGCGGGTAACAGGATTGTGGGGGGAAAACTGTAGCAGGAGTCTATTACATACCTGTTGTGAAATGTCTTGCCCTACCTGTGTTGAAATTAGAATACCGATTTTGTTAAATAAAAAGAGACGTTTCCGGGCTTTAGCCACCTTCGCAGATACATGGAAAAAACATCGGCCACATTAATCTTCATACCTCAAGGGAAACTGCCATGATCAACTAGACAAATGATGACCTTTCACGCATTGTGAGCTTCCCCGTAGTGTGCAAAACTTGTCAAATCAGTGCT
The DNA here is from genome assembly GCF_031143425.1 of Pleurodeles waltl. Lineage (NCBI taxonomy): Eukaryota > Metazoa > Chordata > Amphibia > Caudata > Salamandridae > Pleurodeles > Pleurodeles waltl. Next base: position 653,822,691 of record NC_090440.1, on the reverse strand, counting down.
TAATTTGTGTTTACTGTTTCCGTTTCCGGAGCTGAGCACCTCCACTTATTTTTGTGGGCAGTCATTTATTCTTCTGCCTCAAGCATTTGCTGCGAGCAAAAGACACATATGGGAAAGACGGAGGAAGGGAATAACTAAAAAACGCCACAAAGGGAGAAAGTATCAAGCTGCAAGAGTGAGCTGAAGGGGCAGGGAGTGGCTTTAAATGGGTCAAAGAGGCCCGTGATGGCTTCAGGATTGCGCCGCCTCAGTATAGCATGTCCTTACATTTAATTGCAGCAGCCGTGTGTTTAGGACAGGAACTTTGGGAACCGGCACGTTTTTATTTACAAATTAAGCATTGTGTCAAATGGTTCTAATTTTTTCATAACTGTGTCCTATCTATTAACCTACTTCATGAACTATCAGTTTAAACACAAAGATATTCTTCATAGCTTCAGGTCATCATTTCTAAATGGAAATTCTTTCTTTCCGTGGTTCATTGCCTGCACTAGGGTGAAGAGTGAACCGAAGATGGTGTAACCTCTGGTGTAAAACAGAAGACGGCAACCTACCCCAAAAGGGTGTGCCGATTGAAGCATGCTCCGTGAACAGCATTATTCAGTCTCTGACTATATCCAAACACAGTGCATCCTTTGTGCATGCGCTACAAGGGTACGCTTGTGCCTGTTCAGGGAGAGCACTGTTTACGCCCCCCGACAGCAGGAGGAATAGAGCAGCAGCCAGGCAAGTCTGTAGCCCCTGTCATACAGCACTGTGAGTCACTGGTGTTTCCAGGCCAGGAATGATGGGGTCCAGAGATGCAGACTCCATAATTCCCGGCACGGAGATACTTGAATTGCGAGATGCAGAATTTCGCTCAGGGTGATAACTCTGGTTGTAAAACCACAGCTCCTAATGAGGACCTTAGTGATGACGCTTTCCACCAACTGCATAATGAATCATCTCCCTCTCAATAAGGTCAAGCACAGAAACCAGTGCATCACATTCCTGTTTTAAACAGCTCAAGTAAGTGAGGTCAGGCAGTACTGTCACAGAGGAAAACCCATGGAAAATCACTTCTGAATGGCGATGAGACTCACCCAGCCATTCTGGAGCCAGTCTAAATGTCGCTAACTCGGAGAACACTCATCCTTGTTCGCCATGCCATACGTTTTTTTTCAGAATGACATGCGAGGACCCCAGGTTAATCCTCAGCCTGGAGTAGAAAAATTAACAGCTGTCTCCTGGATGATAAGTACATGGGTTCTAGGTCTGTGCCTGGGGTGTACACTTTCCCCGCACAGGGCATTCCAGTAACCACTAGAAGAGGGGGGGTTGTAATTCAGTATCCTTTCCACACATCACCTGGGAAATTGACAGCTCCAAGGCTTGAACCCACTCAGAAATTTGGAAAAGTACTACACAGTGCTTAGAACGTTCCTCAGGGTTGGCGCCCCAGCATGGTGACCCAGATTGCCTACATTATAAACTTCATCCTTCTGGATTGCAAGGATCTGTGTTACCCACAACTATAGAGCTACTCTAACTACAGGAGTGGCATCAATAACCAGGACTTCCCCAAACGAGCACCATCAGCAACTCAGGATGGGCCGGTCTAGGAGAAAGCAGTCTCATGTTTGGTAACCGTGGTGCCTTTCGCAATCCCTGGATTTACCCTCCTAGGCTAGGCCTTCCATGGGAGTAAATCCGAAAAGATTTGAAGCAACTCCAAAAAGGCTTCCTTGATTTTTAGTGTCTCCATCTCTTTTGAGCCCCTTCTACATACCATTCTCCACAGCCATCCATCCACCTGACCTATGACACACACCTGCACTGTAAATACTGTGAGCCAGGCCCTGCCCATGCAGTTCTTGAACCTACACTACCTAATGAAAGGGAGCCCTTCAGTCATCCCTTGCCTGCTTACCTTCTTGTCAACTCAGCACTGCCCCAAAGGGAATAGCTGGAGAATGCACACTGAGTGCAGTTCCCATCCTAACAGTAACATCCACCCTTGTAACCTAGTCACAGTACTCATCTGCACTGTAATGAAAGGGCGCCCTACAAATCTTAGGGAAAGATGCTCAGCCCTGGGATCTAATCAAGGATGTTCTGAACATAGAGAAAAAAACATACATTGCAAGGTTTATATTTCACAAACTTGTGCCTAATTGTACCGTCAAGAATTGTGTGAAAGAAATATAGGATTACATGAAAATTCTTAACACTTAAGAATTGTGTGATTCAGTGAGCCTGGACCCAACACGAACATTACATTCTGTGCTAATTAGTGAGACCGTTTTAAATCTCTGGGTTAAGCGCCCAGGCAGTTTATTAAGAACATCACTGCGTGCTGAGACTAAACAGATTACAATAACCTCACATAGTGTTTTGACACAATACTGCCTCTTCCCCTCAAACAAACGTTAACAAAGCCAAACGGGCTGGCATTAATGTGCTACACATGTAAACACGGGTATTCACAAAGTATGTTTACGTGCTTTGCAGATACAAAGAGGGAAATTGTACTACTACTTTGTGCATTGGGTTTGTCACAAGAGAACAACCCAGTACAAAGTGTTGTGTTGGAATTTACTTTCCAATGCAAATCCTGATTTGTGTTGGAAACGTACCTAAAGTAACACATATTAGCACCATGCACTTTTTCTTTTACTATTTTGCATCAACAGGGATTTCCATGTGTGGTACATTGGTGTTCCCAATCAACCACCACTGGGTTTTGATGTAAATCTCTATCTACTAACATTTGTGCCAAGGGGTTTGCAGCCAAGGTTACCCCTTCTCAAGGCAAGCGTAACAGTAGATCAAATTAAAAAAGTCTCCAAACATTTATAGCAGGACACATACAAAGAGAGAAAAGTGTTAAACCTTGCTGAAAGCATAGTATTTTATACTGGATAAGTACCCTCCCAGTACAAAACCATACTTGACAAAAATACACACTCATGCACATGGCAGCCTAAAGCGTGCCAGCACAGGGAGAGAGAAAAACAGTGCCATATCATAGTAGATATAGTGCTGTTTTTCACTCACCGTTTGACACAACGCAGTATATTTGGTTACTGCTCAGCGTGAAAAGTTAGTAAATTTCCTCTATGGTGGTTATCACATTAAAGTCTCCCCTATTGCCTTGGCCAGTGCTGTGAAAGGGGTAGCAAAGCAGGTTTGCTTGCTGTATAGCTGCTGTTTCCACCCAGACCTAAGAAACATCATTGCATGTTTTGGTTACAAGGAGGTGGGCAGTAAAATGACGACTCTGTAAAATGCCTGACGTCCTGATCCTGGTTAGCATGCAGGGTGGACAACATCTACGGAACAAAACAGATTTTCTGTGATCTATTAATGGTGTTTAATGTGGGACTGTAAGAAGGATATTCTTCTTCTGCAAAGTCTTTCCAAATGTTCACCCTTAACATGGTTTGCAAAGTTTTAAGAGTTAATTCACTGGGGCACAATTTTGTCTATTTTTAACAAGCTAAGCTAAAGAAATCTTTAATAATGTTTGACATATTATGCTTCTTTATATAACTTATCCAAATAACACAGGACGACCCTTTTCCAAGTGGAACCTGAATGATTTCAAATAGAACAATGGCTGCATTACTCAGGGCAGTGTACGTGGACAAAGTCTTTTAGATGTCCCATAGAAGACTGTGGTAGGCTAGCCGGCCTCACTAGAAAGGCCTCATCCCTTGCTGCTATTGCGGTCCTGCGTTTTAATACTTTCATATTACTTACCAGTTAGGTGGTAAACAGCACAGGATTAATACTGCTTTAGGTCTGTATTTAATCCTCCCGTTGCCTGTTATACCAGACATAGATCCTTCTGATCACTACTTTATCCTGAAATGTGTTAATCAACAAGAGTAATACATAGTGGAATCATTGTTTTGTTTGTATCGGCATATTTCCATTATGGCAAATTAAAGCAGAATGGCTTCTACATTCTGAGGATTTCTTCTATGCACAAAGGCATTACTGAGAAGTACATCTTCTGCATGATCATTTAGTTTAGCTTTGACCGTCCCTAATTTAATGTTCATTTTTTGTTAATGTGTGCAAGCATGATGGCATCACTATTTGTGTTGGGATTGCCTTTGACCTTCAGCTTACCTGTGACGTGTTTGTGTCTGTGACAAATTTCAGCTCATTGATTCTGGTGCTCCGGGGAAGAATGATGGTGGACAAATTAAAAGTACCAATCATTGGGAGGGGCAGCATGTTTGACAACACCAGTAGAGCTCAGACAAAAGCAATAAAAATGTCTGTTGTAGTCCATTTACATTAAAACAATATTTCTGTGTACAGTGTATAGATTAAATAAATAATTAAATGTTTGGTGTACTTTTCAGAAGTAAAATAGTCCCTTGCGTTTTCAGTAGAGGATGGAAGGATACAACAAAACAGTCAGTAGAAAGAAGAGAAGCCTAAAGGCTCCTGTTGGTTGACAATGTTTCAGGGCAATGGCAGAAGGTTCCTGAGCCAAAGAAGCCAGTGGTTGAAGGAAGCTGAACCAAAGCCCTTTTAGAATACAATATGACATGAGTATTGTAAGGGCAGTTACATGTCAAACCTCTCAAGTATTGAAAAAGTCAATAGTTATTGTTCTTTAAAAGGCAAGTGCCGACCTACTTTGCAGATGCCCTTTTTCGGTGGTAGTTAACACATATATACTTTGTTTTAATTTACAGTGCTAGAATGGCAATTAGTTGTGTTGACATCTCAAATTAAAACTTGGCAAAATCACCACCAATGCATCACAACTAAAGACGCACACATGCAGCAGCCACATTAAAATGGTAAAAAATATTTTTCATCATTCCAAGATGGCCGCTGTGAGAAACTGGGTTGTTGATTGACTGGGGTGTGAGCCCAGGTCAAGCGACAGCCACAACCCCTTGCAGGGTGATCCACAAAAAGTCACTAAATTAACCTGTGCTTAACTTGCTTTAAAGATGTAAATTCTCTGAGGCTCCGAGCCTGCCTGGACCCTTGTAGAGAAGTCCTTCTATTACATTTTGTATGATGAGGACAGCAAGCCAGGCGAGGCATCTAACAATGTACTAAGGATGGAGGGAATAGTGGAGTCTGAAGTACCTATGGCCCCACTCATTGGAGTAAAACCATCAGGAAGGCACATGTCCGTTGTCTCTAAATTCAACAAAGGCAAAAGAGCTGACAAGGATGAATGGACATATGTAGATACAAACACTGGTAAACATACTTTGGAACTAGTCGCTTGCCAAGTAGCTATGGGAGATTTTAAACTTACTGGTGAAGCTGGTGCAAAAGTCTCAAAAACAGTGGGGAAGATAGTCAAAAATGCATTGAATAGCTAGGTCCACAAGAGGAAGAAGAGCTTACCAGTAGATCATATAAAAAGTAGGCCTTTGCGGAGTATTAAGCATTGATTGTGACCAATAATTCATGAATACGAGGACGCTGCAAAACCACTTGAGACTTACTAATCTGCATTCCTGTAGTATGGAGGAAGATATGCAAAGGAGAATAGTTACAAATAATTGCCTGTGCATTCAAGTTGTTCTAGATGGCAGCTCCTGACTCAGAAGTACACAAGGTGCTAAGAGTGGTTGTAGTACACCTAAGTATACCAACACTCTTGGTTTTTGTCTTTTAGTGTTGTTGACCTTGTTAATATTGTTTTCTTGAGTATTGGGCTATTTTATAGTGTTTATATCTGAGGCATGCCATACAGATTCCACTCCTGTTTGGATGTATGTATCTAACCCTAGTTAAGGCAAATGTTTTTCAGCATCTAGGATAACCAGCAATTTGAGATGACCTGTTGCCTTCACAGGCTATATGTTGTGCTACATTACGTAATGCTATGGTGGATAACAAGTGACATTAACTTACCCAACTTTTGTCTCACCCATAGCAATATTTGAGTCACAGGTTATGTAGCATATTGGGTAGAATGAGATAGATTCTGTTATTTATTTGTTTCTTTATTAGATTTGAATAGAACCTTTTTGACTGCCTCACTCCTGGCTGGTGTTAGCATGTATTTCATGAAAGCTTCCTGGTACAACCTGTTTAGTTGTGGTGCCATCTGCATACCACACCATTAACAAAATTCTATGGTGGGACCACTGCCTCCTCAAAAGTGTGATTAACTTATATTTGTTCAATAATATTACCAATAGTATTTAAACTTGATGTTTATTCTGTCTTTACTTCCATGTTGACATGTGATCTTTGAGCTATGTTGAGCTGTAATATGCAATATTCAAGCCGGGTCTCACTCTGTTTTGCTAGCCAATCCAGATCCAGACCTATCAGCATCTAAAACCTCCCAATCCTCACAGTCAACCCTGCAATTTGATTGGCTTTATCCCTGAAGCATTCAAAGGCTCACACATCATTTTCACACGTTTTTGACCTGTCAGTGACACCTGCCTGTCCAGGAATTGGAAACTGAAATCACAATCAAGACACTCTGATTTTTTTCCTTATCACTACGGCCTTACCGAGAAGGTGAAGCTCTCATTGAAGACTGGGTTCAGCGTTTTCCGGTGATGCTTGGTCTCAAACTTTTTCTTTATGTCGGAGGTGAGGTAGACAATGGCATAGGGGTCAGACGTGCCAGAGCTGTCCATGGCCATTAGGTCCCTGGCCTCTTTCACTGACACAATAAGCTAGAACAAGATCAGAAAAGAGGGTCATTCATGATAGAACCCATATGAAAACGTGAGGCCAAGAACATTCTACAACACAAAGAAGGAGATAAACCACATATTAGATTTGACACAAATGAAGAAACTCTACCTTATTCCACATACATTATATCTAGTACATATTTTTCGTACCACGTATCGCCATGACTTAACTGTCAATGGCTCAGGCCCAGAAGGAGGAAGAGCTCATCCACACCTTATATGAGGTCCTACTCTTCAGTGCATGGACAAACAAGGTGCACCTTGCACAGTAGCTACAGAATTACGTGATTATGCAGTCCACCATGCTCATGACTATGCATAAAAGGAAGGGTCCAGTTCCGTGTTTGTGTTGAAATTAAACAAACTGGCACCAATATTGACAAATATGTTTTCTCCCTCTTCCCCCTTTCCACACAGAAGGAGAAAACATATTGGCCTTTGTTGCGTGTTCCCCAGCCTCGGTACCTGCCAATGACTACACCACACACAGAGCTGTAAATCACACATCTTTATTCCTCTGCATGCACCTGTGAATTCCAAAATTGTAAGCCATGCTTTCAGTACATTCTAGTCTAGTGATCACGTCACACTGATACCGAGTCCACTGGAAGCCACAAAGGTTCCATTCTAAATCATGCAAGGCACTACATCTCCCCATCTGTTAAATGAAACATTAAATGTTTTATAAAACCACTAGACATACAAATATATATATATATATATATATATATATATATATATATATATATATATATAAACATGTACAACTATATCTCTTCAACCCATCTTCTTGGCGCTCATCTGACCCCGATCTGGTTACCAGAAGCCATAAACTGGCATATTTAGTGTCAGGGATTGTTAAAGAAGGTAAAGGATCTACAACAGTCACTGAGTCTTCAGATTAAGCCTTTCTTTCACCATTTCAAATTGAAGATGGATGAAACACATGCCTGAAGTCCATTTCAAATTGAAGACGGATGAAACACATGCCTGAAGTTAGAAGACTCTCTGGAAATAGACTTCCCGGGGCGCTGGGCAGTCACCATGTTTCACTTGGTGAACACCACTTGGAAGAGCTCAGCATCATAAGGAGCGTCAGATTTTCTTTTGCGCATTTGCCGGGCGATCACCAAGTCTCCTTTTCTAAATGGGATGTCTTTAGCATGTCACCTCATGTCTGCATAAGCTTTATTTTTCTGTTTGTTAACCAAGTCCCTTGTACGAATCATGCTTTCACTTTTATCTTTCTGGCTGGTTCATTCAGGTAATTTGGTTGTAATTGCTCTCCCGAACATCAAAGTCACAGGACTTTCACCTGTGGTCAAGTGGGGTATTGAACGATAAGCTCTTAAAGTAGAACTCAAGACTGGTTTCAAATTAAGCTTCCCTAGAGTTGCAGGCTGTATTGCTTTCTTCTGTGTATTCATAAAGCGCTCAACAAGTCTACTGGCCTGTGGCCATAAAGGTGTTATCTTTTTTTTTTATGATCCAATTCTTCCGAAATTCTTTAAATTATTGACTGTTGAAGGGTGGACCATTGTCAGACATTACAATGGCTGGTATGCCCCATGTAGCAAAGACGTTTTTCAGTTAGTTGATTGTGAGTCCTGGATGAGAGATCTTCAACCAAAAGAAAATGTGAGTATTCATTTACAATGACCATAAGATGATGTCCATTATCATGTGGACCAAATAAAATTGATGGTTGTTCTCTCACATGCATGTTTAGGGAGTTCTGACATGTTCAGAGTATATTGAGTAACACTGGTTGACAGGCAACAGCATATGTGACATGCTTTGAGTTCCTCTTCAACTCTTTCTTCCAAGTATTGAAACCAAACTCATTCTTAAACAGCTATCTTTGTGGCAACAATACCACGATGTCCCACTTGAGCCAATTCAATCACTTTCTATTGCAGACTCTCCGGAATGAGAATTCTCAATCCTAACTGTATAATTCCTTCTTGCGCTATGTTAATTCATCTTTGACATTTTTGTACTTTTGATATTCACCATCATTACTGAGTGGTTGAGTGTGTTTGTTCCATGACTCATGTGTAATTATATATTTTAACTTCAGTAGGCCACTATCATGGCTCACGGCAGTGATAATCTGGGCTAATGATGCAGCAGCTGGTGTACTTGACTTGACAATGAAATTAAAGTAGGCCTCAGCCATCTTGGATGGAATACCCTAACCTTGTATAGGCACTCTCAAAAAGTAGTCAGCAGGATTCTGATCCTTTCCTGGACGATGCACAACTGTATTATCATACTCTTGTAATTGTAGTCCACATTGTTCAATGCAAGGGGGCCTCTTGGTTCTTGGATTGCCAAAGATGGTCAGCAAAGCTTGATGACCAGTTACCAGCATAAAAGGCTTTCCATACATGAATACATGAAATGTTCACAATCCCATACCACAGCCAAACTTTCTTTCTTAGGTTGTAAGCAAGCATGTTTTGTTTGGGTTAAACTTCTACTAGCATAGGCAATAATATGCCTTCAAGTATTTGGGTGTCCACTATGCTGTGCAATGATAGTGCCTAACCTGACCAGGATTGGGTCAACCACAACCTCGGGATGAAGCTTTGGATTGCAGTATGCTTTTCAGTAGAGTTTTCAATGGCATGTTTGAGTCTCCTGAAACTTTTCTCACATTCTTGTGAGCATTGAAAAGAGACTTTTTCTTTGCCAACAATCATAGTGGAGCACTAACAGTGGCAAAGGTATCTTGAACAGTCACTGGCCATGCCAAGAAAAGAATGTGCCATTGAAACATCTTTAGGGGATCAACATTTGACAGAGCTTGTACTTTTATAGGGTCAGTTGTCATACCCCCATCAGAAAAATAATTTCAGTTTTGTCTTGTTGAATTCACACTTGTCTGTATTCAAAGTCAAACCTGAATCACTGAGTAATTGACATACTTGTGTGACAGCTCTATTGTGCTCTTTCTGTGTATCTCCGAAAACTAATGGTCATCGCTATAATTGAATACACTCATAACAGGCTGCATGACATGTCCAATGATGTCTTGGAGCATTTCTGCAGTGGATGACACACACAAACTAAGGACCTGATTTAGATCTTGGCGGTATTACCATCAAGCCATGTTGACGTGGGGGCCCAAAAAGACCGACAAGGCGGCGGTCTTCTGCCCTCTGTATTTAGAAGTATTGTGGCAAAGTCAAAGACCGCCACAACTAAGTGTACTCCATCGCACCAGCTGCAAGCCTCATCTGCCGATGCGGACTCCAATGATGACGAGTAGGCCCTCCATCGCCGTCCTGACGGCAGCATCACAATAAGCCTATTTAGATCACACAGTTGTGCTGGCAGTGTTTCAGCAGCGGGCCCATGACAGGGAGAGTCTGTTGCGGGACCCGTGCAGTTTAGTACCGTGGCTCTAAGCATTGGTTGGATGCAAGTAGGCCACACCTGTTTTATATTGGCCAAGTGTGAACACCTGCAAAACACACTCCATTCCAAACCATGATCATTTGCCATTCCACTGCTGCAGACCAATCAGGCACCAGGAATTTCAAGCCAGGAGACAGGATTTTTTTTGTTTTGTGTTCCTCTGCCTTTGTGTTATTTTTTTGTTCAATTTGACCTAATTTCATTACTCTTATTTTTTGGTGCAACACAAATTTTGTTTTGCAAAAAATCACAACGGCAGGGAGGAGAAATCCCTGTTTTGCAGAGGGAGAGTTGGCCATAATGGTGGATGAAATAATTAGAGTAGAGCCACAATTGTTTGGAGCACAAGTACAAAATACTACCATTTCCCAGAAAAGGCAAATGTGGTCCAGAATATTGGACAGAGTGAGTGGTATATCTAACAATCTGCATAAACAGGAGGAGATTAGGAATAAGAAGAACAATCTGCGGGGGGAAGTCCATTCCCTGGCCTACATGCGTCACCTGGAGAGCCTGAGGACTAGTGGCGGTTTTCCCAGCCCCCTTTTACAACTATTTCCCTGGAAAGAGAAGGTCTTGCAGATCCTACATCCCGAAGGCTTGAAAGGAATCCGTGGTGGAGTGCAGCCTGGCAAGTTGCACTTAGCAAGGACTTCACAATCACAAATGGATTTATGTCCTTAATTTAGACATTTAGAATGGCTCACCACCCTTAGTAAAACCAATATAACTTAAGTTGACTACACAAAATAACTTCTTTCATGCAAATTATTAGCCTCATGGTTGAACCGCTCTCATTAACAATGTACAATATGTGTAGTAAGGTTGCGTGTTGGCTCCCGGGGATCTTCCCCTGGTCCTTTCTGTACTATCAGTGTACGTTGTTCTCCCAAAAATAGGCCATAAACTACATCCATTTGTACTGAAAGGTATATTATCTGCAAGTGGTATTCTCACCTATTGACCAGGTGCTGGGGCAGAGGAGGGTCACTGAAGTAAATCCATAAGAAAAATACCAATTCAAAAAGTAGAACACTTGTTTATTTGTTCAAGTCCTGAATAATGAAAGACCCCAGCCGCTCCTGCTCAGCTCCTTCTTTAACTGCCTCCAATCCCCACATTCCAGGCAGTACCATTCTAAGAGCAGGGAGAGCAGGAAGATACCATTTCACATAACATAAATAAACGAAGCGTAAAGGGGCAAGATATAATTACCTGAACCTTGAATTACAATTTGCATACATAAATGTTTCCCCAACAAACAGAATACCACAGTCACCTCCCCCCCACCAGTTGCAGAGCTGCAAACCTTTTACCAAAAAATTATAATAAACTATGTTTATTACATATTACATATATTTCTTATGTTTATTATATATTTACGGGTTGTGACGAGCAACACTGCGTATGTATATTTTGCACAGTAGGTTCTTTCCAGCCCGGCACTGTGTTGCCGGGCTGGAGAGAGCAGGGACAGTCTCCCAGTCTGCCTGGGAGTGCCCTGGCTGAATGCTCCCAGCCAATCCTAATGCTGCTCTGAGCAGCGTCAGGATTGGCCGCAGGGCAGGCTGGGAGCCTGTCTGTAGCCTAGGAGAGGAGCAGCGCGGAGGTGATGGCGGTGGTGGCGTCACATGTAAGCTTCTTTTTTTCATTAATTACCCCCCACCTTCCCCACCCGTGCGTGACCCGCCCCATTTACCAACGCAAGCTCCTCCTGGTATTCACATCTTACCCATATGTGTGTCTATGTTGTAAATGTGTGTTCATCTCCACTACAGTCATTGAAACCGATATGTGCAACTCATTTTCAAAAAAGGACTGTCTATGGTGTGAACAGATGAATACAACTACCATGATGCCCTGCTTTTGTATCTACAAAACTATAGTGCTGTGTAATGTTGATCCACCTTCCTTAACTTCTATATGTGCACACATCTCAACAAATTGTACATTACACAGTCACCATGTCAAGCTACAGTTTAAACTGTCATTTGTTGTGTATCTAAATCTTGCTGGCACCTTCTCATAGCTACACTGAAGTGATGGAAATGTTCACATATTTCTGTCCCCTGTATCCAAGATGTCCTACATTGTGATGTGGCATGCTACATTAAAGCAGTATTCACATTGCCCTGTCCATATGATGACCAATAACAGTTACATGTTGAAGTTGACCCATATTACTTCTAATGTCTTGAAGCATGCTAGGCCTTGGAATGGTCCAGTGCTACACTCTAATCACCACTGTGTTGGGTTGAAAGTCTACTACATGTAATGTACAATGCTGAAATAACACTTTTGCATTTCAGGATATGCCTACAATGTCACCCCTGTAGTTGGCATCTGTGTAAATCAGCCTAAATGTATAAAACAATGAAAATCAAACAAATCAGTCTTATTTTCCTTTTTAGGTTGCCCCATTTGAAGCTAAAGGCACATAAAATACACAAAATTTTAATAATTACATATTCTCTGCATCCTTCTCACGTCCAAAACCCCAGACCAGTGGAACAGCGACTGCCACCCAAGATACCTCCACTCCAGACCAGGAGCAAGCTTTCAGTAAGGACACCACTCCTGCATGTCCGGATCATCAGGAGCAACCTGGTCCATCTGGTTAGTCTGACCAGACAGCTCCAGTGAGTCGCACTCGGCCCACACTTACACCTCCCACCCAAGTTGTAACAACACCTCAGCCAATGGATACCTCCATTTCCTGTGTCCAATGGAACTTCACACCAATCTTGTGCCCCTAGCCTGGCTGCTGTCGAGAACATACCAACACTCCCTCCAGTTCTGCCAGGAACCAGTGGGATGGGGCACACCACTTCAAGGGCTCAGGGTAGTGTGGCTAGAGTTCATGGGATGGAAACTGTGGGTCAGCCATGTGAGGCTACTGGGGTCTTTGTCAGCCAGACCACCATTGACTGAGCAGTACAACAGTCCCAAGATGTGATGGGCCAGGTAGTAACTGAGCTCAGGGAAATCAAGGAGCTGCAGAGGGAGCTCATACTGAAAATACGTAATCATAATGAAAATATAAGCTCCCTGACTGGGGTGTTTAATGACATAAATCACCACGAGAGCAGGGCTTTTCCTATTCCATCTGTCCCAGCCTGTGTACCCTCTACATCAGGCACTATTACAACACTGCCAGCCACAGACAGGGAGGCCCTGCCACATGAGAAGCCTGCTCCTCCCAGTCCTTGCACCTGTTCCCGTTCCCCCCAAGAGGAGACTGTCATCCGGACCACCAGGAGAGGATGGCAAGACCACCACCACCACCTCCAGAGATGCAAATCCTTATTTTCTTCAGTGTGTGGCTAGCATTCACTCTGTGGACTACTTCAGAGACATATTTGCTTTTTCTGAGGACAGTTGTATTTTGTACATTGGTGTCCAAACAGTTTTTGGCTCTACTACCATACTTTCATCCACCATGAAAGACTTATTTGTTTCATTTGCACGTTTTTGATTGACATTTCTGTTTTGTGTGTCATACTAAGAACTGGTATGGACATAGACTACAAAATGATTGTTGTATGTTTTGTGGCCTTTCATTTGTCATGTCTGTCTTCAACCATCATGTATTCATGTCTTCTGAACATTCACTTGCCAAAGAAAATTTGTAATGACAAAGAGGTAACCATTTATTCAAAGAAAGCAAACAAAAATCATTATGTATTTGGAACAAGAAGTCCTTGAAGAAATGAAATCTGGGTTTCAGTAACCGGGCCTAACCCCAACAGTCTGTGCCATTCAGGGTTATAAGCTGCACGACCTTGACACCATGGAGGAAAGGGAATATTAGATTCAATTGAATTAAGTATGCAGACTATCACTGATGCATGACCTCAGTTGGAGCCATACATCCTCACAATTTGAATTCTAGATCAATAACACCAATAGCCTACATCATGGCAATAACAACATTTGAGGACCTATGACCAGTACAGGATACTGTGGCACTATATGGCGCAATAACATATTCACCATTCAGTGGTGTGCACATAAAATGCAGCTACCTTCACTGTATACAAATTGAAGATTTGGCTAATGCGAAGCAAGGACGGTATCCTAGGGCTTGCCATTCACCTGTGTCTTGAGCAAGTGAAGTGGCACATATTGCCTTGATGGCACCATCTGACAGAAAACAGGTCTGATACAATCTTCTGAACTTCAGTACTATCGGAGTGCAAGTTGTCTCTGTACAAGATTTGTCCATCCCAACTTGGTGTCTGTCCCAGGGTCAACACATGTTCACATAGTACTTTCCAACAGCAATATATCACTGCAAGTGTCACAACTTTGAAATGTTCAAATGAAGATGACACGGTGAAGGACCGGAAACAGAACAACAAGGGATAATTAATGATTTTACATTTTCAATCTGACTCAAATGACAAGTTATGAGGACACACATACTTAGCATAAGCAAAGTTCATCTTGATCAATGACCACAGTACTCAATGTAGGGAAACTCTGATCCACTAACATTTATGCCTTGCACTGACCATTCCTACCAAATTACCATTGCAGACTTATATGATACCTATGTCACAAGTTATTCTGACATTGGAGGTTACAATTTGTAGAGGTAAACTTATACTCAGGTGAAGAAGTAGTCAATCATATCTTGACGTAAGTCAGCTCTTTCACCACTGTCATCTTAATTTGGCATTTCAAAATCCTCAAACAGGGGCTCATCAGAGTCTTTCTCCTCTGAAATTACAGGGATGTTCCTCCAGAGAGTGATGTTATGGAGAATGCAGCAGGCAACAGTGATTTCGCACACTTTATTGGGTGAGTAGAGGAAGGCTCAACAAGGCTTGTCCAGGCACCTAAACCTGGCCTTCCGGAGCCTTAAAGCCCAGTGCACGGCCTCAATGTTCTTCCATGGGCCTAATTGAAGTGGACTTCCACTGGCGTAGTTGGATTACTCAGTGGTGCCAATAACCATGGGCGGTTAGGATACCCTGGTCTCCTACATGGATGTACCTTATCAACAGATTACTTACATATCAAACCATTGTCTCTTCCTAGACTAATATTCAGGCAAAAGATCATCAAGTCATATTGTACTTACTAACAAGCCAGGCCCTCTCTGATCCAGGTTGTGACATCTGCATGAGTATGGTGCTGTTCTGTGGTATGAACGAATCTTGTGTTGAGCCAGGGAAGCAGGCACACACACCTGAGATGTATAAATCGGGTAAGCAGACAACTTGCACATTGATGGAATGGGAGTTCTAGCAATTGCAGTAGACCTGTTTCCTTGTGTGTGGTGGCACCAAGGCAATATGTGTGCCATCTATTGCTCCAACCACATGTGGTAGTCCACCCAAAGCTCCCTTCACGGTGGCCAAATCCTGTGGACATGAGATTGGATGTAGCTGTTGATGTGTCTCATCATGGAAGCAAGGACTTCCTGTTGCACACCACTGAAAGTTGGTTGAGACATACCCCCAAATACTGCCACAGTGTATTGAAAAATGCCAGTGACCACAAGATGCAGTACTGCCATGAGTTTCACTATTGGTGTTATGGCTATAGGATTCCTATTTTGAGGCAGGAGCTCAGGTTCCAACAAATCCAGGTTAGTTTACTTATTTAGCCAAAATTTCTTGATGACGTCCCTTTCTTCTACGGTGGCAAAGTCTGGAAAGGGCTAGAACACCAGGGGCTGTCGCCTCCTACCCATGTCTGGGTTCAGATGTCTGTATGTATGGAAAAGAAAATATCAGCTGAAACGGTCACACCATACTTTTTATGTCAACACACATCTGAATTACTGGTAACAGTAGGAATGTCGTTTGGTTATAAATGTACACACATTAACATCAAATTTTTGGTCCTTAAAAATTATTTATATTTTTTCCTTTTTTTATTATGTGCAAATAATACATTTGAGATGTTTTATTTGTATATATATATATATATATATATATATATATATATAAATAATTCGTAAAAATATCTTAAACTGAGGTATTACTATCCCCGCAGCACTATTGTTGTCAAACACAGTCATAGTTCACATTTTATTGTGTCATATCTTACCAAGAACAGTCTTGTTTGTATCTGACATTCAGAAATACACTAGCCTCTATTTTGAGTGCTGGTGATGCACTAACAACTGAAAAATGCCCAGCTTCTCACCATAAATTGGCACATGGCTGACCTAGCCATCAGGACATTGGCTACTCAAAGGCCATCAGCAGAAGTTGACTGCTTAGTAGGTGGTACCCTCCACAACAGTTCCTGTCATGGGCTATCATATGTGACGTCTAAGCATGGAAGGCAATGGCTGTGTCTGTCTCTGTCATGGATCGCGTCCGCTATGTACTTTTACGAAGTGTATTACCAAAAAAAAATCACTTGCCTCTTAACACTGCTGCCAACCAGGCCACCTTGTGTTTTGCTGCTGTTCCCAACCTCTAGAAGTCAGGATGCCAGGCAAAGCAGGTGACTCAGCACAGAGGAGCTGCAGCTCCTTGCCAGGGAGGTCCTGTCCCTGTACAGCCAGCTCTCTGGGCCCAGAGGAACAGGTACATGTCTGATTGGGGAATGTCTGACTGAGTAACTCCCTCCTTTTTAATCCACAGGCTGATTTGTCATTTTTGATTAATGGGGGAAATGTTATAATTGGGCTTAATTGAATGATGTAGCTGGGACAGGTTGTTTTTGCCACTGTCTGAAATGTCTGTGCACCGCAATGTTAAGTCACCTGAACGAAGAAGCTGTAACGTGTGTCCATGTAACAAACAAATCCTATTTCATCACACAAACTGCAGGCCATTGACTACCAGTATACCAGTAGTATTACTGATGACATTCAGCTAATGTTGAAATGATAGTGATGTTGAGGAAAAAATATAGAGGGTCTGGAGTTGTCTGATGCTGTACTGTCATGTGGGATTCCAGCCCATAAAGTGTATTAGGCTGCTCTGTAGGGTTTTAACCTGTCATGCAGCCACATATAGGTACAGTTATTTTATGTGCAGCAAGTTCAGATGACACTGGCTAACAATAATTCATCCAAGTCTGTCCCATTCCAACACACACTTGTTCATATATCCCACAAATCCCTGCTCTCACTGACACAGAGCACCCATTCTATCTTGTCCTAGTCACTGTAAGTGATGTAGACCATGGGTTCTGTCTCTTAGTAGTTTAGGCAGGAAGCCAATGTAGCTGTGCATGGGATTATGTGCAAGGATTGATGACCACAGGCGGTTGAGCCTTTAGTAGCCCACAATGATGGTGAGTAATTAGGGGTGGGTCTCACAACAGGATAGGTTGCATAGCTCTGGCCAAGATGATGTTGTAGGCCTGATTAGGCAACGTGAGGAGCTAGTAAGTTTTGCTGGTGCTCATGAGATCACTGCAAATCAGTATTTCCCAGCTACCTTTAATATTATTTGGGAAAAAATGTAGTAATGGTTTGGTGACTCTGCATATGCATATGAAGTTACTGGTGATGACTGCGTCCGTTTTCGTCTTGGTCTAGTAGCAGCAGCAGGGGTATCATCACCAGTACTGGTTTCATGTCGGCAGGAAAGAGGAAAAGTGTCAAAAGGTGAGTTTTGTCCTTTTATAGCTCCCAAACCCCCAACTCAGGTGTGGAGGTTTAGCCGCCACAGTTGCATCGGTGGGACTGCACATCGTGATTGGCTTGGCAGTAAAAGGGGCTGGAGTCCTGCCACCAGCCACTTTTGCCTATTGCACCATTGCCGTGGGCAGGGATTCTTGGTGGTGGCGGTGGACCATCAGCAGTCTTTCGCCTATGAACCCGCTAAAATCTAAATTTGGCAGGTGGACCGTCATGTCAGTGGGCGGGTTTCCAATCAGAGAGCCAGCAGCGGGACCGTTACCGCCAACATCTAAATCAGGCTCCAAGTCTCTTGTATCTAAACAAGCCAAAATATGTAGAAAAAGTTGTAATGTACCTGCAACTTTCTTCAAGTTCCAACTTATGATAACCTTTATTTAAATCAAGTCGAGAAAAGACCTTGGCACCATTGAATTGCGTTATCATGTCAGCAATGCGTGGTCCTGGATGTCATTCTCATTCAATTGCTTTGTGTGCTTTACGCATGTCAACGCATATGCGTATAGCTCATTCACTGTTCTGTTGGACCAGTGGAATGCTCAATAATGTAATGCTTAAGTAACGATTCAAGTTCTTTTTCAACAGCTTCTTGTAAATGAATAGCAACTTGTCCATGTCTCTGAGGAACAAGACGGGCATCCTTTGTAATGTGCTACTTTCATAGTCTTTAGCTTTTCTAAAGCATGAAACAACAAAGGGAACTGACTTACTATTTTGTGATGTTCATGTTGTAATTAACAGAAATCAGTCCCATATCAGCAGCTGTGTTGAAGCTGAGCAAAGAGGCACTTGACACTGTACCTTGAAGCACATGGATTGGTGTTTGTACCTTTGTTTTCTTATGTTTCACTGTAGCTACAAATTAACCTTGAGTCTTTATGGGTTTCGATGCAGCCCAAATATACACTTTGGTTTTCAGTGGCGTAAGCCTCTTTAAAGAAGATATTTCTTGTATTTCTCTTCAGGCATTATATTTATTGAAGCACCACTGTTGATAATAAAAGATATAGAACAACCATTTATTTTCGATGTAATCTTTGAACAGTATTTTTTATGATTTGGTTGCTTTGGCATGTCGACTTCTCCTTGATCAACATTTGTCTCTACGTGCACCCAGTCCAACATCTGCATGTTTCTCTGAAGGAAACACCAACATGGCACAATCACTTTCTTCACTTTCACTTATTCTTGAGGCAGAAGAACTGTTTGACGATGATTTAGATGACGACTGACTTTGTTTAGTAACTATTTGCCTCAACTGATGTCACCACTTGGCCTTGTGGGTGTGCGTCAAACATTGCTTCTGGAATGTTCTGGCGGCCATTTTCTCTTCACTCCGTGACACTTACTTTTTCCTTAGCTTTACACATCATCACAAAATGGTTCTCTTTTCCACAGCCTTTAGCTATCTGTCAAATGGCGGGACACTTTCCTTCGTGTGGAAATGGAAATCCACATCTAAAAAATGACTTAGTTTGACATGTAGACATCACATTGTGTCCTTCAGTATTTTGCTTTGGATTACTTTTCACACTCATGACTGACTCGTTCCGGGCACCTCTGGTCTCCAGTCTCCATGGCAGCAGCTCGTCTTTCAGCACGTTCCTCAGCTCTGGCAGCCATCAAAACTTGTTCCAGACTAAAAGTTTCTTTTTAGCAATCATCATCTGAATGAACCAGACAAGCATCCAACAAAATAATTCTAAGATGCATTTCTTCTTCATCATTAAGATAACTGAATTTACAGTGTTTGATGAGTGCATCGAGTCTTTCCACAAATTCATCACTGTTTCACCAATTCTTTGGCGTTCTTGCCTGAAAATGCATTGTTCATAACCAACATTCAGAACTGGATTGAACTTGAGATTTAAAACATTTTTAATCTGGCGGTACATGATTTCTTCACTCTTTCTCTGCATTATCTTTATGACTTCTTCAACACAATCTCAAGCAAGATTTTTGATATATTTGATGTTGTTCCTGTTTTCAGTCTCTTCAAAGTACATGAATGAAATCTTCGAATGTCTCTATCCAAGCAGTCCATCTATCGCCAATATTTTGCTTTTTGGCGGTATCAAAAGGTGGTGATGGTTTCAGGAAGGCTCCAGCATTGTAGACCAGAGTGGAACTTACTAATGTTGAAAGTAGCGTGCTCCATGACGCCTTAGGAGGATCATACTTGTGCAAGCCTTCCTCGAAGTATTTTGATGTGCGAACGTCAGGATTGTCTTTAATGGGCTCCGTTGACAGAACAGCCTTCTGTCAACTGTCTCGCCACTGCAAGCATGGACAGCTCAATAGTTTCAACCCCAGACACTTTTCCTGCAGCCACCCTCCACCGTAGGATGATGACTCTGTTTAACTGACTTGGTAAGTCCATTAACTTCATCCTTTTTACATTTCAGTTTGCATTTTCTGACACCTGGGTGATCTCTGCCTGCAGCACCACTGTTAGCAGCGCTATCTGGTAAATAATTGGCTTTAACTGTGCTTTGTAAACCTGGTTGTATCTGCCTTCAGCCTTAACACTCCGTGCAATGTGTAACTTTATTTTGTGTAGCCGCCGGTACCTTTTTATATGATCTTAGTTGCAGATACTTGACCAATGCGTACCCTTCTTAGTGAAGCTTTCTTCTCATTCACATGCTTTACACCAACTAAAGCCGTGCTTTGACTCCACATACGCCAACTGTCGACTTTGACGAAGGCACATGTGGCACACACAAGCAGTTTGCTTGGACCACGGCAAGCTCTCCGGGAGAGCACTTTCTTCTTTCGGTTACTTATCCCCTATCTCGTCACTCGTTGTAGTGTCTTTCACAGCCTGGGTGCTCGCCAATGACTACGCCACACACAGCTGTAAATAACATATCTTTATTCCTCTGCATGTACCTGTGAACTCCAACATCCTAAGCTAAGTTTTCAGTACATTCTATTCAAGGATTTACGTCGCACGGATTCTGAGTCCGCTGGGAGCCAGAAAGGTTCTGTTCTAGATCATGCAAGACGCTACAACCTTCATTACAATTGGCCCAGAAAATGGGCATGGTTTCACTTTCTCCTCTAATAGCAGGGTTTCTCTCTGGTCTGCCTATTTTACAAGTGTATGCTTGCCTGTGATTATTTAACTGTTTGTTCTCTATTTTACAACATCATTCTGTTTCCCATTCTCTTTTGTCCTAAGGTTTTTCCCTAGTATGCATGTCTGATACTCAGTTGTGCAAACATTTTTGTGGAAGAGTGACTTAAAAATAAATTAAGATTTCTAAGTCAACTCTCTTCTTACAATCGTACTCCCATATTTTTTTAAATATTAGGTCAAAGGATGTGGAGGTGTGCATTTTTAAATCTAAAGAAGATGTGAATAAAAAATAATTGCAAGCAATTAAGTGTTGTTGAATGCCCATTGTAAACAAGACACACATCGGGAGCCTCAGTACAATCTATAGATTCAATATAACTTATGACACTTGTGGGTTAACTAAGTTAGTGGTGAGGGCACCTGTCATTGGGATAATGCATCAAGCAAAACTCTGTTCTCTTCTTGTTTGATATTCAGTTTCAATTTCCTATCCCTCCACAAGTTTTTAAAATGTTTAAAACTTGGTGACAATGTTCAGGGCACTAGAAAGTGTATAGATACATCAGAAAAGGCTGCAAGGGGTGACTGGATCCAAGGAAGTGAAGTCAAGGTGACAGCTATTAACTTTGACTGGCAACACTGAAAGTATTGCCTGAGGGATTTATTAATTTTAATTGGAGCTTAGCACTTGCTAGTGAGGGGTTTATTCACAAAAGTAAATCTGCACATGAGACAATTCACACATGAGTAAATCTATATGTGTAAGCCGACTCTTACACTTTGTAGTACGTTTACTTCTTTTGGCTATTCATCATTCCCAAGTGTAAATTTACTAAAAAGTGTGGAGTTAGATGTCTCCACCCCATAAATTAAGGGGGTAGTGCCTGATATACAAGTGTAAAAGGACTACCAGGCAGAGGTTTCCACCACCTAGGGTGGGGATCCCCCAAAAGTATATAGTTATTGTTAAATATTAATGTAATTTATTAATTGTAAATGTAAACAACACAAAATGCCACAGCACTATTAACTTAATTTTTAATTTATATTTTAATTATTTTAAATATATAGATTTATTTTAAAAATACCAACTCAAAATACCTTGCTTATATTTATTTATTATCAAGTAAAGTACACTAAAAGATATGCACAGCATTAATTTAAAATAATTTAATTATTTTTTAAATAGTTACATTTATTTTGAAATTAAAGAATGGCATTAAAATATTTTAAAATGATATTTAATTAAATGAAATATATATTTGTTTTTAAAAGTTTAAATAAATTAATCTGGTTTAACATTATTTTCCACAGGGTACTGTTTTAAGTCCAACCTCCATTATTTTCTATGGTAGGTTGCTGCAGTACCAGTGGTTGGCCATGTGTGGTGCTGGACTTACTCCAAGCCTCAGCTGGAGTACATTTACAACTGGCAGGGGTCCTTTTAGCTGTAGTAATGATAAAGTGCAGTTTGTGAATAGCAATGGGATGGGCTTACTCTTTTGTGGCCGGGTGCATGTTCCTTCCTAAACCCCTTCTTGAATCTCAATAAACCCCTCCTCAATCTTTCCTTAACCCTTCCCATTTTGTAGTGATAATTTTCCATTTTCCATTTTCCAGCTATTCTCCTGTCCCTCCCAAAATTACTACTAAAATGTTGGCATACGTGTGCAGAGATCTCTGCATTCTGGGTGGATCACAAAGAAAAGATAGGGTGGACCAAAGTAGAGACCTTTAAAAATAGGTTAGTAAATTCCATTCTGTATTATGTTAGAAGCACTAAATGTACAACAAAATGTAGTTTGTGAATTGCCCCTAAGTCTTTCTTGGTAAACCGCCCAGCTAAGTTAGGCTACTCCTATCCCCTATAATTGAATGCAAGCAAGCATGCGGGTGCTATTAAGGTCACAAACATGCAAAGGGAGCTGGAAAATCAGTACTCTGATATCAGAACACAGAAATGCTTGCAGACATTGAGATGCGTGAGGGAGATGGACACCCTAAAATCAGGACTCCTTAAGTGTAATGGAAGAGAAAAGTGTGTGAGGGAGACAAATATGTTACATATTTCAGTTAGCTTGCTTTCTAAGCACAGAGGAATTGTGGAATGAAATACCACAGCATAGTTTATTGTACGTTTCTCATTATTTTTAGCACTGATCTAAGAAACATTACTATAATTTTTCAAGGTGTTTTCCTTATAGCTCAAGTTTGTCCTTTCCTTATATCCTACGTTTTCCTAGTAGATATTTCACCATAGGATTGGACTGCCACTATCTTTAACCATGTCTATGAAGATGGCCTTGCCTCTTCCTCCATTTCAGTTACTCGTATGACCCTCACTATAGTTGTCACTCAGGCAGACTACAAATTTCTACTGCCACTTTATCCTATGTAGCGGCATTAAGGTAGCCTGTAGAAATGCTCATGATCCTTGAGCCCTGGTTACAGCTAAAACCTCATTAAACATTATCTTATACCACACCCACCAGTAGTGTCACTTATTACATCCCAAACTAAGGGCATTTTTTGTGCCCACGTGAAGTAAATATAGTAACAGGCTGAACAGAACCCACAACCCCTCCATCTGGTAGCCTAGTCTAATGTCACAACCATTTTGTCCCAAGTACTTCCTGCACTCAGCCTAATCAGCTAAATGTCTACCTTACTAATACCGTCATTACGAGTGTGGGGGTCTGAAGACCGCCAAACCCGCGGTGGCAGTCTTACCGTCTATGGGACGGTGGTGAAGACCAACGTATTATGACTGCGGCAGTTTGGCCAAAGCCAAACCACCACTACGTTGCCGATACTGCCAGCGCGGTTGGACCGCCGGGCCAGAAGTCAGCACCTCTGGCCCGGTGGCTGCCGTAAGAATGCAGGCGATATTACAGGTAGGCACGCCACTGGGCTTTTCGCAGTGGCTGCACTACCACGAAAACCCTGGCGGTAACGCACCCGGTGACAGGAATCTCTATTCCTCTCGCCGGCACACGCACCCCACTCATCAACACACCTTCAGACACGCACCTCCCCTCATCAACACACCTTCAGAAACAACCCCCACTCATCAACACACCTTCAGACACACAACCCCACTCAACACACTCCCTGACATGCACCTCCAGTCGCCCGCACACACCCATACAAACACCCCTACTTGCATGCATCCCAATACACACACCTACTCAATTTCACCCCGACATACACCCTCCCCTCCGCTTCCATTCAGACACAGACACCCTCCACACACACATACATACACACAAGCACTCTCGCACACCCACACCGCTACACATACATGCACACACCACCCAACCCACCCTCACTTTTGGATGGACACCCTACCTGTCTGGGCGAGGTGGTCGTCTAGGAGGGGATAGGTGCCAGTGTTTCCACCGCCAGCGCCGCCGTGCAGGAACCACATGCCATATTACGTCTTGTAATACAGCGGGCGTAGTCCTTTTGGCATGGCGGTGCTGGCGGTGGAACCACGTCTCACCCGCTGACGGTCAGGCCGACAGTGTCAGATTTCCACCCTTAAATGGGCAGAAATCCTTGGGTGAGTCCAAATACGGTGATCTTCAGACGCCAACACTTGCAGTCTTTGGGTGCCTGTGACTTGCGTGGTCTTTCCAAAAGACTGCTGAAGTCTTAATGAGGGCCTATATCTCTTCCCTACATTGAAACATACCAACCCTAAAATCTTCTCTGCCCCTCCTTCAGCTTTTGGAGTTCTGCTGATCTTAGCCGAGTCCTGCCACAAAGGGTTCACAGGGCTTTGCTAACTCTCCACTGAGCTAGAAACAAACTGTGGGAAGCCCGACTTTGCATTAGTGAAATAACATGTTTTTTGCTCATCCGTCCACATTCTCTAGGCCACTGGAATGGCGTAGGTAGTGGTAGGCACTTGGTACATGTTAAACATCGGATTCCCTTTGCTGTTCTTAGCCAAAGAATGTCTGTATTAAAATCTCTACTGTAGTTTAGAAGTTGAAGTAACATACTTAGACAAGTACATATTACATTGAAATGTGAAGGCTCCTATATTTCCTCATCAAAATGAATGGGCTCAAATTCCCGGATTAGTGACATGAAAATTGTGCACTAAACCTGGGGGAAATCCAAAAATTCTAATCATCCCGGCAGTTGAGAGTTACAGTTGGAGCCAGAGCTGATTCGAGACAAAGTTCATTCGAAGAGCAATCTGAAAGCCTTTCCTGCAGCACATTGAGAAGAAAGTTTTCTAAGACTTCAGTCAGCAGTAAAATTACCTTATCAGAAACTAATCTCTGTGATAAGGCTGTTTGGAGAATTATAGTTTCAGGGTCAAAGATCTTCAGTAGTTGACAAAACGTCAGTGAACACAGACTCATTTTAAGCAGAAAAAAAGGGAAGTGTAATTTTCATATTCTAATTTGAATATTTCAGTTTTTGAATTAAATAATTTATTTTAAATGAATCCCAGCTTGTACATTAGTATTTACACGTGTATGTGGAGTTATGTATTTATTAATGAGTGTCTCTGCTTTTAGGTGCATAATACATTTATAAATTCCACAGTTATTCATGCTGACAATATGATATCTGATTGTCCTGTCGCTCAGCATCATTTTCCTGGCGGATGTAACTAGATTAGAACTCGAATGCAATATGAATAATAATCAGATTAAATAAAAAACTTCAGCCAGGTTAGCTTTTAAGATGGTCTGAATCAAAGGTGGTGGGTTTAGAATGAAACCCCAAAAATGCACCATGTGAGTTATAGCTCCCTGCTCCCCAACAAACATCTTATGATGTCTCTGCGCGGGCCTCCCTCCCATGGGCTCCCCTGACTAGGACATTAAATAAATAAATCCAGGATTGGTAAAGTGCGGCAAATCACCCACGAGGGTCTCAAGGCGCTGAATTGTAGGCAATGGAGAGATTAAGTAATTTGCCCAGAATCACAGGATGTTGAGCCGAGACGGAGACTTTAACTTGTTTCCTCCCAGCTCCGAAGTCGGCAACTTAGGCCATTAGGCCACATCCTTTCCTGGGCCTTACAATGGGAAATCATGCTTGCAAGTTCTAGAGGAGAGAAGGCCCCTACCCTAGGCCTCATAGCGATGGTGTTGAGCTGTGAGGTCTTGGGAATGGGGCCCCTTTCCTGGCCCATTTGCAAGCGCTTCACAGGGCTGTATCATGATTATATGCAGGGGCCCATGTCAGGAATATAGCCATCAATATTGCAGCAGGTGCAGGGGCACCAGGTCCCAGAGCTATTAGATGCTCAATTTACCCACATTATGGCTACATTTCAATGTGCAGTGGGGCATGCTTTTACTTTGCACAAGGTCTCGTGGCACCACTGAAATGCCACTTGTCTCTCATCCATGGGCCTTGCAGCCATGTTTGGGCACTGTGGTTATGGGCCCAAGGCACCCATATTATGGCCTTATTTTACTGTCCAGTTAGTGGCCGGTAAAGGGAGGGGTCAGATGAACAACAGGTTACCATGTTTGACCCAGGGTCCATTGCACCACTGATTTAATGGGCATCAATGGTGCGTATTGCAAGAAGCCACTTGTTCACCTCCCCTGGGATTCTCAGCCACGCTCCTCCCTTGCAAAGCCTAGCATCAAAGGACCACTGCTGCGAGGCCCGGGGAAGGAAGACCCTCTAAGGGATGTAGCTATCAATAGTGCAGGAGCTATAGTGGCACTGTAGTCCAGATCTTCTGAGCCCAATTTACCCAAATTATAGCTGTATTTTACTGTTTAGACAATGGACGTTGGGGTTAGGAGTGAGAGTGATCCATTTGCCTTGCTTTCACAGGGGCCAATGGCACTTTTGTTAGGCCATTGGCTCCTCACTCATGGGCCTTGCAGTTTCGGTCCATGGCTTTAAAGTCCAGTGTACATTTGCAGGATGCATGATGCATGATTGTCTCTCATTCTAGATATTTGTCCTGCATCCTGTTGTGAGCGTTTGCAGGATGCCAAGTCCTACTTTGTTTTGCTTGGCAGGGAACTGATGCAGGAAAGCAGGCTAATCAAACAGGGTATAAAACAATCAGGCTACCTTAAAGGATGCATGTAAAAACTGAGAATGAAACAGCTCTAAACAAGCAGGCACCCTCCCTAAAATCTTTTCTTTATGATGATGGCCAGTAAGCCCATCAGATATTGGCAAATAAGGAGGAAAAGGCCAGGGGACAACATGATTTGTCCAAGATCAAATAATTTGGTCAAGTAGGAGAACCAACAGTGCAACAGAGTCTTGCTTTTTCAGGACACAAAGTTTCCACATGCTTCAACTGTTAAAGATTTAAGAGGCCTCATTTAGGGCACTGTGTAATGGTAAGAAAACTCCAAAATGAGCTGACTGATTTTTGGTAATCCCCATATAAACATGATGTTAGTCAAACAACAACTCTGCTAAGGGTCCTGAAAAGTGATAATAGAAGGTTGATTTCCATACTAGGAAGGGGGTCTAGGTATAGGGTGAGTGATGATGGTGCCTGATCTTCACTTTTAGAATTTATGGATTAATTCTTGTCTTTACAGGTTCCCAGCCATGTCCCAGCTCTGCAAGGCCTAGCAGAGGAAGGGACCTCCCTTCCGCCTTGCAGCTCTGGACTGATGTGAGCCTCAGGGGAAGGCTCTTACTTCCTCTGGCATCACAGGCATAGTTAAGGTCTAAAAACCTTGAGGCAAGGCCATATCCTGGTCTTGCAGCACTGTTCCATCTCAGTGAGGCGTAGAGGAGGGCTCCTCTCTTGGACCTTGCAGTCTTGGTTGAGCACTGTGAGGCCAAGAGAAGGGGAACATAACTTTTCTTGACAAAAGAGAAATTAGGTTTCATGAATTTAGCTGGACATAAGCTGTTAGGACGTTCTGTTGTATAGCCATTTTTCGTATTGTCTCTAGGCACATTATTTTAGCATCTAGGCCTGCCGCTTGTGCCCGTTAGCCCAATTATATTTTATTCTGCTTCATTTTATTATTTCAGATTCGGTCACAGTCACTGTGCTGTTTTAATTTCTCTATCTAGTTGTTCTCTTGCCTAGGAAAGCACTGCATTTCTTAGCAATACATTTTTTTTCACTTTGTGCTTTCCCCAAGGCTGCAGCGAGATAGGGTTGCCAGCAAAGTTGTACACTGCGTCTCCAACATTCACAGAAACATACACATTCTCATGTGGGGACATTTCCTCAGACCATTATTATAAAAACACTTCTCTGTCCCATGCACGTCAGAGGGAGATCCCAACCAGATAACCACAACTGCATGCTGATTGACTTTACTACAGCTGCTTGCTGAGACTTACCGGGGCCTACACGGGGATGGAGTCTCTTTAGACAACAGACTTCCTTGCTTGGGTATGGGGGAATGATGTCTTCCCAGGGGGGAAACCTGAAGGGCAGATTAGGGACCATCACACTGTGATCTAACATAGCCTAGGTAGGAATCACATGTATTACGCATAGTGACAGTATGGTGGGAATTTTCTTGTGTTTCTCTTTTCTCGCCACCATTTTGCTTCTAGCGTGTTTCATCATTCTAATTATTGCAATTTATGCCATTTTGTGTAAGAACCAGTTGTTTCAATAAATCTTATTGAATCATTCTATGCATCTGTTTGTCTTTGCATGTGTGAGACTAATGTAACGGAGAGAAAAGGATGAGATCTGATACACCAAAAGTTCTGACTGCAAATAACTACTGCTTCTAAACTCCATATCTTGTGCCCATTTCGGAAATACATAGGTTTTCTTCATACCTATTTTTCACTGATTATATTTTCCCAAATGAATTGCTGTATACACGGTACACAATTAAAAACCATTGCAAGGTGCAGCTCACTGTTTGGCTCTGGATACCTTGGGTTCTTGGTGAACCTATAAGCCATATATATCCCCGCAACCAAAGGGTCCATGGCTTTTGAAGACCTGCCATAGTTATAAGTTACAGATGAAAATGTAGACACAAATGGCAGTTTTTCAACTCAATTTCAATATTTATTTTTTTTTTTCTTTAGGAAAACCTTGAAAGATCTACACAAATGATCCCTTGCTTAATTCAGAATATTGTCTACTTTTAAGAAATGTATAGCTTTCCAGGATCCACCTTTAGTTTCATACCCATTACTATCACTAAGTGGAAGGAGGTTGTAAGCATGAACAATAAGAAACATGAGCTACGTCACAGTAAAATGCCAAAACTGTGTTGAAAAATTGGGTTTTTTGACTCAAGTTTACCTGATCATGAAAGCTGGGAAGATTATGACTTTAGCACAGCAAACCCTTTGTTGATGCCATTTTCAGGAAAAAACAGACACTTTCTTCTGCAGAATTTTCTTCAAATTTTTCCCAGAAAACCCAAACATTTTTCGTATTTCAGCTAATTTCCTGGTCCCCTCCAGGTGAAGACACAAACCCTGGGTACCTTCAGAATCCCCAGGATGTTGGACAAAAAGGATGCAAATTTTGCATGGATACGTTATGTGGACAAAACATTATGGAGGCCTAAGCGTGAGGTGCCCCAAATAGCCAAAAAAAGGCTTAGCACATGGGGGCCTGGAGGGAGGGCAGGGGGCAGCAGTGAAGAGCTTAAAGAAGGATTGCTGGCCACCCACAATTGTTCCTGCATTTGTTTGCTGCTGCATTGTGCAATTAGCTGTTCTCGTATTAACTCTTCAGTCATTTGATTGGATTGGCACTTAGCCACTAGTTTGGGTAACCTGGCCACAAATTCAACAACTGACTCCGCTGGACTGCAGTTGAGTATAAAACTTGTATCGTCTCATCACAATATTTACAGTCTTGGCAAATCTCGTTTGGAGTCATAGTATGGTCTTCTTGTAAACATCTTCAAACTCCTTCCCTTGGTTATAACAGTGTGGTGGTAGGTATTTAAATATGTACTGGCCTTCTTTACCCAAAGAGCCCAATAAAAAACCTTTTTTTCCATACTGCAGAAAAATCAGTGCCTTCAAAGGCTAATAAATAATTTTTAAAAGTGTCTATCCAATCCTCCCATGGAATAGAGAATTGCCAGGCAGCATTGAAAATGGTGAAGGTATGACTATAGATTGACTTAGATTCATGTTGTGTCTGGAGACGTCACAGATGGTGTACTAAAGTATCCTTAGTAAGAGCCCTTAACACCCTGTAATGCTATGTGACTGATTAACAATTCAAACAATATGTATTGCACAGAAAACAAATGGCCGCAATGTCCCAAAACCACCACTAGGTGGCAGGCTGTCAACATGGAGATGTGGACTCTTGAAAAGTGGCCGCAATATCCTGAAAACCCCACAAGGTCTGACAAGTGTAATGATGAGGTAAACAGGGCAAAGTGTAAGGCTTCTTTATTCCATTTCATTCGCACTCAATATGGGTGCTCAACTGTCGTAACGCTGAGCGCCTCCTGAACATTCCAAAAGCCGCGAGTGGCATGTGCCGCACGCACAGACACACAAGGGTGACAGACAGAGCAGGGGCACACACAACGCCGAGGGCTAATCTTTTCCCTTTTTACAACAATTAATTCAATATGTAATCTTTGAACCTGATAGGTGGTAAAAGGGTCTCCTGGTTGTACCCTGGGATGGTCACGGTCACAGTCGAGGACATGTCAGAAGATTAGTAGTTACAATATTGGCATAGCTTGTTTTGCATTGTTCACTGTGCTCAGCTTTTATGTTGGATTTAGGCACATCACTATGAACAACTTCATAGTCCCTGACCGGTTCTGACAATCTAATGCCTACTACATTTGAACCATTCCACCATTGTCTGATAAAACAGCAGTGCCATTGGTCTTAACTACAAGTCTTGGTTCATTGTACATGCTCATATAGGCTCCCTTCTTTCAGTACTTCACTCTTACCAAATCACCAGTACACACATTTATTTCCTTGACTGCATTTCTAGCATTGTATTTGCTACACATGTGTTTTTGACGTATGTCTACTAACTTCCCCATTCTGGTTTCTTTTTCCTTCATGTTCTCCTCTTCTCATTTCTTCCATGCTAAAGTCCAGCATGGTTGCAATTGTGTGATGGCTAATCTACCCCTGAGCAACTCGAAAGGCGTTCTTTGTTTCCACACTTGGCACAACCTTGGCACACAGTTAAGTCTCTTGTAAAAGGTACCCATGGTACCAAGGGCCTTGTGGCCAGGGAAGGCCCCTAAGGGCCGCAGGATGTATTATGCCACCCTAAGGGATCCCTCACCAAGCACATGTACACTGCCTTGTAGCTTGTGTGTGCTGGTAGGGAGTAAAAGACAAAGTCGACCTGGCACTCTTCTCAGTGTGCCATGTCCACAAGCCACTGCCTGTGGCATAGGTAAGTCACCCCTCTAGCAGGCCTTACAGCCCTAAGGCAGGGTGCACTATACCACAGGTGAGGGCATAGCTGCATGAGCAATATGCCCCTACAGTGTCAAAGTCCATTCTTAAACATTGTAAATGCAGTGAAGCCATATTGAGTATATGGTCTAGGAGTTTGTCATTACAAACTCCACAGCTCCATAATGGCTTCACTGAATACTGGTTTGATACCAAACTTCTCACCACAATAAACGCACACTGATGCCAGTGTGGGATTTATTGAAAAATGCACACAGAGGGCATCTTAGAGATGCCCCTGTGTGTTAGCCAAACTGCTAGTGTAGGACTGACTGGTCTGTGCCAGCCTGCCACTTTCAGACAAGTTTCTGACCACATGGAATGAGAGCTTTTGTGCTCTCGGTGTTCAGAAACAAAGACTGTCCTGGGTGGAGGTGCTTCACACCTCCCTCCTACAGGAACTGTAACACCAGGTGGTGAGCCACAAAGGCGCATGCCTCAGATTACAGTGCCCCCGGGCACTCCAGCTAGTGGTATTGCCTGCCCCCGGACATAGCACCACTTTTGGTGGCAATTCTGGTGGGAAAATTAGGGAAAACATGGAGGACTGACCACCCCAGCCAGGACCACCCCTAAGGTGTCCAGAGCTGAGGTGACCCCCTCCCTGCAGAATGCTCCATCTTGGTTTGGAGGACAAGGACCAATAGAATTCGGTTTGTGCCCCTCTCCCCAGAGGGAGCACAAGGAGGGTGTAGCCACCCTCAGGAACAGGAGCCATTGGCTACTGCCCTCTGACCCCTAAAACGCCTCTAAATCTAGGATTTAAGGGCCTCCCTGAACCCAAGTCATCAGATTCCTGGTGACCTGACAAGAAGAAGAAGGACTGCTTAGCTGAAACCCCCAGCAGAGAAGAAGGAAGACGACAATTGATTTGCCCTGCCCTACCGGCCTGTCTCCTGCTTCAAAGAACCTGCAAAAGAACAGTGGCGCATACAGCGGGACCAGTGGCCTCTGAAAAGTTTCAGAGGACTGCCCTGCATCCAAAAGGATCAACAACTCCCATGGACAGCGGCCCTGTCCAAGAAGAAACCAACGACTAAGGACTCCCTCCGAATGCGTGAGTCCTAACCACTCTTCACCAGACTCCCACAGCCCATGCCCAGGTGGCCCAACCAGCTAGAGAGGATCCCCAGGCGGTTCCAAGCAAGTGCCCACCCTGGGTTGACCTCTCCACCCCTCCACGACAACACCTGCAGAGGGAATCCCGAGGACACCCCTGACCGTGAAAGCGCCGGATGAAGATATCCGATGCCAAAGGACCCACTGCACCCACAGCCCCCAGGCCTTGGAGAAACTGACACCTGGTACAGCCACGTTCAGCAGGCGGCCCTCCTCCCTGTCTAACCGGTAGTGTGCCCGAGATGCCGACCTGGACCTTGCCTACAGCCTCTGAGTGACACCCAGGTTCCCGTCATAGAGAATCATTGGAGACCCGACATCTTGTTTGCACCCTGCACCCGGACGCCCAGTGCTGCATAGGGTGTATGTTTGGTGCCTACTTGTGGCCCCTGCAGTGCTGATATAAACCACCCAGGTCTACCCTCTGAAGTTGCGGGAACTTACTTGCGTGCAGATCTGAAACCGAGTGCCCCCAGTCTCAATAGGAGCTGTAGTGAAATGTGTGTTTTGACCACTGACCTCGTGTTGCACCACTTTGCACCTTGCCTAGCTTTCCAGTATTCACCAGTTACAGACTCCATTTTGTATTCAGTTTAGCCCTAGTTTCATTCTGCCTATCGACTTTCTCATAGCATTAGACACTGCCATGTTAAAGGCTGCCAGTGATTTTCCACGTTGTCTGTCTGTTTTTGTGCTTTTTTCTCACCAAAGGCTTTGGTTGATAAGAATGTACTCAGACAGCAAGGAACGGCCTTGCTTTGACTTGACATCTTGGGATTGTGGCCATATCCCAACGTGTGATTTTCAAAGCATACCTAAACTTGCCAGCATGTTTGAATACTTCTTGCGCAACAGGAGGGGTTTTTCCATAAAGCTCCGTCTATGGGTTTTTTAAGACATAAAAGAGACCCAGTTCGACAGTAGCGGATTCAGAGACATCAATCAGGATTCAAACGTCGGATGCCTGATATAGATTTCCCGTGAGGGTAGAGATCTCTCTTTCTCTTTCGCAGTCGAATGGGGTCATTGGCTTGCTGGTAGGAGAAAGATGAAGCACCTGTTAGGCCCTACGGTGATGCATTTTTAATTAATTTTTTGCTTTGCATTATAATATAGATATATACATTTGTTGTGTATATTGCAGTGGATAATAAGTTATGTATGTTTTCATTTAATCGTTGTGATTACTTTTAAACGTGTGCTTTCAACATGCTAATCTCCTTTTAGGAACCTTGCCTAGTGAAATAATAAATGTCTTCTTTGGACTAAGAAGTGCATTATAGAAATTTTTTGTCAGTGCATGAGTGTTTCACCTCGGTCATTAGAGAAAAGCAAAACAAGAGCCAACGTTAATTTTGCCTACACTTTAACCTCAGCAACCGGCCAGCCCCTTGTTGCTGGTGGTGGGTGTTTGGGGTTAACTTGTACCTCAACCTGTGAACTTCCTACCCCTGGAGACTGGAACCATAAGTATTATACTTAACTGTGAAACAATCTAACTTTTCTTCCCCCCACCAACTGTTTCTGAAAATTGTATAACTTATCAGTTTCAAACAAAGTACTGTTGATACATATGTGAAATATGAATCTATTGAAGTACTTACCTGCAACTTGAATCTTGCGGCTCTAAAAAATAAATTAAGAAAATATATTTTTGCTATACACAAACCATTAGTCTGGAGTTAAGTCATTTAGTGTGTGCTTCTTCTACTGTCTGTGTGTGAACAACAAATGCTTTGCACTACTGTCTGATAAGCCTAACTGCCCGACCACACTACAACAAAAGAGAGCATCAGTATTATCTACTTTAGCCTCTGTTAAGCCGCTGGGGAACCCCTGAACTCTGTGCGCACTATATCTCATTTTGATATGGTATATACAGAGCCAGCTTCCTACACATGCTAATTTTGCTATTCTTGGAGTAGGTTTGCTAGAACCTTTCCCTTCCAAGATGCTGACTAAAGGCTTGTGATCTGGGCGTATAATGAACTCCTTGCCCCAAAGAAAAGTTTTAAACTTTGTAACTGCCTAGGCACAGGCTAACAGGTCACCGTATGAATTACCGAATACATTGACTCTGCGCCTCTCAGCTTTCATGATGCAAAGGCAATGCTTTTTTCTCCTTTAACTGTTCTGTGTCTGAGCACTGCCCCAACCTGATCTGGCTAGCATCAGTGGTTACATCACAAAACAAAACAAAATAAAATGATGGACAGAGTGTTGAAACTTTTCAAACACTCTCCCCCAGTCACAGATCTGCTCACTGTGCCACTGGGTTCAAGCTAGCCTGGTTGATGAAGGGTGATACCCTGAAACTGGTCCCAGGATGCTTGTTTCCGGTCCAAGGAGGACGTGGCTTGGTAGTTCGGGCTGGACTGTTCCCATGAGGAACAGGATCAAGACTGATTTGCATATGGCTGGGTCCAAACTGAGGTGGCATGGTGAGCAAAAGAACGATGGAATAAACCCAGATCTGTGACAGGGGGTGGGTGATTGCATTGTTCAGCACTCCGTCCATCATCCTTTTGTGTTGCTAAAGTTGCCTTAAGTGGGAAGGGGATGCCCAGAAGTGGGTCCCTTGCTCACTGTGCCACTGGATTCAAGCTAGTCTGGCTGATGAAGGGTGACACTCTGAAACTGGTCCCAGGATAATTGTTTCTGGTCCAGGGAGGACCTGGCTTGGCAGTTCGGGCTGGACTGTTTCCATAAGGAACAGGATCAAGACTGATTTGCATATGGCTGGGTCCAAACTGGGGTGGCATGGTAAGCAAAAGAACGATGGATTAAACCCAGATCTGTGATTGGGGTCAGTGTTTGCATTGTTCAGCACTCTGCCCATCATCCTTTTGTGTTGCTAAAGTTGCCCTAAGTGGGTAGGGTATGCCCAGACATTGGTCCCTTGCTCACGGTGCCACTGGATTCAAGCTAGCCTGGTTGATGAATGGTGATACTCTGAAACTGGTCCCAGGATGCTTGTTTCCAGTCCAGGGAGGACCTGGCTTCGGAGTTCGGGCTGGACTGTTCCCATGAGGAACAGGATCAAGACTGATTTGCATATGACTGGGTCCAAACTGGGGTGGCATGGTGAGCAAAAGAACAATGGATTAAACCCAGATCTGCGACAGGGGGTGAGTGATTGCATTGTTCAGCACTCCGTCCATCATCCTTCTGTGTTGCTAAAGTTGCCTTAAGTGGGAAGGGGATGCCCAGAAGTGGGTCCCTTGCTCACTGTGCCACTGGATTCAAGCTAATCTGGCTGATGAAGGGTGACACCCTGAAACTGGTCCCAGGATGCTTGTTTCTGGTCCAGGGAGGACCTGGCTTGGCAGTTCAGGATGGACTGTTTCCATGAGGAACAGGATCAAGACTGATTTGCATATAGCTGGGTCCAAACTGGGGTGGCATGATGAGCAAAAGAACGATGGATTAAACCCAGATCTGTGATTGGGGTCAGTGTTTGCATTGTTCAGCACTCTGCCCATCATCCTTTTGCGTTGCAATAGCATCAGTGGCTACCATGCTTTGTAATTTTCCATTGAAGGACTGCAGGGATGGTCCAAGCTCAAGTTCTTTTTTTATGTCCTTCATGCTCTGTTCACATGTTTCATCCCATATAAACTCTGCATCCTTTTTTATTAATTTTCAAAGTGGTTCAACTTTTATTGCATAATTCTGAATGCATTTAGAGTGAAATTCACAAAAGTGACGAGAGTTCTTCCTTGTTATTCGGGGTTGGCGACTTTGAAATTGGAGATATCAACGACGGCTTTGGTCGAACTCCATGTTCATCAATGAGGTATCCAAGGTACTCTACTGTTCCTTTGACAAATTTACATTTGTCTTTTTGTAATGTTAGATGAGTGTCTTGGATTCTTTGTAGAACCATCCACAAAATGGACATGTGTTCTTCTTCTGCTTTGCTGTAAATTAGTATGTCATCTTGAAACGACCTTACGCCTTTCATTACAGAAAAAAGTTAGTTCATTATGCACTGGAAGACCGCCGATGCCGAACATAGCCAGAAAGGTAGTCTGAAAAATTGGTAAGCTATGCGTAATGAATGCTGTGTAATCTTTTAAGCCCTCTTCCAATTGTACTTGATTGTAAGCCACACTGAGGTCAAGACTTGCGAAGATCTTTGCTTTCTCCAAGGTCATCACCATTTCATTTATTAGAGGCAACGGTTGACAATCAGCTACCACATAGTGGTTGAGTTGGCGAAGGTCAATGCATAAACGGATTGATCCATTTCTTTTTAGCTATGACCACAGGTGATAACCATTCCGATTTGTTGATGGGTTCTATTATTCCATTGTCACAATTCTTTAAAACATCTTTGACCTCAGAACTGGCTGACAAAGGTACATTTCGTACAAATTGTTTGACAGGTTGTGTATTCTTTCTTTGAATTATTTTATGTTTAAAGTTCCTTAAGCATCCAAGTTTCCCAGTGAACACCTTCTTGTACTCTTCGGGGATAGCTTCTATACTGTTTTCTTTGATGCTGAACACATTAGGAGGTTGACATGGATTAATCATCATTTTCAGTTTCTGTTGCTCCAAACAACCAAGCCTATTGACACTGTAGTCTACTACGAATACCTTTGACGAAGCACTTTTCTCCTTGAACATCAAATCGGTGTTAAACACTCCTTACAGCTTTATTTTGTGACCTCCATAGGCTCCTGGAATTATCCTGCTACCATATAATGGTGCTTTGCATTCTAGGTTTTCGTAAATTCCCTTTGATAAAATAGTCATTCTGGATCTAGCGTCAACTAGCATCTCCCCATTTTCCCCATTCACATGCACATTGCATTTGGGTTGATTGTGCTATTCTTCCTTATTGATGATGGCCACTAGTAACACTAAATTTTCCATCATTTCACTGTCATCTTAGTCTTCCTATGATTTAGATTCCTCTACTTGCAGAATGTTTTTACACAAGACTTTCTGCAAACGTTTAGGAAATGTCCAGTCTTTCCACATCCTTTGCACATTTTGCCAATAGCAGGACAGCCCTTACTTGACGTCAAGTGGGTGCTTGACCTGCAGTGATAGCATGTTAATTTTATGTTGTGTGGATTTGAACCATTTTTTCTGTTGTATATTTTTGATTGATTCATGGATGCTTCGTCTTCTTTGTGAACTAGGTTGACGCCCGCATGATGGTTATCAGACTTGCACTGCAATTTCACTCCCTGGGCAGCCCTTTCAATACTCTTTATAGTTGATGTCACCTTCTCCAACATGACATAATAGCTTTTCTTGCGCCTTGACACAAGTGGTGCGCATTCCTACTTGATCGCGGATCATTTCATCTATGTCTTTGAATGAGCATGTTGCGGCCAGCCTTCTTAGTGTTGCAACATAAGACTCAATTGATTCTCCAGACGCTTGGTAGCGGTAGTAAAAGTTGTAATTTTCCATAATGACACTCATTGTTGTATCAAAATAGTTTTTCCTTCTAGTTTTGGCTTTAATGAATACATCCCTTTCTTGGCCTTCCTCTTCCTCTTTCTCAACAGGAGTTATGTGGTCAAATAACCTTCTTCCTTCAACTCCCAGACAATTATACATCATGGCTTGTTTTCTGTCTGGCTCATACTTGGTTACATCTATAGCTTCTAGGTTTTTTTCAAAACATTTGATCCACTGCGTCCAACTTTCTGCAGGTGATCCTGGTCCTTCTTGAAAGGTACTTGGCATTGCCACAGCATCCATTATGCCAGCCTTAGTTTTAATTTACTGGGATTACATTTAAAATATATTATATCCAATAGTCATTTAAAATAACTTCTTATTCTTGTAGTATTCATTTATTAGAGTTCTTAATTTTATTTTTAAGGATCTGGCTCCCTCCGCTGGTTATTTAGTGTATAACATATTATTAAGTTCAGTGTAATCAACAGGTTAATGCTTTCAGTTCTGTGGATGAACTCCGCCCAGGGTCTGGGCGAGGTGGCCAAGAGATCGTGCTTGCCAGTGGGGACCCTTTGTGGCTTAAGTGGGAGTGTTTTATTGGAGTTATTGTTAGTTATCAGACACTTCTCTCACCTTGTCAAGCCGTTAATTGAAGTACAAGGTATTTCCGAAGCTGTGGACACAACGCTGCTTCCAGCTATGTAATTTCGAAGTGAAGTGGTGTCTTCTGCAATGGTTCCCCCGTCCTCATCGCCAAATTTAAGGGTGTAATGATGAGGCAAACATAGCGAAGTGTAAGGCTTCTTTATTTCATTTGTTTCTCACACAATATGGGTGCTCAACCGTCGCAATGCTGATTGCCTCCTGAACATTCCAAAAGCCGTGTGCAGCTTGTGCCGCATGCACAGCCACACAGGGCAGGGGCGGACACAAATTGGAGGGCTAATAAACCGCGTGTTACACTCCACTGTATTGGTAGGACAGTACACAGGCTGGCCACATGCAAATGTGGACTCCGGAAACTGTTCAATGTGTCAACGCTTCGGAAATGAACAACGAAGTGAAAAGGGGAGCAGAGACGATCTCTGTAAGTAGGAAAGTCTATGTGGGGTGAGCAGATCACCTCTCGTTATGACCCTGTGTTTCCTTATGTTACTGACTCCAGTAAAGGCTTGCGCCTTCTTGTCACGCGCTGGTTTTCTTTGTGTGGAACGTGCTGGCTGTCTCTGTGTGCGGCATGAGTCTGTGCCCACCGAGGTCACGATCCGAATTTGCTGACTTGATTGCCTTCTGCCAGGTCTTGGCTAAAATGTCCTTTTCCCTGCCTCACAAGAGTTTTGCACCACCACAAACCACTGTCTGCAGTACAGATAGGGAGGCATACAATATATTGGGCATCGATACACTTAGCTAGAAAGGACTGGTGTTCTCTTGTCTTCTTCACACAGGTCATGCTGTCTCCCTCAAACTTGGGCTGGGATTCCCTTCTTCACATTGCAGTGCTTAATTAGTAAATAGAAATGTGCCATTGGCTACAGCTCACCTTTGAAACATGCAGCTGCTGCAATTAAATGTGCGAGCACAGAACACTGAGGTAACGCAATCCTGAAGCAATCTCGTGCCTCTTTATCCCATTTACAACCACTCCCCACCCCTTCAGCTCATTCTTGCAGCTTTCTGTGTTCTTCCTTTGTGCAGCTTTTTCATTTTTAGGTTGAGCATAGCAGCGAGCCGATGTGTTGGTATCTATGTAGGTTTTTAACCACGCCCACCTCATGCCCATCACTTTCACTCGTTTGTGGGCTTGCCTTTTTTAAATCCTTTGTTATTATTGGTAAATGCTTTATGTTTGCACCTCCATGGGGCAGGTTTGTTACCGCCTTGGTCATTGACCCTGCAACCTGAATAATTGCATGTTTGCTGATATGTTTGACTGCGAGCAAACTTCTTTTTGTGTCTCTCCTTTGTGCTCACACTCATGGCGACTGTGGCGCATTGAATCGGCTTCCCTATGTCAACTGTTTTACTTTACGTATTCAATTTAAGTGGCAAGAAAAGTCCAGTTAGGAATTTACAACGCCAATAGCTCCAACTCTAGCAAATGTGAGACCCACTGCATTGCAAACGCTTGTTCTCTTCCTGCATCTTTCCCAAATGAGTAAATGCTTGAGTCAGAAAAATAAGTGCCGGCCCTCAAAAATAAGTTCAGATGCTCCGCACCGGAAACAACCGCCCAAATTAAGCACTGTTGCACTGCCCTCAAAATAAACTACATGGCTGTCTGCACTCAGTATAGACAGAGCTCAGTGACCAATCTTGATCGATTTAAGAGTTTTTGCCACACTTTAATTAACTATCATGCTCCCTTTTACATATGAACAGGCTTGGAACAACAGAGCTCTGCTCTATGCAGGGTAGGCAAAGAAGGCACACCGCGGTGTACCATCATGTAGATGTTAAGATCTAACAGTAGATCTTCTGCTTCATATTGGCACTGGAAAACAAGGCACAGCACATGACTGGTCTCTACTGCGTTCTCAGCCTTTTTGTCTGGGGTTCTACCGACGGTTGGCAGATGCCTGACCAAATGTTGCCGAAGAAACGTAGTAAGCTCACTGGGAAAGGTTGAGTTTTTAACAGGTTGTAGGAAGCTGGCCTAGTTAGTGGTGGACACCTTTGGTATTGGCACCTTATACCAGGTCCAGGCAACTCCTATAAGTGAATGTAGGCTATGTCTAGGAAGCAATAGTTAGTGAAAAATAGTGAAAGCCTTAGGTTAGGGCCAAACATATACTAAGAAAGTGGAATGCGAGGTGTAGTCCCCCACTGAAGGATATTGAGTTGTTAGAGGAGAGCTTGAAGAACTAGGAACCCCAATGAGGTACCTGAGTAACACCCAGCGACCAGGAGAGCAGAGGTACGTATCAGGTCTTCCCAACGACTAGCAGGAGGACTTAGAAAAAGGATTGTACAAGAACAGGACCAGACAAGAAGAAACCAAAGGTTGATTCTGTAAGACGAGGACCTGTAAAAGAAAGGGACAAAGACCAGTCCCACAATGGAGTGTCCAGTGGGGGCAGGAACCACTACCCACCCTTCCTCGGATAAAGAATCAGGTCGATGAGGGAAGACGAAGACAAGCTGTGGAACCCAGGAGCTGAAGAGGAGTCCTTGGGGCAGTGCAGACGGTGTCCCACATCGGTTGTCGGGTTGCAGATGGTCAGTGGTGCAGAAGAGCCACCACCAAACCTTGACAAATGCAAGAGGAGCAAAAGAAGAGTTGCAAGGCTGAAGAGAACCAGCAATGCCCAGGGGACTCAACCCTTGGAGGGGAGTCCGAGATGACCCCCAGCAGTCGGGAGTGCCAACAGAAGCAGTCGCAGCCCCCACAGGAAACCCACTGGCATCAGGCACAGTAAGCCGCAGTGAGGACCAGTCAGCACACCTGAAGAGGAGTCCCATGTCACTGGAGCAGCAGAGAGGAGACTGTGGCAGGATGAAGTGCTGGAGGCCAGTGCTACTCGAAGCCTGAGGATCCCTTGGAGCAGGAGACAACAAGCCTTGGTAGTTGCAAGAGTCACAGTGCACAGGGGTACTGTCCTGCAAGGAGAGGCAAGGGCTCACTGTCTCCCAAGTTAGAAAGCTGGCAGACAGGATCAAGGGGACATTCCTGACCACCATCTGTGATGCAGGATCCACGCGGTTCCAGAGGAGTCAGAACCACACAGGCATTGTTGCTGTAGGTGCCTGCAGGGGAGTGACTCCTTCACTCCAAGGGATATTCCTTCTTGGTTCTTGGTTCTTTGTGCAGGCTGAAGTCTCGTCAACCTCAGAGGATGCACAGCCAGGGAAATGTTGCAGTTGCTCGAAGGAGCCAGAGAAACAATGTTGCACAGCAAGGTCATCGCAGGAGTTGCAGTCTTGTTGGTTCCTGAAGAATCCTGTTGCAGTTCCAGTGGCCAGAAGTGGAAGTAAACAATGCACAGGAGTCCTGGTGGAGTCTTGCATGTCGAATTTGGGGACTCACCCGCATGGAAGTCCCTAAATGCCCTA
Organism: Pleurodeles waltl; assembly: GCF_031143425.1. Classification (NCBI taxonomy): domain Eukaryota; kingdom Metazoa; phylum Chordata; class Amphibia; order Caudata; family Salamandridae; genus Pleurodeles; species Pleurodeles waltl. The sequence continues at coordinate 653,780,894 of NC_090440.1, read as the reverse complement.
AAAGGGGGTTTGGTCACCTAGCATGGTGACCACCTATCAGGAGGGGGCTCTGACGTCATTTGCCTGACCTGGCCACTCAGATGCTCCCAGGGGCCTCTGCACATCTTGTTTTCAAGATGACAGAATCAAGTGGCCACCTGGAGGAGCTCTGGGCACCACCCCTGGGGTGGTGATGGAAAGGGTGACTCCCCTTTCCTTTGTCCAGTTTCCTGCCAGAGCAGGGACCGGTGCAAACCAGTTTATGCACAGAGGGCACCAAATGTACCCTTCAAAGAAAACTGTGGCTTGGGGAAACTACCCCTCCAAAGCCTTGTAACACCTATTTCAAAGGGAGAGGGTGTTGTCTCCCTCTCCCACAGGAAATCCTTTGTTCTGCCTTCCCCTGCTTGAGCTGGTCAAGCACCAGGCAGGCAGAAACCTGTCTGTGGGATAACAGCAGCGCGGGCTACCTGGAAAACCCTAGAAAACTGGTAGAAGCAATACTGGGGGTCCTCTAAGGAGCCCCCCAACTGCATGGAATCATACAACCAATACTGGCAACATTATTGGGGTATGATTCCGACATGTTTGATACCAAACATGCCCAGGTTCGGAGTTACCACTATGTAGCTGGAGAGAGGTAGTGAGTGACCTATGTCCAGTACATGGGTAAAATGGCTTCCCCGCACTTATGAAGTCCAGTGCAATGGAATGGGAATTCATAGGGGCACCTCTGCTCATGCAGGGGTGCCCTCCCATACAGGGACCTGTGCCCTGCCCTCTGGGCTACTAGGGCCTACAATAGGGGTGACTTACAGTGACCTGGTGTACTGACCTGTGGTGAAAGGGTACATGCACCTTTTCACACAGGCTGCAATGGCAGGCCTGCAGACACATTTTGCATGGGCTCCCATGGGTGGCATAATACATGCTGCAGCCCATGGGGGACCCCTGGTGCCCCACTACCCTGGGTACCTAAGCACCATATACTAGGGACTTCCAAGGGGACACCAGTATGACAATTGTGGAGTGCACACAGGTCCTTAGTAACCAAGTTTAGAGGGAGAGAGCACAATCACTGGGGTCCTGGTTAATAGAATGCCAGTAAAAAACAGTCTAAGAACAGTGATAGCAGGCAAAAATTGGGGTTTCCATGCCAAAAAGAGGGTACTTTCCTACAATAATAAACATTTATATTTTTATTAATGCTGTTGTTGAACTCAATTCAATAACCAATAGTGTTCATATGCTTCCTCCCTCATGAAGTCATCTTTCAGTCAGCTCATTCTTAAATGTTTTGATCTTTGCCTTTATTTGTGATGCTCTCCCCCACCTCGCCCCCACTCTAATGCAGCATTTCTTGCTCCCTGTAGAACTTTTTCTGATGTTTAGCGCTCCACTGCCCATGGGACATGTTCCTGTTAAATAAAACTGTACACCAGTAGTAAAAAACATGACCATAGTCTTGTTTTTGCATTCTGATACCCGAGGGCTTCACTTTTAGACGTGCACGTGTTAAAATGAATGGGATATTTTGCTTATCATTCTCTAAGATGTGCCACAGCAGGCTGTGTTGTCTGTACTGGTCAAACAAAGTATTTTGACTTTTCATCAAAATCCTTTATTTTAAGGTGTGGTCTCAAAATAACAAACAAGCTGTGAACCAATGCCCTCACCAGCATTGGTCATATGGTTGAACAAAGGGGTGCCACCCTCGTTGTTCTCCATTTTAGCAGTTCACTGTAGCTTTTGCACTGCTGTTTGCAACTCTTTATACGCCTCATACTCAGTAGCGGTCACTGCAAATGTCAAAAGAGGGTTCGGGTGACGCTGAGGACGGGGGGAATAAATCATTAAAAAAAAACCTTACCCTCCCTGCGGCTGTCTCCTGACGCCCCGCTTCTCTGCTGTTCTGGTGTCCCAGCATTCACTGGGACACCAGTACAGGCTCCCTAGCAATCCTGGTGCTGCCCTTATGCTCAATGGCTTGGACTGCCGCTCAGACACTGCCATCGGGTTTGCGTAGTTTCTCCAACCCAGATGTTTAACACAGCCAGGCTGGAGAAATCTAAGTGCGCATGTGTGTTTGGCTGGCCTAAGAAGACACTCCATTCCTCCTCCTCTTCCTCTGCCCCCTCCCATGGCCCAGCCCCACCCCTTCCTTCACATGATAGCTGAGCCAGCAGAAGAAAAATAAAACGATAATGAAGTATTGTTTTATTTTTCTGCTGATGGCTCTTAGCCAGGGGGCGGTGCTCCTCTGCCGTTGCGGAGGAGCCGCCCCTGCTCATACTGTGGTTTTGTGTATTTTTTAGTATACCGTTCAGTGTGGAGTACAGATGCCGGTGCCCACACATCAACAGCGAAAAAATGTCAATGTACTTGCTTTTGCTGTTACATACAAATGGTATTTATGATTTGCAGTGCTTAATATGTAAAAAACTAAAACTAAAATAAGTGCCAAGGCCCAAGATATTTTTTAGGCTGCCACTATGACTTGCAACACCCATTGTTCATTCTGGTGCTGTTAAATTCCAGTGCTGACACTAACTATTACACTCCTACAAATATGAAAATGTATGTTACTTTAGGTCACCCAAAGCTATAGGAGTGGCATGAAAGCATTGATATTATTTGCTTAATGCATATTGAATTGTTAAATATGGTAGCTGATGTGCTGTGTTTAAAATTATATAGACAGTGCCACAATGTGGTGGAATACAAACGTGTGCTGGTTTCATTAAATAAGTGATGACGCAGAGTCCTGGCAAACACTGGCTCAAATTAAGGACTGATGACTTGATAACAAGGCAGGTCACACAAACTGCAGTCACGTGAACAACATCAACCACTGAATCCAAACAAGCACTGGCAAAACCAGTAGGTCTGTCATTGGCTACCATCCTCTTGATTGTGCCAATGCTTTGTTTTTTGTTACCTCTTTTGTAAAATGTTATTGATAGTGGAGCTGCTGAGCCATTGCCGATATAAAAAAATGTCTAAAAGAAAAAGTACGTTTTGTCCTAAAAAGCAAACACATATTGCCATAGTTGACTCTGAAGGGAACTAGTTTGAACGTAGATGCGCTTATTATGAAAGAGCAGGAACCTGTTACTCCCACTGAAAATAGCCAATGGCTGAAGTGGGCTGACTGCCATATGTTGTAGTGGGTCGAAGAAAGATGTGAAGGACACAAAGATGCGAAGGACATAACAACAGACCTATGGAGGAAGAGGGCTGGCTGAGAAGGCCCAATAACTAAGTAGATCATACAATATCACTTTAGTAAATTTAAAGGGTTCTGGCTATGCCAGACCTAAAAGTGTGGTAGAGAGAGTCTAGAGAGAATTACAAGTCTAGAATTTAGCATGAATAGATGGAAGGCTGAGGCCGAGACTCCAAGAATGCATTCTACAAGAAAGTTTGGTAAATGGAGGACATTCAGCAAAACATGGTGGACGTCCACTATGCCCTGTTTAGGGAGCTTAGGGCCTCTACGCTCTCTAAATAGGGTGGATAGGTGTAATTATATCTGTATTTAACCCCTGCTCCATCTTGACCACTGCCATTTTGTGCTTAACTTAGCTTCAAACACCGTCACATTGGTGGTGCAGGTATTTTTCTGTTTTTTGCTCAGACAGGGACATAACACGGAGGAGTGAGGGAAAGATAAGTCTGTACCAGAAGAATGTTTATGGTACGACAGGGAACAGTTCGGTCTTGGGATTGCACATTGGGATGTGGCCAAATCTCTTACATGCTCTTTCAACACGGACTGGTACAGCCAGTGTTTGAACAACAACTCACAATATGGGAGGGGGTAGTTTCTAGAATTCTCCTCTCTAGCTTGTTTAAGGTTTTTAAAAAGGAAACCTGACCACTCGGGTTAGAGACAGAACTAATTCTAGGGGAAGGATGCCTTTGCCCGGTTCCCATTGAGGGTCGTCTACATCGCATCATGGTGATGCATTTTTAATTTTTATTTTTAGCTTTGTATTGTGAATGAATATATAATCACTGTATATGCAGATATATAATCCATGATTAAAGTAGTGTATTTTCATTGTTTGTTTCTATGATCCTTATCATTCTACTGCTGTGATTATTTTCAGAAGTGTATTCGTGTTGCTGCATTTCACCTGCCTGCTTCCCTATTTGAACCTTAATAAGTGCTTTAATAAATGTATTAAACAGAGCTCTGCATTGTTGGAATTTATTTTATTTGTGTTTCCTCGCAGTCTGAAGTACAAGCAAAACAATGGGAAATCTGCTGCTTTTTGGGGTATGTCCTGCATCTGCCAAACTCTATGTGAAGCCCTAAGGGTTGCTTAGCTATTCAAGGAAAAGCATGCATGCACAAAACAATTCCTAAAAATTACTTTCAACACTACAGACAATTTCCAATCAGAAGCATCCCTTGAGTCTCAGAACGAGAATCAAATAATGACCCAAACCTCAAGTATGTGAATGTTTTTCAGGGAAACTAACCAAAAGGTGGCATTAAGAAAGGATGCAGCCTCATGAAGGGGCCACCATCCTTCGGCCACACCTTTGAATATGCATAGAAATGGATGCTAACTGCCTTTACGAAGACAAGAACGAGACTTAACTTTCATTTCTCAAGATCCAAGAATATGTTGGACTACAGGCTTTTGGCTCAAAGTGAAGCCAGGCAGAGAGAAGACTAAGATGCACTTGACAGACCACCACACACCCTGAAACATTCCTTAGAAATAATACAGTGATTTCAGTAGTAAAATAAATTGATTTAGCTCCCATGATAGTGATTTTGTAGAGTCTCATTTGGGATCTGTATGTGCTAATGGTGGAACGAAAGTAGCTATGGTTCAACAATCATTACATGTTATCATTTTGCTGTTGATGCTAAAGATGTCATGCATAAACTATTTGCAGCTACACAGGACGGGCAAGACTTTATGATGTGATATGGTGCTAAGTTGATAGATAGCTTTAGGGTGGTGCGACTGGTGCAGCCGCACCTGGCCCTGACTTGGATGAAGGGCACTGTAATCAAAAATAACTTATGGGTTTAAAAGCAGTAAACTTCCATGTGCGTCCAGCAGTTTTCAGGCAACAATACAAATGCCAAGATAACTCTGGTGTTTAGTGTTCCTGCTGGTGAGAGATTGGAATTTTGTCTAGTGGCAGTTTTGACTCATCACAGAGGCTGAGAGGGTTATTGTGCCTGCTGCAAAGAAAGTGTACCATGCAGATCACAGAACTGAGTGTGAGTGAATTATGAGTTGCGATGTAAAGGAAATGAAATGTATGTCAGAGAGAGGCTATGGAGGCCCCAAAAAAGACTGTTTCCCTGGGCGCTACCAGTGCTAAAGCCGGCCCTGCGAGGACGTGGTCTAATTTAAGGGTAATTGCTGATATCTCTGATATAAGAAGAATGCAGAAAAACTGGGGATTCAACAATTGTAGGAAGGAAAGCCCAGTTTACGCTTACTTCTGGGTTTGTGTGTGTGGTATGTGACCCCAATTGTATCTGGACTAATGTGCTCAAGTTATCAAGAAGATGGCTGGTGGTATGTAAAGTAGCCTCTTCTACTCATGTATTGAGCCACTGTATACAGGATTAGGCAATAGAAATCAATAATTTTATGAACAAAAAGGTGAAATATAGTTTGTCTCATGCGTTAAATCATTGTATATTACACAATGCTACAACATGGACTATTAGATTGGAAACCTTATCGGGAGCACGAACAAGAGAATATGTCATAGTTTCAGTAGTATGCAGACTTTTCACCTTGTTTTTTCAGCCAACTGACATTTCACTGCCTTTACTGCAGCACATAATTGAATGGCGCTGTAGTTTGAGGTGGTGAAATGTGAATGGGCAGAGAGGGGAGCGGGCCACCACACATAAAAAACGGAAAAAAGAAAAAAAGGCATTCACTGTGGCACAAATGCCGGCATCAAGAGTGGCTCAATGTTGGTCCCACGGTGAAAAGTCTGCAAGTGAGTTTCAGTCTTGGCACTATAGTGTGCCCCGAAATCTATTTCAAGGAGAAGTCTATCAACAGACCCTTTTAGGCACTCACCTTTCACTTCATTTATGCATACATCCAGATCAGGGGCGGCTCCTCCATAATAGCGGAGGAGCGTCGCCCCCTTGCTCATAGTCATGCAGTGATAAATAAAATGATTTAAAACATTTTTTTCATTTTAATTGTCGCTGTCTCTCTGACAGCCAAGGAATCTAGGGATGGGTGGGGCTGGGCTGGGCCATGGCAGGGAGGGGTAGTGGTGGGCACTGTAAAGTATGCATGTCGGTTTGGCCGGCCGTTTTAGGACGGCTAAACTAACATGTGCACTTACATTTCTCCAACACAGCTGTCTTACACAGCCGGGTGGAGAAATGGCACAAGCTCCCTGTGCCTGAGTCAGCGTCAAACCAGCCCACTCAATCCAATCCCGGCGCTGCTCTCATGCATGAGAGCAGCATCTGGATTAGAAGTCTGCTTTTGTGGTGAATGCCTGGAGGAGAGCGAGCGGCCAGCAGCGGGACCGGCAGCAGCAGAAGCAGGTAAGTTATTTTTAATTTTTCTTTTTACACACCCCCACCTGACAACCCCTTCTGACACCCCTCAGCCCCCCCACCTAGCCACTTTTGATTGGCGGCAGCCGCCACTAACCCAGATGCGAGTACAAGTGGGGATAGGAGTGCTGTATGCCGTAAGAGTTAATAACAAAGTAGCATTCAAGCAGTGCTCAGTTATATATACAGTGAGATACAAAACTCCATTAGTTAACTTCTCACATGCCCCCTCTCCTTTCTCTAACTCAGCAAAGACTGGTCACTGACTGCATTCAAGGTAAAAATTAAACAGTGACTCGTAGTGAACTCAGCGGCCACCTAAGCCACCCAGAAACCACCTTCACTTCACAGGCAGCTGTTTGTACCTGGCCATCTGCCAGGTTCGATGCTATGCACAGGCACGACCAGAATCCTGCTTAAAGCAGCTCTCCAACACAGAGACGCTATGAGATAATGCTGCCTTAGTATCTGGAAAGCAGCTGTGTAAATTGGTAACAGAAACCAAGACTAAATAAATGAGAGTAAAGGCACTGGGGATCTGAGCAGTTTTGATGAATCTAGTTCTTGTGCAAAATAGCCAGTTGTGGCTCAAACATATTATAATATTTCTGCCAAAGGAAGTGTGAGAAAATCATATTTGTAAAGTGTATTCAAGCAAAGATTAAAATACTCATGTTGAAACCTTGAATCCTCTTATTTACTTAGAACTATGTCCCATATGAGCAATCAGCACAGCAAGACTCTTGCTCATTAGAGATTATCAGGTATGTGGCTAACCGAGTGTGCTTACGTTTTTGGAACATTTTGTACATCAAAATTAGTGGCAATTCTATAACAGTCCCTGTGTGTAAAGAGGATAGAGAGGATTGCCGCAATTGTGGTCATAAACCATCGGTCATTTGCTGTCTCCTGACTTGGGATGGTAAATGATTCGCAAAGGGGGAGCTGCCCCACTGCAACGGATTTCCCGTTGGGAAACGTGTTAACATCCTTAGAAAGAGCAGGTAGGTGATTCATAGGACCACTGCTTGCTCATTCTGAACTATTCCCAAGCAGGAAACATTTTATTTTAAAAGAAGTATGTAGTATGCATTAAGATATTCCATTTTATATTCACACGTATTCACTTTACCTATGTACTTACCTGTATTCACACTACATACGGTACTGTTACCTACCTAGCATTTATGGCAATGACATGTATTCCATGTGTTCTATTGTTTATTTATGTATTCCTTGAAGTTGAAGGTGGATTCTGGATTTCAGGGTAAACTACAGATCTTATCCTAAATTGAATTCCTCGTGTTTGGTGTGGGAGACTGAATTAACCACACTACTTGTACCAAATGTGGTATGGGGTTAATTCAGTCTTCCACGCCAAACACAAGGAATTCAATTTAGGATAAAAAAGCATCTTTCCTTTAAAAGGGCACAGGCTGTGTTTAAAAACAAAGTGTTTGGTAAAGCTGTCCAGTGCAGGCATCCATGTCAGCACTCACAGGTCATGACAGTGGGCAGGGCTGACTTTAGCGTTGGTAGCACCCGGTGCAACAATCGTTGTTGCAACTCCCCCCCCCCCCCCCACCCACACACACACACAAATGACCTCCTTCTCCACAAAACCCTTCTCTACCACCGTCCAACAGAGCCCCTCATCCCTCCATAGTCCCTTACTGGAATCCATTTCATTTGTTTATAAAGCTACTCATAGTTCATTGACAATGTTATATGATCTGCATGGTTTAAGTTCTTTGCAGCAGGCACATTAACCCTCTGCGCTAATTTATGATTAGTCAAAACTGCCACTAAAGAAAACTCTCTCTCCAGCGGGAACATTAATCACTAAAGTTGTCATTTTTATTGTTGCTTGAAAACTAGTGGACACAAGAAAATCAGCTGCACGTGCTATTAAACCCATATTTTTTTTTTAACACAGCACCCCCTCCCATTCCCTAAGATCAGCGCAACGTGCGGCTCCACCGCCCTAAAGTCTGTCCCGATAGTGGGTCACAAATCGTGGCCTGCCTAGTTGATATTTATTAGTCAAGATGTTTTGTGACCCTAAGGGAATGGACAATTTGCGATGCAACCTATTGCCATGTAAGTCGCATCGCAAACAGCACGTCCATTTGAAAACCAGACGGCGCTCAGATTGCTTATACCTGGTTTGTAAATGGGAATAATACATCAGGCCCAACGTCCCTGAAATGTAAGTCCTCAAGTATTTCAGAAACACGCGTTTTAGTGCATCTATACTCTACGTCACTCAGAGACTGCTCTCACAGTCACAGACAGAAGAGGCACTCCCTAACCTACGCGGATCATTTGTAGGAGCGAGAACAACAAATTGAGACCAGGAGTACCAGTGGCGTAATGAAACTTGAGGGGAGGCCCCCTGCACAGTACATGGAGGGCCACGCAGGAGCTGTCAGGCCGGAGTACTGTGCAGAGAGGCCCTCACGGACCTCGGGGCCAAACGCAACGCGGAGACTGCGGGGGGCGGGGAGGGGGTTTGTTACGGCACTGACGAAGACTCTGGAACTGCCAAAGAAACGCATTGTTCCATGCATACAGCCATACCTCTTCCCTGAGAAAATTGTACTCCAAGGAGTACTGCAAGCTTCCCTTCTGTGCACCCTCAACTCTGGCATCGAGATCATCCATGTCCGGCTGCACCTGTAGAGACAGATAAAAAGACGAGAGTTCACATGGCCTGTGAGTGAGAACCAGCACTCTACTGGAACCCCTAATGACAGTGGATCACATGGTCTGAGAGGAGTGACTCACACTGCCATCAATTATGAACCATCAGGCCTGAACCACACATGAGCTATGATAAGCGAACCACACTAAACCAGACCAATCAAACCAGTCGATAGTCGATCACGTGGTCTGTGAGTGACAACATGCACTGCACTGGGTCCCACCCTACCTGTAGATCTCATGCTTTGTTAGAGGCGACCTATGATCTCCTGGTACATCAGCCAGAAGGACATGACATCTCATGGTCTGTGAAGTATGAACCACACTGCACTCGATCTTGAGCCATCAGACTACGACCTCGCATGATCCGTGAGTGACGAGGCTCACTGTACCAGACCATCAAACCAAGGGCTCGTGAGACCTGCAAGTGAAGACCCACACTTCACTGGACCCAACAGATCATGAGATCAAATGATGTTTGAGTCAAGACCCAATGTTTGCCTCTATAAATCGTGATACAAACATTGTCACACAATATGATGAGCACAAACCCACTTGGTTGATTTCTCCTCAATAAATATGCTGAGAATCTGAAAAAAAGCATGGTGGCTTCATTAAAGCCATCTGCTTCGTGTACACTCTGGGACTAGCGCAATGTGAATAAAGGATCTAAAAAAGAATAGCACATACTTACAAAGCATCCACTATGAGTCAAGCCCCTGACCCTTTAGTCCGGAAGAAGTTTCCATCAGCAGCAATTACCTGCTGAGGGAACATGCCAGCTTAATAAAGCCTACAAAGTTAAACTCACTAATGGTCCTACTGTGAACCTTGAATTTCTTAAGTTTAAGTGCACGCTGCGGAAGCTATCACCTTCTAGAACTACAGATCTTGATTTCATTCTATTAACAATTCACTAAAGACTTATCACAGGTTCCAGTATTTCTGGTGCTGACCGAAACTTCTGATGTTAGCCATGTAGTGGGAAGTGCCCACAAGCATTCACAAAGGGAACACTTGAAATATATATGCCATGTGTATGAACTGTATTGTACTCAGCACATAAGTTCATATGTGAAGGATCAATGTTCCCCTTTTTTAGTGACTCGTCCTTCCCTGCGTATACGTGCCTGTTTTATTTTAATCAATAGAAGGGCCTATAAGCAAACCACGATCAGCAGTAAAAAACCTAAATATGGGTCAAATTTAGCACACACGTAGGAGGTAAAACTATACCTTTGGATAGAAGACGTGTTTTCTTTTTAATCCTACACTGGGCTAATAATTGCACTACTTCACATGCACTCCATCAGGGTTTTGACATGTGCCATTATTTGGGATCCTATTGTATTGTTTTTTTTTTCAAATTTTCGAATTTTAATTTTTTTTAGTGAAATATTACTAAAAAACTGTGATATAACAGTGTACTACTGCTCAATGTTACACAGGCTTTGTACTCCTGAATCTCCATGCATTTGTATTCTTGCTGGGAGATTGAGACTGATCTTGGTTCACAGTGTCATTTTTTCCGACTCTACTAAGTTTGAAATAAAAGGATCCCTGGAAGAGGGTAGCAGGTGGCACTGAGGGCAGTTAAACACGCAGGGACTCACCTGGCTGGTTGTGGTGGCTCCATTGACGCTCAAGAGGTTGATCCTGTCTTTGCTCTTGCCCTTCTTCTTCTTGCGACAGCAGCACTTCACCATGATGCAGATGATGCAGAGCAGGATCAGCAGGCCCGCTGCCGCAGCTATCGCTATCAGAGCCCATTGTGGTACTGGTGGGAAAGAAGGTAGAGGAGTGACCAGAGTGTGAGAGGAGGAACGAGAGGTGGGACAATGGGTAAAGCAAGAGGAGCAATTAAGGAGAACAGTGACAGGGGTGAGCAGAAGAGCGACCACAGCGTGTCACGAGGTGATAGATGGGAAAATGAGAGGAGTGATCAAGGACAATACCAGAGAGAGCTGAAGAGCGGCCAGCAAGAGAAAGAAGAACAAGCAGTGAGGGGGTAGAGTGAGAGGAGCAATCAAGGGGAACAGTGACAGGATTAGGTGAGCAGAAGAGCAACCAGTATAAGTGAGCAGAAGAATAAGAGGTGAAAGAGAGGAAGGAAGGGGAGGAAGAGCAAAAGGAGGGGAATGGAGAAGATCAGGCAGCGAGAGAGTGAAGACAAACAAGTAAGAGGAGAGAAAAGAAATGCAAGAGGAGAGAGTGGAGTGAAGAAAGGGAGGAGAAAAGTGACAGTGGATCAGAAAAACAAGAGGAGAATGGAAAGGAAGAGCAAGACAGGGAAAGATAAGAGTGGGAATTGGTTAAATTCAAAAGAGCAGAAGACAGAGGGTAAAAACAAATGTGGTTGGTGAGGATATAAAAGATAGAGGAGACAAGGATGTGAATGGAAATAATGAGAAGAAAAGAGGAAAAACAAAACAAAGAAGAAGAAAAAGGGAAGAAAAGGTCAGAGATAAGAGACAGAGAAGGAGAAAAAGAAACAGAATCTGAGAAGGGGGAACGGGAAGGGGAAAGGTAAGACATGAAAAGTTGGAGATCGAAGAAGTGCAGGTTAAATATAAAAAAGATAAAAAAGATAAGACATCAAGGAAGAGATTGATGAGGATGGTAGATAAGAAAAGAAGTAGGGAAGCACATGAAGAATTATGGAAACAGAAGATAATGTGAAAAGAAATAATGTGAAAAAAGAAAGTCAGAAATATGCCATCCTATCTCCAAGACACAAAATATATCCTAAATACGATGAAAGATTAAGGCCCTCATTACGAGTGTGGTGGTCTCAAGACTGCCACACTCGCGATGGCGGTCGGTCCGCCACAGTCCGACCACCCTATTATAATCGTGGCAGATGTGCCACGGTCCGACCACCGGCACTGCCAGGTTGTCGCCTCTCGACAGCCTGGCAGTCTCGGCGGTCACAATCCGCCAGGGAAGCCCTGCAAGCAGAGTTGCCCTGGGGATTACGAGTCCCCTTTCCGCCAGCCTTTGCATGGCAGTCTTACCTCATAGGCAGTGCAGGGGCCCCTATGGACAGCCCGAATTATGGGCAGTGTAATGCGCGACGGGTGCTTTCGCACCCGACACACCACAACATTGCCGCCGGCTCGATTACGAGCCAACGCCAATGTTGTGGTGAGTTTTCCGCTGGGCCCGTGGGCGGGAATGCTGTTTTTGCCCGCTGGCCCAGTGGAAAACTCCTAATAGGGTAGGCAAAAGACCTCCATTACTGGCGGTCTTTTGCCTGCAGCGGCTTCGGCGGTCCTTTAATGAGGACCTAAGTGTTTGACGCTATAGCTGATCTATTAATTGGACTCAATGTGATCAACTTTACCTTGCAGTACTTCTGTGGGGAATACCTTTGCCCAACGTATGACAAAAATGTATATGCATAAGTTTGAACAAACACACATCTATTCAGAGATCAATCTATACTATACTTCCATTATTACTTAAAAGCAGTATATAGATGAAACAGGAATGAAGGAATTAATCAGATGTATCAATGACTGTGACCCACACTTGAATTTTACCCACCACAATATTTGGTTTTGGACCTCTGGATCACGGCATAGAGCGGATACCTAAAGATAGAGGTTAATAGAACACCAAAAGAGAGAAACTCCCTTTTACCCTTTAATAGTGAGTATCCCAGAGCATTAAGGAGAATTTGCCAGTAGGGCAGTACCTACCAATTAGAATTGTTCTCATCCTGTTACAAAATGACAATATGCTGAAATCCTAACTGAACATCCTCAATACTGGGAATTTGAATCTGAAGAAACCTCTGTTCACTTAAAGGCAGGATATGTGGCACCGCGGACTACTGCGGAGTCCCTTTTTCGGACCGTGGTCGGGCCAGCAGTCAGCTTTTCGGACACAGGAACTGTAGCGGTCCGCTTTTTTGTGCTCATTTGGCGTTTTTGCTGTGGTGCGGCCCAGGAGGCACATTTTGTGCTCCGGGTTGCGCCGCAGCCCCTGACAGCCTCCCTGCCTTTCCCTTCCTGCTTACCTAGTTGGGTCCTTTCTCTTTTTTCTTCTTTTTTCTCCTTTTTCTTCTATCTTCATGTCTTCTTTCCTCTTGGTCTTCCATAATGTCTTCTTCCTTGATGTTTGTCTTCCCAGCAGGCCTCTTTCCTTTTCCTTTTCTACTTGGTCTTTTTTCTCATTCATTTCTATGTGGTCTTTCCCAATCCAAGATGGTGTGGTACTTTCTTCCTGTTTTATCACTTCCTGTTTCATGGTATATAAGCACTGCAGTTCCCTCCTTCTTTGCTTTGCAAACACTTCTGTCATGGTGGTGATCCTCACTCCAGTTTCCAGTTTTCAACTCACTCCTACTTCTTCACCAAGAACTGACTTCTATGTTTTGCCTTTTTTCATTGTTTTTTCAGGAGTTCCTGTGATAGAGGTTTTTCCCATTACTTTGACTTTTCCTTTAGGAGTCCTTCTGGAGGGTACGGTCTCTGCCTTGGCATTTTTTCCATTCAGCAGCACCATGGCTACTAGAAGGGGATGCCCTTCTCTTGGCCAGTCCAGAACCAGTAAGAAATAAGGCGTCTCTCCAAGTACTGCAGCCTATGGCGGTAAGAGATGTGCAGACAGTGACACAATAGAAGCCTCCTTGACTACCTGGTACACACACACACACCCAAAGCAAGTGGATAGAACAGAGATTGCTTGTCCCTTACCCAAGATCACTGTCCCCTCTCTTTGCAGATATTGTATCTATGTGACCTTTGGTTCATGTGGGTTACGCTACACAGAATGACCACGAGAAAAGTTACAATCAGTTTACAAGAACACCAAAGTAATATCCAATTTAAGTAGTTAACAACTAAAATGACTACACATTTTCTAACAAAGGGCCTTAAAAACAGGGACATTTTTTGGGCAGTGATTGGAAAACCAACTTTCAACAAATATCCTGTCACACATGCGCTATTACAGAAAGAACAAACTTTGTATGCATGAGAAAGCTTGAATAATGATATCCCTTAGATGTCTCTGAATTTGAACACTTGATATACATGTAACCTCCGGGTTTATTTCCGAACAAGGTTTTCTTCAATGGGTCAGAGGGTGAAACAGTGAGGTAGTATTACATCATGGTAAACCTATACATGGCTACATCACTATATGGTTGTAACCCGTTCATGGAGTGAGCTATAGAGTCTATAAAAAAATGTACCAGTACTGACAGTTTCCCTTTCTCCTCCATTGCGCATTAAGATGAGTTTTAGATACTATGATGATCTGACTTGAGTTTCAGATCAATCACCTACTTTCATTGACAATAAATAAATGTTATACATTTAGGTGTACCTGCATTCCAGTCCTAAATATATATCCTGCACTTGATTAGGTAAAAAGACTAAAAACACTAGATAACCACATTTACCATTATGTGTCTCCGATGTAGTTTATGACACGTGCTGGTTCCCGGATTTTCGATAATAAATCATTTAGTTTGCATCTAATTGAGTTGTATTTACCACAATAACAGATGTTCTGAGCTATTTTTCAACACAACTGTACATTGTCTGTTTGTGAAAACAGTCTCTTTTGATTCAAACTACATCTCCTATCACACTTAGAACTCCAGAATAGGCATGTGCCATGATGCAGGCCCAATGCTAGTTTAGACACTGATAAACAACACAATTAGTATTTGACTCCAGTTTTTCCCATTTCTGACTTACAATTGAAAATAGGATGTTTATTGATCTAGAACATTGTGTTGTTTTATAATCCTTAAAGCACTGGCATAGCTGGTGAGCAACATTTCGCATCACGTTTAGGAAATCGCATATAGGGAATTCCTATTTGTGATTACCTATGCACATGTAGCAAGCATATCCTAAATGCGTACTGGGCATTTAGGAAATGCTATTACCATTAACTCCAAGTTATTGGTAACCATGTACAATTTCAGAAAATGCATCAAAAATTAGCGCGCACATGCCTCCAGGGCATCTTTGTGCTTTACATCTGTACCGTTTTTTTTGGAGTGCATCAAAAGAGGCCTTAAGCCCTGGGCACCCTTGGTTTTGCATTTCCTAATTTGAGATTTCCTAATGGGAAATAGCAAATTCGGAAATGCAAAACCATTTGCACCTGTCTGCCTTCAGGCCTATAGGAAAAAATGGAGCCGCAATCCGTAATAGCGATTTCTCAAAATTTGCTATTTAGGGAATGAAAACTGTGATTTTGATGCATATGATCCATTCTTTATAATAGTTTTATATTCGACATGAAAGATGTATAGAAATCATTTAATCTGAAAATGTGTCCATATTCACCTACCTTGGCCAGCGTGAAGGCCTGCATTTTTCTTGTGTTCTAACCTTCAATGTGAAGGTTGCTTCTTTGCATGCTTTTTTAAAGTTGCAGGTGTCAAGGTTAATAAGGGGCCTATTGTGCATGAGAGATAAGTGCACCTGAGAGAAGCACTACAAGGATGGAAGGAGTATCCTGAATTGGCAGTTATCGTTTTGAAATTCCTGAGCGCGAGGCTGCACCAAGGTCACATAGAAAAAACTTAAAGGAGATACTGTACCAATTATCTGTTTGATTAATGATTTTGTTTTTCAGAGGAAGATTTTGACATTGATGTCATTTTAGGAAGGATTGAGATTTAAGTGTGGTTTAGTTAGTGAAAGTTTCAGACCTGTTTATTCCTTTGAGCAGAGCGAACCTCTCTGGGGTACAGATCTCAGTCTTTAATTTCTATGGGGCTTCATGCCGCCACACCTCTCTTGACGAAATTTTCTACAAAAGTTCCATTATGCTGACCTTTTCCCTGCGACCCCCCGAATTGTTAGAATAGTTAGGAATCTAGATTCAATGGTTAGGCAGGAGAATTTGATTTTTGGGTTTTAAAACATCAAACACTTGTCTTGATTTTCTGCATTGTCGCTATTGAGATATTGGTACTGCATATGCTAATCAGCTTCAATATTGTGCAACGTTATAACTCTCCTTCAGTGATTTTGTATGTCTATACTATGGTTTCGAGACTTATTTATGTAGCTTATCTTTGAGTCTGTAATAAAGCCCTTTAAAACATTAAGTTGGTCTTCCAGTTTGAATGTGTGACCATTTGGTTGCACTGTAATAAAGTTAAATAATTTGATGTGAGTCTCCTCACCTCTCGGAACGGAGAAGGAAAGATTCATTGGAGTCAAAAATTGCAAATATAGTGCAAGCTGGATGAAAGTTATACATTTGGGAACTATACTTGTTTTGGAGGACTGTGGCTATTTTGTAAGTCATTACTGTGAGAGGTAGAGTCACGGGGCAGCAACATTATTGTCCATAACTTGTTTTGGTCATTACCACAAACCTTGAGAAGACATGATAAGCTCTATCCAAGACAACTAATATCATTGTTTCTCCTATGTTATTGATATGAGGTGGTAATATTAAACACTTATGAGAGGTACTATTTAAATCTGTTAAATTGCCAGGCTAAATATTATAATTTTGCACTCACAAAATTTACCTTTGAAGGGCTAAAAAGAATGTATTTGTTATTTCCTAATCTGTACTTTAGAATCTCTGTAGCTCGTATCCCTAAAGAGCAAGCCTAACTGGGACTTTTTAAGTGGGAGACATAAAATAATACGAGAAACTACGTCATTATCCGAAGCCTGAACACACCATGGGAAATCCATCACGAGGTATTTTTTAACTCTGTATGCACAACACATTCCCTTTTACTTTCTCCCAAACAAGTATCCATCATAGGTCTCCTGAAAAACATCCAAGAATTCTCCTCCCATGGCAGGGTTGTAGCCCACGCCAGCCCGTGGAGGAGGAGCACTATGATGAAACATGCCACCAGGTAGGTGGGTGAGGGATGCCATCCTTTAAAAGAGAATTCTCCCAGACAAGCATTAGACTTAATAATGAACCACTGGTGCACCAATTCTTTATCCATTGAATACATGTGATTCTTGCTGTGATTAGATGAGGTATTGTACGTTAAAGCATTCCCCTAGTCTTTCCTTTTAGTAGGTATTAAATGCTTGGCTCTCCAGACAACCTGCCTTATGGCGTAATTACAAAAGAAAAGACCACTTGCTGTGCTTTTTTATAATTATATTCTTCTAGGTATGGTATGGAGGAACATAAACATAAACATGCTCCAACCTAGATACCACAGCCAACATGTATGCGATAATGATATTGAAGCATCTCTAGATTCTAAAGTGGAACAAGTCCATGTTATGCCAACAGTCTTCCCTTGCTCACTGCTGCTTATGGCTGTAAAATAGATGCTCACTCATGGAAAATGCTGCAGAGACTATAGCTATGTAAAGGCATAATTTTAGGCGACAGCTGACTGGTTACCTACACAAGTAGTATTTTTTATCATTTGATCACATGCACATGAGACAGCAACTGAAGGTCTTTTATGGGGTGAATGGTCTGCGATGTGCATAACTATCGTAAAACACAGTAAACTGTGAAATGCAATGTGAGATCTCTATCCAGTAAAGAAATGAAGCAGTAAAAATCTAAAGTGAATAGCACATGTTCATTGGACCAAAGAGGCCTTCATATACTATCATGCTCAGGCTTGCTCTGTGTTCTGTAGGCCTTACTACTAAGGTCGCTACCTCAGCCCAACTTTCAGGGCTGCCTTAGTTCAACTGGCAATCGGTCGGGTTCCAAACCCTCCCCAATGGAACCAAGCTGCACCTGACTCAAGATGCCCAAGTGGTCTCGCGTTGCTTGTGTTCCGGGTCAGAGAGGATCTGGCATGCCAGTTGGGGCAGGACTGCTCCAACTTGAATAGGAAAAAGTCTGACTTCCATATGGCTGGTTCTAATATGAGGCAGAGTAATGGTCAAACAAATATTGGATGGAATGCTGCCCTGAGTGATTAAACTATTTGCATGCATTCCTCCCATCACAGTTTGTGTGCTTGT
Organism: Pleurodeles waltl; assembly: GCF_031143425.1. NCBI lineage: Eukaryota > Metazoa > Chordata > Amphibia > Caudata > Salamandridae > Pleurodeles > Pleurodeles waltl. Next base: position 653,762,699 of record NC_090440.1, on the reverse strand, counting down.
ATGAAGCGACTGCCAGTGAAGGTGTGGGGGGTCCATGAAACAGACCTCGGAGGACGTAGCTGGTACAGAAGCAATGATGGAACTAAACACAAGGGAATCCATCTGGGAAGGTGGAGTGGCCAGCCAGTATGATAGTGCAATGGCAAGAGTGGATTTACTTATGTGTTTTACCTACAATGAGTTACCAGAAAGGCTGCTTAAACTACTTAATGCACTTACCAATGCATGTAGAAACAGCATTCCGTATGGCATACCGTGTAACACACATGCAACAGAGCTGCTGGCAGAATCCAAGATTCACAAAGAATGGACACACATATGAGACAGCTGGAGAACACCCATCCTCCTGGCAAGGAGGCGGCCCTTGCTCACTATACTCCCCTTATAATCACAGGAGTGAATGTCTACTTACGAGGTATTTTCTTTATAATGCCATTAAAGATGTTTGGATCCTCAGTGGTGGTGGGTGTCTTTTGGGTTGGTTTGCCTGAAGTTGAAGAAGTACTTGCAGCTTTCGCAGGCATGACTTAGTTGTTAGGACCTGGAAGAGACCACTTAGGGGAGGACAATCTGAGGAAATGAAAGACAAAGTTCATTTAGTTTTTGTATTGTTCATCTCATGCATAACAAGAAAGTATTTTTATCTCAGAAAACGAGGAAACAGTACTCTCTGCATAGCGTCTTCAGTAATGGAACAGTGCTGCAGCATATTTGCATATTACATAGTCTCTCTTTCTGATCAAAAGGGGCCCTCCTCCACTAAGGCAGAGGGGCACCGGCCCACTGGATTGTGGGAAAGGAAAAATAAAATGATAATAATGTTATGTTATTATCATTTTATTTGTCCTCGGAGAAGGAGCGGGGCTGGGCTGGAGGGAGGGGGCTTGAGGAGTTTTATGCGCACTTTGCATGTTCTCTACCCAGCCGTATTGTAAAGCTGAGTGGAGAATATGCCCAGGCTCCCACTACCTGTCTGAGCGGTGAAGCAGGGCGCTCAGACCAATCATGACGCTGCTGTCATGCTGGTGACAGCAGTGTCATGATTGGCTGGGAGCCTGTGTGCACCCAGGAAGAGGAAGAATACGGAAAGGAGACGAACACTCCTCCCCCACAGGTAAGCGTTTTTTTTTTTTTTTCACCCCATTCCGCCCCCACGTCTGCCAGTCAGCCCTGCCACCCCCGTTGAGAGGCAGCCACCACTGCTGACCGCCCATACTAAGTAACAGAAAGGAACCTCAGCATGCCAGCCATGCCCTGTCGGGGTCATCTGCTTGTTACAGACGTGGACAGCCAGTCTTTACCGATTCACCCTAGTGACTATAGAGAGCCTTGGTATTCTTGCTGGTAGGCCTTTTGTGCATTCTGGATGGTCTGAGCGCATTATTTATATTGTGCTTCATATCCTGGTGTTAGTTCATTAGTTAAACTTTACTGCTCTTTTAAATGTAATTTCTAAACGTATCAAAACTACAAATTACATTAAAAAGTATTAAAATGTGCATTACTCTACTCTGCATGTGTACTCTGTGAGGATTAAACAATCTGGTGAAAGAACAGATCCCCTAATATCACAACTCGTGCACTGGGTGAACCAAATAGTGAGACTAGCACCGTAGTCCATGCAGGTACTTACTAACTTTAGATTGAACAGTATCAAATATAGAACTTGATGTTCAGTGGAGTATACAGAGTCTCCTCAGTCGCATCCAAGCCCCAACCCACTCCAGGTGCTTTTAAGACACCCAGGGAGTGTTGTATGGTTTCCACGTATGTCAGAAGGCCAATGTTACTAATTTTGGAGCACCTATTCTTATCATTTTTCACTTCATTCGTTTTCCTCCAAATTCTCCAAATTTGTGTTAATGTTTTCATTTAGCAGAAACAGCTTTCACCACTACACAACTTGTTAAAAGCCCTACAGCAAAACCGACTACTCTTGGTAAAAAGACACTTGGTCAATGCTTGGTAAGGGACATTTAACAGATTGACAATGTATTGCTACACAGTTGGCAATGTGCAACAATATACAACACAGTCCTCACACATACTAAAACCCAAGATCATCGCAGAACAGATTAGTCTGTTCATCTTCATCCTCTAATGTATGACAAGACAGGCAGGCTTGCAGTTCGCAAAGTGATGCCTCCCAACATTAGAACACATCCCTCACACAATTATCCTTCAAAGAGCCACCTTTTCCCAGTAGTGTAGCAAGGGTGTGACAGCTTCTAATTTGTTGCTCGGTTGGGTGATAAAAGATGCTCATAATTGTGGAGCGGTGTGCTCCATTCCCCTACAGCCCCACTGTGGCCACTGAACTAATTATAAGCGTGCCCTTGAATTGACAACTTTAATCAGGTCATCAGTCACACTTGAGCACCCAACACAGCACCGAAATCATATAGTTAGGGTTTGTGGTTATCAGTTAAAACCAATTATAACTGATTAAAAAAAATCCACTGCAGCAAATATTTGCTTATCAATTTAAACTGGAAAACACTGAATTTTGCTAATCATGTACTGCTTTAGTGCTTTATGTTGTCAAAGCAATATAAGTGCCGCTCCTAACTCTCAGCACATTTCTATGTTGGATACTCCCACTATGCCACACTCTGGCCCACAGTCTGTCACCCAGTATGTCCTTATGAATGACTCTTTGTCGGTGGGGTGCAAGAACATACTTCCAATACTCAGGCCCTACGTTTTGGGAGTGTGTCTCAACTCTTCCGGGCTTGGCTTGGTATTCTCTGCTTGCTGCTGTGCTGTATACCTCATCAAATATCTAACTGTGCTTGTGCTTTCCAGCAAAATGTAAAATGTGCCAGAGCAGTGCATACAGAACAACTGCTACAATGAACACAATGATAGAGTAGTTGAATCAGCTTCCAAATAAACACAAACCCACATGGCCGGAGGAAATCGGTGCTTAGCTGTCATTAAGCTCACTTTGAAAATAAACGTAGTGGGCGAAATTAACAATGCTTTTCTTGTGTGTGGGTGTGGCTTCCTCTGGTAGTACTTAATTCAGAGAGTCGTCCTGGCATCAGGAAGTACTCCTTGAATCCTTCTGGAATCGAGTAAGCCAAGAACACAAGTGTGAGACACAGCAAACTCTTTGTGAATCGGTCTCAATATCTAGTAGGACTGATCCTACAATGTAAAAAGACAGCAGAAGAAAAGAAAAGTCGTGCTCTTGGTCTTCCTACCTACAACAGTCAACGCCCTTTGATACGCTGGTTTACTTAATTTATAAAACCTTGCTTTGGGGTCTTCCTACCTTTAGCAGTAGAAGTCCTTTGTCATTCCAATGGCTGACTTAATTTCTAATGACCTACAGAGTCAAAGGACAAACTCTGCCCTGCAGGGTATGACGTTTCTTCACCACCTCAGCTGTATTTTCATACAGCAGCACAGTCTGCTGTCACCAATGGGTATTTTGAGAGAAAGAACAAGACACTGGATTGCAGTACTGAAGCACAGATTACCCCAAAACATATTCTCATGCTCTAAGCAGAAAATCCTTTCTCATGCGATCATTGGCATTTGACTAAAGAGAAGAGCAGCAGGATGGTGCATTACATGCCCATCATTAACATTTATTCTGCTGTGATCCACTCTTAATGTGGCACAAACCCCAGACATGCACATCCTTAACATGGGCTGAGACGACCTGCTGGGAAGAGGAGTTTGAATGCTGGAAACCAAAATATGTAAGAAAGTTACATAAAAAAGCAAATTCTAGGAAAGTGTAGAAAGAAGAAAGAAGGAAGAATTCACAATATGAAAGAACGATGGAGGGAAGAAAATAAAAGCAAAATTCTATTAAAGCACTAGGAAGCCACAACTACATGAATATTTTTTCACAAAAAAGTGTGAACGCTGATTTTAATGAGCTTTCAAAACGCAGGAAAGCTCTAAGAAACCCAACTAGGATCACAGAAAATAGAAACTGGGAACAGGAAGCCGTATGTATAATTAATATTCCGCCTTGAATCACACAACCCAGTACAACCATCTTTGTAATATGGAACCATTTCAACCTGTGGAAGCACGCCCCCAAATACTCCACACAAGCTCAACCACAGTGTTTGCCCCTCTCAACCAATAGCAACGCAGTGACGACTACTCAGAAAAGACCCGCGATTTGACAAATCAGGGGACATAAGACCCGGACTCCATGCCTCCGTTTGCTGAGATATCCCACAACGGTGTAGAAAAGAAACCCTGGGCTCTCCAAAGTACTGGATGCCATATAAATGGCATAAATGCGTTTTGCAAATATGCATTATGCAAATGTTGATACAATTACGGAACTTTGACTACACTCCCCTCGGCATAAATGTGCATGAAAAATGATAATTTTTGTTCAGTGTGCCCAACTGTATAATTTTCCCTAAAAATAGCAAAAGTCAGTACAATGTTTTCTAAGTAATTGTTTAGACTGTTCTGGAGTAGGATAATTGGTAGGCCTGGTTAGTTTGTTGCCCAAGGCCGTGTGAAAGTGCTTTATCTCCTCTCTAATTAATTGTCACTTTCATCTCCTCTCTAATTATTTGATCAGATGCAGCCTTCCCATCTTGTGAATTGCAGCATATTTCAGGTTGATGTAAAGTTCTGAGGCGGCCATGTTTAAAAAATGGATCTCTTTTCTGTCTTGATGATTTGACTTTCTTGAGTTACAACATTCCTGGTGAAGGAGAGACCGCACAGAGGGGACATTGGGACAGAGCAATGAGCCTATTGGGTGCATGGGCTGATGACACTGGAGTCTTTTGTACAATGTAGCACTGACCACAACTGTGTTCACACACTAATCCTGCTGCAGGCAAGTTGGCCGGGAAACCAATAGTTGTGAGCCATGGAAGACAGGTAGGTCAGATTGAAAAGTAAGGGCCAGTAGGCCAGGTAGAGGAGCATTAGGCCTCAGGAAACTAGAAGTTAAAATACAGTTATTAACAAAGTGGGGACTTGGGAGGGGTATGGGGGGAATTAGGTCCCAGTAGGGGATTGGTTGATTGTTTAGAAAGGTGTGTGTGGGGGAAGGGAGATATAGTTGCTCTAATAATCTGACAGTAGGGTCATATTAGTGTTTGCAGCCAATGATGCTATAGATGCCTACTATGAGTTCAATCCCCCAATACAAAATGGCCTTTGTCGAGCTGAAGAGCACTTCTATTTTCCTTTTCAAGACCCTGTTGGCTTTGTCTAACATTTAACTTCTTGAGTTGGCTGTCCTGATATGCTTAAGCAATGAGGCACAACTAGCAGATGCACTTCACCCATATGTGTGAGTGACTGAAACCAGTATCTGATCCCATTTTTCCCCAATTACTGAAGCAACATGTTATGTTATGTTAAAGTTAATTTTCAGAACACGTAGCTGTCCCAGCAATGGGGCGTCCCAGCGCTAATCCTAAAAAAGAGCGAACTGCCAGAAGTGACCCATTGCAGAATACTGCAGGAACAACTAAAAGAGATCAACCATGTCTTCTGAAATTTCCTGAAGGACCACTGGTTCTGAACACTACTAATAGATAGAGGGAGTGCATTCCAAAGGGCAGGGGCCTTCGCACGGAAGGAACGTCCTCCAGATCTAGCTCTTTTAACATGGGTAATACAAGCGAGCATCTGATTGGCTGTGCACAGTGGCCGCGAGGGTAGATACGGGGACACTAGATTGGACAGGATGTGGGCCCACTGGTAGAAGATCTTATGAATGGTGCACAAGGTCTTAAAGTGCACACGCTTTTCCACAGGGAACCAGTGCAATTTACAAATAAGACTGGAGACAGGACAATGCTTTGGAAAGAGAACATCAGCCTGGCTGCGGCATTCTAAGCCAGCTGGAGTCTGCGAATCACAGCTTTGTTAGAGGTAGAGTAGAGTAGATTGCAATAATCCAGCCGGGAAAGGATGGATGTCTGAATGATTACTTGTCGGACAAAAGGGTGGAAAAAAACCAAGAATGGGTTCAAGGCCGTATACAAATCCAAAACACGGGCCTGACACTGATTTCGCCTGCCCTTCAACAGTTAAAGCGTTGTCCACCCCAACACCAAGGTTTTTGACCACTAACATGGGACAAGGAGGGATTCAGAGTGAGGGAGGCCACCAATGGTCTCCCCTTTCCCTAGAAGGAGAATCTCAGTTTTCCTTGTGTTGAGCTGTAGACAGCTAGCTTCCATTCACTCTGCAACGGCTGCCATTCTCCTTTGGAAGTAAGCCACGTCCGAGATGGGGTTGCTGCAAAAAGCACAAGCTGGGTATCATCTGCGTAGGACACCCAACGTTTGCTCTCCTTTTCCAGCTAGGTTCCATGTTAGGTTGTCTTTGTGAGTGAAGGTCATATCTAACTTGTCTAAATGTGGTGAGCGCGCAGTATGGCCCTGGGTTACCAGGGCACCTGTGGTGGCACATGTGCACTGCATTTCTCATGCCCTCCTTTTGCAGTCTTGCTACAGACAGCTCCACGTCTCTCGGTAAGACATAATTATATATCAAACTCCACAACGACAATTCTTATTCAAATTTTGGTGTCTTTATGCGAATCTAAGTTTCATTGTTTCTCTTTGTTCCTTTCCTTCATTTCTGTGTTTGACTCGTCACTGGAG